>NC_035445.2:73929061-75135216 GCF_002127325.2 Helianthus annuus
AATTGCGGATAGTTTGTTAAGCTAGTTAACTTCTATTTTTAAAAGGGGTAGCGAGCTAGCTTTAGAAACACTTGGCTAATTTTGGCTACACACACTCGTACAGCAACACTCTTGAGCATACAGCAAAACACTTAGCAATTTTACACATTTTCTGCACTTTACACTATAGTGATCCTTATACCTAGCTCGCTATTATCCGAAGTTGTAAACAATTATTGGTTAATTTGAAGTTGGTGATCGGTAGTTTCCATCACCCGAGGTTTTTTATGCCGGAGATCATTCATTGATCAAGGGCTTTTTCCTCGTACAAATCTTTGTGTCACTTGTGCAATTTACATCTAAGTGATCCTTATCGTTGTTCCTCAATTCAAGCATCGTACCCCGTAACAAAGAGTTTGGTTGCATTATCCTCATCTGATTTTTTACCAAAACAGTTTGGCGCCCACCGTGGGGCAATTGGTGCTTCGTTCCTAAGAAGTTTTTCTGTTTGTGATCATTCCGGTTCATTGCATTCAAGTACATGGCTTCATCATCAAAGAATACTTCTACTGCAATGTTTGCGGTCAATTCATCTCAGGGCATTCCACCTTTGCCTCCACCACCTGCTGGATCTCAGAAAAATATGAAGGAGCATATACAGCAGCAGGATAAGACCAACGAAAGGATTCTCAAAGAAATCGGAGATCTCAAGAAACAAAAGAGATCGGCAGAGGATCATTCCCCACTGGTGCCCAGATCTTTGAATTTTGATACTCCAGTGATAACTTCTCAGCCTTCAGTGATTCCAGACGTTCAATATGTGGGAGGGCCAAAAGGAGTGCACTACGGATCAACAACAGTGACTCAGGCATCAGGTTCATACTTCCAGCCAACAGGATCCTATCCTCAGCATATAGGATCCTTCACGAGTTTAGGAGGATACCCAGGAGCGCAGCAGATTCAAGGGTTCTGGCCGTTTCAAGGATCCTCCCAGGTTCAAGGATCCTCCTTTGTTCCAGGATCATCCCAGGTTCAAGGATCCTCCTTTGTTCCAGGACCATCCCAGGTTCAAGGATCTTCCTTTGTTCCAGGATTATCCCAGGTTCAAGGATCCTCCTTAGTCACAGTATCATCCCAGGTTCAAGGATCCTCCTTTGTTCCAGGATTATCCCAGTTTCAAGGATCCTTCCAGATGCCGGGATCCTTAAGGAGTTTGCAAACAGGAAGTTCAGATGTCCATCAGGGAGATTTTATTCCAATGCAGACCATTGCTTCTACTGGTCCTTCGATCATCCCAGAGTCTCAACAATATGGGTTCACATCCGGTGTTCCTAATTTGAACCCGGTGGGAGGTAACACTTTTAATAATTCTCTTACTACTAACCATGGATTTATGCAGGATACAGGTATCAATCATGCCATGGCTAGAGAATTGCAAAAGTTAAAGGATATGATATCAAGTGTTCCAGGAGTGGTCAAACCTATCCTGGAGATTGCAGATGGGAGCCATAAGATATCTCGTTTTGCACCACCAATCTGTGATGCTGAGATACCCAAGAGGTTCCACGTGCCAACCATGAAGTTGTATGATGGTTCAACGGATCCTGAAGAATACATAGCACAATACAGGGAGAGGATGGAGATCAATCCAATGCCAGAAAGGTTAAAGGAAGCATGTCTGTTCAAGGGATTTGGATCCACTCTTACTGGATCAGCTCTCAAATGGCTGCTAAGTCTTCCCCCTACTCTATTACCTCATTTGCTAATCTAGTTAACCTATTTAATAGTCAGTTTTCTTGTAGTAGAAAATTTGAACGTTTAACTAGTGATTTATATAAGATAACCCAGGGTCATAATGAATCATTAAGGGATTATATCACAAAATTTAGTAAACAATCCTTAGACATTCCCAACCTGGATATAGCCACGGCTGTTGAGGCCTTTAAAATGGGATTGCTCAGGGATTCATTGTTCTATGATGATCTTGTTATGACACCATGCAGGAACCTAGATGAGGTAAGAACCCGGGCACTCAGGTTCATCCGGCTAGTGGATGATAAGAGGATCCAGGAGAGATTAGCAGGATCCTCAAAACAAGAAAAGCAAGGATCCTCGTTCAAGAACAACAAGTTCAGATCCTATAACAAATCTGATAACCAGAATGTGCATGCTGTTGATCAAGAAGAGGATGATGAGGATTATCCTCCAATTTCTTAATATTGTTTTTCTGTTGATAACAATGAACTAATCCTTGCGATGCAGAATTTAGGTGATAAAGCTAGATGGCCAGGAAAAATGACAGACCAGCTGCAACTAAAGATAAATCAAAGTGGTGTGCATACCATGAAGATTTTGGGCATCTCACAGAAGAATGCATTGCACTGAGAAAAGAAATTGGATACTTGTTGAGCAAGGGGCACCTGAAAGAATTATTGGGGAGAAAAAAGTCAAGGACTCAGGATCCTGAAAGGATCCCTGAGAAAGCTCCGGCCCCTCCAGCAGATGCACAAGTAATAAACTTTATTTCTGGAGGATCAGACATTTGTGGCACATCCTTCTCAGCATCTAAAAGGCATGCAAAGGAAACCAAAATGGATAATGGAGATAGACCCATTCGAACATCAAGTGTCTCTGAAGGAAAAGTCATAACCTTTGATGAGGATGATCGTGTTGATATCCAGGATCCTCATCACGATGGTTTGGTTATTACTCTCTTTATTTCTAACCATTTTGTTCGCAGGATCCTTATAGATGGAGGGAGCTCTATGAACATTATCCAGCTTGATGTTCTCAAAAAGATGAATATCCCTGAGTCCGATATCATACCCAGATCCTCTGTGCTCGTGGGATTCAGTGGCGAAACTAAGAATACTCTGGGGGACATTAAACTCCCAATATACATCGAAGGCCTACATTCTTATCAAAAATTTTGTGTTATTGACTGTTTATCTTGTTGTAATGTTATCCTTGGCAGGCCTTGGATACACGATATGAAGGCAGTCCCATCCACCTACCATCAATGTGTGAAGCTCCCTAGTCCTTGGGGAATAGTGAAGATTGATAGTGATCAACAAGAGGCTAAAAACTGTTACACTTCATCGATGAAACCAGCCTCAAAGTCTAGGGAACAATAGCAATCAAAGTATCCTCCAAGGGATGTCTTGGAGGCAAGAGAGCAGGATGTAGTAGAAATCCTTATGGATCCTGGTGATCCTGAATCCAAAATCTATATCGGATCAGGGATCCTTGGCAAAATGAAAGAAGACCTCATATCCTTCCTCAAAAGGAGGAAAACTACCTTTGCATGGAAACATGAGGATATAACAGGTATATCTAAGGATATTATTACTCACAAACTTGGCATTGACAGGTCATTCAAACCAATCCATCAGAAAAGGAGGAAGTTTGCACTAGAAAGAAATGCCATTATCCAGGAAGAGGTAGAGAAATTGCTCCGAGCAGGTATGATTAGAGAGGTCAAGTATCCAAGATGGTTGGCCAATGTGGTTGTTGTTCAAAAGAAAAATGGAAAGTGGAGGGTATGTGTCGATTTCACAGATTTAAATAAGGCATGTCCCAAGGATCCTTTCCCATTACCCCACATTGACTCCATGGTGGATGCAACGGCGGGTCATGAACTGTTGACTTTTATGGATGCTTCATCTGGATTTCAACAAATTCAGATGGAACCATCTGATCAAGAGGATACGGCCTTTATGACTCCAACCGGTATATATTGTTATATTGCTATGCCATTTGGACTAAGGAATGCAGGTGCAACTTATCAAAGGCTGGTAAATATGATGTTCAAGGATCAGATTGGACAAACTATGGAGGTTTACATAGATGATATGGTGGTAAAATCCAGAAAGGCTGAGGATCACCTAAGGGACTTGGAGGAAGCATTCGATATCCTTGACAAATATAATATGAAACTTAATCCTTCAAAATGTCACTTTGGTGTTAAAGCAGGTAAATTCTTAGGATATATGGTGACAAAGAGAGGTATTGAAGCCAGCCCGAAACAAATCAAAGCTTAAGTGAATATCAAATCTCCTGCCAATGCTAAGGATGTCCAAAGGCTAACAGGCAGGATCGCAGCTTTGAACAGATTTATATCCAAATCCTCAGAGAAATGCAAGGAATTCTATGATATCCTAAGGAAGAACAAGAAATTTGAGTGAACTGAGAAGCATGAAAGTGCCTTAAAAGCTCTCAAGGATTACCTATCCTCAGCCCCGGCCTTGATGAAACCAGAAAAAGGAGATGTGCTATCCTTATATCTTGCAGTATCCTTAAAAGCAGTAAGTGCAGTCCTTGTTAAGGATCACGAAGGTACACAACATCCTGTCTATTATGTAAGTAAGAGTTTACTTGATGCCGAATCCAGGTATTCACACCTAGAAAAGCTTATCCTTGCTTTAATTATGGCATCTACTAAATTAAGACATTATTTTGAAACTCATGCTATTATTGTTAAAACTAATTTTCCAATTAAGAATGTCCTCAGGAAACCTGAAATGTCAGGAAGGATGGCTAAGTGGGCAGTGAAGCTTAGTGCATATGATATAAGATATGAGCCTAGGACAGCCATTAAATCCCAAGCATTAGCTGACTTTGTGGCAGATTTCAGTAGTGATTTGCAAAAGGAAGCTGAATTGGAAATCCAGCACCTAGAAGAGACCAAGGATCCTTGGATACTCTATACTGATGGATCCTCAAATGTCAAAGGCACAGGGCTTGGAATACTACTAAAATCGCCACAGGGGGACATAATACCCCACTCTATAGCTTGTGAGTTCCAAACCACTAACAATGAGGCTGAATATGAAGCCTTGATAGCTGGTTTGCAAATTGCTAAGCATATGAGGATCAGGTATCTTGAGGTACATGTAGATTCATTGCTAATCACTAATCACTTTAATGGATCCAATGCTGTTAAAGGTGAAAAACTAACCAAATATTTAGAGATAGTCAAAGAATTGGCACTCTCTTTTGTTTCCTTTAGTTTGACACAGGTACCAAGGGAAGAAAATACAGAAGCTGATGCATTGGCTAATTTAGGATCATCTTTGAAGATCCCGGAGGATATAAGTATCCCCATTATCCATATCCTGGCTCCTGCCATCGAGGATCATGTGGCCATGGAAATAGGAGAGGATTCTGCAATTATCCCTAGTAAGGATACTCGATCTCATTCAGGATCAGGATCATGGATCCTTCCAATCATGAGATACTTACAACATGGAGAGATTCCTACAGGAGAAAACCCTAGAGCTTTCAAATTTAAGGTATCTCAATTCACAATTTTAAATAATATGTTGTATAAGCGATCTCTTGCAGGACCATATTTAAGATGCATTGAGGATCCTGAAATCCAAGAAGTTTTAAAAGACTTCCATGAAGGAGATTGTGGAAACCACACCGGGGGCAGGGCATTATTCTCAAGGATCCTGAGGACAGGATACTACTGGCCAACTATGAAGAAAGATGCTGTGGAGTATGCTAAGAAGTGTGATCCTTGTCAGAGACACAGCAATATCCTTCACCAACCAGCTGAATTTTTGCATCCTATATCCTCCTCTTGGCCATTTATGAGATGGGGTATGGATATAGTTGGTAAGCTCCCTAAGGCACCTGGTGGAAAAGTGTTCATGCTTGCTATGACTGATTACTTCTCCAAGTGGATAGAGGCTGAAGCTTTTGCCCAAGTCAGAGAAAAGGAAGTGATATCCTTCATTAAAAGAAATATTATTACTAGATTTGGCATCCCTTCTGAGATTATATGTGATAATGGTTCCCAATTTATTGGGGGCAGAACTACTAACTTTTGTGACAGCTGGGGGATTAAGATGATAACATCAACACCAGTCCACCCACAAGCTAATGGTCAGGCAGAATCATCCAACAAGATTATCATCAACAATATGAAGAAGAAGCTTGGATCCAAAAAAGGGAAATGGGCAGAAGAACTACCTTATGTGCTTTGGGCTGATAGGACAACCCCCAAGAATGCTACAGGCCAGACTCCATTCTCTTTGGTATTTGGGGCAGAATCAGTGATCCCTACAGAAATGGTGGTTCCAACTGCTAGAACAAGTATCCGTGATCCTGAGGAAAATGATGAGAACTTGGTTCAAGACCTGGATACTATTGAAGAAATCAGGGATATGGCTAGGGTAAGGATGGCCAGTTATCAACAAAGAATGGCTGGTGTTTACAACAAAAATGTCAGGATCAGGAAGTTTCAAATTGGTGATATGGTGTTAAGGAAAGCATTTCAGAATACCACCAATCCTGCTGATGGAAAATTGGCACCAAAATAGGAAGGCCCTTATTTGATTGAAGCTGAGGCAGGAAAGGGGGCATATCGATTGCTGACCATGGAAGGTGATTTGCTACCAAGAGCTTGGAATGCTGTCCACTTGAAGAAATATTTCATCTGAACAGGATCCTCATAGAACAGATGATCCTTACATTATGGGTATCCTTGAAGGATCCTTAAAGCACCGATGATCCTTACTGTGGTAAACATCCTAATTTTGAACTATTTCATTCCCTTACTTTCTCACCTATGGATAAGGATCCTGCATCCTTTATCCGCTTCTCACGTGATTCTGAGTTTTGAAAGTTTAGGTATCCTTAGCAAAATGTTGGTTATCCACAGAAGCAACCAGTCAATTGGGTTTGACCCCAGTTATTTGGGCTTGACCCCAGTTCCTCCTATAGCGCATGATGATCCTGGTATAGTTCATGGCAGTGGGACCAGTACTCGCTTTAGGGGTTGATAATTCCATTGTACTGGATGTACCTAGGATCCTACGTATAATGGTAGACGTACCATACATCCGTTCCTAAGGTTTCTAACATTTTCATGTTAGCTAAGGTTTTGGCATCTTCATGTCACTGTTAGGGCTGGATTTTTATTATAGGTGATCCTTACACGTGATCCTAACCAGTGATCCTTGTTTCTTTGGCAGACAGTGATCCTCAGCAGGACTTCAGGATCATGATCATGGGACATTATAGGATCCTCATACTAACGATCATCTTCGCTTAATGCAATGTTATTTTTGCAGGAATATCTAGCAGGATACGCTCTAAGCATCATGATCAAGGGACGCGTCTTCACAATTATGGCAAGAGCTTAATCGGAGATAGACGTTGCACAGGATATGGAAACATGGCTTGATTTATGGGCGACAATTTAGGCTAGATTGTCTTTTATTTCTAAAGGGGTAATGAGCTGATAATTAGTCCTTTTACCTAAAATAGGTCACCTACACTTGTATAAATACCACTCTCCATCATTTGGAAGGGGACACACGACATACAACGCAACTCTCACACACTTAGACACTCGAAACAATAGTGATCCTTGTACTCAGCTCATTATCATCCAAAGTTGTAACCATTTTGTTCTTATATTGAAGTTTGGTGATCGGTAGTTGCCATCACCCGAGGTTTTTTGTGCCGGAGATCATATATTGATCAAGGGCTTTTTCCTCGTATAAATCATTGTGTCTTTGCATCTTTATCACAGAAGTGATCCCTTACTTTCATAATTAACCAAGCATCATACCCCGTTTACCTAAAGTTTGGTTACATTATCCTTGTGTGATTTTTGACCAAAACAGTTTGGCGCCCACCGTGGGGCAATTGGTGCTTCATTCATAAGAAAACCTCTTTGTTCGAAATCATTTCAAAGAATTACATGGCTTCATCATTGAAAAACATGTCCACGGCAATGTCTGCAGTCACCTCGTCCCAGAACATTCTGCCTCCACCACCGGCAGGATCCCAGAAGAATGCTGAGAAGAGACAAACTCCTACCACTTCTAAAACTCCATCTCCTTCTGCTATGAATTCTTCTATTCCCAGTACTAGTGATGTGTTTGCTTTAATTTTGCAGATGAAGGATCGTATGCAGCGGCAGGATGAGACTAACGACAGGATCCTCAGGGAAATTGGAGATCTCAAAAGACAGAAGAAAACGGCAGAGGATCATTCTCCATTAATGCCCAAATCCTTGAGCTTTGATACTCCAATGATTACTTCTCAGCCATCAGGAATTCCAGACGTGCAAATCATGGGAGAATCAAGAGGATTGCACCACGGATCGACAGCAATGACTCAGGCATTAGGCTCACACATCCAGCCGGCAGGATCCTATCCCCAGCATATGGGATCCTTCATGAATCCGGGAGCCTATCCGGGGGCACAGCAGTTTCAAGGATCCTACTTTGTTCCAGGATCATCCCAGGTTCAAGGATCCTCCTTCGTTCCAGGATCATCCCAGACACCAGGATCCTTCCAGATACCAGGATCCCTAAAAAGTTTGCAAACAGGAAGTCTAGATGTCCATCAAGGGGACTTCATTCCAATGCAGACCATTGCTTCCACTGGTCCCTCCATTGTTCCAGAATCCCAGCAATATGGGTTCCCTAACTTGAACCCAATGGGAGGTAACACTTTAAATAATTATCCTACCACTAACCATGGATTCATGCAGGATACAGGTACCAATCATGCTATAGCCAGGGAGTTGCAGAAGCTAAAAGATATGATCTCAAGTGTTCCAGGGGTAGTCAAGCCTATCCCAGAGATTGCAGATGGAAGCCACAAGGTATCTCGCTTTGCACCACCAATTTGTGATGCAGAGGTACCCAAAAGGTTCCATATCCCTACCATGAAGCTGTATGATGGCACAACGGATCCAGAGGAGCATATAGCACAATACAGGGAGAGGATGGAGATCAATCCTATCCCAGAAAAGTTGAAGGAAGCATGCCTATGTAAAGGATTTGGATCCACTCTTACTGGATCAGCTCTTAAGTGGCTGCTAAGTCTTCCCCCCTACTCTATTACTTCATTTGCTAATTTAGTTAATTTATTCAATAACCAATTCTCTTGTAGTAGAAAATTTGAAAGATTAACTAGTGATTTGTATAGGATAACTCAAAATCATAATGAATCATTAAGGGATTATATAACTAAATTTAGTAAAGAATCCTTGGACATTCCCAACTTGGATATGGCTACGGCTGTTGAAGCCTTCAAAATGGGACTGCTTAAGGATTCATTATTCTATGATGATCTTGTTATGACACCATGCAGGAACTTAGATGAAGTAAGAACTCGGGCACTCAGGTTCATCCGGCTAGAGGATGACAAGAGGATCCAGGAGAGACAAGTAGGATCCTCAAAACAAGATAAGCAAGGATCCTCCTTCAAGAGCAACAAATTCAAATCCTACCATAGAAATGAAAATCAGAATGTGCATGCTGTTGACCAGGAAGAGGATGATGAAGAATATCCTCCAATCTCAGAATATTGTTTTTCTGTTGATAATCATGAACTGATCCTTTCAATGCAGAATCTAGGAGAAAAAGCTAGGTGGCCCAGGAAGAATGAAAAACCATCCGGGACTAAAGACAAGTCAAAATGGTGTGCATACCACGAGGATTTCGGGCATCTAACTGAAGATTGCATAGCCTTAAGAAAAGAAATTGGATACCTGCTAAGCAAGGGGCATCTAAAAGAATTGCTGGGGAGAAAAAAGCAAAGGACCCAGGATCCTGAAAGGATCCCCGAAAAAGCTCCAGCACCTCCGGCAAATGCACAAGTGATCAACTTTATATCCGGAGGATCAGACATCTGTGGTACATCCTTCTCGGCGGCCAAAAGACATGCAAAAGAATCAAAAATGGATAATGGTGAAAGGCCTATTAGAACATCAAGTGTCTCAGAAGGGAAGATGATAACATTTGATGAGGATGATCGCATTAACATTCAGGATCCTCACCATGATAGTTTAGTTATTACTCTCTTTATCTCTAACCATTTTGTCCGCAGGATCCTTATCGATGGAGGAAGCTCAGTGAACATTATCCAGCTTGATGTCCTGAAGAAGATGGGAATCCCAGAATCAGACATCACACCAAGATCCTCCGTGCTTGTAGGATTCAGTGGGGAAACGAAGAAAACTCTGGGGGACATCAAACTCCCAATCTACGTGGAAGGATTACATAATTACCAAAAATTTTGTGTTATTGACTGTTTATCTTGTTGCAACGTTATCCTTTGCAGGCCTTGGATACATGATATGAAAGCAGTCCCATCTACCTACCATCAATGTGTGAAGCTCCCTAGCCCATGGGGAATAATCAAGATCGACAGTGATCAGCAGGAGGCTAAGGATTGTTATACCTCATCCATGAAGCCAACCTCGAAGCCAAGGGAGCAATAGCAATTACAGTATCCTCCGAGGGATGTCTTGGAGGCAAGGGAACAAGATGTGGACGAAATCCTTTTGGATCCTAATGATCCTGAATCAAAAATCTATATCGGATCAGGGATCCTTGGCAAGATGAAAGAAGACTTAATATCCTTCCTCAAAAGAAGAAAACCTACCTTTGCTTGGAAACATGAAGATATGACAGGTATATCTAAGGATATTATTACTCACAAACTTGGCATTGACAGATCTATCAAACCAATCCATCAAAAAAGGAGGAAATTTGCACCAGAAAGGAATGCCATTATTCAGGAAGAAGTAGAGAGATTACTTCAAGCAGGTATGATCAGAGAGGTAAAGTATCCAAAATGGTTAGCCAATGTGGTTATTGTACAAAAGAAAAACGGAAAGTGGAGGGTATGTGTCGATTTCACTGATTTGAATAAGGCATGTCCCAAGGATCCTTTCCCATTACCCCACATTGACTCCATGGTGGATGCAACAGCGGGGCATGAACTGTTGACCTTTATGGATGCATCATCTGGATTCCAACAAATTCAGATGGAACCATCTGACCAAGAGGATACAGCCTTTATGACCCCAACCGGTTTATATTGTTATATTGCCATGCCTTTTGGACTAAGAAATGCAGGTGCAACATATCAAAGGCTGGTAAATATGATGTTCAAAGATCAAATTGGAAAAACTATGGAGGTGTACATAGATGATATGGTGGTCAAGTCAAAGAAAGCTGAGGATCACCTAAGGGACTTGGAAGAAGCATTCGATATCCTTGATAATTACAACATGAAACTTAATCCTTCAAAATGCCATTTTGGTGTTAAGGCAGGAAAGTTCCTAGGATACATGGTAACTCAGAGGGGCATTGAAGCAAGCCCGGAACAAATCAAAGCATTAGTAAATATCAAATCTCCTGCCAATGCCAAGGATGTTCAAAGACTGACAGGCAGGATAGCAGCTTTGAACAGGTTCATATCGAAATCCTCAGAAAAATGCAAAGAATTCTACGATATCCTAAGGAAGAATAAGAAGTTTGAATGGACTGAGAAGCATGAGAACGCTTTACAAGCCCTTAAAGAATATATGTCCTCAGCACCAGCATTAGCAAAACCGGAAAAAGGAGATGTGTTATCCTTATACCTGGCGGTATCCTCAACCGCTGTAAGTGCTGTCCTTGTCAAGGATCACGAAGGTACACAATATCCTATCTACTATGTAAGTAAAAGTCTACTTGATGCCGAATCCAGGTACTCACACCTCGAAAAACTTATTCTTGCATTAATCATGGCATCCACTAAGTTAAGGCATTATTTTGAAACCCATACTATTGTTGTTAAAACTAATTTTCCAATTAAGAATGTCCTCAGGAAACCGGAGATGTCAGGGAGAATGGCTAAGTGGGCAGTGAAGCTTAGTGCCCATGATATAAGATATGAACCAAGAACAGCCATTAAATCACAAGCCTTAGCCGACTTTGTGGCTGATTTCAGTAGTGATCTACAAAAAGAAGCAGAATTGGAGGTCCAACAGCTGGATGAAACCAAGGATCCTTGGATATTACACACTGACGGATCCTCAAATGTCAAGGGCACAGGGCTCGGGATCCTACTAAAATCGCCACAGGGGGACATAATACCCCACTCCATAGCCTGTGAGTTCCAAGCAACTAACAATGAGGCTGAGTATGAAGCCTTGATTGCTGGCTTGCAAATTGCTAAGGATATGGGGGTAAAATATCTTAAAGTATATGTAGACTCATTATTAATCACCAATCACTTTAATGGATCCTATGCTGTTAAAGGTGAAAAACTAACCAAATATTTAGAGATAGTCAAAGAATTGGCACTCTCTTTTGTTTCTTTCAGCTTAACACAGGTACCAAGGGAGGATAACACGGAAGCTGATGCATTGGCCAACTTAGGATCATCCTTAAAAATTCCAGGAGACATAAGTATCCCTAACATCCATATCCTGGCTCCTGCTATTGAAAATCAAGTGGCCATGGAAATAGAAGAGGATACTGCAATAATCCCTAGTGAAGAAGCTCAATCTTATTCAGGATCATGGGTCTCACCAATCATGAAATACTTGCAAAACGGAGAGATTCCAATGGGAGAAAATCCTAGAGCTTTCCGGATCAAGGTATCTCAATTTACAATCTTAAATAATGTGCTATATAAACGATCCCTTGCAGGACCATACTTAAGATGTATTGAGGATCCTGAAATTGAAGAAGTGTTGAGAGACTTCCATGAAGGAGATTGTGGAAACCACACTGGGGGCAGGGCATTATTCTCAAGGATCCTTAGAACAGGATACTACTGGCCAACCATGAAAATGGATGCTGTAGAATATGCTAGGAAATGTGATCCTTGTCAAAGACACATCAATATCCTTCATCAACCAGCTGAACTACTACACCCTATACCATCCTCTTGGCCATTCATGAGATGGGGAATGGATATAGTGGGCAAGCTTCCTAAAGCACCTGGTGGAAAAGTATTTATGCTTGCCATGACTGACTATTTTTCTAAGTGGATAGAAGCTGAAGCCTTCGCCCAAGTCAGAGAAAAGGAAGTCATATCCTTCATCAAAAGAAATATTATAACTAGATTTGGCATTCCCTCTGAAATTGTATGTGATAATGGCTCCCAATTCATTGGAAGCAGAACCACTAACTTTTGTGACAGTTGGGGAATCAAGATGATAACATCAACACCAGTTCATCCACAAGCCAATGGTCAAGCAGAATCATCCAACAAGATCATCATCAACAATCTGAAGAAGAAGCTAGGATCCAAGAAGGGGAAATGGGCAGAGGAGTTACCTTATGTGCTATGGGCTGATAGAACAACTCCCAAGAATGCCACTGGTCAAACACCTTTCTCTTTAGTATTTGGGGCAGAAGCAGTGATCCCAACAGAAATGGTGATCCCAACTGCTAGAACAAGTACTCGTGATCCTGAAGAAAATGCTACAATTCTAGCTCAGGATTTGGATACTATTGAAGAAATCAGGGATCTAGCTAGGATAAGGATGGCAAGCTACCAACAAAGAATGGCTGGTGCCTACAACAAAAATGTCAGATTAAGGAAATTCCAAGTCGGAGATATGGTGTTGAGAAAAGCATTTCAAAATACTATCAATCCTGCTGACGGGAAGTTAGCACCAAAATGGGAAGGTCCCTACTTGATTGAAGCTGAAGCAGGAAAGGGGGCATACAGGTTGCTAACCATGGAAGGAAACTTGTTGCCAAGAGCCTGGAATGCTGTTCACTTAAAGAAATATTTCATGTGAACATGATCCTCCATGCACGTGATCCTTACATTGGAGTATCCTTAAAGGATACCGGTGATATCAGTGATCCTTACTCTGGTAATATGCTTATCCTAGAAACTATTGTATTTTCTTACTTTTTACCTAAGGATAAGGATCATGTATCCTTCATCCTCTACTCACGAAACATTTGAGTTATGATAAGTTCAGGTATCTACAGCATATCGTCAAAGATCTTCAAAAGCACCGCAGATCCTTGGGTCCAACCCCAGTTATCCTTGGGATTATCCCCAGTTTCCGCCAGCAGCGCACGATGATCCTGATATAGTTCACGTCTTTGGGACCAGTACCCACTTCCGGGGCTGACAACCTCATCGTACTGGCTATATTTAGGATCCTACGTATAATGGTAGACGTACCATACATCCGTTCCTAAGGTTTCTAACGTTTTCACGTTAGCTAAGGTTTTGACATTTTCATGTCACTAAGTTTGGATAGTCGCCAGAAAGGGCCATACTCCAGTTTACATACGATCCTTTGGGCTTGTCCCCAGTTATCCTTTGGGCTTGTCCCCAGTGATCCTCCGGGATCATCCTCAGTTATCCTTTGGGCATGTCCCCAGCTACTAATTTATCTCTTACATTGGCTTAGTCCCAAGATATGTTCCATTTTTCAGGTTCTCGAAGTTAAACAAATAAGGATCCTTAATCCTTATCATCCATTAAAGTTTTACTTATGGTTATCCCGATTAAAGGTTAGGATCCTAACTCGGATCCTCAGGTATGATCCTTAACTATTTTTAATTTCATTATTCATTTGAAAAACCCTTAGACCTTGACAACTGAACCTATGATCCTTAAAATAAACTTCCTTGAAAATTTTCGATTATAGGATATTTGATCCAGGATCATATCCTATATCTCTTGAACATGGTTTGCTTAATTATTGTTACAAATATATTTCTAAAACAATTGGAAACCAAAAAGATAAACAAAGGATAACAACACAGGATAAGCCAGAAAGATTAAGGTTATATTATTAGCAAAAGGATCTTTAACCCTTGCAAAAAGTTGTCAAAATTGCCAACCCACGTTTCTACCAGCAAAACGTGGCCCGCCCACATGGGTTGGCAACGGGTGTCCATTGTCTATGCGGTCTTAGCATTGTGCAGGAAATTAAAAGCGGCAGGATCACAAAGGATTCATCCCCCAAACAGAGGATCCCTCCACCTTTTGCAATCCTACCTACTGTTCAAAGGATCCAGGATCCTTAACCCTAAAAACTATTGTTCGAAGATTACAGACCATAATTGTTCACAAACTATCAACAACCACAAAAAACCATTACTAAACCTAAAAAAATTGGGCTCCGGCCTAGTCAACAATATCCATCATCGCCCAATCATGCAGCCTACTCCTTCGCTGCTCCATCACCACCAGCCTCTCCACCCTGATCCTTTTCAGCATCACCGCCTTCCAGCATGGGAATATCCTCAGCCTCATCCTCGTCCTCCAGGTCTGCCAGCCTTGCCTTCCAACCTTCAACGTCCCACGAGCTTTTGTCAAAGATAGGATCCTGAGCCTCCTCAGCCATCTGAAGTTGTATCTTGTACATAGCAATTGCCGCGGAGACCTTGGCATCTTGGGTGATCTCCTGCTTCTCGTTATCCATATCGATCAACCTCTGAGCAGCCTCATCCTTCGTGGCCCGGAGTTCCTTCTCAAGATCTGCTATCTTGAGATCCTTAAGCACGCCCATTTGTTGAAGGTCGGCAATCTGGCTCTCTTGATCCTCAACATGGCCAAGATAGGTCTCGATCTCGGCAAGTTTCTGCAAAGAGGGGAATAACGTAAGTTCAGAACCGGATGATCCTCAAAGAAACAGGATACACAAACAGGATATTCGAAACGGATAACCAACAGGGGCAGTGATCCTTACCTCATTCACGTAGTCAAGGAATTGCTGACGGAGGAGGGGAAATCCTTGGAGATCTTCAGAGGTTTTCCTCTTTTTTCCCTTGCCCCGGATAGGTGCCTTGGGGGCTGAAACTAAAGGACTGGCAGCAGGAGCCTTCTTCCTCGAAGACTTGACGTTGGTGAGATCATCTATCCCAAATTTAGAAGCAGATTTGACAGACCTGGCAGACTTTCCAGCACCTACACAATCAAAAAACAAGATAAGTTGCTTTATTAATCAAACAATCCTACATATAATTTATTTTCTATAAGGATACTTACTTGACATAGTGGCAGATGCAGAGGATACTTCTTGAGAATCTTGGACGGTGACTTGGAAACTTCTGACTTCAGGATTAAGCTTTTTAAAAGCTATGACTCTCTCTCTTGCAGCAGGGCTTAATTTCAGATGAGCAATGGATATAGCTGCACAAGAGATAAAAAGAGATATTAGTGATCCTCATTATATGAGACAGGGCTGATAGTGATCCTTCGAGGATCCTCTATCCTACCATGA
The DNA here is from genome assembly GCF_002127325.2 of Helianthus annuus. Classification (NCBI taxonomy): domain Eukaryota; kingdom Viridiplantae; phylum Streptophyta; class Magnoliopsida; order Asterales; family Asteraceae; genus Helianthus; species Helianthus annuus. The sequence continues at coordinate 73,945,047 of NC_035445.2, forward strand.
GTGGCCCATTCCTTGGGCAGATCCTTCCCATCTGGGATGGAATCCCTCCTAACAAAGAAAAAGCGACGCTTCCAGTTTGTATCGTTCTTAGTGACCTTGAAGACAGGATGATCCTCCCCGGCTTTCCGTTTCAACAAATACCGGTGAGAACCAAATGTGGTGAGATCATAAAGATTGGCCAACTCCGCCATCCCCAGATCAATCCCTTCCTGCTCGATGATCCTCTCGAAGGTATACAGAACCCTCCAGATCATCGGCATAGCTTGGATGTAAGAAATGCCGGTTAAGGAAAAGAAAGACTGGGTAAAGTCTGGAAAAGGATATGAAAACCCTATGGTGAACGGGGTAGCAGGAAAAGCCACCCAAACATCTGAAACAAAGTCGCTTAAAGCTGTAGGAACGAAGGATTTGAAAACAGTATTCGCCGGAAAGCAATGACGAATTCTGTCTACGTGAACGTCAGTAAAGCAACATCGCTCCGTAGGGGAATCCTTGATAATCCCCTGGCCTTTTAGGGGACTATCCTTCTTGGAATCCTTGTGTGGAGAATTCCGGAGCAACATGTTTGTGACGGAACAGAAACAGAGACGGAGCAAAAAACAGAGCAAAGAGAATATAGAAAGGAAAGAGAGAAGAGGAGAATACCTGATCAATCTTCGGTGGAGAATATAAAGGGAGTATATCCTGAATTTAAATACAAACTGATCCTCACCCTATCTCCTATTTATAATCATGATCTGCAGGGATTGTCACATCTATGACGTAATGATCGCAACGGCTAGTCCATGTGTAACGGCTAGTTATTCGGAGTCGCCCGTTGGAGATAAGATCGAAACAAAATATAACTCGTTAATTTACAATAAACTCCTTATATTTTGGGGGCAATTGTTAGGGCTGGATTTTTATTATAGGTGATCCTTACACGTGATCCTAACCAGTGATCCTTGTTTCTTTGGCAGACAGTGATCCTCAGCAGGACTTCAGGATCAGGATCATGGGACATTATAGGATCCTCATACTAACGATCATCTTCGCTTAATGCAATGTTATTTTTGCAGGAATATCTAGCAGGATACGCTCTAAGCATCATGATCAAGGGACGCGTCTTCACAATTATGGCAAGAGCTTAATCGGAGATAGACGTTGCACAGGATATGGAAACATGGCTTGATTTATGGGCGGCAATTTAGGCTAGATTGTCTTTTATTTCTAAAGGGGTAATGAGCTGATAATTAGTCCTTTTACCTAAAATAGGTCACCTACACTTGTATAAATACCACTCTCCATCATTTGGAAGGGGACACACGACATACAATGCAACTCTCACACACTTAGACACTCGAAACAATAGTGATCCTTGTACTCAGCTCATTATCATCCAAAGTTGTAACCATTTTGTTCTTATATTGAAGTTTGGTGATCGGTAGTTGCCATCACCCGAGGTTTTTTGTGCCGGAGATCATATATTGATCAAGGGCTTTTTCCTCGTATAAATTGTTTTGGTCAAAAATCACACAAGGATAACGTAACCAAACTTTATGTAAACGGGGTATGATGCTTGGTTAATTATGAAAGTAAAGGATCACTTCTGTGATAAAAGATGCAAAGACACAATGATTTATACGAGGAAAAAGCCCTTGATCAATGTATGATCTCCGGCATAAAAAACCTCGGGTGATGGCAACTACCGATCACCAACTTCAATATAAGAAAAATATGATTACAACTTTGGATGATAATGAGCTGAGTACAAGGATCACTATCGTTTCGAGTGTCTAAGTGTGTGAGAGTTGCGTTGTATGTCGTGTGTGTTCTTCCGAATGAGGAAGAGTGGTATTTATACGTGTGTAGGTGACCTATTTTAGGTAGCTAAACTAATATTCAGCTCATTACCCCTTTAGAAATGAGATACAATCTAGCCTAAATAGCCGCCCATAAATCAAGCCAAGTTTCCATATCCTGTGCAACGTCTATCTTCAATCAAGCTCTTGCCATAATTATGAAGACGCGTCCCTTGATCATGATGCCTAGAGCGTATCCTGCTAGATGTTCCTGCAAAACAATATTGTATTAAGCGGAAGTGGCCGTTAGTATGAGGATCACTATAATGTCCCATGATCCTGATCCTGAAGTCCTGCTGAGGATCACTGTCTGCCAAAGAAACAAGGATCACTGGTTAGGATCACGTATAAGGATCACCTATAATAAAAATCCAGCCCTAACAATTGCCCCCAAAATATAAGGAGTTTATTGTAAATAGACGAGTTATATTTTGTTTTGATCTTATCTTCAACGGGCCACTCCGAATAACTAGCCGTTACTTATGGACTAGCCGTTGCGATCATTACGTCATAGATGTGACAATCCCTGCAAATCATGATTATAAATAGGAGATAGGGTTAGGATCACTCTGCATTTAAATTCGAGATATCTTCCCTTTATAATCTGCACCGAAGACTGATCAGGTATTCTTCTCTTTCTCTCTTTCTTTGCTCTGTTTTCTGCTTCTACTCTGTTTCCATCCCGTCACAAACATGTTGCTCCAGAATTCTCCACACAAGGATCCCAAGAAGGATAGTCCCTTAAAAAGCCAGGGGATTATCAAGGATTCTCCTACGGAGAGGTGTTGCTTTACTGATGTTCACATAGACAGAATTCGTCATTGCTTTCCGGCGAATGCTGTTTTCAAGTCCTTCACACCTACCGCTCTGAGTGACTCTGTTTCGGATACTTGGGTGGCTTTTCCTGCTACTCCATTCACCATAGGGTATTCATATCCTTTTCCATCCTTCACCCAATCCTTCTTTTCTTTAACCGGCATCTCTTATATCCAAGCTATGCCGATGATCTGGAGGGTTCTGTATACCTTCGAGAGGATCATTGAGCAGAAAGGGATTGATCTGGGGATGACGGAGTTGGCCGAGCTTTACGATCTTACCACTTTTGGTTCTTACCGGTATCTGCTGAAACGGAAAGCCGGGGAGGATCATCCTGTCTTCAAGGTTACTAAGAACGATACAAACTGGAAGCGTCGCTTTTTCTTTGTTAGGAGGGATTCCATCCCAGATGGGAAGGATCTGCCCAAGGAATGGGCCATTCATGGTAGGATAGAGGATCCTCGAAGGATCACTATCAGCCCTGTCTCATATAATGAGGATCACTAATATCTCTTTTTATCTCTTGTGCAGCTATATCCATTGCTCATCTGAAATTAAGCCCTGCTGCAAAAGAGAGAGTCCTAGCTTTTAAAAAGCTTAGTCCTGAAGTCAGAAGTTTCCAAGTCACCGTCCAAGATTCTCAAGAAGTATCCTCTGCATCTGCCACTATGTCAAGTAAGTATCCTTATAGAAAATAAATTAAATGTAGGATTGTTTGATTAATAAAGCAACTTATCTTGTTTTTTATTGTGTAGGTGCTGGAAAGTCTGCCAGGTCTGTCAAATCTGCCTCCAAATTTGGGATAAGTGATCTTGCCAATGTCACATCTTCAAAGAAGAAGGCTCCTGCTGCCAGTCCTTCAGTATCAGCTCCCAAAGCACCTATCCGAGGCAAGGGGAAGAAGAGGAAGACTACTGAGGATCTACAAGGATTTCCCCTCCTCCGTCAGCAATTCCTTGACTATGTGAATGAGGTAAGGATCACTGCCCCTGTTGGTTATCCGTCTCGCATATCCTGTTTGTGTATCCTGCTTTTCTTGAGGATCATCTGATCCTAAGCTTATCTTTTTTCTCCTGTTGCAGAAACTTGCCGAGATTGAGACCTATCTTGGCCATGTTGAGGACCAGGAGAGCCAAATTGCCGAGCGTCAACAAATGGGCGTGCTTAAGGATCTCAAAATAGCAGATCTTGAGAAGGAACTCCGGGCCACGAAGGATGAGGCTGCTCAGAGGTTGATCGATATGGATAACGAGAAGCAGGAGATCACCCAAGATGCAAAGGTCTCCGCGGCAATTGCTATGTACAAGATACAACTTCAGATGGCTGAGGAGGCTCAGGATCCTACCTTTGATAAAAGCTCGTGGGACGTTGAAGGTTGGAAGGCAAGGCTGGCGGACCTGGAGGACGAGGATGAGGCTGAGGAGATCCCCATGCTGGAAGGTGGTGATGCTGGTAAGGATCAGGGGAGGCAAGTGGAGCTGGTGGTGATTAAGCAGCGAAGGTGTAAGCTGCATGATTGGGCGATGATGGATATTTTTGACTAGGCCGGAGCCCAATTTTTTAGGATTGGTAGTGGTTTTTTGTGGTTGTTGATGGTTTGAAACAGTTATGGTCTGTAATCTCTGAACAATAGTTTCTTAGGGTTAAGGATCCTGGATCCTTTTGAACAATAGGTAGGATTACAAAAGGTGGAGGGATCCTCTGTTTGGGGGATGAAGCCTTTGTGATCCTGCCGCTTTTAATTTCCTGCACAATGCTAAGACCGCATAGACAATGGACACCCTTTGCCAACCCATGTGGACGGGCCACGTTTTGCTGGTAGAAATGTGGGTTGGCAATTTTGACAACTTTCTTGAAAGGGTTAATGATCCTTTTGTTTAATAATATAACTTTAACTTTTCTGGCTTATCTCGTGTTGTTATCCTTTAATTATCTTCTTTTTTCTCAATTGTCTTTGTAGTATATTTATCAAGAGTTGAAAATATGTTTAATAAATTTAGGATATGATCCTAGATCAAATATCCTGATATTGAAAATATTCAAAGTATTTTAGTTCAAGGATCATAGGTTTGGTTGTCAAAGTATAAGGGTCGGTTAGGATAATGAGTATAATCAAAAATAATCAAGGATCATACCTGAGGATCCAAGTTAGGATCCTAACCTTCAATCGAGACAATCATAGATAAGATTTTGATAGTTAATAAGGATTAAGGATCCCTTATATGTTTAACTTCCAAAACCTGAAAAGTGAGATATAACTTGGGACTAAGCCAATGTAAAGATTAATTAGTGACTGGGGACATGCCCAAAGGATAACTGGGGATGATCCCGGAGGATCACTGGGGACAAGCCCAAAGGATAACTGGGGACAAGCCCAAAGGATCGTATGTAAACTGGAGTATGGCCCTTCTCTGGCGACTATCCAAACTTAGTGACATGAAAATGTCAAAACCTTAGCTAACGTGAAAACGTTAGAAACCTTAGGAACGGATGTATGGTACGTCTACCATTATACGGAGGATCCTTAATATAGCCAGTACGATGAGGTTGTCAGCCCCGAAAGTGGGTACTGGTCCCAAAGACGTGAACTATATCAGGATCATCGAGCGCTGCTGGCGGAAACTGGGGATAATCCCAAGGATAACTGGGGTTGGACCCAAGGATCTGCGGTGCTTTTGAAGATCTTTGACGATATGCTGAAGATACCTGAACTTATCATAACTCAAATGTTTCGTGAGTAGAGGATGAAGGATACATGATCCTTATCCTTAGGTAAAAAATAAGAAAGTGCAATAGTTTCTAGGATAAGCATATTACCAGAGTAGGGATCACTGATATCACCGGGATCCTTTAAGGATACTCATGTAAGGATCACGTGCACGGAGGATCATGTTCACATGAAATATTTCTTTAAGTGAACAGCATTCCAGGCTCTTGGCAACAAGTTTCCTTCCATGGTTAGCAACCTGTATGCCCCCTTTCCTGCTTCAGCTTCAATCAAGTAGGGACCTTCCCATTTTGGTGCTAACTTCCCGTCAGCAGGATTGATAGTATTTTGAAATGCTTTTCTCAACACCATGTCTCCGACTTGGAACTTCCTTATTCTGACATTTTTGTTGTAGGCACCAGCCATTCTTTGTTGGTAGCTTGCCATCCTTATCCTAGCTAGATCCCTGATTTCCTCAATAGTATCCAAATCCTGAGCTAAGATTGTAGCATTTTCTTCAGGATCACGAGCACTTGTTCTAGCAGTTGGGATCACCATTTCTGTTGGGATCACTGCTTCTGCCCCAAATACTAAAGAGAAAGGTGTTTGACCAGTGGCATTCTTGGGAGTTGTCCTATCAGCCCATAGCACATAAGGTAACTCCTCTGCCCATTTCCCCTTCTTGGATCCTAGCTTCTTCTTCAGATTGTTGATGATGATCTTGTTGGATGATTCTGCTTGACCATTGGCTTGTGGGTGAACTGGTGTTGATGTGATCATCTTGATTCCCCAACTGTCACAAAAGTTAGTAGTTCTGCTTCCAATGAATTGGGAGCCATTATCATATACAATTTCAGAGGGAATGCCAAATCTAGTTATAATATTTCTTTTGATGAAGGATATGACTTCCTTTTCCCTGACTTGAGCAAAGGCTTCAGCTTCTATCCATTTAGAGAAGTAGTCAGTCATAGCAAGCATAAATACTTTTCCACCAGGTGCTTTAGGGAGCTTGCCAACTATATCCATCCCCCATCTCATGAATGGCCAAGAGGATGGTATTGGGTGTAAAAATTCAGCCGGCTGATGGAGGATATTGCTATGTCTTTGGCAAGGATCACACTTCTTAGCATACTCTACAGCATCCCTTTTCATGGTTGGCCAGTAGCATCCTGTTCTAAGGATCCTTGAGAATAATGACCTGCCCCCAGTGTGGTTTCCACAATCTCCTTCATGGAAGTCTCTCAACACTTCTTCAATTTCAGGATCCTCAATACATCTTAAATATGGTCCTGCAAGGGATCGTTTATATAGCACATTATTTAAGATTGTAAATTGAGATACCTTGATCCTGAAAGCTCTAGGATTTTCTCCCATTGGAATCTCTCCGTTTTGCAAGTATTTCATGATTGGTGAGACCCATGATCCTGCATAAGATTGAGTTTCTTCACTAGGGATTACTGCAGTATCCTCTTCTATCTCCATGGCCACTTGATCTTCAATAGCAGGAGCCAAGATATGGATGATAGGGATACTTATGTCTTCTGGAATTTTTAAGGATGATCCTAAGTTGGCCAATGCATCAGCTTCCGTGTTATCCTCCCTTGGTACCTGTGTTAAGCTGAAAGAGACAAAAGAGAGTGCCAATTCCTTGACTATCTCTAAATATTTGGTTAGTTTTTCACCTTTAACAGCATAGGATCCATTAAAGTGATTGGTGATTAATAATGAGTCTACATATACTTTAAGATATTTTACCCCCATATCCTTAGCAATTTGCAAGCCAGCAATCAAGGCTTCATACTCAGCCTCATTGTTAGTTGCTTGGAACTCACAGGCTATGGAGTGGGGTATTATGTCCCCCTGTGGCGATTTTAGTAGGATCCCGAGCCCTGTGCCCTTGACATTTGAGGATCCGTCAGTGTGTAGTATCCAAGGATCCTTGGTTTCGTCCAGCTGCTGGACCTCCAATTCTGCTTCTTTTTGTAGATCACTACTGAAATCAGCCACAAAGTCGGTTAAGGCTTGTGATTTAATGGCTGTTCTTGGTTCGTATCTTATATCATGGGCACTAAGCTTCACTGCCCACTTAGCCATTCTCCCTGACATCTCCGGTTTCCTTCGTGATCCTCAGCTTTCTTTGATTTGACCACCATGTCATCTATGTACACCTCCATAGTTTTTCCAATTTGATCTTTGAACATCATATTCACCAGCCTTTGATATGTTGCACCTGCATTTCTTAGTCCAAAAGGCATGGCAATATAACAATATAAACCGGTTGGGGTCATAAAGGCTGTATCCTCTTGGTCAGGTGGTTCCATCTGAATTTGTTGGAATCCAGACGATGCATCCATGAAGGTTAACAGTTCATGCCCCGCCATTGCATCCACCATGGAGTCAATGTAGGGTAATGGGAAAGGATCCTTGGGACATGCCTTATTCAAATCAGTGAAATCGACACATACCCTCCACTTTCCATTTTTCTTTTGGACAACAACCACATTGGCTAACCATTTTGGATATTTTACCTCTCTGATCATACCTGTTTTGGTCAAAAATCACACAAGGATAATGTAACCAAACTTTATGTAAACGGGGTATGATGCTTGGTTAATAATGAAAGTAAAGGATCACTTCTGTGATAAAGATGCAAAGACACAACGATTTATACGAGGAAAAAGCCCTTGATCAATATATGATCTCCGGCATAAAAAACCTCGGGTGATGGCAACTACCGATCACCAAACTTCAATATAAGAACAAAATGATTACAACTTCGGATGATAATGAGCTGAGTACAAGGATCACTATTGTTTCGAGTGTCTAAGTGTGTGAGAGTTGCGTTGTATGTCGTGTGTGTTCTTCCGAATGAGGAAGAGTGGTATTTATACGTGTGTAGGTGACCTATTTTAGGTAGCTAAACTAATATTCAGCTCATTACCCCTTTAGAAATGAGATACAATCTAGCCTAAATAGCCGCCCATAAATCAAGCCAAGTTTCCATATCCTGTGCAACGTCTATCTTCAATCAAGCTCTTGCCATAATTATGAAGACGCGTCCCTTGATCATGATGCCTAGAGCGTATCCTGCTAGATGTTCCTGCAAAACAATATTGTATTAAGCGGAAGTGGCCGTTAGTATGAGGATCACTATAATGTCCCATGATCCTGATCCTGAAGTCCTGCTGAGGATCACTGTCTGCCAAAGAAACAAGGATCACTGGTTAGGATCACGTATAAGGATCACCTATGATAAAAATCCAGCCCTAACAATTGCCCCCAAAATATAAGGAGTTTATTGTAAATCGATGAGTTATATTTTGTTTCGATCTTATCTCCAACGGGAGACTCCGAATAACTAGCCGTTACACATGGACTAGCCGTTGCGATCATTACGTCATAGATGTGATAATCCCTGCAAATCATGATTATAAATAGGAGATAGGGTTAGGATCACTCTGCATTTAAATTCGAGATATCTTCCCTTTATGATCGCTACCGAAGACTGATCAAGTATCCTCTTCTTCTCTCTTTCCTTTCTTCCTTCTCTTTGCTCTGTTTTTTCTGCTCCGTCTCTGTTTCTGTTCCGTCACAAACATGTTGCTCCGGAATTCTCCACACAAGGATTCCAAGAAGGATAGTCCCCTAAAAGGCCAGGGGATTATCAAGGATTCCCCTACGGAGCGATGTTGCTTCACTGACGCTCATGTAGACAGAATTCGTCACTGCTTTCCAGCGAATACTGTCTTCAAATCCTTCACGCCTACCGCTCTGAGTGACTTTGTTTCGAATACCTGGGTGGCTTTTCCTGCTACTCCATTTACCATAGGGTATTCATATCCTTTCCCATCGTTCACCCAATCTTTCTTTTCCTTAACCGGCATCTCATATATCCAAGCTATGCCGATGATCTGGAGGGTTCTGTATACCTTTGAGAGGATCATCGAGCAGGAAGGGATTGATCTGGGGATGGCGGAGTTAGCTGAGTTTTATGATCTCACCACATTCGGTTCTCACCGGTATTTGTTGAAACGGAAAGCCGGGGAGGATCATCCTGTCTTCAAGGTCACTAAGAACGATACAAACTGGAAGCGTCACTTTTTCTTTGTCAGGAGGGATTCCATCCCAGATGGGAAGGATCTGCCCAAGGAATGGGCCATTCATGGTAGGATAGAGGATCCTCGAAGGATCACTATCAGCCCTGTCTCATATAATGAGGATCACTAATATCTCTTTTTATCTCTTGTGCAGCTATATCCATTGCTCATCTGAAATTAAGCCCTGCTGCAAAAGAGAGAGTCTTAGCTTTTAAAAAGCTTAATCCTGAAATCAGAAGTTTCCAAGTCACCGTCCAAGATTCTCAAGAAGTATCCTCGGCATCTGCCACTATGTCAAGTAAGTATCCTTATAGAAAATAAATTAAATGTAGGATTGTTTGATTAATAAAGCAACTTATCTTGTTTTTGATTGTGTAGGTGCTGGAAAGTCTGCTAAGTCTGCCAAATCTGCCTCCTTGTTTGGGATTGATGATCTTGCCAACGTCACGTCTTCGAAGAAGAAGACTTCTGCTGCTAGTCCTTCTGCTTCAGCCCCTAAATTACCTATTCGAGGCAAGGGGAAGAAGAGGAAGACTACTGAAGATCTACAAGGATTTCCCCTCCTCCGTCAGCAATTCCTTGATTCTGTCAACGAGGTTAGGATCACTGCCCCTGATGGTTTTTGAGGATCACCTGTGTCTGATGTCATATCTTGTTGTTTTTGCAGAAACTTACTGAAATAGAGACTTATGTTAACCATGTTGAAGATCAGGATCGCCAAATTGCCGACCTCCACCAGATGGGTGCACTGAAGGATCTCAAGATAGCCGATCTTGAGAAGGAGCTCCGGGCTACCAGGGATGAAGCTGTCAAAGCATTGATCAAGTTTGACTACGAGAAGCATGATATCACCCAGGATGCTAAGGTTTCTGCTGCGATAACCATGTACAAGATCCAGCTGCAGATGGCTGCAGAGGCTTAAGATCCTTCCTTTGACAAAGGTACATGGGACGTGGAAGGTTGGAAGGCAAGGCTGGCAGAGTTGGAGGATGATGATGATGCTGAGGATATCCCTATGCTTGAAGGTGGAGATGCTGGTAAGGATCAGGGTGAAGCTAGTGGAGCTGGTGGTGATGGTGCAGCGAAGGTTTGAGCTGCAAGATTGGGCGATGATGGATATTTTTTACTAGGCCGGAGCCCAATTTTTTAGGATTGGTAGTGGTTTTTTGTGGTTGTTGATGGTTTGAAACAGTTATGGTCTGTAATCTCTGAACAATAGTTTCTTAGGGTTAAGGATCTTGGATCCTTTGAACAATAGGTAGGATTACAAAAGGTGGAGGGATCCTCTGTTTGGGGGATGAAGCCTTTGTGATCCTGCCGCTTTTACTTTCCTGCACAATGCTAAGACCGCATAGACAATGGACACCCTTTGCCAACCCATGTGGACGGGCCACGTTTTGCTGGTAGAAATGTGGGTTGGCAATTTTGACAACTTTTTGAAAGGGTTAATGATCCTTTTGTTTAATAATATAACTTTAACTTTTCTGGCTTATCTCGTGTTGTTATCCTTATCTTCTTGTTTCTTAGTTGTTTTTGTAGTATATTTGTTTAAAGTGGCAAGAGTTGAAAATATGTTATCCAAATTTAGGATATGATCCCAGATCAAATATCCTGATATTGAAAATTTTCGAAGTACTTTAGTTCAAGGATCATAGGTTTGGTTGTCAAAGTATAAGGGTCGGTTAGGATAATGAGTATAATCAAAATAGTCAAGGATCATACCTGAGGACCCAAGTTAGGATCCTAACCTTCAATCGGGATAACCATAAGTAAAACTTTTAACGGATATTAAGGATTAAGGATCCTTAATTGTTTAACTTCGAAAACCTGAAAAAACGGAACATAACTTGGGACTAAGCCAATGTAAGAGATAAATTAGCAACTGGGGATATGCCCAAAGGATAACCGAGAATGATCCCGGAGGATCACTGGGGACAAGCCCAAAGGATAACTGGGGATGATCCCGGAGGATCACTGGGGACAAGCCCAAAGGATAACTGGGGATGATCCCGGAGGACCACTGGGGACAAGCCCAAAGGATCGTATGTAAACTGGAGTATGGCCCTTACTGGCGACTATCCAAACTTAGTGACATGAAAATGTCAAAACCTTAGCTAACGTGAAAACGTTAGAAACCTTAGGAACGGATGTATGGTACGTCTACCATTATACGGAGGATCCTGGGTATAGCCAGTACGATGAGGTTGTCAGCCCCGGAAGTGGGTACTGGTCCCAAAGACGTGAACTATATCAGGATCATCGTGCGCTGCTGGCGGAAACTGGGGATAATCCCAAGGATAACTGGGGTTGGACCCAAGGATCTGCGGTGCTTTTGAAGATCTTTGACGATATGCTGAAGATACCTGAACTATCATAACTCAAATGTTTCGTGAGTAGAGGATGAAGGATACAGGATCCTTATCCTTTGGTAAAAAGTAAGGAAATGTAAATGTTTTAGGATAAGCATATTACCAGAATAAGGATCACTGACATCATTGGGATCCTTCGAGGATACTTCAGTGTGAGGATCACATGCTTGAGGGATCATGTTCACATAAAGTATCTCTTTAAGTGAACAGCATTCCAGGCTCTTGGTAACAAGTTTCCTTCCATAGTTAGCAATCTGTATGCCCCCTTTCCTGCTTCAGCTTCAATTAAGTAAGGGCCTTCCCATTTTGGTGCTAACTTCCCGTCAGCAGGATTGATAGTATTTTGAAATGCTTTTCTCAACACCATGTCTCCGACTTGGAACTTCCTTATTCTGACATTTTTGTTGTAGGCACCAGCCATTCTTTGTTGGTAGCTTGCCATCCTTATCCTAGCTAGATCCCTGATTTCCTCAATAGTATCCAAATCCTGAGCTAGGATTGTAGCATTTTCTTCAGGATCACGAGCACTTGTTCTAGCATTTGGGATCACCGTTTCTGTTGGGATCACTGCTTCTGCCCCAAATACTAAAGAGAAAGGTGTTTGACCAGTGGCATTCTTGGGAGTTGTCCTATCAGCCCATAGCACATAAGGTAACTCTTCTGCCCATTTTCCCTTCTTAGATCCTAGCTTCTTCTTCATGTCACACCCCCAAAATCCACCCGCGGAGTACCACCGCTTGAGAGCGTGACTGACCAGGATCAAGCCATCAATCATATCAAACATAGCAATTAATAATAATCAAAGATACGATTGATGTTCCAAAACAAAACGTTGTATATATAGCGGAAGCATTAAATGTAAAACCCAAAAACATAAGTATCAATGTGTGAATGTAAAAGTGTTTAATAAGCATTCACGAGTTCTTGTCCACAACGACCCGCTTCTCCTCTGGTGCAAGCTCCAAGTATACCTAAGGTCCTGCAAGGCATGCAGCAAATAATCAACAAACTAGTTGAGCGAGTTCACAGAAAGTAAGTTCATAACATAATGCATAAGTGCAGCTAGTGGGGGGGGGCTTCCCATGTTTATCCTGGCTAATGAGGGCTTCTCATTAACGGTACTTACTAGACTAACTTCCGACCATGTGTTCTTCTTTACCGAGAACAGGAAAACGTACAGGGTCACGTAGGCTTTACGTGACGTGCCCTTCCCCGAGGACAGTGGTACGCGTGGGGGCTACGTAGGCTTTACGCAGCGTGGCCTTCCGACCTGGAAGCCAGTAGATGGTATTGGGTTACGTAGGCTTTACGTAACGTGTCCTCCCGACCCGGGAGACAAATGGCAAATAATCTGGGTTACGTAGGCTTTACGTAACGTGTCCTGACTAACCTGAGGACGATGGTCTATAGTCTGGTATATGCGTAAGTACGAGTAATCATTCCATATCCAACATATCCAACCCAATTCCCAACCCGGGAATCCCATGCCTTGGCTGTGTGAACTCACCTTGGTTTGCTCGGCAGATACACAAGGAATATAAGTAGCAAGTAAATGGTCAACCACGTCCTATCATGGTTATTATACGAGTCAGGTTCGTATATAGCACGTATATGGTAATCACGTATAGTCATGGCAAACATGTACGCACGTAAGCAGATAAGACATAGCATGTGAAGATCCAATTGTCTGAGTCCAATCATACCCGGCCCAAAGACATAAGCAGCCTAGATTCTCATTCGGCCCAAATAGCAAACACATACAAGTCCAATAGCTAACAGTCCACAATTCAAATCGTTGGGCCCAAATGATTGGACCCGTGACAGTGAAGGCCCAATAGCGTATGTGCAACGGTGGTCTCGACTCGCAACGGGGTTACGAGTCGCAACGGGGATCTCGAGTCGTAACGGCTGGATACGAGTCGCAATAGATGGTCTCGGTTCATCCTGGTCTGGTTACGAGTCGCAATCTGACTCGCAACCGTGGTTGCGGTTCGTGCGGTTTGGTCTCGAGTGGGGTTCCGACTCGCAACGAGCGATACCGAGTCACAACCGTGTGTGTAACGACTTTCCTGATTTCATGCAATTCATTTAGGCAATTCAATCATCGTTGACAGTTTCCAAAAAAAATCAATTATCAACTAACAGTTTGCCATTCAAGAATTCATCGATCAAACAGGGAAATAAATCATCAATTCTTATGAACCCTAATAATCACACTTATGAACAATAACAATAATCATAACACTCCATCATATTATGATCCGATTTCATGAACATTAAACTCGAATTGCATAACTTCACAGCCAATCAACAAGACATTATCATTAACATCATCAACAACAAATCCGATTATATAACCTGTCCGGCCGATCGAACAAAGCCCAATCAAACATGCAATTATCTAATCATATATAGCTAATCAACAATTTATCAGACATCGATTCCTATCCATCAAACATATCCGGTCGATCAGTTCTAACATGTCCGACCGAATCAACAACACATTCAGCCGATTAACACACAAATCAAGTAAAGCAATTCAATTAAAACACTAACCGATCGGTCGAGGGTAATCCAAATCGGAATCGATTTCCGGTTGCTTGTGCCGTCCGGTTATGCGTGAGAAAGAGAGAGAGATGTTTTTGCTAGGGTTTTGTGTGTGTTGTGAGTTTTGCAAAAGTAGTAAAACAATCCCCTAGTTCCGGTTTTGTGTTGCGAGTGGGGAGTGGGCCGAGCCCACTCGGCTGCCTAATGGACCCGAGAACAAGGAGTGGCCCAAAGGGGCTCGTGTACTCGGTCCACATACATACGACATACATACACACATAATGCATATAACATATATCATGAAATCAATTAATCATTCGGGTTTATGAAATCACATATCGTGCACAAACGTTACATCAAAGCAAGCCTAAAGTTCGAGTTGTCACATTATCCCCAACTAATTGGAAATTTCGTCCCGAAATTTGGTATGCACTCACTGAGGAAGCTAGGTAAACTGTACTGTTCACTGATTTTCCTGGGGTGTCACATCCTCCCCCCGTTGATCTGGAATTTCGTCCCGAAATTCCGAAGTAGTAGCTTCAGCCTCAGTAGTGGTTGCCTTGTTCCCGAATAACTGGGGGTACTTTTCTGTCATCCTGTCTTCGCGTTCCCAGGTGTACTCTGGGCCACGTTTGGAGTTCCAACGAACTCGGACAAGAGGGATTCTCTTGTGTTTGAGGACCTTCACATCCCGGTCCGTGATTTCGACTGGTTCCTCGACGAACTGCAACCGCTCGTCGATAGTAAGTTCCTTGAAAGGAATGATGAGGTTTTCATCTGATAGGCACTTCTTTAAGTTCGATACATGAAAGACATTGTGAACTGCCCCGAGTTCAGCTGGTAGGTTCAACTTGTAGGCTACCTTGCCAATCTTTTCTATAATTTCGAATGGTCCGACGTACCGCGGATTCAGTTTGCCCCGTTTGCCAAAACGTACCACACCCTTCCAGGGTGAGACTTTCAATAAAACCCGGTCCCCGACCTCAAATTCCAAAGGCTTTCTACGCTTGTCCGCGTAGGCTTTCTGACGGTCGCGTGCTGCCGCCATGCGTTGTCTTATTTGTGCAATCTTTTCTGTGGCGTCCACTACGATCTCTGGATCCGTAGTTTGACTATCCCCCACCTCTGCCCAGCAGAGGGGTGACCGGCATTTACGCCCGTACAATGCCTCGAATGGAGCGGCTTGAATGCTGGTGTGATAACTGTTATTGTAAGAAAACTCCACCAAAGGGAGGTGCTTTTCCCAGCCGTTGCCGAAATCAATGACGCATGCCCGAAGCATGTCTTCAAGGGTTTGAATCGTTCGCTCAGACTGCCCATCCGTCTGAGGATGATAC
Organism: Helianthus annuus; assembly: GCF_002127325.2. Taxonomy (NCBI): domain Eukaryota; kingdom Viridiplantae; phylum Streptophyta; class Magnoliopsida; order Asterales; family Asteraceae; genus Helianthus; species Helianthus annuus. Next base: position 73,960,761 of record NC_035445.2, read on the forward strand.
GCTGTGCTCATGTCTAACCGTGAGCCGAATGATTTATGCATCGCTTGCCAAAGTTCTGACGTGAATCGTGCATCGCGATCCGAAATGATAGATGTGGGCACTCCGTGCCTCGAAACAACTTCCTTAAGGTAAACGTCTGCGAGTGTGGAGAACTTATCCGTTTCCTTAATTGGTAGGAAGTGTGCAGACTTGGTGAGTCGATCAACTATGACCCATATTGTATCGTTCCCACGCTGGGATCTAGGTAGGCCTGTAACGAAATCCATGGAAATTTCTTCCCATTTCCATTGAGGTATCTTAGGCTGCTGAAGTAGGCCAGCTGGTTTCTGATATTCGACCTTGACTCTTGCACAGGTCAAGCATTTTCCAACATACGTAGCAATGTGGGCCTTCATACTAGGCCACCAATAAGTAGTGCTGATGTCGTGGTACATTTTATCCGACCCTGGATGTACCGAGTAGCGAGACTTGTGAGCTTCATCCATTACAAGTTCGCGTAGTCCGCCATAAAGAGGGACCCAAATCCGGCCCGTTACATAGTAGGCGCCGTCTGCCTTTTGTTCCATTTGTTGTCGTGAGCCGCGTAAGGCTTCAGCCTTGACGTTTTCGGGCTTCAGTGCTTCTGTCTGAGCAGCTCGTATCTGAGCAGGAAGGCTAGACTGAATCGTAAGCTGTAGCGCTCGCACGCGCCGTGGTAAAGTGTCCTTTCGACTGAGGGCATCAGCCACAACATTGGCTTTGCCTGGATGATACTTGATAGCGCATTCATAATCGTTAAGTAACTCGACCCATCGTCGTTGACGCATGTTCAAATCCTTCTGCTTAAGGATATGCTCGAGACTCCTGTGATCGGTGTAAATCGTGCACCTGGTACCGTACAGGTAGTGTCGCCATATCTTAAGCGCGAAAACAACAGCTCCCAGCTCTAAATCGTGCGTCGTGTAGTTGCGTTCGTGAACCTTGAGTTGACGAGAGGCGTAAGCGATAACCTTGTCGCGTTGCATTAACACGCATCCCAGTCCCCGAATGGATGCATCACAATAAACCACGAAGTCGTCTGTGCCCTCTGGCAAAGAGAGGATAGGTGCACTGCAAAGTCTATCCTTTAGGTGCTGAAAAGCAGTTTCCTGGGGCTCTCCCCAGCGATAGGTAACACCCTTTTGTGTCAGTAACGTAAGCGGCTGAGCAATCTTCGAAAAGTCTCTAATAAACCGTCTGTAATAACCTGCCAGACCCAAGAATTGGCGTATTTCCGTTGGCGTACGCGGTGCAGGCCAGTTTCTGATCGAATCTACCTTGGATGGATCGACGTGGATCCCATCCTTGTTCACTACATGGCCTAAGAAGTGGACTTCACGAAGCCAGAAGTCGCATTTAGAAAGTTTGGCGTACAACTGTTCCTTCCGAAGGAGTTCCAAAATAAGACGAAGATGCTGCTCGTGTTCCTCCTGACTCTTGGAGTAAATCAGAATGTCGTCGATGAATACTATGACAAACTTGTCAAGATAGGGTTTGCACACCCTGTTCATAAGATCCATAAATACAGCAGGTGCGTTCGTTAACCCGAATGGCATGACGAGAAACTCGTAGTGACCGTAACGAGTTCTGAAGGCTGTCTTGGAGACGTCCTCATCCCGGACTCTCAGCTGATGGTACCCGGATCTTAAGTCTATCTTCGAATAGTAGCACGACCCTTGCAACTGGTCGAATAAGTCGTCGATGCGCGGAAGAGGATAACGGTTCTTCACCGTCACCTTGTTGAGTTCACGGTAGTCGATGCACATCCTGAACGTACCGTCTTTCTTCTTCACAAAAAGTACTGGAGCTCCCCAAGGCGAAGAGCTTGGTCGTATGAAACCCTTTTCCAAGAGTTCTTGCAGCTGTTTTGACAGTTCCTCCAATTCCGATGGAGCTAGACGATATGGTGCGCGAGCTATGGGTGCTGCTCCTGGGGCGAGCTCGATCTGAAATTCAACCTGACGATGAGGCGGTAAGCCAGGTAAATCTTCAGGAAACACCTGAGGAAAATCACGTACAATTGGAATATCCTCCAATTTCTTTTCCTTTGCTGATGCGTCTGTAACGAGAGCCAGAATGGCAGTGTGCCCCTTACGTAAGCATTTCTGAGCCTTCAAGAAAGAGATGATGCCAACCACTGCACCACGCTTGTCGCCTTGAACTTCGAGAGGTTCTTGACCAGAACGAGGAATACGAATGATCTTCTCACTGCACAAGATTTCTGCCTGGTGCTGGGACAACCAATCCATCCCAATCACGACGTCGAAACTACCCAAAACTATGGGTATGAGATCGATAGAGAAGGCTTGACCAGCTAGGATAAGATTACAACCCTGAACTACGTGCGTGGCTTCTAGACTTTTACCGTTAGCTAACTCTACTACGTGTTTGGTGGGTAAAAGTGTTGGTGCACGTTTTAGCAGTTGACACATTTTCACAGACATATAGCTTGTATCCGCACCCGAATCAAATAAAACAGTAACGTAAATATTGTCGAGGAGAAACTTACCCATAACCACATTGGGATCGTTCACTGCGTCGCCTCGACCTAGTACGAATGCACGACCACGAGCTTCATTGCCGTTGTTGTTGTTTCCCCCATTGTTGTTCCCGTTGCCCTGGTTATTGTTGTTGCGATTCTGGTTCTGGTTCAACTGAGGACAATCGCGTTTAAAGTGACCTTCAGCCCCACACTGGAAACATCCCCGGTTTCCACGCTGTGGCTGCTGTTGCTGCTGCTGGTTCTGTGGAGCTGGTTGCTGAGGCTGCTGATTCTGATTCGCAGGCCGTGGACTCCTACAGTCTTTGGCCTCGTGACCCATCTTAAGACACCTTTGACAACGACCCTTGTTACATGGGCCGTGGTGATGCCTGTTGCAATTGTGGCACCTAGGTTGACTACCCTGATATCTCCTCTGTCTGTGACCACCAGAGGATTGCTGACTGGGACTCTGATAGTGGTCGATTTTCTGCTGCTGAGCTTGTGGCTGAACCGATGCTGAACTTTTACTAGAGTCTCCATCCCATTTTCTTTTACTGTCACCAGATGTAGCAGGAGTAACTGAGGTGGTGACATTAGCAGTAGCGTTAACACGCTTGGGCAGTTTATTCTGGTCCACTGCCTGATCAGTGATACGGTGAGCAAGGCGTTGGATTTCCTGGATGTTTTCGAGATTAGCCGACGTCACGTGGCTCTGAATTTCTGGAGCCAATCCCTTGAGATACAACTTAATGCGCTTGTATGGAGGGTCCACCATAGTAGGACACAGAACAGCCAGCTCATTGGACCGTTTAGTATACGCTTCGATTTCCGATCCAACCATTTTCAAGTTATACAGCTCGTCTTCCAGCTTGTGTATGTCTTCCCGCGTGCAATACTCACGCTTGATGAGTTCCTTAAAGTCGTTCCATGGGGTGGCGTTAGCAGCTGCCAACCCTAAGATCTGAACTTGGGCGTTCCACCAAGTCAGTGCTATCCCTTCCAAAGTACCGGTGGCAAACTTGACCTTGCGAGCCTCAGGGCACTCGCACATTTCGAATACTGATTCTAGCTTCTCGAACCAGTGGAGGAGTCCAACCGCTCCTTCTGTGCCGCTGAAAGAGTTTGGACGACAGTCCATGAAATTCTTGAACGTGCAGACAGGCTGCTGCGCGTGTTGACCTATTGTGTACGAATAGGACGAAGTTAAATACGAGGGTTAATGTAGGATCTAAAGATCCTAGTGTGTGCCTATACTGCAGGATATACTACCTGCTTGAGCTGCTGCAACTGCCGCAGCAACTTGGGCTTGAACAAGAGCCTCTAGCTGGGCTTGTGTCATGTTGATTCGTCCAGACATGATCTTCATTGTAACAAGTAGCATACGTAAGAATGGTTCGCGAATAGGGCGATGACAGAAAAGCGTAGGTATATAGGTGTTCTCATGTAATCAAAGCATGTGTATCTAAGCGTAATGCGAGCAAAGTTCTAAGCAGTTCTAGCAAACAGGCAATAACATAAACCTTATTACCTAGGATGTCGAGTCTTGCACGTGGAGCGAAGCGTCGTTGTGGATCGTTGAGAGCACTGTACTGGTTATAGTCCGGTTTTAATAAAAACGTTTTCCCATATTAAAACCAAGTTCTCTATAACCAATGGCTCTGATACCAATCTGTCACACCCCCAAAATCCACCCGCGGAGTACCACCGCTTGAGAGCGTGACTGACCAGGATCAAGCCATCAATCATATCAAACATAGCAATTAATAATAATCAAAGATACGATTGATGTTCCAAAACAAAACGTTGTATATATAGCGGAAGCATTAAATGTAAAACCCAAAAACATAAGTATCAATGTGTGAATGTAAAAGTGTTTAATAAGCATTCACGAGTTCTTGTCCACAACGACCCGCTTCTCCTCTGGTGCAAGCTCCAAGTATACCTAAGGTCCTGCAAGGCATGCAGCAAATAATCAACAAACTAGTTGAGCGAGTTCACAGAAAGTAAGTTCATAACATAATGCATAAGTGCAGCTAGTGGGGGGGCTTCCCATGTTTATCCTGGCTAATGAGGGCTTCTCATTAACGGTACTTACTAGACTAACTTCCGACCATGTGTTCTTCTTTACCGAGAACAGGAAAACGTACAGGGTCACGTAGGCTTTACGTGACGTGCCCTTCCCCGAGGACAGTGGTACGCGTGGGGGCTACGTAGGCTTTACGCAGCGTGGCCTTCCGACCTGGAAGCCAGTAGATGGTATTGGGTTACGTAGGCTTTACGTAACGTGTCCTCCCGACCCGGGAGACAAATGGCAAATAATCTGGGTTACGTAGGCTTTACGTAACGTGTCCTGACTAACCTGAGGACGATGGTCTATAGTCTGGTATATGCGTAAGTACGAGTAATCATTCCATATCCAACATATCCAACCCAATTCCCAACCCGGGAATCCCATGCCTTGGCTGTGTGAACTCACCTTGGTTTGCTCGGCAGATACACAAGGAATATAAGTAGCAAGTAAATGGTCAACCACGTCCTATCATGGTTATTATACGAGTCAGGTTCGTATATAGCACGTATATGGTAATCACGTATAGTCATGGCAAACATGTACGCACGTAAGCAGATAAGACATAGCATGTGAAGATCCAATTGTCTGAGTCCAATCATACCCGGCCCAAAGACATAAGCAGCCTAGATTCTCATTCGGCCCAAATAGCAAACACATACAAGTCCAATAGCTAACAGTCCACAATTCAAATCGTTGGGCCCAAATGATTGGACCCGTGACAGTGAAGGCCCAATAGCGTATGTGCAACGGTGGTCTCGACTCGCAACGGGGTTACGAGTCGCAACGGGGATCTCGAGTCGTAACGGCTGGATACGAGTCGCAATAGATGGTCTCGGTTCATCCTGGTCTGGTTACGAGTCGCAATCTGACTCGCAACCGTGGTTGCGGTTCGTGCGGTTTGGTCTCGAGTGGGGTTCTGACTCGCAACGAGCGATACCGAGTCACAACCGTGTGTGTAACGACTTTCCTGATTTCATGCAATTCATTTAGGCAATTCAATCATCGTTGACAGTTTCCAAAAAAAATCAATTATCAACTAACAGTTTGCCATTCAAGAATTCATCGATCAAACAGGGAAATAAATCATCAATTCTTATGAACCCTAATAATCACACTTATGAACAATAACAATAATCATAACACTCCATCATATTATGATCCGATTTCATGAACATTAAACTCGAATTGCATAACTTCACAGCCAATCAACAAGACATTATCATTAACATCATCAACAACAAATCCGATTATATAACCTGTCCGGCCGATCGAACAAAGCCCAATCAAACATGCAATTATCTAATCATATATAGCTAATCAACAATTTATCAGACATCGATTCCTATCCATCAAACATATCCGGTCGATCAGTTCTAACATGTCCGACCGAATCAACAACACATTCAGCCGATTAACACACAAATCAAGTAAAGCAATTCAATTAAAACACTAACCGATCGGTCGAGGGTAATCCAAATCGGAATCGATTTCCGGTTGCTTGTGCCGTCCGGTTATGCGTGAGAAAGAGAGAGAGAGATGTTTTTGCTAGGGTTTTGTGTGTGTTGTGAGTTTTGCAAAAGTAGTAAAACAATCCCCTAGTTCCGGTTTTGTGTTGCGAGTGGGGAGTGGGCCGAGCCCACTCGGCTGCCTAATGGACCCGAGAACAAGGAGTGGCCCAAAGGGGCTCGTGTACTCGGTCCACATACATACGACATACATACACACATAATGCATATAACATATATCATGAAATCAATTAATCATTCGGGTTTATGAAATCACATATCGTGCACAAACGTTACATCAAAGCAAGCCTAAAGTTCGAGTTGTCACACTTCAGATTGTTGATGATGATCTTGTTGGATGATTCTGCTTGACCATTGGCTTGTGGGTGAACTGGTGTTGATGTGATCATCTTGATTCCCCAACTGTCACAAAAGTTAGTAGTTCTGCTTCCAATGAATTGGGAGCCATTATCACATACAATTTCAGAGGGAATGCCAAATCTAGTTATAATATTTCTTTTGATGAAGGATATGACTTCCTTTTCTCTGACTTGGGCGAAGGCTTCAGCTTCTATCCACTTAGAAAAATAATCAGTCATGGCAAGCATAAATACTTTTCCACCAGGTGCTTTAGGAAGCTTGCCCACTATATCCATTCCCCATCTCATGAATGGCCAAGAGGATGGTATAGGGTGTAGCAGTTCAGCTGGTTGATGAAGGATATTGCTGTGTCTTTGACAAGGATCACATTTCCTAGCATATTCTACAACATCTCTTTTCATGGTTGGCCAGTAGTATCCTGTTCTAAGGATCCTTGAGAATAATGCCCTGCCCCCAGTGTGGTTTCCACAATCTCCTTCATGGAAGTCTCTCAACACTTCTTCAATTTCAGGATCCTCAATACATCTTAAGTATGGTCCTGCAAGGGATCGTTTATATAGCACATTATTTAAGATTGTAAATTGAGATACCTTGATCCGGAAAGCACTAGGATTTTCCCCCATTGGAATCTCTCCGTTTTGCAAGTATTTCATGATTGGTGAGACCCATGATCCTGAATAAGATTGAGCTTCTTCACTAGGGATTATTGCAGTATCCTCTTCTATTTCCATGGCCACTTGATTTTCAATAGCAGGAGCCAGGATATGGATGATAGGGATACTTATGTCTTCTGGAATTTTCAAGGATGATCCTAAGTTGGCCAATGCATCAGCTTCCGTGTTATCCTCCCTTGGTACCTGTGTTAAGCTGAAAGAAACAAAAGAGAGTGCCAATTTTTTGACTATCTCTAAATATTTAGTTAGTTTTTCACCTTTAACAACATAGGATCCGTTAAAGTGATTGGTGATCAATAATGAGTCTACATATACTTTAAGATATTTTACCCCCATATCCTTAGCAATTTGTAAGCCAGCAATTAAGGCTTCATATTCAGCCTCATTGTTAGTTGCTTGGAACTCACAGGCTATGGAGTGGGGTATTATGTCCCCCTGTGGCGATTTTAGTAGTATCCCGAGCCCTGTGCCCTTAACATTTGAGGATCCATCAGTGTGTAGTATCCAAGGATCCTTGGTCTCATCCAGCTGTTGGACCTCCAATTCTGCTTCTCTTTGTAGATCACTACTGAAATCAGCCACAAAGTCGGCTAAGGCTTGTGATTTAATGGCTGTTCTTGGTTCATATCTTATATCATGGGCACTAAGCTTTACTGCCCACTTAGCCATTCTCCCTGACATCTCCGGTTTCCTGAGGACATTCTTAATTGGAAAATTAGTTTTAACAACAATAGTATGGGTTTCAAAATAATGCCTTAACTTAGTGGATGCCATGATTAATGCAAGAATAAGTTTTTCGAGGTGTGAGTACCTGGATTCGGCATCAAGTAAACTTTTACTTACATAGTAGATAGGATATTGTGTACCTTCATGATCCTTGACAAGGACAGCACTTATAGCGGTTGAGGATACCGCCAGGTATAAGGATAACATATCTCCTTTTTCCGGTTTTGCTAATGCTGGTGCTGAGGACATATATTCTTTAAGAGCTTGTAAAGCGTTCTCATGCTTCTCAGTCCATTCAAACTTCTTATTCTTCCTTAGGATATCGTAGAATTCTTTGCATTTTTCTGAGGATTTCGATATGAACCTGTTCAAAGCTGCTATCCTGCCTGTCAGTCTTTGAACATCCTTGGCATTGGCAGGAGATTTGATATTTACTAATGCTTTGATTTGTTCCGGGCTTGCTTCAATGCCCCTCTGAGTTACCATATATCCTAGGAATTTTCCTGCCTTAACACCAAAATGGCATTTTGAAGGATTTAGTTTCATGTTGTAACTATCAAGGATATCGAATGCTTCTTCCAAATCCTTTAGGTGATCCTCAGCATTCTTTGATTTGACCACCATTTCATCTATGTACACCTCCATAGTTTTTCCAATTTGATCTTTGAACATCATATTCACCAGCCTTTGATATGTTGCACCTGCATTTCTTAATTCGAAAGGCATGGCAATATAACAATATAAACCGGTTGGGGTCATAAAGGCTGTATCCTCTTGGTCAGATGGTTCCATCTGAATTTGTTGGAATCCAGATGATGCATCCATGAAGGTTAACAGTTCATGCCCCGCCGTTGCATCCACCATGGAGTCAATGTGGGGTAATGGGAAAGGATCCTTGGGACATGCCTTATTCAAATCAGTGAAATCGACACATACCCTCCACTTTCCATTTTTCTTTTGGACAACAACCACATTGGCTAACCATTTTGGATATTTTACCTCTCTGATCATACCTGCTCGAAGTAGTCTCTCTACTTCTTCTTGGATAATGGCATTTCTTTCTGGTGCAAACTTCCTCCTTTTTTGATGGATTGGTTTGATAGACCTGTCAATGCCAAGTTTGTGAGTAATAATATCCTTAGATATACCTGTCATGTCTTCATGTTTCCAAGCAAAGGTGGATTTTCGTCTTCTGAGGAAGGATAATAAGTCTTCTTTCATCTTGCCAAGGATCCCTGACCCGATATAGATTTTTGACTCAGGATCACTAGGATCCAAAAGGATTTCGTCTACATCCTGTTCCCTTGCCTCCAAGGTATCCCTTGGAGGATACTGTAATTGCTATTGCTCCCTTGGCTTCGAGGTTGGCTTCATAGATGAGGTATAACAATCCTTAGCCTCCTGCTGATCACTGTCGATCTTGATTATTCCCCATGGGCTAGGGAGCTTCACACATTGATGGTAGGTAGATGGGACTGCTTTCATATCATGTATCCAAGGCCTGCCAAGGATAACGTTGCAACAAGATAAACAGTCAATAACTCAAAATTTTTGGTAATTATGTAATCCTTCCACGTAGATTGGGAGTTTGATGTCCCCCAGAGTTTTCTTCGTTTCCCCACTGAATCCTACAAGCACGGAGGATCTTGGTGTGATGTCCGATTCTGGGATTCCCATCTTCTTCAGGACATCAAGCTGGATAATGTTCACTGAGCTCCCTCCATCAATAAGGATCCTGCGGACAAAATGGTCAGAGATAAAGAGAGTGATAACTAAACTATCATGGTGAGGATCCTGAATGTTGATGCGATCATCCTCATCAAATGTTATCATCTTCCCTTCTGAGACACTTGATGTTCTAATAGGCCTTTCTCCATTATCCATTTTTTATTCTTTTGCATGTCTTTTGGCCGCTGAGAAGGATGTACCACAGATGTCTGATCCTCCGGATATAAAGTTGATCACTTGTGCATTTGCCCGAGGTGCTGGAGCTTTTTCGGGGATCCTTTCAGGATCCTGGGTCCTTTGCTTTTTTCTCCCCAATAATTCTTTTAGTTGCCCCTTGCTTAGCAGGTATCCAATTTCTTTTCTTAAGGCTATGCAATCTTCAGTTAGATGCCCGAAATCCTCATGGTATGCACACCATTTTGACTTGTCTTTAGTCCCGGATGGTTTATCATTCTTCCTGGGCCATCTAGCTTTTTCACCTAGATTCTGCATTGCAAGGATCTGTTCATGATTATCAACGGAGAAACAATATTCTGAGATTGGAGGATAATCTTCATCATCCTCTTCTTGGTCAACAGCATGCACATTCTTGTTCTCATTTCTATGGTAGGATTTGAATTTGTTGTTCTTGAAGGAGGATCCTTGCTTCTCCTGTTTTGAGGATCCTACTTGTCTCTCCTGGATCCTCTTGTCATCCTCCAGCCGGATGAACCTGAGTGCTCGAGTTCTTACTTCATCTAGATTCCTGCATGGTGTCATAACAAGATCATCATAGAATAATGAATCCTTAAGCAGTCCCATTTTGAAGGCTTCAACAGCCGTAGCCATATCCAAGTTGGGAATGTCCAAGGATTCTTTGCTAAATTTAGTTATATAATCCCTTAATGATTCATTATGATTTTGAGTTATCCTGTACAAATCACTAGTTAATTTTTCAAATTTTTTACTACAAGAGAATTGGTTATTGAATAAATTAACTAAATTGGCAAATGAAGTAATAGAGTAAGGGGGAAGACTTAGCAGCCACTTAAGAGCTGATCCAGTAAGAGTGGATCCAAATCCTTTACATAGGCATGCTTCCTTCAACTTTTCTGGGATAGGATTGATCTCCATCCTCTCCCTGTATTGTGCTATATGCTCCTCTGGATCCGTTGTGCCATCATACAGCTTCATGGTAGGGACATGGAATCTTTTGGGTACCTCTGCATCACAAATTGGTGGTGCAAAGCGAGATACCTTGTGGCTTCCATCTGCAATCTCTGGGATAGGTTTGACTACCCCTGGAACACTTGAAATCATATCCTTTAGCTTCTGCAACTCCCTGGCCATAGCATGATTGGTACCTGTATCCTGCATGAATCCATGGTTAGTGGTAGGATAATTATTTAAAGTGTTACCTCCCATTGGGTTCAAGTTAGGGAATCCATATTGCTGGGATTCTGGAACAACGGAGGGACCAGTGGAAGCAATGGTCTGCATTGGAATGAAGTCCCCTTGATGGACATCTAGACTTCCTGTTTGCAAACTTTTTAGGGATCCTGGCATCTGTAAGGATCCTGGTGTCTGGGATGATCCTGGAACGAAGGAGGATCCTTGACCCTAGAATGATCCTGGAACGAAGGAGGATCCTTGAACCTGCTGTGCCCCCGGATAGGCTCCCGAATTCATGAAGGATCCCATGTACTGAGGATAGGATCCTACTGGCTGAAAATGTGAGCCTGATGTCTGAGTCATTGCTGCCGAGTTGAGATGTGATCCTCTTGACTCCCCTATGATTTGCACGTCCGGGATCCCTGATGGCTGGGAAGTGATCATTGGAGTATCGAAGCTCAAGGATTTGGGCATCAGTGGGGAATGATCCTCTGCCGTTTTCTTCTGTCTTTTGAGATCTCCAATTTCCCTGAGGATCCTTTCATTAGTTTCATCCTGCCGCTGCATACGATCCTTCATCTGCAAAATTAAAGCAAACACATCACTAGTACTGGGAATAGAAGAATTCATAGCAGAAGAAGATAGAGGTTTAGAGAGAGTGGGAGTTGATCTCTTCTCAGTATTTTTCTGAGATCCCGCCGGTGGAGGAGGCAAAGTGGTCTGTGATTAGGTGACTGCAGACATCGCCGTGGACGTGTTTTTCAATGATGAAGCCATGTAACTCTTTGAAATGATTTCGAACAAAAGATTTTCTTATGAATGAAGCACCAATTGCCCCACGGTGGGCGCCAAACTGTTTTGGTCAAAAATCACACAAGGATAATGTAACCAAACTTTATGTAAACGGGGTATGATGCTTGGTTAATAATGAAAGTAAAGGATCACTTCTGTGATAAAGATGCAAAGACACAATGATTTATACGAGGAAAAAGCCCTTGATCAATATATGATCTCCGGCATAAAAAACCTCGGGTGATGGCAACTACCGATCACCAAACTTCAATATAAGAACAAAATGATTACAACTTCGGATGATAATGAGCTGAGTACAAGGATCACTATTGTTTCGAGTGTCTAAGTGTGTGAGAGTTGCGTTGTATGTCGTGTGTGTTCTTCCGAATGAGGAAGAGTGGTATTTATACGTGTGTAGGTGACCTATTTTAGGTAGCTAAACTAATATTCAGCTCATTACCCCTTTAGAAATGAGATACAATCTAGCCTAAATAGCCGCCCATAAATCAAGACAAGTTTCCATATCCTGTGCAACGTCTATCTTCAATCAAGCTCTTGCCATAATTATGAAGACGCGTCCCTTGATCATGATGCCTAGAGCGTATCCTGCTAGATGTTCCTGCAAAACAATATTGTATTAAGCGGAAGTGGCCGTTAGTATGAGGATCACTATAATGTCCCATGATCCTGATCCTGAAGTCCTGCTGAGGATCACTGTCTGCCAAAGAAACAAGGATCACTGGTTAGGATCACGTATAAGGATCACCTATGATAAAAATCCAGCCCTAACAATACCTGCTCGAAGTAGTCTCTCTACTTCTTCTTGGATAATGGCATTTCTTTCTGGTGCAAACTTCCTCCTTTTTTGATGGATTGGTTTGATAGACCTGTCAATGCCAAGTTTGTGAGTAATAATATCCTTAGATATACCTGTCATATCTTCATGTTTCCAAGCAAAGGTAGATTTTCTTCTTTTGAGGAAGGATATCATGTCTTCTTTCATCTTGCCAAGGATCCCTGATCCGATATAGATTTTTGATTCAGGATCACTAGGATCCAAGAGGATTTCATCCACATCTTGTTCCCTTGCCTCCAAGACATTCCTCGGAGGATACTATAATTGCTATTGCTCCCTTGGCTTCGAGGTTGGCTTCATGGATGAGGTATAACAATCCTTAGCCTCCTGCTGATCACTGTCGATCTTGATTATCCCCCATGGGCTAGGGAGCTTCACACATTGATGGTAGGTAGATGGGACTGCTTTCATATCGTGTATCCAAGGCCTGCCAAGGATAACGTTGCAACAAGATAAACAGTCAATAACATAAAATTTCTGATAATTATGTAATCCTTCCACGTAGATTGCGAGTTTGATGTCCCCCAGAGTTTTCTTCGTTTCTCCACTGAATCCTACAAGCACAGAGGATCTCGGTGTTGTTTTGGTCAAAAATCACACAAGGATAATGTAACCAAACTTTATGAAAACGGGGTATGATGCTTGGTTAATTATGAAAGTAAAGGATCACTTCTGTGATAAAGATGCAAAGACACAATGATTTATACGAGGAAAAAGCCCTTGATCAATGAATGATCTCCGGCATAAAAAACCTCGGGTGATGGCAACTACCGATCACCAACTTCAATATAACAAAAATATGATTACAACTTTGGATGATAATGAGCTGAGTACAAGGATCACTATTGCTTTTGGTGTCTAAGTGTGTGAGAGTTGCGTTGTATGTCGTGTGTCCTTCCGAATGAGGAAGAGTGGTATTTATACATGTGTAGGTGACCTATTTTAGGTAGCTAAACTATTATTCAGCTCATTACCCCTTTAGAAATGAGATACAATCTAGCCTAAATAGCCGCCCATAAATCAAGCCTAGTTTCCATATCCTGTGCAACGTCTTTCTTCGATTAAGCTCTTGCCATATTTGTGAAGACGCGTCCCTGGATCATGATGTCTAGAGCATATCCTGCTAGATGTTCCTGCAAAACAATATTGTATTGAGCGGAAGTAGTCGTTAGTATAAGGATCACTATAATGTCCCATGATCCTGATCCTGAAGTCCTCCTGAGGATCACTGTCTGCCAAAGGAACAAGGATCACTGGTTAGGATCACTTATAAGGATCACGTATAATAAAAATCCAGCCCTAACAATTGCCCCCAAAATATAAGGAGTTAATTGTAAATAGACGAGTTATATTTTGTTTCGATCTTATCTCTAACGGGCGACTCCAAGAAACTAGCCGTTATGCTCGGACTAGCCGTTGTGATCATTACGTCAGAGATGTGACAATCCCTGCAGATCATGATTATAAATAGGAGATAGGGTGAGGATCAGTTTGTATTTAAATTCGAGATACACTCCCTTTATATTCTACACCGAAGATCGATCAGGTACTCTCCTCTTCTCTTTTTCTTCTCTTTGCTCTGTTTTCCGTTTCTACTTTGTTTCTGTTCCAAACATGTTGCTCCGGAATTCTCCGCACAAGGATTCCAAGAAGGATAGTCCCTTAAAAAGCCAGGGGATTATCAAGGATTCTCCTACGGAGAGGTGTTGCTTTAGTGATGCTCACGTAGACAAAATTCGTCATTGCTTTCCGGCGAATGCCGTTTTTTAAATCCTTTGATCCTACTACTTTGAGCGACTTTGTCTCGGATGTCTGGGTGGCTTTTCCTGCTACCCCGTTTGCTATAGGGTACTCGTATCCTTTTCCAGACTTTACCCAGTCTTTCTTTTCCTTAACCGGCATCTCTTACATCCAAGCTATGCCGATGATCTGGAGGGTTCTTTATACCTTCGAGAGGATCATCGAGCAGGAAGGGATTGATCTGGGGATGGCGGAGTTAGCTGAGTTTTACGATCTCACCACCTTCGGTTCTCACCGGTATTTGTTGAAACGGAAAGCTGGGGAGGATCACCCAATCTTCAAAGTTACCAAGAATGATACAAACTGGAAACGTCGGTTTTTCTTTGTTAAGAGGGATTCCATCCCGGATGGGAAGGATCTGCCCAAGGAATGGGCCACTTATGGTAGGGTAGAGGATCCTCGAAGGATCACTATCAGTCCTGTCTCATATGATGAGGATCACTGATGTCTTTTTTCCTTTGTCTTTTATGCAGCTATTTCCATTGCTCATCTGAAATTAACCCCCGCTGCAAAAGAGAGAGTGTTAGCTTTTAAAAAGCTTGATCCTGAAGTTAGAAGCTTCCAAATCACTATCCAAGATTCTCAAGAGATATCCTCTGCATCTGCCACAATGTCAAGTAAGTATCCTTATAGGAAATGAGTTATATGTAAAGTTGTTCAATTAGTAAAGGAACTTATCTTGTTTTTTTTTTTTTGATTATGTAGGTGCTGGAAAGTCTGCCAGGTCTGCTAAATCCGCCTCCAAATTTGGGATAAGTGATCTTGCCAATGTCACGTCTTCAAAGAAGAAGGCTCCTGTTGCCAGTCCTTCAGTATCAGCTCCTAAAGCACCTATCTGAGGCAAAGGGAAGAAGAGGAAGGCTACTGAAGATCTACAAGGATTTCCCCTCCTCCGTCAGCAATTCCTTGACTACGTGAATGAGGTAAGGATCACTGCCCCTGTTGGTTATCCGTCCCAAATATCCTGTTGGTGTATCCTGTTTCTTTGAGGATCATTTGATTCTGAACTTACCTTATTTCCCTTTTTGCAGAAACTTGCCGAGATCGAGACCTATCTTGGCCATGTTGAGGATCAAGAGAGCCAGATTGCCGACCTCCAGCAAATGGGTGTGTTAAAGGATCTCAAGATGGCAGATCTTGAGAAGGAGCTCCAGGCTACCAAAGACGAGGCTGCTCAAAGGCTGATTGAGATGGATAATGAGAAGCAGGAGATCACCCAAGACGCCAAGGTTTCCGCGGCAATTATTATGTACAAGATACAACTTCAAATGGCCGAGGAAGCTCAGGATCCCACCTTTGACAAGAGCTCATGGGATGTTGAAGGTTGGAAGGCAAGGCTGGCGGATCTGGAGGACGAGGATGAGGCTGAGGACATCCCCATGCTGAAGGGTGGTGATGCTGACCAGGATCAGGGCGGAGAAGTAGGTGGTGATGGAGCAGCAAAGGTGTAGGCTGCATGATTGGGCGATGATGGATATTGTTGACTAGGCCGGAGCCCAATTTTTTAGGTTTGGTAGTGGTTTTTTGTGGTTGTTGATGTTTGAAACAATTATGGTCTGTAATCTCTGAACAATAGTTTCTTAGGGTTAAGGATCCTGGATCCTTTGAACAATAGGTAGGATTACAAAAGGTGGAGGGATCCTCTGTTTGGGGGATGAAGCCTTTGCGATCCTGCTGCTTTTAATTTCCTGCAAAATGCTAAGACCGCATAGACAGTGGACACCCTTTGCCAACCCATGTGGACGGGCCACGTTTTGCTGGTAGAAATGTGGGTTGGCAATTTTGACAACTTTCTTGAAAGGGTTAATGATCCTTTTGTTTAATAATATAAGTCTAACTTTTCTGGCTTATCTCGTGTTGTTATCCTTATCTTCTTGTTTCTTAGTTGTCTTCGTAGTATATTTGCAAGAGTTGAAAATATATTTAATAAATTTAGGATATGATCCTAGATCAAATATCCTGATATTGAAATTATTCAAAGTATTTTAGTTCAAGGATCATAGGTTTGGTTGTCAAAGTATAAAGGTCGGTTAGGATAATGAATATAATCAAAATAGTCAAGGATCATACCTGAGGATCCAAGTTAGGATCCTTACCTTCAATCAAGACAATCATAGATAAGACTTTGATAGTTAATAAGGATTAAGGATCCTTATATGTTTAGACATCCAAAACCTGAAAAGTGAGATATAACTTGGGACTAAGCCAATGTAAAAGATAAATTAGTAACTGGGGACATGCCCAAAGGATAACTGGGGATGATCCCGGGGGATCACTGGGGACAAAACCCAAAGGATAACTGGGGACAAGCCCAAAGAATCGTATGTAAACTGGAGTATGGCCCTTTTCTGGCGACTATCCAAACTTAGTGACATGAAAATGTCAAAACCTTAGCTAACGTGAAAACGTTAGAAACCTTAGGAACGGATGTATGGTACGTCTACCATTATACGTAGGATCCTAAATATAGCCAGTACGATGAGGTTGTCAGCCCCGAAAGTGGGTACTGGTCCCAAAGACGTGAACTATACCAGGATCATCGTGCGCTGCTGGCGGAAACTGGGGATAATCCCAAGGATAACTGGGGTTGGACCCAAGGATCTGTGGTGCTTTTGGAGATCTTTGACGATTTGCTGAAGATACCTGAACTATCATAACTCAAATGGTTTGTGAGTAGAGGATGAAGGATACATGATTCTTATCCTTAGGCAAAAAGTAAGAAAATGCAATAGTTTTAGGATCAGCGTATTACCAGAGTAAGGATCACTGATATCTCCGGGATCCTTCAAGGATACTTCAATGTAAGGATCACAAGCATGAAGGATCATGTTCGCATGAAATATTTCTTTAAGTGAACAGCATTCCAGGCTCTTGGTAACAAGTTTCCTTCCATGGTTAGCAACCTGTATGCCCCCTTTCCTGCTTCAGCTTCAATCAAGTAGGGACCTTCCCATTTTGGTGCTAGCTTCCCGTCAGCAGGATTGATAGTATTTTGAAATGCTTTTCTCAACACCATATCTCCGACTTGGAACTTCCTTATCCTGACATTTTTGTTGTAGGTACCAGCCATTCTTTGTTGGTAGCTTGCCATCCTTATTCTAGCTAGATCCCTGATTTCCTCAATAGTATCCAAATCCTGAGCTAGGATTGCAGCATTTTCTTCAGGATCACGAGCAATTGTTCTAGCAGTTGGGATCACCATCTCTGTTGGGATCACTGCTTCTGCCCCAAATACTAAAGAGAAAGGTGTTTGACCAGTGGCATTCTTGGGAGTTGTCCTATCAGCCCATAGCACATAAGGTAACTCCTCTGCCCATTTTCCTTTCTTGGATCCTAGCTTCTTCTTCAGATTGTTGATGATGATCTTGTTGGAAGATTCTGCTTGACCATTGGCTTGTGGATGAACTGGTGTTGATGTTATCATCTTGATTCCCCAACTGTCACAAAAGTTAGTGGTTCTGCTTCCAATGAATTGGGAGCCATTATCACATACAATTTCAGAGGGAATGCCAAATCTAGTTATAATGTTTCTTTTAATGAAGGATATGACTTCCTTTTCTCTGACTTAAGCGAAGGCTTCAGCTTCTATCCACTTGGAAAAATAGTCAGTCATGGCAAGCATAAATACTTTTCCACCAGGTGCTTTAGGGAGCTTGCCAACTATATCCATTCCCCATCTCATGAATGGCCAAGAGGATGGTATTGGGTGTAAAAATTCAGCTGGCTGATGGAGGATATTGCTATGCCTTTGGCAAGGATCACATTTCTTAGCATACTCTACAGCATCCCTTTTCATTGTTGGCCAGTAGTATCCTGTTCTAAGGATCCTTGAGAATAATGCCCTGCCCCCAGTGTGGTTTCCACAATCTCCTTCATGGAAGTCCCTCAACACTTCTTCAATTTCAGGATCCTCAATACATCTTAAATATGGTCCTGCAAGGGATCGTTTATATAGCACATTATTCAAGATTGTAAATTGAGATACCTTGATCCTGAAAGCTCTAGGATTTTCTCCCATTGGAATCTCTCCGTTTTGCAAGTATTTCATGATTGGTGGGATCCATGATCCTGAATAAGATTGAGCTTCTTCACTAGGGATTACTGCAGTATCCTCTTCTATTTCCATGGCCACCTGATTTTCAATAGCAGGAGCCAGGATATGGATGATAGGGATACTTATATTGTGACAACTCGAGTTTCTGACTTTCACTTTCGCATTAAATGCGCGTTGACTTTGACTGTTTAGTTGTTTGGATTGTGGACTTGAAATTGTACGCGTTGTGTTTTAATGAAACGTATTGTCGTTTTGCCTATATGTGATTACTTGCTGTGGTGGAAAATAATATTAGAATTATTATTAAAACACTTAGTCTAGATCACGAAACATGACGTACAGTTCGAAGGATCACGAAGGATAACCTTCGATTCGAAGGATCAACTTTCGGTTCGAAGGATCACGAAACATATCCTTCGACCAAGGACTCTATCCTTCGACATCTTTCGGCCCAGTCTTTCTAATGGGCTTGGCCCATTCCTGTGATACGTTTATATACGTGAATGCATGTAAACCGATAGTGACTTCCAAAAACCCTAGTTTCCTTGTGTGTGTGTGACGGCATAGCAGACCCATTCCCTGTTCGAAGGATTTCATTCCGTCATCCAGATTTTCGGTTAGTGTTTAATTGTATTGTTTTGATTGATTAAATGATTTCATGTTCAATGTTACGAATTGGTTTGTTAATCGGCTAGTTAATCAGGTCAGGGTGATCGACCGGATAGGAATTGATGTTTGTTAAATGGGTGATTGATAATACGATTTGATGATAACATGTTGATTTAGCTTTGTTGATCGGCCGGATATGCCTGATAACCGGCCGGACTTGCTTGTTAATCGATAGAATGTTGTTAGAACCGGACATTATTTGCACGATGATCGGATAATATACGAATTGAATTGTCATGGTTGTTAAGATGTTTATGTTAATCAGGTTTATAATCGGCCGAATATTGTAATCGGACATGTTTATGTAATCGGCACCTATGTGTAAATCGGATAGTTTGAATGATCTTGTTATTCAGATTAGGGTTCTTGATAAACATGGGAATCATGCTTGTTTGATCTTGTTGATGTTAGCTGATTTGTGAAATTTGTGTTAATTGATAATCACGGTTAAACTTGGAAACTTTGAGTAAACGTAACTGATATTGACCGAAAGATATTAGTTGTTCGAAACATAGTAGTGTTGACCGAAGGATAGCATTGACCGAACCATAGTAGTGTTGACCGAAGGATAGCATTAACCGAAAGATGACATTTGGTCGAAAGATGACATTTGGTTCGAAACATAACATTGGTCCGAAAGATAACTGTGATAACTAATATGTCGAAAGATAGCTGTTGTGTCGAAAGATAACAGTTGGGACGAAAGATATTAGGGATTATGAACATACTTTGAATGACGGAATATGTGCTTGATTTATTTGGCATGCCATGCTTGGTGATGAATGTTAACATTTGTATTCGTGTACACTAGCTGATGATTTAATGTGAAATAATACGTGTTGTGCCGATATGCAAACTGACTGTTATGTGAACATTAAATTGCATGCGTATCATTGTGAACATGAACTGATTTGTTATACGTGCATACACTAGGACTTGATTAATTACTTGTGAGTGCATAACCTAGCATACCGAGCAAACCAAGGTGAGTTCACACTCCTACTAAGGCATGGGATTCCCGGGTCGTGGGAATGGGTTAAAGGTTTCAATTGACTTATAACGTACAAACGCTTTTCCTAGACTATCACCTATCATGGTCCTCGGATGTCAGGACGGTTCCGTAGGTTGGGATAACACCTACGTGGTTCCGTAGGTTGGGATAACACCTACGTGGTTCCGTAGGTTGGATAACACCTACGTGGTCATATGCCATTACTGCCTCGGATGTCAGGCACGCACGTAAAACCTACGTGTACGCATTACTTACTTCTTCCGTAGGTCGGGATAACACCTACGTGGTCATATACTAATTACTATCCTCGATACAAAGGATACGTGCGTAAAACCTACGCACACCTCATACGCGCTACTGTTCTCGGACGAAGAACAGGGATAATACGAATAGTCTAGTGGTCACATAACATGGGAAGCCCCCACCTGTATAATTTACTATTGGCCCTGTAGAGCCACCCGTTACTTACTGTTACGCATTTACTTACTGTGAACTCGCTCAACTAGGTGGTTGATCATTCTGTTACATGCCTTGCAGATCGTTAGGTACTTGGAGCTTGCACTGGAGAAGCGGGTCGTTGTGGGCAGGGATCGTTGTTTCTACGTTGAACTATTATGACATTTAAAACTATTAACTATTGTTGGTTTATTTACTATGCTTCCGCTACACTTTGAAACTATGGTTATGTTTTGAACACCCATCGTATTGAATGGATGGTTTACATTTATTTTACTTAATATTAATTACATGTTCAATATGATTGGTGGCTTGTGTTTTGGTCAAAAATCACACAAGGATAATGTAACCAAACTTTATGAAAACGGGGTATGATGCTTGGTTAATTATGAAAGTAAAGGATCACTTCTGTGATAATAGATGCAAAGACACAATGATTTATACGAGGAAAAAGCCCTTGATCAATGTATGATCTCCGGCATAAAAAACCTCGGGTGATGGCAACTGCCGATCACCAACTTCAATATAATAAAAATGTAGTTACAACTTCGGATAGTAATGAGCTGAGTACAAGGATCACTGAGTGTCTAAGTGTTTGAGAGTCGTGTCGTATGTTGTGTGTGTTCTTCCGAATGAGGAAGATGGGTATTTATACATGTGTGGGTGACTTATTTTAGGTAAAATGACTAAATATCAGCTCATTACCCCTTTAGAAATAAAGACAATCTAGCCTAAATTGCTGCCCCTAAATCAAGCCTAGTTTCCATATCCTGTGCAACGTCTTTCTTCGATTAAGCTCTTGCCATATTTGTAAAAGCGCGTCCCTGGATCATGATATGTAGGGCATATCCTGCTAGATGTTCCTGCAAAATAATATTGTAGTAATCGAAAGTGACCGTTAGTATAAGGATCACCTCAATGTCCCATGATCCTGATCCTGAGGTCCGGCTGAGGATCACTGCCTGCCAAAGAAATAAGGATCACTGGTTAGGATCACGTATAAGGATCATTCATAGTAAAAATCCAGCCCTAACAATTGCCCCCAAAATATAAGGAGTTAAATGTAGATAGATGAGTTATATTTTGTTTTGAGCTTATCTCTAACGGACGATTCCGATTTACTAGCCGTTGCACATGGACTAGCCGTTATGAGATTTACGTCACTGATGTGACAATCCCTGCGAATCATCATTATAAATAGGAGATAGGGTTAGGATCATTTTGTATTTAAATTCGAAGTATCTCCCTTTATAATCGTCACCGAAGGCTTGATCAGGTATCATCTTCTTCTTTCTCTTCTTTGCTCTGTTCTTTCTTACTTTTACCCTGTTTTCGTCTCGAACATGCTTCTTCGGAATTCACCGCACAAAGGCTCTAAGAAGGATAGTCCCTTGAAAAGCCAGGGGATTATCAAGGATTCTCCTATGGAGAGGTGCTGTTTTACCGATATCCAGATAGACAAGATTCGCCATTGCTTCCCGGCGAATGTTGTTTTTAAGTCTTTTGATCCTACTGCTTTGAGTGATTTTGTTTCGGACACTTGGGTGGCCTTTCCTGCTACTCCTTTCCTCATCGGGTATTCATATCCTTTTCCGACATTTACCCAATCCTTCTTTTCTCTTACCGGCATCTCATATATCCAAGCTATGCCGATGATCTGGAGGGTTCTATATACCTTCGAGAGGATCATCGAGCAAGAAGGGATTGATTTGGGGATGTCAGAGTTAGCTGAGCTCTATGATCTCACCACCTTTGGTTCTCACCGGTACTTGTTGAAACGGAAAGCTGGGGAGGATCATCCAATCTTCAAGGTTACCAAGAATGATACCAACTGGAAACGTCGATTTTTCTTTGTTAAGAGGGATTCCATCCCGGATGGGAAGGATCTGCCCAAGGAATGGGCCACTCATGGTAGGGTAGAGGATCCGTGAAGGATCACTATCAATCCTGTCTCTTATGATGAGGATCACTGATGTCTTTTCTTTTTTTTGCAGCTATCTCTGTTGCTCACTTAAAGTTGACCCCTGCTGCCAAAGAAAGAGTGTTAGCCTTCAAGAAGCTTAATCCTGAAGTCAGAAGCTTCCAAATCATTATCCAAGATTCTCAAGAGATATCCTCTGCATCTGCCACAATGTCAAGTAAGTATCCTCATAGAAAATAAGTTTTATGTGAAAGTATTTAATTTAACAAGGGAACTTATCTTGTTTTTGAATTGTGTAGGTGCCGGAAAGTCTGCCAGGTCCGTTAAGTCTGCCTCCAAGTTTGGGATCAGTGACCTTGCCAACGTCACTTCCTCAAAGAAGAAAGCTCCCGCTGCCAGCCCTTCAGTCTCAGCTCCTAAAGCGTCCATTCGGGGCAAGGGAAAAAAGAGGAAAGCTTCTGATGAACTCCAAGGATTCCCTCTCCTTCGTCAGCAATTTCTTGATTATGTGAACGAGGTGAGGATCACTGCCCCTGTTGGTTATCTGTCTCTAGTATCCTTCTTGAGGATCACCTGATTCTGTACTTACCTTATCCCCTTCTTTGCAGAAACTTGCCGAGATCGAGACCTATCTTGGCCATGTTGAGGATCAAGAGAGCCAGATTGCTGACCTTCAACAAATGGGCGTGCTCAAGGATCTCAAGATAGCAGATCTTGAGAAGGAACTCCGGGCCATGAAGACTGAGGCTGCTCAGAGGTTGATTGATATGGATAACGAGAAGCAGGAGATCACCCAAGATGCTAAGGTCTCCGCGGCAATCGCTATGTATAAGATACAACTTCAGATGGCCGAGGAGGCTCAGGATCCTACCTTTGACAAAAGCTCGTGGGATGTTGAAGGTTGGAAGGCAAGGCTGGCAGACCTGGAGGATGAGGATGAGGCTGAGGAGATCCCCATGCTGGAAGGTGGTGATGCTGAGAAGGATCAAGGTGGAGATGCTGGTGGTGATGAAGCAGCGAAGGTGTAGGCTGCATGATTGGGCGATGATGGATATTTCAAGACTAGGCCGGAGCCCAATTTTTTAGGATTGGTAGTGGTTTTTTGTGGTAGTGGTTGATGGTTTGTGAACAATTATGGTTTGTAATCTCTGGACAATAGTTTTTAGGGTTAAGGATCCTGGATCCTTTAGACAATAGGTAGGATTGCAAAAGGTGGAGGGATCCTCTGTTTGGGGGATGAAGCCTTTGTGATCCTGCCGCTTTTACTTTCCTGCAAAAATGCTAAGACCGCATAGACAATGGACACCCTTTGCCAACCCATGTGGACGGGCCACGTTTTGCTGGTAGAAATGTGGGTTGGCAATTTTGACAACTTATTGAAAGGGTTAATGATCCTTTTGTTTAATAATATAACTTAACTTTTCTAGCTTATCTCGTGTTGTTATTTTTATCTTCTTGTCTCTTAGTTGTTTTGTAATATATTTGCAAGAGTTGAAAATATACTTAATAAATTTAGGATATGATCCTAGATCAAATATCCTGATATTGAAAATATTCAAAGTATTTTAGTTCAAGGATCATAGGTTTGGTTGTCAAAGTATAAGGGTTGGTTAGGATAATGAATAATGAAATTGAAAATAGTTAAGGATCATACCTGAAGATCCACGTTAGGATCCTAACCTTTAATCGGTACAACCATAGGTAAAACTTTAATGGATAATAAGGATTAAGGATCCTCAATCGTTTAACTTCGAAAACCTGAAAAAATGGAATATAACTTGGGACTAAGCCAATGTAAAAGATAAATTAGTAACTGGGGACATGCCCAAAGGATAACTGAGAATGATCCCAAAGGATCACTGGGGACAAGCCCATAGGATAACTGGGGACAAGCCCAAAGGATAACTGAGAATGATCCCAAAGGATCACTGGGGACAAGCCCATAGGATAACTGAGAATGATCCCAAAGGATCACTGGGGACAAGCCCATAGGATAACTGGGGACAAGCCCAAAGGATAACTGGGGACAAGCCCAAAGGATCGTATGTAAACTGGAGTATGGCCCTTTCTGGCAACTATCCAAACTTAGTGACATGAAAATGTCAAAACCTTAGCTAACGTGAAAACGTTAGAAACCTTAGGAACGGATGTATGGTGCGTCCACCATTATACGTAGGATCCTGGGTATAGCCAGTACGATGAGGTCGCCAGCCCCGGAAGTGGGTACTGATCCCAAAGACGTGAACTATATCAGGATCATCGTGCGCTGCTGGCGGAAACTGGGGATAATCCCAAGGATAACTGGGGTTGGACCCAAGGATATGCGGTGCTTTTGAAGATCTTTGACGATATGCTGAAGATACCTGAACTTATCATAACTCAAATGTTTCGTGAGTAGAGGATGAAGGATACATGATCCTTATCCTTAGGCAACAAGTAAGAAAATGTAATAGTTTTAGGATAGGCATATTACCAGAGTAAGGATCACTGATATCTCCGGGATCCTTGAAGGATACTTCAATGTAAGGATCACATGCATGAAGGATCACGTTCACATGAAATATTTCTTTAAGTGAACAGCATTCCAGGCTCTTGGTAACAAGTTTCCTTCCATGGTTAGCAACCTGTATGCCCCCTTTCCTGCTTCAGCTTCAATCAAGTAGGGACCTTCCCATTTTGGTGCTAGTTTCCCGTCAGCAGGATTGATAGTATTTTGAAATGCTTTTCTCAACACCATATCTCCGACTTGGAACTTCCTTATCCTGACATTTTTATTGTAAGCACCAGCCATTCTTTGTTGGTAGCTTGCCATCCTTATCCTGGCTAGATCCCTGATTTCCTCAATAGTATCCAAATCCTGAGCTAGGATTGCAGCATTTTCTTCAGGATCACGAGCACTAGTTCTAGCAGTTGGGATCACCATTTCTGTTGGGATCACTGCTTCTGCCCCAAATACTAAAGAGAAAGGTGTTTGTCCAGTGGCATTTTTGGGAGTTGTCCTATCAGCCCATAGCACATAAGGTAACTCTTCTGCCCATTTTCCTTTCTTGGATCCTAGCTTCTTCTTCTTCAGATTGTTGATGATGATCTTGTTGGATGATTCTGCTTGACCATTGGCTTGTGGATGGACTGGTGTTGATGTTATCATCTTGATTCCCCAACTGTCACAAAAGTTAGTGGTTCTTCTTCCAATAAATTGAGAACCATTATCACATACAATTTCAGAGGGAATGCCAAATCTGGTTATAATGTTTCTTTTGATAAAGGATATGACTTCCTTTTCCCTGACTTGAGCAAAGGCTTCAGCTTCTATCCATTTGGAAAAATAGTCAGTCATGGCAAGCATAAATACTTTTCCACCAGGTGCTTTAGGGAGCTTGCCAACTATATCCATTCCCCATCTCATGAATGGCCAAGAGGATGGTATGGGGTGTAGTAATTCAGCTGGTTGGTGAAGGATATTGCTATGTCTTTGGCAAGGATCACATTTCTTAGCATACTCTATAGCATCCCTTTTCATGGTTGGCCAGTAGTATCCTGTTCTAAGGATCCTTGAGAATAATGCCCTGCCCCCAGTGTGGTTTCCACAATCTCCTTCGTGGAAGTCTCTCAACACTTTTTCAATTTCAGGATCTTCAATACATCTTAAATATGGTCCTGCAAGGGATTGTTTATATAGCACATTATTTAAGATTGCAAATTGAGATACCTTAATCCTGAAAGCTCTAGGATTTTCTCCCGTTGGAATCTCCCCATGTTGCAAGTATCTCATGATTGGTGAGATCCAAGATCCTGAATAAGATTGGGCTTCTTCACTAGGGATCATTGTAGTATCCTCTTCTATTTCCATGGCCACCTGATTTTCAATAGCAGGAGCCAGGATATGGATGATAGGGATACTTATATCTTCTGGAATCTTCAAGGATGATCCTAGGTTGGCCAATGCATCAGCTTCCGTGTTATCCTCCCTTGGTACCTGTGTTAAGCTAAAAGAAACAAAAGAGAGTGCCAATTCTTTGACTATCTCTAAATATTTTGTTAGTTTTTCACCTTTAACAGCATAGGATCCGTTAAAGTGATTAGTGATCAATAATGAATCTACATATACTTTGAGATACTTTACCCCCATATCCTTAGCAATTTGTAAGCCAGCAATTAAGGCTTCATACTCAGCCTCATTGTTAGTTGCTTGGAACTCACAGGCTATGGAGTGGGGTATTATGTCCCCCTGTGGCGATTTTAGTAGGATCCCTAGCCTTGTGCCTTTGATATTTGAGGATCCGTCAGTGTGTAGTATCCAAGGATCCTTGGTCTCATCCAGCTGCTGAACCTCCAATTCTGCTTCTTTTTGTAGATCACTACTGAAATCAGCCACAAAGTCAGCTAGTGCTTGAGATTTAATAGCTGTTCTTGGTTCGTATCTTATATCATGGGCACTAAGCTTTACTGCCCACTTAGCCATTCTCCCTGACATATCTGGTTTCCTGAGGACATTCTTAATTGGAAAATTAGTTTTAACAATAATAGTATGGGTTTCAAAATAATGCCTTAACTTAGTGGATGCCATGATTAATGCAAGGATAAGTTTTTCGAGGTGTGAGTACCTGGATTCGGCATCAAGTAAACTTTTACTTACATAGTAGATAGGATATTGTGTACCTTCATGATCCTTGACAAGGACTGCACTTACGGCGGTTGAGGATACCGCCAGGTATAAGGATAATACATCTCCTTTTTCCGGTTTTGCTAATGCTGGTGCTGAGGACATATATCCTTTAAGGGCTTGTAAAGCGTTCTCATGTTTCTCGGTCCATTCGAACTTCTTATTCTTCCTTAGGATATCGTAGAATTCTTTGCATTTTTCTGAGGATTTCGATATGAACCTGTTCAGAGCTGCTATCCTGCCTGTCAATCTTTGAACATCCTTGGCATTGGCAGGAGATTTGATATTTATTAATGCTTTGATTTGTTCTGGGCTTGCTTCAATGCCCCTCTGGGTTACCATGTATCCTAAGAACTTTCCTGCTTTAACACCAAAATGGCATTTTGAAGGATTAAGTTTCATGTTGTAACTATCAAGGATATCGAATGCTTCTTCCAAGTCCCTTAGGTGATCCTCAGCTTTCTTCGACTTGACCACCATATCATCTATGTACACCTCCATAGTTTTTCCAATTTGATCTTTGAACATCATATTTACCAGCCTTTGATATGTTGCACCTGCATTTCTTAGTCCAAAAGGCATGGCAATATAACAATATAAACCGGTTGGGGTCATAAAGGCTGTATCCTCTTGGTCAGATGGTTCCATCTGGATTTGTTGGAATCCAGATGATGCATCCATAAAAGTTAACAGTTCATGCCCCGCTGTTGCATCCACCATAGAGTCAATGTGGGGTAATGGGAAAGGATCCTTGGGACATGCCTTATTCAAATCAGTGAAATCAACACATACCCTCCACTTTCCGTTTTTCTTTTGGACAACAACCACATTGGCTAACCATTTTGGATACTTTACCTCTCTGATCATACCTGCTCGAAGTAGTCTCTCTACTTCTTCTTGGATAATGGCATTCCTTTCTGGTGCAAACTTCCTCCTTTTTTGATGGATTGGCTTGATAGACCTGTCAATGCCAAGTTTGTGAGTAATAATATCCTTAGATATACCTGTCATATCTTCATGCTTCCAAGCAAAGGTAGATTTTCTTCTTTTGAGGAAGGATATCATATCTTCTTTCATCTTGCCAAGGATCCCTGATCCGATATAGATTTTTGATTCAGGATCACTAGGATCCAAGAGGATTTCATCTACATCTTGTTCCCTCGCCTCCAAGACGTTCCTCGGAGGATACTGTAATTGCTATTGCTCCCTTGGCTTCGAGGTTGGCTTCATGGATGAGGTATAGCAATCCTTAGCCTCTTGCTGGTCACTGTCGATCTTGATTATCCCCCATGGGCTGGGGAGCTTCACACATTGATGGTAGGTAGATGGAACTGCTTTCATGTCATGTATCCAAGGCCTGCCAAGGATAACGTTGCAACAAGATAAACAGTCAATAACACAAAATTTTTGGTAATTATGTAATCCTTCCAC
This sequence comes from Helianthus annuus, assembly GCF_002127325.2. Lineage (NCBI taxonomy): Eukaryota > Viridiplantae > Streptophyta > Magnoliopsida > Asterales > Asteraceae > Helianthus > Helianthus annuus. The sequence continues at coordinate 73,989,371 of NC_035445.2, forward strand.
GTAGATTGGGAGTTTGATGTCCCCCAGAGTTTTCTTCGTTTCTCCACTGAATCCTACAAGCACGGAGGATCTTGGTGTGATGTCTGATTCTGGGATTCCCATCTTCTTCAAGACATCAAGCTGGATAATGTTCACTGAGCTCCCTCCGTCAATAAGGATCCTGCGGACAAAATGGTTAGAGATAAAGAGAGTGATAACTAAGCTATCATGGTGAGGATCCTGAACATTAACGCGATCATCCTCATCAAATGTTATCATCTTCCCTTCTGAGACGCTTGAGGTTCTAATAGGCCTTTCTCCATTATCCATTTTTGATTCTTTTGCATGTCTTTTGGCCGCTGAGAAGGATGTTCCACAAATGTCTGATCCTCCGGATATGAAGTTAATCACTTGTGCGTTTGCCGGAGGTGCTGGAGCCTTTTCAGGGATCCTTTCAGGATCCTGTGTTCTTTGCTTTTTTCTTCCCAACAATTCTTTTAGATGCCCCTTGCTTAGCAGGTATCCAATTTCTTTTCTTAAGGCTATGCAATCTTCAGTTAGATGCCCGAAATCCTCATGGTATGCACACCATTTGGACTTGTCTTTAGTCCCGGACGGTTTATCATTCTTCCTGGGCCACCTAGCTTTTTCACCTAGATTCTGCATTGCAAGGATCAGTTCATGATTATCGACGGAAAAACAATATTCTGAGATTGGAGGATATTCTTCATCATCCTCTTCTTGGTCAACAGCATGCACATTCTTGTTCTCGTTTCTATGGTAGGATTTGAACTTGTTGTTTTTGAAGGAGGATCCTTGCTTCTCCGGTTTTGAGGATCCTACTTGTCTTTCCTGGATCCTCTTGTCATCCTCTAGCCGGATAAACCTGAGTGCTCGAGTTCTTACTTCATCTAAATTCCTGCATGGTGTCATAACAAGATCATCATAGAATAATGAATCCTTAAGCAGTCCCATTTTGAAGGCCTCAACAGCCGTAGCCATATCCAAGTTGGGAATGTCCAAGGATTCTTTACTAAATTTAGTTATATAATCCCTTAATGATTCGTTATGATTTTGAGTTATCCTGTATAAATCGCTAGTTAATTTTTCAAATTTTCTACTACAAGAGAATTGGTTATTGAATAAATTAACTAAATTGGCAAATGAAGTAATAGAGTAAGGGGGAAGACTTAGCAGCCATTTAAGGGCTGATCCAGTAAGAGTAGATCCAAATCCTTTACATAGGCATGCTTCCTTCAATTTTTCTGGGATAGGATTGATCTCCATCCTCTCCCTGTATTGTGCTATATGCTCCTCTGGATCCGTCGTGCCATCATACAGCTTCATGGTAGGGATATGGAACCTTTTGGGTACCTCTGCATCACAAATTGGTGGTGCAAAGCGAGATACCTTGTGGCTTCCATCTGCAATCTCTGGGATAGGCTTGACTACCCCTGGAACACTTGAGATCATGTCCTTTAGTTTCTGTAGTTCCCTGGCCATAACATGATTGGTACCTGTATCCTGCATAAATCCAAGGTTAGTAGTAGGATAATTATTTAAAGTGTTACCTCCCATTGGGTTCAGGTTAGGGAATCCACATTGCTGGGATTCTGGAACAACGGAGGGACCAGTGGAAGCAATGGTCTGCATTGGAATGAAGTCCCCTTGATGGACATCTAGACTTCCTGTTTGCAAACTTTTTAGGGATCCTGGCATCTGTAAGGATCCTGGTATCTGGGATGATCCTGGAACGAAGGAGGATCCTTGAACCTGGGATGATCCTGGAACAAAGGAGGATCCTTGGCCCTGGAATGATCCTGGAACAAAGTAGGATCCTTGAAACTGCTGTGCCCCCGGATAGGCTCCCGGATTCATGAAGGATCCCGTGTATTGAGGATAGGATCCTATTGGCTGAAAATGTGAATCTGATGTCTGAGTCATTGCTGCCGAGTTGAAACGTGATCCTCTTGACTCCCCTATGATTTGCACGTCCGGGATCCCTGATGGCTGGGAAGTGATTATTGGAGTATCGAAGCTCAAGGATTTGGGCATCAGTGGAGAATGATCCTCTGCCGCTTTCTTTTGTCTTTTGAGATCTCCAATTTCCCTGAGGATCCTTTCGTTGGTTTCATCTTGCCGCTGCATACGATCCTTCATCTGCAAAATTAAAGCAAATACATCACTAGTACTGGGAATAGAAGAATTCATAGCAGAAGAAGATAGGGGTTTAGAGAAAGTGGGAGTTGATCTCTTCTCAGTATTTTTCTGAGATCCTGCCGGTGGAGGAGGCAAGGTGATCTGTGATGAGGTGACCGCAGACATCGCCGTGGACGTGTTCTTCAATGATGAAGCCATGTAATTCTTTGAAATGATTTCGAACAAAAGATTTTCTTATGAATGAAGCACCAATGGCCCCACGGTGGGCGCCAAACTGTTTTGGTCAAAAATCACACAAGGATAATGTAACCAAACTTTATGAAAACGGGGTATGATGCTTGGTTAATTATGAAAGTAAAGGATCACTTCTGTGATAATAGATGCAAAGACACAATGATTTATACGAGGAAAAAGCCCTTGATCAATGTATGATCTCCGGCATAAAAAACCTCGGGTGATGGCAACTGCCGATCACCAACTTCAATATAATAAAAATGTAGTTACAACTTCGGATAGTAATGAGCTGAGTACAAGGATCACTGAGTGTCTAAGTGTTTGAGAGTCGTGTCGTATGTTGTGTGTGTTCTTCCGAATGAGGAAGATGGGTATTTATACATGTGTGGGTGACTTATTTTAGGTAAAATGACTAAATATCAGCTCATTACCCCTTTAGAAATAAAGACAATCTAGCCTAAATTGATGCCCCTAAATCAAGCCTAGTTTCCATATCCTGTGCAACGTCTTTCTTCGATTAAGCTCTTGCCATATTTGTAAAAGCGCGTCCCTGGATCATGATATGTAGGGCATATCCTGCTAGATGTTCCTGCAAAATAATATTGTAGTAATCGAAAGTGACCGTTAGTATAAGGATCACCTCAATGTCCCATGATCCTGATCCTGAGGTCCGGCTGAGGATCACTGCCTGCCAAAGAAATAAGGATCACTGGTTAGGATCACGTATAAGGATCATTCATAGTAAAAATCCAGCCCTAACAGCTTGATCCTGGTCAGTCACGCTCCCAAGCGGTGATGCTCCGCGTGTGGATTTTGGGGGTGTGACAGATTGGTATCAGAGCCATTGGTTATAGAGAACTTGGTTTTAATATGGAAAAACGTTTTTATTAAAACCAGACTATAACCAGAACAGTACTCTCAACGATCCACAACGACGCTTCGCTCCACGTGCAAGACTCAACTTCCTAGGTAATAAGGTTTATGTTTATTGCCTACATGCTAGAATTTGCATAGAACTTTGCTCGTAGTATGCTTACATTACCTTGCTCACAACTTGTCATTGCATGAGAATACTTATGTGCTTACACTCTTCTGTCATCGCACTATTCGCGAACCTTTCTCACTTATGTTGCCTTTGATGTGAAGATCAATGGCCGCACGAATTAACATGACTCAAGCCCAGCTAGAGGCTCTCATTGCTGCGGCAGTTGCAGCCGCCCAAGCAGGTAGTATACCCTGCAGTATAGACACTAGGATCTTTAGATCCTACATTAATTCTCGTACTTAACTTTGCCCTATTCGTACACAATAGGTCAACCCGCTCAGCAACAGCCTGGGTGCACCTTCAAGAATTTCATGGATTGTCGTCCTAGCTCGTTCAGTGGCACGGAGGGAGCAGTTGGACTCCTCCACTGGTTTGAAAAGCTCGAGTCGGTTTTCGAAATGTTTGAATGCCCTGAGGCTCGCAGGGTGAAGTTCGCCACTGGCACACTTGAAGGGATTGCGCTCACTTGGTGGAACGCACAAGTGCAGATCTTAGGGTTGGCAGCTGCTAACGCCACACCCTGGAATGATTTCAAAGAACTGATCAAGAGGGAATACTGCACTAGAGAAGACATTCACAAGTTGGAGGACGAGTTGTATAACTTGAAAATGGTTGGTTCGGAAATCGAAGCATACACTAAGAGATCAAATGAGTTGGCTGTGTTATGTCCAACTATGGTGGACCCTCCATACAAGCGTATTGAGTTGTATCTCAAAGGTTTGGCACCAGAAATACAGAGCCACGTTACCTCGGCTAACCTCAACAACATCCAGGAAATCCAGCGTCTCGCTCATCGCATCACCGATCAGGCAGTGGAACAGAATAAACTGCCTAAGCGTGTCAGTGCTACTGCTACCGCTACTGCTTCTACTACACTTGCTACTCCCAGTGAAAGTAAGAGAAAATGGGATGGGGATTCTAGCAAGGGGTCAGCTTCAGTTCAGTCACAAGCTCAGCAACGAAAGACAGACAGTTACCAGAGTCCCAGTCAGCACTCCTCAGGCAGCCACAGACAGGGAGGGTATCGAGGAAACCTTCCAAAGTGTAGCACCTGCAACAAACATCACAGTGGCCAGTGTAATAAGGTTCGTTGTCAAAGATGCCTCAAGATGGGTCATGAGGCCAAAGATTGTAGAAGCGCTCGACCTGCGAACCAGAACCAGCAGCAGCCACCGGCACAGCAGAATCAGCAACAGGGCAACAAGGGGTGTTATAATTGTGGTGCTGAAGGTCACATCAAGAGACACTGCCCCCAGCTAAACAGGAACCGGAACAACAACAACAATCAGGGCAACGGGAACAATAACAACAACAACGGGGGAAACAACAACAACAACGGCAATGAAGCTCGTGGTCGTGCTTTTGTGTTGGGTCGAGGAGACGCAGTGAATGATCCCAATGTGGTTATGGGTAAGTTTCTTCTCGACGATATTTATGTTACTGTCTTATTTGATTCGGGTGCTGATACAAGCTATATGTCATTGAAAATGAGTAAATTATTAAAACGTACACCAACACCCCTAGACACCAAACACATCGTAGAACTAGCCAATGGTAAAAGTGTAGAAGCCGCACAGGTAGTCAAGGGTTGTAGTATTGTTCTAGCGGGTCAGACTTTCTCGATTGATCTCATACCCATAGTTTTGGGTAGTTTCGACGTCGTCATCGGTATGGATTGGTTATCCCAACATCACGCGGAGATCTTATGCAAAGAAAAAGTTATTCGTATTCCTCGCTCCAGTCAAGAACCTCTCGAAGTACAAGGTGACAAGAGTGGTGCTGTGGTTGGCATCATCTCATTCTTAAAGGCGCAGAAATGTTTACGAAAGGGGCATACTGCCATTCTGGCACTTGTCACTGACGCATCAGCAAAGGAAAAGAAGCTGGAGGATATACCAGTTGTGCGTGATTTTCCTCAAGTGTTTCCTGAAGATTTACCTGGTTTACCTCCTCATCGTCAAGTCGAGTTTCAGGTTGAGTTAGCTCCTGGAGCAGCACCAATAGCCCGCGCACCGTATCGTTTAGCTCCAACCGAACTGGAAGAACTGTCGAAGCAGCTACAAGAGCTCTTGGAAAAGGGCTTTATTCGTCCAAGCTCTTCGCCTTGGGGAGCTCCAGTGTTATTTGTGAAGAAGAAAGACGATACGTTCAGGATGTGCATCGACTACCGCGAACTCAATAAAGTGACGGTGAAGAACCGTTATCCTCTTCCGCGCATAGATGACCTATTCGACCAGTTGCAAGGGTCGTGTTACTATTCCAAGATTGATTTAAGGTCAGGGTATCATCAGCTGAGAGTCCGGGATGAGGACGTCTCCAAAACCGCTTTCAGAACTCGCTACGGTCATTACGAGTTTCTTGTCATGCCATTCGGGCTTACGAACGCGCCTGCAGTCTTCATGGATCTTATGAACAGGGTGTGCAAACCTTATCTTGATAAGTTTGTTATCGTTTTCATCGACGACATTTTGATTTACTCCAAGAGTCAGGAGGAGCACGAGCAGCACTTACGTCTTATCTTGGAACTTCTTCGAAAAGAGCAACTGTACGCAAAGTTTTCAAAATGCGACTTCTGGCTTCGTGAAGTCCACTTCTTAGGCCATGTGGTGAACAAGGATGGGATTCATGTCGATCCATCCAAGGTTGATTCGATCAGAAACTGGCCAGCACCGCGTACACCGACTGAAATACGCCAATTCTTGGGTTTGGCGGGTTACTACAGGCGATTTATTAAAGACTTCTCCAAGATCGCGCAACCACTTACTATGCTAACACAGAAAGGTGTCGTTTACAGATGGGGTAATACGCAAGAGACCGCTTTTCAGTACTTAAAGGATAGGCTTTGCAGCGCACCTATTCTCTCATTGCCAGAGGGCACAGATGACTTCGTGGTATACTGTGATGCATCCATCCAGGGTCTTGGATGTGTGTTGATGCAACGTGATAAAGTGATAGCCTACGCTTCTCGGCAACTCAAGGTTCATGAACGGAACTACACGACGCACGATTTAGAGCTGGGAGCTGTTGTTTTCGCGCTTAAGATATGGCGACACTACCTGTACGGTACCAAGTGCACGATTTACACCGATCACAGGAGTCTCGAGCATATTCTTAAGCAAAAGGATTTGAATATGCGTCAACGGAGATGGGTTGAACTTCTAAACGACTATGAATGCGCCATCAAGTATCATCCAGGCAAGGCCAATGTTGTGGCTGATGCCCTCAGTCGGAAAGACACTCTACCTAAGCGCGTGCGAGCGCTACAGCTTACTATTCAGTCCAGTCTTCCTGCACAGATACGAGCTGCTCAGTTAGAAGCACTGAAACCCGAAAACGTCAAAGCTGAAGCCTTACGCGGCTCAAGGCAACGCATGGAACAAAAGGAAGACGGCGCCTACTATGTAACGGGGCGTATTTGGGTCCCACTTTATGGCGGTTTACGCGAACTTGTAATGGATGAAGCTCACAAGTCTCGCTATTCGGTACATCCAGGGTCGGATAAAATGTACCACGACATCAGCACTACTTATTGGTGGCCTAGTATGAAGGCTCACATCGCTACGTACGTTGGAAAATGCTTAACCTGTGCGAGAGTCAAGGTTGAATATCAGAAACCATCTGGTCTACTTCAGCAGCCTAAGATACCGCAATGGAAATGGGAAGAAATTTCCATGGATTTTGTTACAGGTCTACCTAGATCTCAGCGTGGGAACGATACAATATGGGTCATAGTTGATCGACTCACCAAGTCTGCACACTTCCTGCCGATCAAGGAAACGGACAAGTTCTCCACTCTCGCAGACGTCTATCTTAAAGAAGTTGTTTCGAGGCACGGAGTGCCCACCTCTATTATTTCGGATCGCGATGCACGGTTCACGTCAGAGCTATGGCAAGCAATGCATAAATCTTTCGGCTCACGATTAGACATGAGCACAGCATATCATCCTCAGACGGATGGGCAGTCTGAACGAACGATCCAAACTCTTGAAGACATGCTTCGGGCATGCGTTATAGACTTCGGCAACGGCTGGGAAAAACACCTCCCTTTGGTGGAGTTCTCGTACAATAACAGTTACCATACCAGCATTCAAGCCGCTCCATTCGAGGCATTGTACGGACGTAAATGCCGGTCACCTCTCTGTTGGGCAGAGGTGGGGGATAGCCAGATTACGGGTCCAGAGATTGTAGTGGACGCCACAGAAAAGATTGCGCAGATACGACAACGCATGGCGGCAGCACGCGACCGTCAGAAAGCCTACGCGGACAAGCGTAGAAAACCATTGGAATTTGAGGTCGGGGACCGGGTTTTATTGAAAGTTTCACCCTGGAAGGGTGTGGTTCGATTTGGTAAACGAGGCAAACTGAATCCGCGGTACGTCGGACCATTCGAAATCTTAGAAAAGATTGGCAAAGTAGCCTACAAGTTAAACCTACCTCCTGAACTCGGTGCAGTTCACAATGTATTTCACGTGTCGAATCTGAAGAAATGCCTATCAGATGAGACCCTCATAGTTCCTTTTAAGGAACTCACTATCGACGAGCGGTTGCAGTTCGTCGAGGAACCAGTTGAAATCACGGACCGGGATGTTAAGGTCCTCAAACACAAGAGAATCCCTCTTGTTCGAGTTCGTTGGAACTCCCAGCGTGGTCCAGAGTATACCTGGGAACGCGAAGATCAGATGAAAGAAAAGTACCCCCAGCTATTCGAAATCAATGCATCCACTTCTGAGGCTGAAGCTACTACTACTGAATTTCGGGACGAAATTCCAAATCAACGGGGGGATGATGTGACACCCCAGGAAAACCAGTGAACGATGTAACTTACCTAGCTTCCTCAGTGAGTGCGTACCAAATTTCGGGACGAAATTTCTTTTAAGTTGGGGATAATGTGACAACTCGAGTTTCTGACTTTCACTTTCGCATTAAATGCGCGTTGACTTTGACTGTTTAGTTGTTTGGATTGTGGACTTGAAATTGTACGCGTTGTGTTTTAATGAAACGTATTGTCGTTTTGCCTATATGTGATTACTTGCTGTGGTGGAAAATAATATTAGAATTATTATTAAAACACTTAGTCTAGATCACGAAACATGACGTACAGTTCGAAGGATCACGAAGGATAACCTTCGATTCGAAGGATCAACTTTCGGTTCGAAGGATCACGAAACATATCCTTCGACCAAGGACTCTATCCTTCGACATCTTTCGGCCCAGTCTTTCTAATGGGCTTGGCCCATTCCTGTGATACGTTTATATACGTGAATGCATGTAAACCGATAGTGACTTCCAAAAACCCTAGTTTCCTTGTGTGTGTGTGACGGCATAGCAGACCCATTCCCTGTTCGAAGGATTTCATTCCGTCATCCAGATTTTCGGTTAGTGTTTAATTGTATTGTTTTGATTGATTAAATGATTTCATGTTCAATGTTACGAATTGGTTTGTTAATCGGCTAGTTAATCAGGTCAGGGTGATCGACCGGATAGGAATTGATGTTTGTTAAATGGGTGATTGATAATACGATTTGATGATAACATGTTGATTTAGCTTTGTTGATCGGCCGGATATGCCTGATAACCGGCCGGACTTGCTTGTTAATCGATAGAATGTTGTTAGAACCGGACATTATTTGCACGATGATCGGATAATATACGAATTGAATTGTCATGGTTGTTAAGATGTTTATGTTAATCAGGTTTATAATCGGCCGAATATTGTAATCGGACATGTTTATGTAATCGGCACCTATGTGTAAATCGGATAGTTTGAATGATCTTGTTATTCAGATTAGGGTTCTTGATAAACATGGGAATCATGCTTGTTTGATCTTGTTGATGTTAGCTGATTTGTGAAATTTGTGTTAATTGATAATCACGGTTAAACTTGGAAACTTTGAGTAAACGTAACTGATATTGACCGAAAGATATTAGTTGTTCGAAACATAGTAGTGTTGACCGAAGGATAGCATTGACCGAACCATAGTAGTGTTGACCGAAGGATAGCATTAACCGAAAGATGACATTTGGTCGAAAGATGACATTTGGTTCGAAACATAACATTGGTCCGAAAGATAACTGTGATAACTAATATGTCGAAAGATAGCTGTTGTGTCGAAAGATAACAGTTGGGACGAAAGATATTAGGGATTATGAACATACTTTGAATGACGGAATATGTGCTTGATTTATTTGGCATGCCATGCTTGGTGATGAATGTTAACATTTGTATTCGTGTACACTAGCTGATGATTTAATGTGAAATAATACGTGTTGTGCCGATATGCAAACTGACTGTTATGTGAACATTAAATTGCATGCGTATCATTGTGAACATGAACTGATTTGTTATACGTGCATACACTAGGACTTGATTAATTACTTGTGAGTGCATAACCTAGCATACCGAGCAAACCAAGGTGAGTTCACACTCCTACTAAGGCATGGGATTCCCGGGTCGTGGGAATGGGTTAAAGGTTTCAATTGACTTATAACGTACAAACGCTTTTCCTAGACTATCACCTATCATGGTCCTCGGATGTCAGGACGGTTCCGTAGGTTGGGATAACACCTACGTGGTTCCGTAGGTTGGGATAACACCTACGTGGTTTCGTAGGTTGGATAACACCTACGTGGTCATATGCCATTACTGCCTCGGATGTCAGGCACGCACGTAAAACCTACGTGTACGCATTACTTACTTCTTCCGTAGGTCGGGATAACACCTACGTGGTCATATACTAATTACTATCCTCGATACAAAGGATACGTGCGTAAAACCTACGCACACCTCATACGCGCTACTGTTCTCGGACGAAGAACAGGGATAATACGAATAGTCTAGTGGTCACATAACATGGGAAGCCCCCACCTGTATAATTTACTATTGGCCCTGTAGAGCCACCCGTTACTTACTGTTACGCATTTACTTACTGTGAACTCGCTCAACTAGTTGGTTGATCATTCTGTTACATGCCTTGCAGATCGTTAGGTACTTGGAGCTTGCACTGGAGAAGCGGGTCGTTGTGGGCAGGGATCGTGGTTTCTACGTTGAACTATTATGACATTTAAAACTATTAACTATTGTTGGTTTATTTACTATGCTTCCGCTACACTTTGAAACTATGGTTATGTTTTGAACACCCATCGTATTGAATGGATGGTTTACATTTATTTTACTTAATATTAATTACATGTTCAATATGATTGGTGGCTTGATCCTGGTCAGTCACGCTCCCAAGCGGTGATGCTCCGCGTGTGGATTTTGGGGGTGTGACATATATCTTCTGGAATCTTCAAGGATGATCCTAGGTTGGCCAATGCATCAGCCTCTGTGTTCTCCTCCCTTGGTACCTGTGTCAAGCTGAAAGAAACAAAAGAGAGTGCCAATTCTTTGACTATCTCTAAATACTTGGTTAGTTTTTCACCTTTAACAGCATAGGATCCGTTAAAGTGATTAGTGATCAACAATGAGTCTACATATACTTTAAGATATTTTACCCCCATATCCTTAGCAATTTGTAAGCCAGCAATTAAGGCTTCATATTCAGCCTCATTGTTAGTTGCTTGGAACTCACAGGCTATGGAGTGGGGTATTATGTCCCCCTGTGGCGATTTTAGTAGGATCCCTAGCCATGTGCCTTTGACGTTTGAGGATCCGTCAGTGTGTAGTATCCAAGGATCCTTGGTCTCATCCAGCTGCTGGACCTCCAATTCCGCTTCTTTTTGCAGATCACTACTGAAATCAGCCACAAAGTCGGCTAAGGCTTGTGATTTAATGGCTGTTCTTGGTTCATATCTTATATCATGGGCACTAAGCTTTACTGCCCACTTAGCCATTCTTCCTGACATCTCTGGTTTCCTGAGGACATTCTTGATTGGAAAATTAGTTTTAACAACAATAGTATGGGTTTCAAAATAGTGCCTTAACTTAGTGGATGCCATGATTAATGCAAGAATAAGTTTTTCGAGGTGTGAGTACCTGGATTCGGCATCAAGTAAACTTTTACTTACATAGTAGATAGGATATTGTGTACCTTCATGATCCTTGACAAGGACTGCACTTACAGCGGTTGAGGATACCGCCAGGTATAAGGATAACACATCTCCTTTTTCCGGTTTTGCTAATGCTGGTGCTGAGGACATATATTCTTTAAGGGCTTGTAAAGCGTTCTCATGTTTCTCATTCCATTCAAACTTCTTATTCTTCCTTAGGATATCGTAGAATTCTTTGCATTTTTCTGAGGATTTCGATATGAACCTGTTCAAAGCTGCTATCCTGCCTGTCAGTCTTTGAACATCCTTGGCATTGGCAGGAGATTTGATATTTATTAATGCTTTGATTTGTTCCGGGCTTGCTTCAATGCCCCTCTGGGTTACCATGTATCCTAAGAACTTTCCTGCCTTAACACCAAAATGGCATTTTGAAGGATTAAGTTTCATGTTGTAATTATCAAGGATATCGAATGCTTCTTCCAAGTCCCTTAGGTGATCCTCAGCTTTCTTTGACTTGACCACCATATCATCTATGTACACCTCCATAGTTTTTCCGATTTGATCTTTGAACATCATATTTACCAGCCTTTGATATGTTGCACCTGCATTTCTTAGTCCAAAAGGCATGGCAATATAACAATATAAACCGGTTGGGGTCATAAAGGCTGTATCCTCTTGGTCAGATGGTTCCATCTGAATTTGTTGGAATCCAGATGATGCATCCATAAAGGTTAACAGTTCATGCCCCGCTGTTGCATCCACCATGGAGTCAATGTGGGGTAATGGGAAAGGATCTTTGGGACATGCCTTATTCAAATTAGTGAAATCGACACATACCCTCCACTTTCCGTTTTTCTTTTGGACAACAACCACATTGGCTAACCATTTTGGATACTTTACCTCTCTGATCATACCTGCTCGAAGTAGTCTCTCTACTTCTTCTTGGATAATGGCATTCCTTTCTGGTGCAAACTTCCTCCTTTTTTGATGGATTGGTTTGATAGACCTGTCAATGCCAAGTTTGTGAGTAATAATATCCTTAGATATACCTGTCATATCTTCATGTTTCCAAGCAAAGGTAGATTTTCTTCTTTTGAGGAAGGATATCATGTCTTCTTTCATCTTGCCAAGGATCCCTGATCCAATATAGATTTTTGATTCAGGATCACTAGGATCCAAGAGGATTTCGTCCACATCTTGTTCCCTTGCCTCCAAGACATTCCTCGGAGGATACTGTAATTGCTATTGCTCCCTTGGCTTCGAGGTTGGCTTCATGGATGAGGTATAACAATCCTTAGCCTCCTGCTGATCACTGTCGATCTTGATTATCCCCCATGGGCTAAGGAGCTTCACACATTGATGGTAGGTAGATGGAACTGCTTTCATGTCATGTATCCAAGGCCTGCCAAGGATAACGTTGCAACAAGACAAACAGTCAATAACACAAAATTTTTGGTAATTATGTAATCCTTCCACGTAGATTGGGAGTTTGATGTCCCCCAGAGTTTTCTTCGTTTCTCCACTGAATCCTACAAGCACGGAGGATCTCGGCGTGATGTCTGATTCTGGGATACCCATTTTCTTCAGAACATCAAGCTGGATGATGTTCACTGAGCTCCCTCCATCAATAAGGATCCTGCGGACGAAATGGTTAGAGATAAAGAGAGTGACAACTAAACTATCATGATGAGGATCCTGAATGTTAATGCGATCATCCTCATCAAATGTTATCGTCTTCCCTTCTGAAACACTTGATGTTCTAATAGGCTTCTCTCCATTATCCATTTTTGATTCTTTTGCATGTCTTTTGGCCGCCGAGAAGGATGTACCACAGATGTCTGATCCTCCGGATATAAAGTTGATCACTTGTGCATTTGCCGGAGGTGCTGGGGCTTTTTCAGGGATCCTTTCAGGATCCTGGGTCCTTTGCTTTTTTCTTCCCAACAATTCTTTTAGATGCCCCTTGCTTAGCAAGTATCCAATTTCTTTCCTCAAAGCTATGCAATCCTCAGTTAGATGCCCGAAATCCTCGTGGTATGCACACCATTTGGATTTGTCTTTGGTTCCGGATGGCTTATCATTCTTCCTGGGCCACCTAGCTTTTTCACCTAGATTCTGCATTGCAAGGATCAGTTCATGATTATCAACAGAAAAACAATATTCTGAGATTGGAGGATAATCTTCATCATCTTCTTCCTGGTCGACAGCATGCACATTCTGATTTTCATTTCTATGGTAGGATTTGAATTTGTTGCTCTTGAAGGAGGATCCTTGCTTGTCCTGTTTTGAGGATCCTACTTGTCTCTCCTGGATCCTCTTGTCATCCTCTAGCCGGATGAACCTGAGTGCTCGAGTTCTTACTTCATCTAAATTCCTGCATGGTGTCATAACAAGATCATCATAGAATAATGAATCCTTAAGCAGTCCCATTTTGAAGGCTTCAACAGCCGTAGCCATATCCAAGTTGGGAATGTCCAAGGATTCTTTACTAAATTTAGTTATATAATCCCTTAATGATTCATTATGGTTTTGAGTTATCCTGTACAAATCACTAGTTAATCTTTCAAATTTTCTGCTGCAAGAGAATTGGTTATTGAATAAATTAACTAAATTAGCAAATGAAGTAATAGAGTAGGGGGGAAGACTTAGCAGCCACTTAAGAGCTGATCCTGTAAGAGTGGATCCAAATCCTTTACATAGGCATGCTTCCTTCAATTTTTCTGGGATAGGATTGATCTCCATCCTCTCCCTGTATTGTGCTATATGCTCCTCTGGATCCGTTGTACCATCATACAGCTTCATGGTAGGGATATGGAACCTTTTGGGTACCTCTGCATCACAAATTGGTGGTGCAAAGCGAGATACCTTGTGGCTTCCATCTGCAATCTCTGGGATAGGCTTGACTACCCCTGGAACACTTGAGATCATGTCCTTTAGTTTCTGTAATTCCCTGGCCATAGCATGATTGGTACCTGTATCCTGCATGAATCCATGGTTAGTGGTAGGATAATTATTTAAAGTGTTACCTCCTATTGGGTTCAAGTTAGGGAATCCATATTGCTGGGATTCTGGAACAACGGAGGGACCAGTGGAAGCAATGGTCTGCATTGGAATGAAGTCCCCTTGATGGACATCTAGACTTCCTGTTTGCAAACTTTTTAGGGATCCTGGCATCTGTAAGGATCCTGGTATCTGGGATGATCCTGGAACGAAGGAAGATCCTTGAACCTGGGATGATCCTGGAACAAAGGAGGGTCCTTGAACCTGGGATGATCCTGGAACAAAGGAGGATCCTTGAAGCTGCTGTGCCCCCGGATAGGCTCCCCGATTCATGAAGGATCCCATGTATTGAGGATAGGATCCTATTGGCTGAAAATGTGAATCTGATGTCTGAGTCATTGCTGCCGAGTTGAGACGTGATCCTCTTGACTCCCCTATGATTTGCACGTCGGGGATCCCTGATGGCTGGGAAGTGATCATTGGAGTATCGAAGCTCAAGGATTTGGGCATCAGTGGGGAATGATCCTCTGCCGCTTTCTTTTGTCTTTTGAGGTCTTCAATTTCCCTGAGGATCCTGTCATTAGTCTCATCCTGTTGCTGCATACGATCCTTCATCTGCAAAATTAAAGCAAATACATCACTAGTACTGGGAATAGAAGAATTCATAGCAGAAGAAGATAAAGGTTTAGAGAAAGTGGGAGTTGATCTTTTCTCAGTATTTTTCTGAGATCCTGCAGGTGGAGGAGGCAGAGTTGTTTGTGATGAGGTGACTGCAGACATCGCCGTGGACGTGTTCTTCAATGATGAAGCCATGCAACTCTTTGAAATGATTCCGAACAAAAAGATTTTCTTATGAATGAAGCACCAATTGCCCCACGGTGGGCGCCAAACTGTTTTGGTCAAAAATCACACAAGGATAATGTAACCAAACTTTATGAAAACGGGGTATGATGCTTGGTTAATTATGAAAGTAAAGGATCACTTCTGTGATAAAGATGCAAAGACACAATGATTTATACGAGGAAAAAGCCCTTGATCAATGAATGATCTCCGGCATAAAAAACCTCGGGTGATGGCAACTACCGATCACCAACTTCAATATAACAAAAATATGATTACAACTTTGGATGATAATGAGCTGAGTACAAGGATCACTATTGCTTTTGGTGTCTAAGTGTGTGAAAGTTGCGTTGTATGTCGTGTGTCCTTCCGAATGAGGAAGAGTGGTATTTATACATGTGTAGGTGACCTATTTTAGGTAGCTAAACTATTATTCAGCTCATTACCCCTTTAGAAATGAGATACAATCTAGCCTAAATAGCCGCCCATAAATCAAGCCTAGTTTCCATATCCTGTGCAACGTCTTTCTTCGATTAAGCTCTTGCCATATTTGTGAAGACGCGTCCCTGGATCATGATGTCTAGAGCATATCCTGCTAGATGTTCCTGCAAAACAATATTGTATTGAGCGGAAGTAGCCGTTAGTATAAGGATCACTATAATGTCCCATGATCCTGATCCTGAAGTCCTCCTGAGGATCACTGTCTGCCAAAGGAACAAGGATCACTGGTTAGGATCACTTATAAGGATCACGTATAATAAAAATCCAGCCCTAGCAGGTGTGATGTCTGATTCTGGGATACCCATTTTCTTCAGAACATCAAGCTGGATAATGTTCACTAAGCTTCCTCCATCGATAAGGATCCTGCGTACAAAATGGTTAGAGATAAAGAGAGTAATAACTAAACTTCATGATGAGGATCCTGAATGTTGATGCGATCATCCTCATCAAATGTTATCATCTTCCCTTCTGAGACACTTGATGTTCTAATAGGCCTTTCTCCATTATCCATTTTTGATTCTTTTGCATGTCTTTTGGCCGCCGAGAAGGATGTACCACAGATGTCTGATCCTCCGGATATAAAGTTGATCACTTGTGCATTTGCCGGAGGTGCTGGAGCTTTTTCGGGGATCCTTTCAGGATCCTGGGTCCTTTGCTTTTTTCTTCCCAATAATTCTTTTAGATGCCCCTTGCTTAGCAGGTATCCAATTTCTTTTCTTAAGGCTATGCAATCTTCAGTTAGATGCCCGAAATCCTCATGGTATGCACACCATTTTGACTTGTCTTTAGTCCCGGATGGTTTATCATTCTTCCTGGGCCATCTAGCTTTTTCACCTAGATTCTGCATTGCAAGGATCAGTTCATGATTATCAACGGAGAAACAATATTCTGAGATTGGAGGATAATCTTCATCATCCTCTTCTTGGTCAACAGCATGCACATTCTTGTTCTTATTTCTGTGGTAGGATTTGAATTTGTTGTTCTTGAAGGAGGATCCTTGCTTCTCCTGTTTTGAGGATCCTACTTGTCTCTCCTGGATCCTCTTGTCATCCTCCAGCCGGATGAACCTGAGTGCTCGAGTTCTTACTTCATCTAGATTCCTGCATGGTGTCATAACAAGATCATCATAGAATAATGAATCCTTAAGCAGTCCCATTTTGAAGGCTTCAACAGCCGTAGCCATATCCAAGTTGGGAATGTCCAAGGATTCTTTGCTAAATTTAGTTATATAATCCCTTAATGATTCATTATGATTTTGAGTTATCCGGTACAAATCACTAGTTAATTTTTCAAATTTTCTACTACAAGAGAATTGGTTATTGAATAAATTAACTAAATTGGCAAATGAAGTAATAGAGTAAGGGGGAAGACTTAGCAGCCACTTAAGAGCTGATCCAGTAAGAGTGGATCCAAATCCTTTACATAGGCATGCTTCCTTCAACTTTTCTGGGATAGGATTGATTTCCATCCTCTCCCTGTATTGTGCTATATGCTCCTCTGGATTCGTTGTGCCATCATATAGCTTCATGGTAGGGATATGGAACCTTTTGGGTACCTCTGCATCACAAATTGGTGGTGCAAAGCGAGATACCTTGTGGCTTCCATCTGTAATCTCTGGGATAGGCTTGACTACCCCTGGAACACTTGAGATCATATCTCTTAGCTTCTGCAACTCCCTGGCCATAGCATGATTGGTACCTGTATCCTGCATGAATCCATGGTTAGTGGTAGGATAATTATTTAAAGTGTTACCTCCCATTGGGTTCAAGTTAGGGAGTCCATATTGCTGGGATTCTGGAACAACGGAGGGACCAGTGGAAGCAATGGTCTGCATTGGAATGAAGTCCCCTTGATGGACATCTAGACTTCCTGTTTGCAAACTTTTTAGGGATCCTGGCATCTGGAAGGATCCTGGTGTCTGGGATGATCCTGGAACAAAGGAGGATCCTTGAACCTGGGATGATCCTGGAACAAAGGAGGATCCTTGAACCTGGGATGATCCCGGAACAAAGTAGGATCCTTGAAACTGCTGTGCCTCCGGATAGGCTCCTGAATTCATGAAGGATCCCATGTACTGAGGATAGGATCCTACTGGCTGAAAATGTGAGCCTGATGTCTGAGTCATTGCCGCCGACTTGAGATGTGATCCTCTTGACTCCCCTATGATTTGCACGTCCGGGATCCCTGATGGCTGGGAAGTGATCATTGGAGTATCGAAGCTCAAGGATTTGGGCATCAGTGGGGAATGATCCTCTGCCGTTTTCTTCTGTCTTTTGAGATCTCCAATTTCCCTGAGGATCCTTTCATTAGTTTCATCCTGCCGCTGCATACGATCCTTCATCTGCAAAATTAAAGCAAACACATCACTAGTACTGGGAATAGAAGAATTCATAGAAGAAGAAGATAGAGGTTTAGAGAAAGTGGGAGTTGATTTCTTCTCAGTATTTTTCTGAGATCCCGCCGGTGGAGGAGGCAAAGTAGTCTGTGATGAGGTGACTGCAGACATCGCCGTGGACGTGTTCTTCAATGATGAAGCCATGTAACTCTTTGAAATGATTTCGAACAAAAGATTTTCTTATGAATGAAGCACCAATTGCCCCACGGTGGGCGCCAAACTGTTTTGGTCAAAAATCACACAAGGATAACGTAACCAAACTTTATGTAAACGGGGTATGATGCTTGGTTAATTATGAAAGTAAAGGATCACTTCTTTGATAATAGATGCAAAGACACAATGATTTATACGAGGAAAAAGCCCTTGATCAATGTATGATCTCCGGCATAAAAAACCTCGGGTGATGGCAACTACTGATCACCAACTTCAATATAAGAAAAATATGATTACAACTTTGGATGATAATGAGCTGAGTACAAGGATCACTATCGTTTCGAGTGTCTAAGTGTGTGAGAGTTGCGTTGTATGTCGTGTGTGTTCTTCCGAATGAGGAAGAGTGGTATTTATACGTGTGTAGGTGACCTATTTTAGGTAGCTAAACTAATATTCAGCTCATTACCCCTTTAGAAATGAGATACAATCTAGCCTAAATAGCCGCCCATAAATCAAGCCAAGTTTCCATATCCTGTGCAACGTCTATCTTCAATCAAGCTCTTGCCATAATTATGAAGACGCGTCCCTTGATCATGATGCCTAGAGCGTATCCTGCTAGATGTTCCTGCAAAACAATATTGTATTAAGCGGAAGTGGCCGTTAGTATGAGGATCACTATAATGTCCCATGATCCTGATCCTGAAGTCCTGCTGAGGATCACTGTCTGCCAAAGAAACAAGGATCACTGGTTAGGATCACGTATAAGGATCACCTATAATAAAAATCCAGCCCTAACATAAATCATTGTGTCTTTGCATCTTTATCACAGAAGTGATCCCTTACTTTCATAATTAACCAAGCATCATACCCCGTTTACATAAAGTTTGGTTACATTATCCTTGTGTGATTTTTGACCAAAACAGTCACTAAGTTTGGATAGTCGCCAGTTAGGGCCATACTCCAGTTTACAAACGATCCTTGAGCTTGTCCCCAGTTATCCTTGGGCTTGTCCCCAGTTATCCTTGGGCTTGTCCCCAGTTATCCTTGGGCTTGTCCCCAATTATCCTTGGGCTTGTCCCCAGTTGCTAACTTTTATCTTATATTGGCTTATTCCCAAGTTATGTTCTATTTCAGGTCTTTGAAGTTAAACAACCAAGGATCCTTGATCCTTACTTCTCTCTAAGGTTTGTCTTATAGTTATCCTGGTTATGGTATTAGAGGTTAGGATCCTAACTTGGATCCTCAGGTATGATCCTTAACTATTTTAATTTTATTCATTGTTTATTTGAATAACCCTTTTATTTTGACAACTAAACTTGTGATCCTTAAAAATATACTACTTTTTGGGATTTTTCAACTATAGGATATTTGATCCTGTATCATATCCTAAATATTTTCTATCTAACTTATTCAAGATTTCTTATTTAGATAAGTATACATCAAAACAATTGAAAATTAAAAAAGACAAACAAGGATAACAACACAAGATAAGCCAAAAAAGATTATAGTTATTTTATTAACAAAGATTAAACCACCAAAAGTTGTCAAGATTGCCAACCCACGTTTCTACCAGCAAAACATGGCCCGTCCACATGGGTTGGCAACGGGTGTCCATTGTTTGTGCGGTCTTAGCATGTAGGTAATTAAAAGGCGGCAGGATCACAATGGCTTCATCCCCCAAACAGAGGATCCCTCCACCATTTGCAATCCTACCTATTGTCTAAAGTCCTGGATCCTTAACCCTAAAACTATTGTTCAAGTACAAATCGACAATTGTTCAACAAACTACCATCAAAAAAAAATTGGGCTTCGGCTATGTCTAGAAATGTCCATCATTGCCCAATCACGCAGCCTACACCTTCGCTGCATCACCACCACCAGCTCCACTAGCTTCACCACCATGATCCTTGCCACTACTTCCAGCCTCAATCATCAAGATCTCCTCAGTTTCCTCCTCATCGTCCAGCTCAGCCAACCTTGCCTTCCAGCCTTCCACATCCCAGGTGCTCCTGTCAAAATCAGGATCCTGAGCTTCCAAGGCCATCTGCAGTTTGGTCTTGTACATCGCTATGGCGGCAGAGACTTTGGCATCCTCAGTGATCTCATGCTTTTCATAGTCAGCATTGATCAACACCTTAGCCGTCTCGTTTTTGGCATTCTGGAGATCCTTCTGGAGGTCGGCAATCTTGAGATCCTTAAGCAGTGCAACCTGTTGGAGGTCAGCAATCTTCCTATCCTGATCCTCAACGTTGCCCACGTAATCCTCAATCTCAGCAAATTTCTACAAAAGAGGATAAAGGATAGTTCAAGACCATGTGATCCTCAAACAAGCAGGATATACAAGCAGGGACGGTGATCCTTACCTCATTGAAGTACTCAAGGAATTGTTGGCGGATCAAGGGCAGACCTTGCAGATCCTCAGCTTCAGAGGCTTTTCTTTTCTTGCCTCCCCTTCCCTTGGAATGTGCCTTGGGGATTGAAGCAGTTGGGCTAGCAGGAGTCTTCTTCTTGGAGGATCTGACATTGGCGAGATCAGTGACACTGAATTTGGAGGCAGACTTTGAGGATTTTCCAGCACCTGCACAAACAAAACAAGATAAGTATCCTTATCCTACTTATATTTAATTGTTTATTAGAATTTTTAACAGGATACTTACTTGACACCGTGACAGAACCTGAGGATACCTCTTGTGAATCCTGGGTGGTTGTCTTGAATGATCTTATTTCAGGATTGAGTCTTCTAAATGTAGCAAGCCTCTCTTTGGCAGCAGGAGACAGTTTGAGGTGTGAGACGGTAACAGCTGCATAACAAAGAACAAAAGGGTGTTAGTGATCCTCATACAAAAGGAGACTGTCTGGTGATCCTTCTCAGGATCCTCTATCCTACCATGGGTGGCCCATTTTCTTGGTAGATCATCTCCATTGGGGATAGTATCTCTTCTGACAAAGAAGAAACGCCGTTTCCAGTTGGTATCGTTCTTGGTGGCTTTAAAGATTGGGTGTTCTTCACCAGGTCTATGTTTGAACAAGTATCGGTGGGATCCAAAGGTGGTGAGATCATACATCTCGCCCAGCTCTGACATTCCTAGGTCAATCCCCTCCTGCTTAGTGATCCTTTCAAGGGTATACAAAACCCTCCAGATCATTGGCATGGCTTGGATATAAGAGATGCCAGTAAGAGAAAAGAAGGACTGGGTAAAGGCCGGGAAAGGATAGGTGTATCCTATGGTGAACGGAGTAACAGGGAAGGCAATGCATGTTTCAGAAATGTGATCGCTCAGGGTAGTGGGATCGAAGGATTTAAACACGGTATCCGCAGGGAAGCAATAGCGGATCCTATCGATCTGAGGATCAGAAAAACAGCAGCGTTCCTTTATGGAATCTTTGATGATTCCTTGACCTTTGAGAGGGCTGTTCTTCTTGAGATCCTTGGCAGGAGAATTTCGGAGCATCATACTTGACGGTGGTGAAGAAAGAAAAACAGAGTAGGAGAAAGGAAAAGAAGAAGGAAAGAGGATTACCTGGTTGATCTTCCAATACGAATATAAAGGGAGTTCTCTTGAGTTTAAATGCTAATTGATCCCTATCTCTATCTCTTATTTATAATCATGATCTTGCAGGCATGTCACTTCGGTGACGTCAAAAGGGTAACGGCTAGTTCGATATTAACGGCTATAAATCCTTATCGTTGTTCCTCAATTCAAGCATCATACCCCGTAACAAAGAGTTTGGTTGCATTATCCTCATCTGATTTTTTGACCAAAACAGGGTGGACTGGTGTTGATGTTATCATCTTAATCCCCCAGCTGTCACAAAAGTTAGTAGTTCTGCCCCCAATAAATTGGGAACCCTTATCACATATGATCTCAGAAGGAATACCAAATCTAGTAATAATATTTCTTTTAATGAAGGATATAACTTCCTTTTCTCTAACTTGGGCAAAAACTTCAGCCTCTATCCACTTGGAGAAGTAATCAGTCATAGCAAGCATGAACACTTTTCCACCAGGTGCCTTAGGGAGCTTACCAACTATATCCATACCCCATCTCATAAATGGCCAAGAGGAGGATATAGGATGCAAAAATTCAGCTGGTTGATGAAGGATATTGTTGTGTCTCTAACAAGGATCACACTTCTTAGCATACTCCACAGCATCTCTCTTCATAGTTGGCCAATAGTATCCTGTCCTCAGGATCCTTGAGAATAATGCCATGCCCCCAGTGTGGTTTCAACAATCTCCTTCATGGAAGTCTTTTAAAACTTCTTGGATTTCAGGATCCTCAATGCATCTTAAATATAGTCCTGCAAGAGATCGTTTATACAACATATTATCTAAAACTGTGAATTGAGATACCTTAATTTTGAAAGCCCTAGGGTTTTCTCCTGTAGGAATCTCTCCATGTTGTAAGTATCTCATGATTGGGAGGATCCATGATCCTGAATGAGATTGAGTATCCTCACTAGGGATAATTGCAGAATCCTCTCCTATTTCCATAGCCACATGATCCTCGATAGCAGGAGCCAGAATATGGATAATGGGGATACTTATATCCTCTGGGATCTTCAAAGATGATCCTAAATTAGCCAATGCATCAGCTTCTGTATTTTCTTCCTTTGGTACCTGTGTCAAACTAAAGGAAACAAAAGAGAGTGCCAACTCTCTGACTATCTCTAAATATTTGGTTAGTTTTTCACCTTTAACAGCATTGGATCCATTAAAGTGATTAGTGATTAGCAATGAATCTACATGTACCTCAAGATACCTGATCCTCATATGCTTAGCAATTTGCAAACCAGCTATCAAGGCTTCATATTCAGCCTCATTGTTAGTAGTTTGAAACTCACAAGCTATAGAGTGGGGTATTATGTCCCCCTGTGGCGATTTTAGTAGTATTCCGAGCCCTGTTCCTTTGACATTTGAGGATCCATCAGTATGGAGTATCCAAGGATCCTTGGTCTCTTCTAGCTGCTGGACTTCTAATTCAGCTTCCTTTTGCAAATCACTACTAAAATCTGCCACAAAGTCAGCTAATGCTTGGGATTTAATGGCTGTCCTGGGCTCATATCTTATATCATATGCACTGAGCTTCACTGCCCACTTAGCCATCCTTCCTGACATTTCAGGTTTTTTGAGGACATTCTTAATTGGAAAATTAGTTTTAACTATAATGGCATGAGTTTCAAAATAATGTATTAATTTAGTAGATGCCATAATTAATGCAAGGATAAGTTTTTCTAGGTGTGAATACCTGGATTCAGCATCAAGTAAACTCTTACTTACATAATAGACAGGATGTTGTGTACCTTCGTGATCCTTAACAAGGACGGCACTTACTGCTTTTGAGGATACCGCAAGATACAAGGATAACACATCTCCTTTTTCTGGTTTCATCAAGGCTGGGGCCAAGGATAGGTAATCCTTAAGAGCTCTTAGGGCACTTTCATGCTTCTCAGTCCACTCAAATTTCTTGTTCTTCCTTAGAATATCATAGAATTCCTTGCACTTTTCTGAGGATTTGGATATGAATCTGTTCAAAGCTGCAATCCTGCCTGTTAGCCTCTGGACATCCTTAGCATTAGCAGTAGATTTGATGTTCACTATAGCTTTGATTTGTTCTGGACTGGCTTCAATGCCTCTCTTTGTCACCATATATCCTAAGAATTTACCTGCTTTAACACCAAAGTGACATTTTGAAGGATTGAGTTTCATGTTATATTTGTCAAGGATATCGAATGCTTCCTCCAAGTCCCTTAGGTCATCCTCAGCCTTTCTGGATTTCACCACCATATCGTCTATGTAAACCTCCATAGTTTGTCCAATTTGATCCTTGAACATCATATTCACTAGCCTTTGATAAGTTGCACTTGCATTCCTTAGTCCAAATGGCATAGTAATATAACAGTAGATACCAGTTGGAGTCATAAAGGCTGTATCCTCTTGATCAGATGGTTCCATCTGAATTTGTTGAAATCCAGATGAAGCATCCATAAAAGTTACCAGTTCATGACCCGCCGTTGCATCCACCATGGAGTCAATGTGGGGTAATGGGAAAGGATCCTTGGGACATGCCTTATTTAAATCTGTAAAATCGACACATACCTTCCACTTTCCGTTTTTCTTTTGAACAACAACCACATTGGCCAACCATCTTGGATACTTGACCTCTCTAATCATACCTGCTCGAAGCAATTTCTCTACCTCTTCCTGGATAATGGCATTTCTTTCTGGTGCAAACTTCCTCCTCTTTTGATGGATTGGTTTGAATGACCTGTCAATGCCAAGTTTGTGAGTGATTATATCTTTAGATATACCTGTCATATCTTCGTGTTTCCATGCAAAGGTAGTTCTCCTCCTTTTGAGGAAGGATATGAGGTCTTCTTTCACTTCGCCAAGGATCCCTGATCCTATATAGACCTTAGATTCAGGATCATCAGGATCCATAAGGATTTCTACTACATCCTGCTCTCTTGCCTCCAAGACATCCCTTGGACGATACTTTGATTGCTATTGCTCCCTTGACTTTGAGGCTGGTTTCATTAATGAAGTGTAGCAGTTCTTAGCCTCCTGCTGATCACTATCAATCTTCACTATTCCCCATGGACTAGGGAGCTTCACACATTGATGATAGGTGGATGGGACTGCCTTCATGTTATGTATCCAAGGCCTGTCAAGGATAACATTACAACAAAATAAACGGTCAATAACACAAAATTTATGGTAAGAATGCAGCCCTTCAATATAAATTGGGAGTTTAATGTCCCCCAGAGTATTCTTAGTCTCGCCACTGAATCCCACGAGCACAGAGGATCTTGGTATGATATCGGATTCAGGGATATTCATCTTCTTAAGAACATCAAGCTGGATAATGTTCACAGAGCTTCCTCCGTCTATAAGGATCCTGCGGACAAAATGGTTAGAAATAAAAAGAGTGATAACCAAACCACCGTGATGAGGATCCTGTATGTCAACACGATCATCTTCATCACAAGTTATGACTTTTCCTTCGGACACACTGGATGTTCGGATATGTCTATCTCCATTATCCATCTTGGTTTCCTTTGCATGCCTTTTAGCTGCTGAGAAGGATGTTCCACAAATATCTGATCCTCCAGAAATAAAGTTTATAACTTGTGCATCTGCTGGAGGGGCTGGAGCTTTCTCTGGGATCCTTTCAGGATCCTGAGTCCTTGACTTCTTTCTCCCCAATAATTCTTTCAAGTGCCCCTTGCTCAACAAGTATCCAATTTCTTTTCTCAGTGCAATGCATTCTTCAGTGAGATGCCCAAAGTCTTCATGGTGTTAGGGCTGGATTTTTATAACACATGATCCTTACATGTGATCCTAACCAGTGATCCTTGTTTCTTTGGCAGATAGTGATCCTCAGCAGAGTTCCAGGATCAGGATCACGGACCATCATAGGGATCCTCATGCTAACAGTTGTTTTCATTGAATTTAATGTTATCTTGCAGGAATGACTAGCAGGATCCGCTCTTAGCATTGCAAACAAGGGACGCGTCTTTACAACTTTGGCATATGCTTAATCAGAGATGAACGTTGTAGAGGATATGGAAACTCGGCATGATTTAAGGGCGATAATTTAGGCTAGATTTACTTTTATTTCTAAAGGGGTAATGAGCTGATTGTTAGTCTATTTACCTAAAATAGGTCACTCACACTTGTATATATAACACTCTTCCCCATTCGGAAGACACACAACACATTTCTCACACGCTTAGACACTCGATACTATAGTGATCCTTGTACTCAGCTCATTATCATCCGAAGTTGTAACCATTTTTTGTTATATTGAAGTTTGGTGATCGGTAGTTGCCATCACCCGAGGTTTTTTATGCCGGAGATCATTCATTGATCAAGGGCTTTTTCCTCGTATAAATCCTTGTGTCACTTGCATATTTCTCACTAAAGTGATCCTTTACTTTTTCAACAAACCAAGCATCATTCCCCGTTTACTTAGAGTTTGGTTGCATTATCCTTGTGTGATTTTTGACCAAAACAGTTTGGCGCCCACCGTGGGGCAATTGGTGCTTCATTCATAAGAAAACTTTCTGTTCGAAATCATTTCAAAGAGTTACATGGCTTCATCATTGAAGAATACATCCACGGCGATGTCTGCAGTCACCTCGTCTCAGAACACTCTGCCCCTGCCTCCACCACCGACAGGATCTCAAAAAAATGCTGAGAAGAGACCAACTCTTACTTTCTCTAAACCTCCATCTTCTTCTGCTATGAATTCTTTTGCTCCCAATACTAGTGATGTATTTACTTTGATTTTGCAGATGAAGGATCGTATGCAGCGGCAGGATGAAACTAATGACAGGATCCTCAGGGAAATCGGAGATCTCAAAAGACAAAAGAAAGCGGCAGAGGATCATTCCCCACTGATGCCCAAATCTTTAAGTTTTGATACTCCGATGATCACTTCTCAGCCATCAGGAGTCCCAGACGTTCAAATTGTGGGAGGATCAAAAGGATTGCACCTCGGATCGGCAATAATGACTCAGGCATCGGGCTTACATTTTCAGCCGGCAGGATCCTATCCTCAGCATATGGGATCCTTCGTGAATTCAGGAGCCTATCCAGGAGTACAGCAGTTTCAAGGATCCTACTTTGTTCCAGGATCATCCCAGGTTCAAGGATCCTCCTTTGTTCCAGGATCATCCCAGGTTCAAGGATCCTTCTTTGTTCCAGGATCATCCCAGGTTCAAGGATCCTCCCTTGTTCCGGGATCGTCTCAGATACCAGGATCCTCCCAGATGCCAGGATCCCTAAAGAGTTTGCAAACAGGAAATCTAGATGTCCATCAAGGGGATTTCATTCCAATGCAGACCATTGCCTCCACTGGTCCCTCCATCATCCCAGAATCCCAGCCATATGGATTCACACCCAGTATTCCTAACCTGAACCCAATGGGAGGTAACACCTTAAATAATTATCTTACCACTAACCATGGATTCGTGCAGGATACAGGTATCAATCATGCTATGGCCAGGGAGTTGCAGAAGCTGAAGGATATGATCTCAAGCGTTCCAGGGGTAGTCAAGCCTATCCCGGAGATTGCAGATGGAAGCCATAAGGTATCTCGTTTTGCACCACCAATTTGTGATGCAGAGGTACCCAAAAGGTTCCATATCCCTACTATGAAGCTGTATGATGGTACAACGGATCCTGAGGAGCACATAGCACAATACAGGGAGAGGATGGAGATCAATCCAATCCCAGAAAAGTTAAAGGAAGCATGCCTATGTAAAGGATTTGGATCCACTCTTACTGGATCAGCTCTTAAATGGCTGCTAATTCTTCCCCCTTACTCTATCACTTCATTTGCTAATTTAGTTAATTTATTCAATAATCAATTCTCTTGTAGTAGAAAATTTGAAAGATTAACTAGTGATTTATACAGGGTAACTCAAAGTCATAATGAATCATTAAGGGATTATATAACTAAATTCAGTAAAGAATCCTTGGACATTCCCAACTTGGATATGGCCACGGCTGTTGAGGCCTTCAAAATGGGACTGCTTAAGGATTCATTGTTCTATAATGATCTTGTTATGACACCGTGCAGAAACCTAGATGAAGTAAGAACTCGGGCACTCTGGTTCATCCGGCTAGAGGATGACAAGAGGATCCAGGAGAGACAAGTAGGATCCTCAAAACAGGAGAAGCAAGGATCCTCCTTCAAGAGCAATAAATTCAAATCCTACCATAGAAATGACAACCAGAACGTGCATGTTGTTGACCAAGAAGAGGATGATGAGGATTATCCTCCGATTTCTGAATATTGTTTTTCTGTTGACAATCATGAACTAATCCTTGCAATGCAGAATCTAGGAGAAAAAGCCAGATGGCCCAGAAAGAATGATAAACCATCCGGGACTAAAGACAAGTCAAAGTGGTGTGCATACCACGAGGATTTCGGGCATCTAACTGAAGAGTGCATCGCATTAAGAAAGGAAATTGGATATCTGCTAAGCAAGGGGCATCTAAAAGAGTTGTTGGGAAGAAAAAAGCAAAGGACTCAGGATCCTGAAAGGATCCCTGAAAAGGCTCCAGCCCCTCCGGCAAATGCACAAGTGATCAACTTTATTTCCGGAGGATCAGACATCTGTGGTACATCCTTCTCAGCGGCTAAAAGGCATGCAAAGGAAGCAAAAATGGATAATGGAGAAAAACCTATCCAAACATCAAGTATCTCGGAAGGAAATACGATAACATTTGATGAGGATGACCGCATTAACATCCAGGATCCCCATCATGATAGTTTAGTTATTACTCTATTTATTTCTAACCATTTTGTCCGCAGGATCCTTATCGACGGAGGAAGCTCAGTAAACATTATCTAGCTTGATGTTCTAAAGAAGATGGGTATCCCAGAATCAGACATCACACCAAGATCCTCCGTACTTGTGGGATTCAGTGGAGAAACTAAGAAAACTCTGGGGGACATCAAACTCCCAATCTACGTGGAAGGATTACATAATTATCAAAAATTTTGTGTTATTGACTGTTTATCTTGTTGTAATGTTATCCTTGGCACGCCCTGGATACATGATATGAAAGCAGTCCCATCCACCTACCATCAATGTGTGAAACTCCCTAGCCCATGGGGGATAATCAAGATCGACAGTGATCAGCAGGAGGCCAAGGATTGTTATACCTCATCCATGAAACCAACCTCGAAGCCAAGGGAGCAATAGCAATTACAGTATCCTCCAAGGAATGTCTTGGAGGCAAGGGAACAGGATGTGGACGAAATCCTTCTGGATCCTAATGATCCTGAATCAAAAATCTATATCGGATCAGGGATCCTTGGCAAGATGAAAGAAGACATAATATCCTTCCTCAAAAGAAGAAAATCTACCTTTGCATGGAAACATGAAGATATGACAGGTATATCTAAGGATATTATCACTCATAAACTTGGCATTGACAGATCGATCAAACCAATCCACCAAAAAAGGAGGAAGTTTGCACCAGAAAGGAATGCCATTATCCAGGAAGAAGTAGAAAGACTACTTCGAGTAGGTATGATCAGAGAGGTAAAATATCCAAAATGGTTAGCCAATGTGGTTGTTGTCCAAAAGAAAAACGGAAAGTGGAGGGTATGTGTCGATTTCACTGATCTGAATAAGGCATGTCCCAAGGATCCTTTCCCATTACCCCACATTGACTCCATGGTGGATGCAACGGCGGGGCATGAACTGTTAACCTTTATGGATGCATCATCTGGATTCCAACAAATTCAGATGGAGCCATCTGACCAAGAGGATACGGCCTTTATGACCCCAACCGGCTTATATTGCTATATTGCTATGCCTTTTGGACTAAGAAATGCAGGTGCAACATATCAAAGGCTGGTGAATATGATGTTCAAAGATCAAATTGGACAGACTATGGAAGTGTACATAGACGATATGGTAGTAAAATCAAAGAAAGCTGAGGATCACCTAAGGGACTTGGAGGAAGCATTTGATATCCTTGATAATTATAACATGAAGCTTAATCCTTCGAAATGTCACTTTGGTGTCAAAGCAGGTAAATTTCTAGGATATATGGTAACTCAGAGGGGCATTGAAGCAAGCCCGGAACAAATTAAAGCATTGGTGAATATCAAATCCCCTGCCAATGCTAAGGATGTGCAAAGGCTAACAGGCAGGATAGCAGCTCTAAACAGGTTCATATCAAAATCCTCAGAAAGATGTAAAGAATTTTATGATATCCTAAGGAAAAACAAGAGATTTGAATGGACTGAAAAGCATGAGAATGCTTTACAAGCCCTTAAAGAATATATGTCCTCAGCACCAGCATTAATGAAACCCGGAAAAGGAGATGTGTTATCCTTATACCTGGCGGTATCCTCAACCGCTGTAAGTGCAGTCCTTGTTAAGGATCACGAAGGTACACAACATCCTATCTACTATGTAAGTAAGAGTTTACTTGATGCCGAATCCAGGTACTCACACCTTGAAAAACTTATTCTTGCATTAATTATGGCATCAACTAAGTTAAGACATTATTTTGAAACCCATACTATTGTTGTTAGAAGTAATTTTCCAATCAAGAATGTCCTCAGGAAACCAGAGATGTCCGGAAGGATGGCTAAGTGGGCAGTAAAGCTTAGTGCCCATGATATAAGATATGAGCCTAGAACAGCCATTAATTCCCAAGCACTAGCAGACTTTGTGGCTGATTTCAGTAGTGATCTACAAAAGGAAGCAGAATTGGAGGTCCAGCAGCTAGATGAAAC
Source organism: Helianthus annuus (assembly GCF_002127325.2). Classification (NCBI taxonomy): domain Eukaryota; kingdom Viridiplantae; phylum Streptophyta; class Magnoliopsida; order Asterales; family Asteraceae; genus Helianthus; species Helianthus annuus. The sequence continues at coordinate 74,019,936 of NC_035445.2, forward strand.
CAAGGATCCTTGGATACTACACACTGATGGATCCTCAAATATCAAAGGCATAGGGCTCGGCATACTACTAAAATCGCCACAGGGGGACATAATACCCGACTCCATAGCCTGTGAGTTCCAAGCAACTAACAATGAGGCTGAATATGAAGCCTTAATTGCTGGCTTGCAAATTGCTAAGAATATGGGGTTCAGATATCTTAAAGTATACATAGACTCATTACTGATCACTAATCACTTTAATGGATCATATGCTGTTAAAGGTGAAAAACTAACCAAATATTTAGAGACAGTCAAAGAATTGGCACTCTCTTTTGTTTCTTTCAGTTTAACACAGGTACCAAGGGAGGAAAATACAGAAGCTGATGCATTGGCCAATCTAGGATCATCCTTGAAGATCCCAGAAGATATAAGTATCCCCATGGAAATAGAAGAGGATACTGCAATGATCCCTAGTGAAGAAACTCAATCTTATTCAGGATCATGGATCTCACCAATCATGAGATACTTACAACACGGGGAGATTCCTATGGGAGAAAATCCTAGAGCTTTCAGGATTAAGGTATCTCAATTCACAATTTTAAATAATGTATTATATAAGCGATCTCTTGCAGGACCATATTTAAGATGTATCGAGGATCCTGAAATTCAAGAAGTGTTGAGAGACTTCCATGAAGGAGATTGTGGAAACCACACTGGGGGCAGGGCATTGTTCTCAAGGATCCTTAGAACAGGATACTACTGGCCAACTATGAAAAGGGATGCTGTAGAATATGCTAAGAAGTGTAATCCTTGTCAAAGACACAGCAATATCCTTCATCAGCCAGCTGAATTTCTACATCCTATACCATCCTCTTGGCCATTCATGAGATGGGGGATGGATATAGTTGGCAAGCTCCCTAAAGCACCTGGTGGAAAAGTATTTATGCTTGCCATGACCGACTACTTCTCCAAATGGATAGAAGCTGAAGCCTTTGCTCAAGTCAGAGAAAAGGAAGTTATATCCTTTATTAAAAGAAACATTATAACCAGATTTGGCATTCCCTCTGAAATTATATGTGATAATGGTTCCCAATTCATTGGGAGCAGAACCACTAACTTTTGTGACAGTTGGGGAATTAAGATGATAACATCAACACCAGTCCATCCACAAGCCAATGGTCAAGCAGAATCATCCAACAAGATCATCATCAACAACCTGAAGAAGAAATTAGGATCCAAGAAGGGGAAACGGGCAGAGGAATTGCCTTATGTGCTATGGGCTGATAGGACAACTCCCAAGAATGCCACTGGTCAAACACCCTTCTCTTTAGTATTTGGGGCAGAAGCAGTGATCCCAACAGAAATGGTGGTTCCAACTGCTAGAACAAGTACTCGTGATCCTGAAGAGAATGCTGCAATCTTAGCTCAAGACTTGGATACTATTGAGGAAATCAGGGATCTGGCTAGGATAAGGATGGCAAGCTACCAACAAAGAATGGCTGGTGCTTACAACAAAAACGTCAGGATAAGGAAGTTCCAAGTCGGAGATATGGTATTGAGAAAAGCATTCCAAAATACTATCAATCCTGCTGACGGGAAGTTAGCACCAAAGTGGGAAGGCCCTTACTTGATTGAAGCCGAAGCAGGAAAGGGGGCATACAGATTGCTAACCATGGAAGGAAATTTGTTACCAAGAGCCTGGAATGCTGTTCACTTAAAGAAATATTTCATGTAAGCAGGATCCTCCTGAATACATATGATCCTTACATTGAAAGCATCCTCGAAGGATCCTAGCGATGTCAATGATCCTCACCCTGGTAAAGTCCTTATCTTAAAACTATTGCATTTTCTTATTTTTACCTAAGGATAAGGATCATGCATCCTTCATCCTCCTCTCACGAGAATTTGAGTTATGATAGTCCAGGTATCCTCAGCATATCGTTAAGAATCTTCAAAAGCACCTCAGATCCTTGGGTCCAACCCCAGTTATCCTTGGGCTTGTCCCCAGTTTTCGCCTGTAGCGCACGATGATCCTGGTATAGTTCACGTCTTTGGGACCAGTACCCACTTTAGGGGCTGACAACCTCATCGTACTGGCTATATCTAGGATCCTACGTATAATGGTAGACGTACCATACATCCGTTCCTAAGGTTTCTAACGTTTTCACGTTAGCTAAGGTTTTGACATTTTCATGTCACCAAGTTTGGATAGTCGCCAGTAAGGGCCATACTCCAGTTTACATACGATCCTTGGGCTTGTCCCCAGTTATCCTTTGGGCTTGTCCCCAGTTATCCTTTGGGCTTGTCCCCAGTGATCCTTTGGGATCATCCCCAGTTATCCTTTGGGCTTGTCCCCAGTTACTAACTTATCTTTTATATTGGCTTAGTCCCAAGATATGTTCTATTTTTTTCAGGTTTTCAAGACTAAACTTTTAAGGATCCTTAATCCTTGTTATCCTTTAAAATTTCACTTGCGATTACCCTGATCAAAGGATAGGATCCTAACTTGGATTCTCAGGTATGATCCTTGACTATTCTGATTATACTCATTATTCTGAACAACCCTTACACTTTGACAACTAAGCCTACGATCCTTGAAATAAACTACCTTGAAAATTTTCGATTATAGGATATTTGATCTAGGATCATATCCTAAATTTCCTAAACATGATTTGCTCAACCTTTGTTACTCTAACAAATATGTTTCTAAAACAATTGGAAAATAAGAGGATAAATAAAGGATAACAAAACAAGATAAGCCAGAAAGATCAGAGTTATTTTATTAACAAAGGATTTCAAAACCCTTTCAATAGTTGTCAAAATTGCCAACCCACGTTTCTACCAGCAAAACGTGGCCCGCCCACATGGGTTGGCAAAGGGTGTCCATTGTTTATGCGGTCATAGCAGGTGCAGGAAATTAAAAGCGGCAGGATCACAAAGGCTTCATCCCCCAAACAGAGGATCCCTCCACCATTTGCGATCCTACCTATTGTCCAAAGGATCCAGGATCCTTAATCCTAAAACTATTGTTTAGATTACAGACCATCATTGTTTCAAAACATCAACAACCACAAAAACCACTACCAAATAAAAAAAATTGGGCTCCGGCCAAGTCTCGAAATATCCATCATCGCCCAATCCAGCAGCTCAAACCTTCGCTGCACCATCACCACCAGCTCCACTAGCTTCTCCGCCCTGATCCTTGCCAGTATCACCACCTTCAAGCATTGGGATCTCCTCGGCTTCATCATCATCCTCCAACTCTGCTAACCTTGCCTTCCAGCCCTCCACATCCCATATGCTCTTGTCAAAGGCAGGATCCTGAGCCTCCGCAGCCATCTGCAATTGGATCTTATACATAGCTATTGCGGCAGAGACCTTGGCATCCTGGGTGATCTCCTGCTTCTCACAATCCATGTTGATCAGCATTTGAGCAGCTTCATCCTTGGTAGCCCGGAGTTCCTTCTCAAGATCAGCTATCTTGAGATCCTTCAGCACGCCCATTTGTTGGAGGTCGGCGATTTGGCAATCCTGATCCTCAACGTGGCCAAGGTAGGTTTCTATTTCAGCAAGTTTCTGCAGAAAGGGAAAAAGGTAAGTTCAGGACCAAGTGATCCTCAAAGAAGCAGGATATACAAGCAGGATATACAAGCAGGATATTCAAGCAGGATACGCAGACAGGGGCAATGATCCTTACCTCATTGACGTAATCAAGAAACTGTTGGCGGATTAAGGGAAATCCTTGGAGACCCTCAGCATCAGAGGTCTTTCTCTTCTTCCCTCCTTTCCCTCTCACAGGTGCCTTGGGGACAGAGGTACTCGGGCTGGCCGGATTCTTCTTCCTCGCAGATCTGACATTAGCAAGATCATCGATACCAAACTTGGAGGCAGACTTAGCAGACTTAGCAGATTTCCCAGCGCCTACACAACCAAAATAAGATAAGTATTCTAACTAAATCAGAAATCTTACATAAAACTACTTTTTAAATAAGGATACTTACTTGACATTGTGGCAGATGCGGAGGATACTTCCTGTGAATCTTGGGTGGCAATTTGAAAACTTCTAGTCTCAGGATCAAGCTTCTTGAAAGCTAAAACCCTCTCCTTTGCAGCAGGAGTCAGCTTGAGATGAGCAACGGATATAGCTGCACACAGAAAACAAAGAAGACATTAGTGATCCTCATCATAAGGAATAAACCTTATGGTGATCCTTCCGGGATCCTCTATCCTACCATGAGTAGCCCACTCCTTGGGCAGATCCTTCCCATTAGGGATGGTATCCCTCCTAACAAAGAAGAATCGTCGCTTCCAATTCGTGTCATTCTTGGTGACCTTAAGAACAGGGTGATCCTCTCCGGTTTTCCGTTTGAACAGATATCGACAGGAACCAAACGTTGTGAGATCATACAGCTCAGCCAGCTCCGCCATCCCTAAGTCAATCCCCTCCTGCTCAATGATCCTCTCAAGGGTATACAAAACCCTCCAGATCATCGGCATGGCTTGGATGTAAGATATGCCGGTCAGGGAAAAGAAAGATTGGGTGAAGGCTGGAAAGGGATACGTATAGCCTATGGTGAACGGAGTAACAGGAAAAGCTACCCAAGTATCGGAGACAAAGTCACTTAAAGCAGTGGGAGTGAAAGATTTGAAGATAGCATTCGCCGGAAAACAATGACGAATTCTATCAATATGAGCATCGGTGAAACAACATCTCTCATTAGGAGAATCCTTGATGATCCCTTGACCCTTCAAGGGACTATTCTTTTTAGCATCCTTATGAGGGGAGTTCCGTAGCAGCATATTCGCAGAAGAATGGAAAGAGAAAGAAAAACAGAGTAAGAGAAGGAAGAAAAGAGGAAGAATACCTGATCGATCTTCGGACGAGATTATAAAGGGAGTAGCTCTTGAATTTAAATGCGAATTGATCCTATCTCTATCTCCTATTTATAATGATGATCTGCAGGGCTGTCACTTCTGTGACGTAAGAATCACAACGGCTAGTCCGACTCCAACGGCTAGTTATCCGATTAGCTCGTTGCAGATAAGATCAAGCAAAATATAACTCATTTATTTACAATATCACTCCTTATATTTTGGGGGCAATTGTTAGGGCTGGATTTTTATAACACATGATCCTTACATGTGATCCTAACCAGTGATCCTTGTTTCTTTGGCAGATAGTGATCCTCAGCAGAGTTCCAGGATCAGGATCACGGACCATCATAGGGATCCTCATGCTAACAGTTGTTTTCATTGAATTTAATGTTATCTTGCAGGAATGACTAGCAGGATCCGCTCTTAGCATTGCAAACAAGGGACGCGTCTTTACAACTTTGGCATATGCTTAATCAGAGATGAACGTTGTAGAGGATATGGAAACTCGGCATGATTTAAGGGCGATAATTTAGGCTAGATTTACTTTTATTTCTAAAGGGGTAATGAGCTGATTGTTAGTCTATTTACCTAAAATAGGTCACTCACACTTGTATATATAACACTCCTCCCCATTCGGAAGACACACAACACATTTCTCACACGCTTAGACACTCGATACTATAGTGATCCTTGTACTCAGCTCATTATCATCCGAAGTTGTAACCATTTTTTGTTATATTGAAGTTTGGTGATCGGTAGTTGCCATCACCCGAGGTTTTTTATGCCGGATATCATTCATTGATCAAGGGCTTTTTCCTCGTATAAATCCTTGTGTCACTTGCATATTTCTCACTAAAGTGATCCTTTACTTTTTCAACAAACCAAGCATCATTCCCCGTTTACTTAGAGTTTGGTTGCATTATCCTTGTGTGATTTTTGACCAAAACACATGGTATGCACACCATTTAGACTTATCTTTAGTTGCAGCTGGTTTGTCATTTTTCCTGGGCCATCTAGCTTTATCACCTAAATTCTGCATCGCAAGGATTAGTTCATTGTTATCAACAGAAAAACAATATTCAGAAATTGGAGGATAATCCTCATCATCCTCTTCTTGTTCAACAGCATGCACATTCTGGTTATCAGATTTGTTGTAGGATCTGAACTTGTTGTTCTTGAATGAGGATCCTTGCTTCTCTTGCTTTGAGGATCCTGCTAGCTTCTCCTGGATCCTCTTGTCATCCTCTAACCGGATGAACCTAAGTGCCCGGGTTCTTACCTCATCTAGGTTCCTGCATGGTGTCATAACAAGATCATCATAGAATAATGAATCCCTCAGCAATCCCATTTTAAAGGCTTCAACAGCCGTAGCTATATCCAGGTTAGGAATATCTAAGGATTCTTTACTAAATTTAGTGATATAATCCCTTAATGATTCATTATGACCCTGGGTTATCCTATATAGATCACTAGTTAAACGCTCAAATTTTCTACTACAAGAAAACTGATTATTAAATAGGGTAACTAGATTAGTAAATGAGGTAATAGAGTAAGGGGGAAGACTTAGCAGCCATTTAAGAGCCGATCCAGTAAGAGTGGATCCAAATCCCTTGCAAAGACATGCTTCCTTTAACCTTTCCGGGATGGGATTGATCTCCATCCTTTCCCTATATTGTGCTATGTGTTCTTCAGGATCTGTTGAACCATCATACAACTTCATGGTCGGCACGTGGAACCTTTTGGGATCTCAGCATCACAGATTGGTGGTGCAAAACGAGATATCTTACTGCTCCCATCTGCAATCTCCGGGATAGGCTTGACCACTCCTGGGACACTTGATATCATATCCTTTAACTTTTGCAATTCTCTGGCCATGGCATGATTGATACCTGTATCCTGCATAAGGCCATGGTTAGTGGTATAAGAATTATTGAAAGTGTTACCTCCCATTGGGTTCAAATTAGGAAGAATGGATGTGAATCCATATTGTTGAGACTCCGGAATGATTAAAGGACCAGTAGAAGCAATGGTCTACATTGGAATAAAATCTCCTTGATGGATATCTGAACTCCCTGATTGCAAACTCCTTAAGGATCCCAGAATCTAGAAGGATCCATGGAACTGAGAGGATCCTTGAAGCTACGAGGATCCTTGAACCTGAGAGGATCCTGGAACATAGGAGGATCCTTGAACCTGCGAGGATCCTGGAACATAGGAGGATCCTTGAACCTGCGAGGATCCTGGAACATAGGAGGATCCTTGAACCTGCGAGGATCCTGGAACATAGGAGGATCCTTGAACCTGAGAGGATCCTTGAAACGGCCAGAATCTTTGAATCTGCTGCGCTCCTGAGTATCCTCCTGAGCTTGTGAAGGATCCTATATGCTGAGGATGGGATCCTGCTGGTTGGAAGTATGAACCTGAAGCCTGAGTCATTGCTGATGATCCGTAATGCACTCCTTTTGGTCCTCCCACATATTGAACATCTGGAACCACTGAAGGCTGAGAAGTTACAACCGGAGTATCGAAATTCAAAGATCTGGGCATCAGTGGGGAATGATCCTCTGCCGATCTCTTCTATTTCTTTATGTCTCCAATTTCTCTAAGAATCCTTTCATTAGTCTTATCCTGCTGCTGTATATGCTCCTTCATCTGCAAAATCAGAGTAAACAAGTCACTAGTAGTAGGAGTATAAGAAGCAGAAGAAGTTGGAGGTTTTGAGAAAATGGGAGTTGGTTTCTTCTCGGCATTTTTCTAAGGTCCAGAAGGTGGTGGAGGCAAAGGTGGAATGCCCTGAGATGAATTGACTGCAGACATCGCAGTGGAAGTGTTCTTTGATGATGAATCCATGTGCTTGAATGCAATGAACCAAAATGATCACGAGAATGAGAATCTCTTAGGAATGAAGCACCAATTGCCCCACGGTGGGCGCCAAACTGTTTTGGTCAAAAATCAGGCAAGGATAATGCAACCAAACTCTCTGTTACGGGGTATGATGCTTGAATTGGTAAACAACAATGAGGATCACTCAGAAATGAATTGCACAAGTGACACAAAGATTTATACGAGGAAAAAGTCCTTGATCAATGAATGATCTCCGGCATAAAAAACCTCAGGTGACGGAAACTACCGATCACCAACTCAAATTAAACAATAATTCTTTTACAACTTCGGATGATAGCGAGCTAGGTACAAGGATCACTATAGTGTATCGTGTAGAAATGTTTGAAAATTGCTAAGTGTTTTGCCGTAAGCTGATGAGTGCAGTTGTACGAGTGTGTGTAGCCAAAAAATAGCCAAGTGTTCTAAAAATAGCCCGCTATCCCCTTTAAAAATAGAAAATATCTAGCCTAACTAACTATCCGCATTGCCTTCTCCCCACGTTCTCTACAACGTTCACAATGGTCAAGCACGTGCAGAATTGAAGGGAATATGCTCCAGGAATATCGCCATGACCAAGTCCAAGCCGGTACTCCTGCAAACAACACCGAATTCAAAGTGAACAATCGTTAGTATAAGGATCCTTAGGATGATCCATGATCCTGATCCTGAAGCACTTCTGAGGATCACTATCTGTCACAGAAGTAAGGATCACCAAACAGGATAACACTTGAGGATCACAGGTCATTAGGAAATCCTCTCCTAACAGGAGTCGGTTTCTTCTCGGCATTTTTCTGAGATCCAGAAGGTGGTGGAGGCAAAGTGGAATGCCCTGGGACGAATTGACTGCAGACATCGTGCTGGAAGTGCTCTTTGATGATGAAGCCATCTGCTTGGATGCAAAGAACCAAAATGACCACAAAAACAAGAATTTCTTAGGAATGAAGCACCAATTCCCCCACGGTGGGCGCCAAACTGTTTTGGTCAAAAAATCAAGCAATGATAATGCAACCAAACTCTTTGTTATGGGGAATGATGCTTGAATTATTGAACGATATGAAGGATCACTCTTGAAATGTAATGAACAAGTGACACAGAGATTTATACGGGGAAAAAGTCCTTGATCAATGAATGATCTCCAGCATAAAAAACCTCGGGTGATGGAAACTACCGATCACCAACTCAAATTAAACAAGAAATCTGTTACAACTTCGGATGATAGCGAGCTAGTTACAAGGATCACTACAGTGCAAAGTGTATAAAAGTGTGTAATCGCCAAGTGAATGGTAACGAGCTGAAGAGAGCGGTTAGCAGTGTGTGTGTTTAGCCAAAATTAGCCAAGTGTTCTAAAATTAGCTCGTTATCCCCTTAAAAATGGAAAATATCTAAGCTAACTAACTATCCGCATTTCATGCAAGTCCCCCACGAACTCCATAACGTCCATATTGGTCAAGCACGTGTGGAAGAAATAACGAATATGCTCCAAGAATCTCGCCAAGACCAAGTCCAAGCTCGTGCTCCTGCAAAACAACAACATATTCAAAGTAGACAATCATTAGAATAAGGATCCTTACCATGATCCATGATCCTGATCCTGCAACCCTACTGAGGATCACTATCTGAAGCAGAAACAAGGATCACCAGATCCAATCAGTAAATGAGGATCACTGATCATAGGTGAATCCACCCCTAACACCAACTATATCCATTCCCCATCTCATAAATGGCCAGGAAGAGGATATAGGATGCAAGAGCTCTGCTAGTTGATGAAGGATATTACTATGTCTTTGACAAGGATCACATCTTTTAGCATAATCCACAGCATCCTTCTTCATAGTAGGCCAGTAGTATCCTGTTCTTAGGATCCTTGAGAATAGTGCCCTGCCCCCAGTGTGATTTCCATAATCTCCTTCATGGAGATCTTTCAAAACTTCTTGAATTTCGGGATCCTCAATACATCTTAGATATGGTCCTGCAAGAGATCGTTTGTATAACATGTTATTCAATATTGTAAATTGAGATACCTTAATTTTGAAGGCCCTGGGGTTTTCTCCTGTAAGAATCTCTCCGTGTTGGATATATCTCATGATTGGGAGGATCCAAGATCCTGATTGCGGAGCATCACTAGGTGTGATTGCAGAATCCTCTCCTATCTCCATAGCCACATGATCTTCAATAGCAGGATTCAGGATATGGATAATAGGGATTTTGATATCTTCTGGGATCTTGAAGGATGATCCTAAATTGGCCAGTGCATCAGCTTCTGCATTCTCTTCTCTTGGTACCTGTGTCAAACTAAAAGATACAAAAGAGAGTGCCAATTCTTTGACTATCTCTAAGTATTTGATTAGCTTTTCACCTTTAACAGCATAGGATCCATTAAAGTGACTAGTGATTAATAATGAATCTACATGTACCTCAAGATACATGATCCTCATATGCTTGGCAATTTGCAAACCAGCTATCAAGGCTTCATATTCAGCCTCATTGTTAGTAGTTTGGAACTCACAAGCTATAGAGTGGGGTATTATGTCCCCATGTGGCAATTAAGCCCTGTTCCTTTGACATTAGAAGCTCCATCAGTGAAGAGTATCCAAGGATCCTTAGTTTCTTCAAGCTGTTGGACTTCTAACTCAGCTTCCTTTTGCAAGTCACTACTGAAATCTGCCACAAAGTCAGCTAAGGCTTGGGATTTAATGGCGGTTCTAGGCTCATATCTTATATCATAAGCATTGAGCTTCACTGCCCACTTAGCCATCCTTCCTGACATTTTAGGTTTCCTGAGAACATTCTTAATTGGGAAATTAGTCTTAACGATAATGGTATGAGTTTCAAAATAATGTCTTAATTTAGTAGACGCCATAATTAAAGCCAGAATAAGTTTTTCTAAATGCGAATACCTGGATTCAGCATCAAGAAAACTCTTACTTACATAATAAACAGGATGTTATGTACCTTGGTGATCCTTAACAAGGACTGCACTTACTGCTTTTGAGGATACTGCTAGGTATAAGGATAATATATCCCCCTTTTCTGGTGTCATCAAAGCGGGGGCTGAAGATAGGTAATCCTTAAGAGCTTTGCGGGCACTTTCATGCTTCTCAGTCCATTCAAATTTCTTGTTCTTCCTCAGGATGTCATAGAATTCCTTGCACTTTTCTAAGGATTTGGATATGAACCTGTTTAAGGCTGTGATCCTGCCTGTTAATCTTTGCACATCCTTAGCATTGGCAGGTGATTTGATGTTCACAATAGCCTTAATCTGCTCTGTACTTGCTTCAATGCCCCTCTTAGTCACCATATAGCCTAGGAATTTACCTGCTTTAACATTAAAATGACACTTGGAAGGATTTAGTTTCATATTGTATTTGTCAAGGATATTGAATGCTTCCTCCAAGTCTCTAAGGTGATCCTCAGCTCTTTTAGACTTGACCACCATGTCATCTATATAGACTTCCATAGTGTGTCCAATTTGATCCTTGAACATCATATTGACTCGCCTTTGATAAGTAGCACCTACATTTCTTAGTCCAAATGGCATAGCAATATAACAATAAATACCAGTTGGGGTCATAAAGGTTGTATCCTCTTGATCAGATGGTTCCATCTGAATTTGTTGAAATCCAGATGAAGCATCCATAAAAGTTAACAGTTCATGACCCGCGGTGCATTCACCATGGAGTCAATGTGGGGCAATGGGAAAGGATCCTTGGGACATGCCTTATTTAAATCAGTAAATTCGACACATACCCTCCACTTTCCGTTTTTCTTTTGAACAACAACCACATTGGCCAACCATTTTGGATACTTGACCTCTCAAATTATACCTGCTCGGAGTAACCTTTCTACCTCCTCCTGGATAATGGCATTTCTCTCTGGTGCAAACTTCCTCCTCTTTTGATGGATTGGTTTGAATGACCTGTCAATGCCAAGTTTATGAGTTATTATATCTTTAGATATACCTGTCATATCTTCGTGTTTCCACGCAAAGGTAGATTTTCTTCTCTTGAGGAAGGATACCAAATCCTCTTCTATTTTGCTAAGGATCCCTGATCCTATGTAAATCTTGGATTCAGGATCATGAGGATCCATAAGGATTTCTTCTACACCCTGCTCTCTTGCCTCCAAGACATCCCTTGGAGGATACTTTAATTGCTATTGCTCTCTAGGCCTTGAGGCTGGTTTCATTGATGATGTGTAGCAATTCTTAGCCTCTTGCTGATCGCTCTCAATTTTCACCACCCCCCATGGACTAGGAAGCTTTACACATTGGTGATAAGTGGATGGGACTGCCTTCATGTCATGTATCCAGGGCCTGCCAAGGATAACATTACAACAAGATAAGCAATCTATAACACAAAATTTTTTATAAGAATGTAATCCTTCGATATAAATTGGGAGTTTGATGTCCCCCAGAGTATTCTTGGTCTCCCCACTGAATCCTACAAGTACTGAGGATCTTGGTATAATATCGGATTCAGGAATATTCATCTTTTTAAGGACATCAAGCTGAATGATATTCACAGAGCTTTCTCCATCTATAAGGATCCTGCGAACAAAATGGTTAGAAATAAAAAGAGTGATAACAAGACCATCATGATGAGGATCCTCAATGTCAACACGATCATCCTCATCAAAAGTTATGATTTTATCTTTGGTAACACTGGACGTTTGGATGGGTCTGTCTCCATTATCCATCTTGGTTTCCTTGGCATGTCTTTTGGCTGCTGAAAAGGAAGTACCACAAATGTCTGATCCTCTGGATATGAAGTTTATAACTTGTGCATCTGCTGGAGGAGCTGGAGCTTTTTCTGGGATCCTTTCAGGATCCTGGGTTCTTGACTTCTTTCGCCCCAAAAGTTCCTTTAAGTGCCCCTTGCTTAATAAGTAACCAATTTCTTTCCTTAGTGCAATGCACTCTTCGGTGAGATGCCCAAAATCCTCGTGGTATGCACACCATTTTGATTTGTCTTTTGTGGTAGCTGGTTTGTCACTTTTTCTTGGCCATCTAGCTTTCTCACCTAAATTCTGCATTGCAAGGATTAGTTCATTGTTATCAAAAGAAAAACAATATTCAGAAATTGGGGGATAATCCTCATCATCCTCTTCTTGTTCTACTGCATGCACATTCTGGTTACCAGACTTGTTGTAGGATTTGAACTTGTTATTCTTGAAATAGGATCCTTGCTTTTCCTGTTTCGAGGATCCTGCTAGTCTCTCCTGGATCCTTTTGTCATCCTCTAATCGAATGAACCTAAGGGCCCTGGTTCTTACTTCATCGAGATTCCTGCATGGGGTCATAACAAGATCATCATAAAATAATGAATCCCTAAGCAAACCCATTTTAAAGGCTTCTACAGCCGTAGCTATATCCAGGTTAGGGATATCTAAGGATTCTTTACTAAACTTAGTGATATAATCTCTAAGTGATTCATTTTGACCTTGAGTTACCCTATATAAATCACTAGTTAAGCATTCAAACTTTTTACTACAAGAAAATTGATTATTAAACAGGTTAACTAGATTAGCAAATGAAGTAATAGAGTAGGGGGAAGACTTAGCAGCCATTTAAGAGCTGATCCTGTGAGAGTGGATCCAAAACCCTTGCATAGACATGCCTCTTTTAACCTCTCTGGGACGGGATTAATCTCCATCTTTTCTCTGTATTAAGCCACGTGTTCTTCAGGGATCTGTTGAGCCATCATATAACTTCATGGTTGGTATCTGGAACCTTTTGGGTATCTCAGCATCACAAATAGGTGATGCAAAACGAGATATCTTATGGCTCCCATCTGCGATTTCAGGAATAGGCTTAACCACCCCTGGAACACTGGATATCATATCCTTAAGCTTTTGTAACTCCCTAGCCATAGCCTGATTGATACCTGTATCCTGCATAAGGCCATGGTTAGTGGTATAAGAATTATTGAAAGTGTTACCTCCTGGTGGATTCAAGTTCAGGATCTCGGATGTGAATCCATATTGTCAAGATTCTGGTATGATCGAAGGACCAGAAGAAGCAATGGTTTGCATTGGGATGAAGTCTCCTTGATGGACATCAGAACTTCCAGGTTGCAAACTTTTTAAGGATCCTTGATCCTGGGAAACATTGAATCCTTGATGCACTGTGAATGGGGATCTTGGAGGATAATCCATGGATCCGAAAACCTGAGAGGATCGTTGAGGTTGAAAGGAGGATCCTTGAACCTGAGAGGATCTTTGAACCTGGAAGGATCCCTAAACCTGAGAGGATCCTTGAACATGAGAGGATCCTTGAACCTGCGAGGATCCTTGAACCTGCGAGGATCATTGAACCTGCTACGTCCCCATGTATCCTCCTGAGCTGACGTAGGATCCTTGATGCTGAGAGAAGGATCCTGCTGGTTGAAAATAGGATCCTAGAGCCTGAGACGATGCTGAGGATCCGTAGTGCATTCCTCTTGTTCCTCCCAAGTATTGGACATCTGGAGCTGCAGAATGCTGAGAGGTTATGACCGGAGTGTCGAAATTCAAAGATCTAGGCATCAATGGGGAATGATCCTCTGCTGATCTCTTCTGTTTCTTGATATCTCCAATTTCTCTGAGAATCCTTTCGTTAGTCTTATCCTACAGTTGTATGTTATCCTTCATTTGCAAAATTAAAGTAAAAAGGTCACTACTAGTAGGAGTATAAGATGCAGAAGAAGTTGGAGGTTTTGAGAAAATAGGAGTCGGTTTCTTTTTAGCATTCTTCTGGGATCCAGAAGGTGGTGGAGGCAAAGGTGGAACGCCTTGGGATGAATTGACCTCGGACATTGCACTTGAAGTGGTTTTTCCTTGAGAAGCCATCTGGTTGAATGTGATGAACCGGAATGACCAAAATGAACGAAATTTCTCAGAAACGAAGTACCAATTGCCCCACGGTGGGCGCCAAACTGTTTTGGTTAAAAATCAGGCAAAGATAATGCAACCAAATCTTTATGTGTGAGGTGTGATGCTTGAATCAATGAACAATGCTTAGGAAAACAATCAAATGTAATGAACAAATGACACAAGGATTTATACGAGGAAAAAGCCCTTGATCAAGAGTTGATCTCCGGCACAAAGAACCTCGGGTGATGGAAACTACCGATCACCAACTTAGATTAAACCAAATGTGTGTTACAACTTCGGATGATAGAGAGCTAGTTACAAGGATCACTAGAATGAAATGTGTAAAAATGATGTGTAATCGTCGAGCAGAGTGTTGTAAACTGATGAGAGCAGCACAAGTGTGTGTTTGTAGCCAAAAATAGCCAAGTGTTCTAATCTAGCTCGCTATCCCCTTTTATATTTAGTAAATATCTAAGATAACTAACTATCTGCAATTCGTGCACTCTCCCCACGATCTCCATAACGTTCACAATGGTCAAGCACGTGCGACATAAAAGAGAATATGCTCCAGGAATATCGCCATGACCAAGTCCAAGCTCGTACTCCTGCATAACAATTCCATATTCAAAGCAGACAATCGTTAGTGTAAGGATCACTATGAGGATCTTGGATCCTGATCCTACAATACTCTCCGAGGATCCTGAACTCAAACACAATTAAGGATCCTTAAACCCGACAGCAATTGAGGATCACTGGTCATAGGAAAATCCTCCCCTAACAGCTTCATCTCAAACTGAGACCCATCCACCTCCAACTGTTATATTGTTCAAAACAGATTATACTAATTGATGACCAAGGGCTTCATCCTGAAACCCAAGACCCATCCACCTTTGGTCATCATATTGTCTGAATTCAGGAAAGTAAATTGTTTTAAAGACAAGAAAAGTAAATTGTTCAAAAGACCACAACCATCAAATCTAAAAAAGTGGGCTCCGGCCTAGGCATAAACATCCATCATCGCCCACTCAAGTGCCCTCACACAGCGGCGTCTTCACCAATCTTCTCCGTCTTCTCAGTTCAGCATCCTGAGCAGCATCCTCACCAGCATCCGCCCCAGCATCCTTCTTCACCTCAGTCTTGTCCACCACTTCTGCTGACTTAGAAGATTCACCGGTCTCGCCAGGATATGGCACTGCCTTGCCTCCAAGCTCCTTCAACTTTGCCACCCAGGATTCAACCGGCCAGGCTGGGCACTCAAGCCCTGTCTCCTTGGCCTCATAAGCCATCTTGATACGAGCCTGTAGCAGAGAGACAATGGCAGAAGCTTTGATCCCTTCCCGGAAGGAAACCATGGCCTGTTCATGCTCCATTTGGACGGTAGCCAGCTTGACCTCAGCATCCTGGGTGACCTTCTTCAGTTTGTCCTCATAATGCCGAGTCTTGGCTTCGGTAATGACACCCTGATCGGCAATGGTGGTCTCGAGCTGTTTGATCCTGGCTTCATGAAGTGCAGCAGTACCACAGGCATCGCTGTAAAGGTGGAGCAGATGCTGGAGGCCCTGTAAGTTAAGGTACAGGTATAAGTCAATATTTACTAACCAGGGTATCCTGTCAAGATATTCTATCAGGATATTATGCATGATATAGTACCAGAATATTACCTTATTAAGGAAGGATGTCATCGGCTCCAAGGAATCAGTAAAGCTGAGCTCATCATAGGAGAATCCTCCGGGGCCTGGGACGCTGACTTCGGAGCCCTTTCTCTTTTTTTTGCGGTGGAAGCATGAGCCCTCGTAGTAGGCTTGGGATCCGGAAGCGGTTTTGAGCTGGTGGCGGCAGGAGCCTCTTTCTTGACAACAGGTGGAGTAGGATAACTGTCGAGTTCGTCAAGATCAAGGAATATTGGAGTAAAACTCTTTCCTAAACACTTCAAATAAAGACATGTATGCAGGATATCGTGCAGGATCCTTACCAGACATGTTTGCACTGGAAAGTGGACTTGGAGATGCTTGAGGTGGGATGAAACTTCTTTCGGCTTCAGGGAGAAGTCTGATGGCGTCAATTCTTTTTTGTGAGTCGGCTAAGGGGGGTGCAAGTTTCCTGAAGTCAGCTGTGTACAAGAAAACAAAAAAGTCAATATAAGATATAAAGCAGGATATAAGGTAGGATCATCCTAAAACCCTAAGTCCTACCCTTTTTTCAACCATTTCACCGGATAATCCGCTCCACCGGGGATTGAATCTCTTTTTACAAAGAAAAACTTTGATTTCCACTCCTCTTCGTTCCTGGTGGCTCGGAGTATCAGTGGATCACCCGAAGTGGAATAAAACAAAAATCGACAAGAACCATGGCATCTAAGCCGGTATGCTAAGGGGAGGTCGTGAATGGAAAGGTCAGGGATATGATTGTTCTTGATTAGATCAAGAACAGACAAGACTCGCCAAAGCATTGGCATTGTCTGACTGAAGCTGATTTTGGTAGTGTTGAAAAACTCGGTGATAAAGTCTGAAAAGGGAAATTGCAGCCCTAGGGTAAAAGGAAAAACGTTGAAACACAACCACTTGTCGGAAACCATATCTGATTGGATTTCCCGATCAAATGGCCGGAACACCGTCCCTTTCGGGAAGATGCCAGAGGTTTTGAGGGCCGACAAGTGGGCATTATCGAAAGAGCATATTTCCATCTCTGGATCTTGGAGAATATTCTGGTGAATGAACGTGGGAGCAGAGTCGCCGGAGCTAGATCTTGTTTGTCTTGCCATATGATCACCGGAATATTGAACAGTATGGAGGAAAAAGATGGAAGTGAGAGAGAGATATTTACCTTTTTCTCTTCGGTGAAGGTTAAATGATGATGAGGATGAGAAGTTATAGGGGTGAAATGAGTAAATGTAGGCTATGTGGTTACAACCAGTTCCATCAGAGTCTTATCACTTAATTACCTCGTTACTCGTGAAAAATGTAACCGTTAGCATCAGGATACCTAACGGTAACATTTTTGGGGACAATTGTTATGGGTGAAATTCTGAGCATATATCTTAGTCAATATTTTGAGTTATATCCTGACTATATGATATCTGTTCATACCCCGGGTTACACATTCAGGATATTGGTAACATCCTGAATGGTATCATGAGGATCACTAACAAATTGTGTGCAGGAATATGAGTTCGAGATCGCAACGTTCATGAGGACTCTCTCTCCGGAAGACTCGGTCTAAGTAGTTCGAAGAAAGACGTTGAAGCCGCTTTACTCGGTCTACAACGTTCACAATGGAATATTCGGGAGCATCCCTTATTTATAGGAGTTCTTGTTTATATTTCGCAACTATAAATAGATGGATAAATCAGATCGAATAGGACACAACACGAACACTCACTGCTCTCACACTTTTCTTTCTCGCAACTTACACTGTCACAACAAACATTGTAACACTTAGCGATCTGATCAATATCCTGCATTGTATCCTGACGTTTAAGCAATAATAAGAACAAGTCAGCTGCGATTGTCAGC
This sequence comes from Helianthus annuus, assembly GCF_002127325.2. Taxonomy (NCBI): domain Eukaryota; kingdom Viridiplantae; phylum Streptophyta; class Magnoliopsida; order Asterales; family Asteraceae; genus Helianthus; species Helianthus annuus. The sequence goes on from NC_035445.2 coordinate 74,038,034, forward strand.
TCCCGAGGTTTTGTGCCGGCGATCTAGATTGATCAAGGGCTTTCCTCGTATATCCCGTGTCACCTTTTACCTTTATTGCTCATTGTTTGATCATAGATACAGCTCAATATCCTGAGCTGTATCCTGAAACTGTTTTGCAAACCACTTGATTAACACATTTTGAACACATTCTCTTAGCACACTACCTCACTTAACTAATTTGATCACTTAATTGCTTCGGTAATTTTTGACCAAAACAACTATTATTCAAGGTATCTGTCACTGGGCAATTCCCGTGACGTGGTCAAATCATTGTTGATCATTCTTTCAACTAGTGACTGGGGTTATAACACTGTTGATCATTCTCTCAACTAGTGCATGTGGTCGTATCACTGTTGATCGTTCTCTCAACTAGTGACTGGGTCATAACACTGTTGATCATTCTCTCAACTAGTGCCTTTGGTCATGTCACTGTTGATCATTCTCTCAACTAGTGACTCTGGTCATATCACTGTTGATCATTCTCTCAACTAATAACTCTTATCAAATAATGTATACCAAACTTCAAATATCGATAGTAACTGCTGAATACATAATCCAACTACACATGTGTAGTAATAAATTTCTAATTATATTAGCTTAAATAAACTATTTTCTTCTTTAAACTATAACTATATTGTATTAAAATGCTAAGGTGGGGCGACCATTTATAAGCTATAAATGCTTGTAGCTTTTATTAAATTATTTCATGTGTATATATTTAAATCACAAAGTGGCTAATCACAAAAAGGTATATATATTAGTTTGATATATGTAAAATTATACAGAAAAATTCATGCCAAGACTAGTTTAAAATGCGTCCACCTAAATGTTATTTTCAAACGTATTTATATATAAAAAAACTACTTTTAAATAGCTAAAATTGTTATTTTATGAAAGGGGTTAAAACTAATATATTTACTATGTCACCGTATACATTTAATATTATAATATCTAACATAATCTTATGAGCAAACTTTTTCAATAGTGATTCTTTGATATAACTAATGTTTATTTTTATCATGTTTATTAATTATATTTTCTTTAATATAATTAATATATTTTAATAATGATTAATAACGTTTCAGGATACTACAAAGCTTTATCTTATATACACATCATTTATATTTATTCTAATCGTACATTAAATTTATTAATTATTTAATGTAAAAATAATATTAGTGATAGGCTATGGCCACTGGGGCACAATTTCCCCATTGCTTGTGGTCATGCTACCATTGGCTAATATTTTGGCCAATAGTAACGAGTGTTAAGTAATGTATAAAACCTCTCATACTGGCAGTTATTGCAAAATACAAAAACTTAAGCACTGTAAGTATAACTAATAAATATTTAGGATTTTATAAAGCATTTTTAAATATAATTGTATCACAATAAGGTGATAAAAAGAAGAATGACTCATCTTGTAACTTTAGGATTCAACTAGAAAGCCTCCTGGTATAAATCTTGGGTATAACTCCCGAGCTATTTAAAATATATGTATATATATATATATTTGCACTCGTGTTAAGTATAGTAACCCTAATTCAACCTTATCCCTATGTCACGAGACAGAACCCCAACGAACTTAGTCGGGCAGAGCCTTGACATGCGTTATGGGGCTCCAGATCAATCGGAAAGGGTATCAGTGATCCACTTAAAACGGGGTAGGACTTTATTATTATTGTAGATGAAAAATAAAAATAAAAAATAGATTTCTATAGAGGGGGCGACTAGAGTGAAAGATAATGAGCAACCAAAAAGGTGATCTGGGTCTCTTACTTATACTATGTTCAAAAAGGTTTGAACTGTACACCTATTTGGACACCTACAGCCTTACTAAAATTTTGATGCCACTCGTCGTAGAATTTTAAAATTTAAATATTATTTCATTATTATATATTATAATTAATTCAGCTGCTTAACTTATTTAGCGCTTATTACTTCTAAAATATGACGTTTTATAAAATAATGAATATGTCATTAGAACGAGAATATTGGTGTCTATATTTTGACCCAAGTTTCATTAAAAACGGAGTAGGTTCAAATATAATATACTTTTATAATTTAGTTATTAACGGTTCCTAGGCCCGTCTAGGCACTTTATATTTCTAACAGTCAACTTACCCGTAATCTACCCATTTAATAATATAGGCTTTATATACTTTATTTTAATATAGAAAATAGAAATGTCACACATATACAAGCCAATTAGTTAGTATAACATTCCAAACAAATATATATAAAATAGTTTTTAAAACTATATGGGCCGAATAATTATTTTAAAAATAAAACTAGTTACTAGTGGTTAATTACTGCTTTCGTCCTGTGGCTTGTCAAAAATTACTATTTCAGTTCATTAGTTTAAAAATTGCGATTTTAGTCCCTGTAGTTTCGCTTTCGTAACCATTTCAGTCCACCTCCGTTAACCCCATCCATTTATTCTGTTAAGTACACGTGAATTGACCATAATGCCCTTATTAATAAAAAACAAAAATATATTTAAATAAGTTAATTACTGTTTTCGTCCCTGTGGTTTGTCAAAAATCATTATTTCAGTCCATTAGTTTAAAATTTTGTGATTTCAGTCCCTGTGGTTTCACTTTCGTAACCATTTCAGTCCAGTCTCCTAACACCATCTATTTTACCGTTAAGTTTTTAATGAAATACCTAAATTACCCTTGTTTTAATTAAATAAAAAAACCATGGAAATTTAAAAGATTGTATTCTAGGACCCACTTGTTAAAACATAACCCCACGCTACCCCACCCCACTCCATCCCTTCTCTCATTTCCGGCAAAAGTTTCCGGTCATCTTCTACGACATCACAACCCTACCCTCTTAATGTCCGCCGACCCATTACCCCACCCCAATTAATATCTTCCTAGTAGCATCAGTTAGGAGACTGGACTGAAATGGTTACGAAAGTGAAACCACGGGGACTGAAATCAAAATTTTTAAACTAATGGACTGAAATAGTGATTTTTGACAAACCACGGGGACGAAAACAGTAATTAACTCATTTTAGATATCTTTTTGTTTTTTATTAATAAGGGCATTATGGTCAATTCACGTGTACTTAACAAAATAAATGGATGGGGTTAACGGAGGTGGACTGAAATGGTTACGAAAGTGAAACCACAGGGACTGAAATCGTAATTTTTAAACTAATTGACTGAAATAGTGATTTTTGACAAACCACAAGGACGAAAACAGTAATTAACTCAAAAAATGGATATGTTACACCCACTCATATTTTTTGTTCTTTCTCATATATACAGTTATGACAAACTTATTCTTTTATCTATATATTTCAGTACAAATTTTATTCAAAACCAAGTTATGTGCCATAGTGTACAAATCATCGAAGCCCAGACGTATAAGTCGTCAAGTCTGATTCAGGGTTTCGTTTTGTAACGATTGTATGATAATTTTATAAAATTCTAGCTTCGTCGATGTAATGTAAATTGTTTTCCGCAAGGTGAATACTAATAGACAAATTTCAAAACCGAGCCTTTCAAATTTAATACCCCGCCGCAACGTGTGGCTTTCACCTACCAGTGGAGTGGTAAGGGAGAGTCCTGGTGTTCCAAATGATCCAGGTTCAATTCTTGCCCCACCATTTAGTTTCGCTGGCACCTGATGATGATGAGAGACTAGGTGAGTAGGCGACAATCGCTGGCTAGTTCGATCCTTGAACTAAGCGGGTTTTACCCCACCGTACTGTCGTGCCTTCGGACGAGTGTTCACGGGCTTCGTCACTAAGTTAGCGTTTTCCCCGGTTCGGTAAATTTCGTTGGCGATTAATAAAAATATTACATTAAGCCACGTTTAAAATGTAACACTTTTATAAATTGACCTTGAAAAATAATCGGGCCACTTCATGTTGTCCCTACATCTTTAAGTAATTTGAACCCACAAGTACACATATGATTGCTTTGTTGTCTTTCTTGGATTGCGATAACATGGGAAGGTCACCTTTTTCTAGAGCCGGAATGGTCCCATATTAGACCATATCATGGCATTTATGTCCTCAATAATTCAACTATCATATGTAACAAATTAAACTTTTACTCCATTTCTAATTTTTTTTAAGATTAAACTTCAATAAAATACACATCCGACCCAATTAGCCAAACAAAACAACAACACCCCCGACCCAAACGGGCAAAGGGCAAGAAATTGCAACATGTACAATAGATATTTACACCAATCCAATCACCTAATGTAATTACAGGAGGATCTATTTTTAACCCATTTCTAATTTCTATATTTTTTAGTAATATCTAATATCTAATACTAATAAAAAAAGTCCCCTTAATGTCACATGGCATTCTCTCGTAATAAAGGATTTTATCAAAATGTCATGTGGCAATTTATTATCCTACATCAACCACAATAAATAATAATAATAATAATAATAATAATAATAATAATAACTAAATTAACATAAAGATCATTCTCCACCTTAATAAATAATTTTTTTATGCGTCATCTCACTCAAAAGAAATTGATATACCATGATGCTTGAGTTACTAAATTATACTATATGATATATAGATAAAAATATAAGAATTACTTTATCTCTCGAATATACCGACTTTACATATTAAAGATCAAGATTATCTTCACCTCTATGACATACGATAAAGGGTAATTATATTTTTTTAATATGTCTGTATTTAATATGAATATCCTTTAAAATCAAAAGCCTTTTAATCATAGGTTTATTATTATCTATAATAAAACTATTATTTTTTTATTATTATTATCCCCGATTTAATTATTTATGCATTATTATATTTACTTTATTTGATAATATAACACCTCATTAACATTAACCACATATATAGATTGACGACATATATTTCTAAAACCAAATGATTTAAAATATTAATTATTGATAAAGATAATAAAGTAACAAATCTACTAATAAAAAAGTCTCCTTAATGCCACATGTCACTCTAATTTAACTTTTAATAAACATCAAATCTTATTTACTTTTAATATAAGACTAGTTGTAGGACCCGTGTAACCACATGGGTAGGTTTAATAATGATCGAAATCAAATACTAAAAAACAGATTATAATATATCATTTAAATTTTGGTCTTTAGTTCTATATCTTTATAAAATAATGTTAAAGACAGTATGTGTTAGTATTATAATAACTATAACGATAAAAGTTTTTATCTATGTAAATATGTAAACTATCATGTGAACAAATATTTGATGAATTCACATTCGCATTTTAGCTAAGTATACATTAAACTTGTCGACTGATTAACTATAGACATAAGAGAAGCATAACTAACACAAGAAACATCATTTGTTGCCAATATACCAATTCAATACAAGAGAAGCATAACGAACCAGGAAGCATTATTTGAAGCATAACCTGGACTTGTTGTAATTCCACCAGTTCAGTATTTAATCCTAATATACCAACTCAGTAGAAAAATGAAATATTTAGTGTACTACAACTGTAAATAACTCATGTAACAGACTTGAAACCATAATTATGGATTATAGAGATCTATTTACATAATGAAAAAACAATATGTCACCAATGCACAAACTTTCATTAAAAGCAGTTTTATTTGGCCCAAACAAAACTTGTTCTTAGTTAAGTGAAACAAACGGGTTTTCTTTAGTGGATGAGATCAGAATACACCTTACAATCTACTAAAAAGAATTTGTTTAATAAAATCTTATCTATTAATTTATTAAAAGTTAAAAAGAAAAGATATACATTTATAAAATTTCGTAATAAATAATAAAAACTTTACTTCCAAATAGAGTTTTATAAACAAATAGGGTTTAATAAACAAATATTAAATAGGGTTTTATAAATAGGGTTTGATTACTTAAATAACTCTTTTTAAATTTAAGGTTTTATAAACAAATATTAAGTCTTCCAAATAGGGTTTGATTACTTAACTAACTCTTTTTAAGAATCTTGATTAAATAGGGTTTTATAAACAAATATTAACAATCCCAATACAACTTCCATCCACAACTCTCATTCACAAAGCAGCTGGTCACTTTCTTCTCCATCCTTGGCGATCAGAGGTTTGAAGGTTTCTATCAGGTAATACCATTTGTTATCTTCAGAATTTTACTTTCCTGGTTTTACATTTGGCTTTTGGTTTCTTGATTTCGATTAAATGCATCAAAATCATAATGTGGGGATGTTGAAATAGAGATTGTTTGTGATTTCAAGCATTATAATAGAAAGTGTATTTTCGGATTGCTTGTGGAATTCTTCTGTAAAACTTCTGCAATCGGTTTATAGTGCTGATATAACTGATTTGTAAGCGAATAGAGTGTTGATTGTTTAAAAAAATTGATGTTTCAAGTTGGGAGAAAGATGGATCTTTGAAAATTTAGTGTAATATAGTTGGTAGTGGGGACCGAGTTGCAGTAGACCGATATGACTTTGTCCTAGAAAGTGTTAAAAATTATTTTAGGGCTTACATAGTATGCTTTTCTGCTAAAACTCATTTTGTGTTAAATTGTTTGATTATTTTTTGTTTTTGAATTTCAGATGGATTTTATGATAATTCTAAATGTCAGTGAAATGAAGGAAGTAACACAAGGATTGGTAAGATACATTTTTAGAATTGTGTTTATATTTATAGAATACACTTAAATGTCAGTAATTGAATTCTATGTATAGGTGTTACCAAAGATATTCACTAACCACATACCGAGAGATTGTCAGTTGATAAAGTTGGTTGATTATTTGGGGGTTAAGTATAAGGTTTCTGTAAAAAAACATGGGTCATAGAAGAAAAAAGATACACGGTTCTCAATGGATTCGGTTTCTTGAATGTCACAAACACAAGAATATAGCGAAGCTTTGTTTCAAAAAATTGAAAGAAACCAAATTTGAAGTATCTGTTCTGAGCGATGAAGGTTTTGAAATTAGAAAGGATGGAAACGGAAAAGATTATGTGCATGGTTGCTTGGTACGTGGTTCGGAGGAAACATACTATAAGCAGGTTAAAGTTTGTTATCTTGTTTTTATATTTTCTCAGTATATATTTTTTGGAATATAAAGTGATAATATATATGTTGGATTGTTTGTAAAATGTAATATAATGTTTCTGAAATGTATCAAAATTGTAGGATTTACCGCATGGATTGCTGTGGTTGTTGTCAGATAGGCAGTTAAAGATTGATCACTAACATGCAAAAGTACACGGACCTAAACAAAGTTCAAAGGTTGATGTGTGTTATGTTTTCACTCCGGAAAATCCAAAAGGTTTAGCTGCTGGTTTTATGGGGTCAGGATGGACCACATTTTGCTTTGAGAATGACATTTAGGAGGGATGCCAGTTGTTGTTTCAATGGATGGGAAGTACCCCAGCAGAGCATTTTAAATTCAATGTTAACATTTTCAACAAAAAACGGGGTAGGAATGCAAGTAACGGCTGAACATCAATGCAGCCGTACCAACCACCGACACAGCAAAAGGCGTCCCACATACAAGAAACAGATTGAATATCATGTGACAAAGACAAACTACCTGGTATTTACATAACAATTTTGCTTTTTATAACTTATTTTCGTTATTATTTTGTCTTTAACTTTTACTTAAACAAACAGTTATGAAAAACAAATAATTAAATCAATGATTTACTTTTACAGACGATACCAAAGAAGTTTATTAGAGATAACCAGCTAAATAGGTACGGTTGTGCAGTCTTGTCGTTTGGTCATGTGAAGTTTCTAGTACCCCTACGTGTCAGGACAGATGATAGACAAGCGGCTGATGACACCCATCTGGTAATGGTTACGGACTGGCAGCATATACTGGATAAAACGGGGATGTCTGCGGACAAAGTATTGAGGTTTGAGTTGGTGGAAGAAAAAAGTATGATAGGTGACAAAGTACATTTTGAAGTTTGTTAATATGTTTTATGAACATGTTTTTAGGATTTAATACTTTATCTTTTGGTGGTTATCCTAGGTGGACAAATTTGGTTTTCTTAAGTAGAACTTTAATAGTCACGTACCGTTACGATGGTATCGTAATTTTGTTTTTTGGATGTCTAACAGATATAAGTAAATTCAGTATATCGATTTTCTTGGCCCGTGTTATATATAACGATATATTATGTATAGTGTATCCATGGAGAACATAATATAAATATTCATGAAAAACAGGAAAAAATCCAAAAGTACAGGAAACATTAAGGAAACATTGTAGTTTGTCTTGACACTCTGAAATAATGACAGATTGCTGGATTAAAACAGTGTTGTTAAAACACTGTTTTGAAAACGCCATTGGGTTAAAACAGTGGTTTCAAACACTATTTTAAACCAACAGTGGTTTCAAACATTGTTAACCCAAAAGTGGTTTCAAAAAAAACATCATTAACAACACTATTTCGATGGTTAATAAAACAGATTATAATAATTTGGCAAATGGCAAGTAAACAAAAATATTATGATATTGAAAAATAAGATGGTGGTACCTCTTCTTCTAACTTGAATATATGAATATTGAAATGCTAATTCAATTGTTCTTTTGCATAATTAATGTAAAACTGCTATATTAGCCATAACATAAGAGCAAATACACCCCAAATAGAACAAAAACAACAAACAAACTACACAGAAGCCTATACAAAATCCAAGTTTTACAAAATTGTTCCAGCTATCTAAGGTGAGATCCGCAATTTTGCTCCTTTTAACCATCCACCAGTATGATTTCATTCTGCCTTAATACTTTCCAGCAGCATGGTTGTATCGGTATACTTTAGTTCAAAAACCCTCTCGTCTCGGTTCTTCCAATAAAGCTCTAAAAACATTTCATAAATTCAGCCAATTTCACTACATACGAATTGAAAAAAACGTAAATGGAAAGAACTACATTGATATGAAACCACCAAATCACAAAACCACTTTATTACCCTTCGCTTCCACACTTGCACACAAGCCAAAGTGCCCGGCACACTCCAGCAGCACCGCTTTAACCTGATCAAGATGAACATCTCGCCCCTCTTTGCATTGCTACAAAATGAATCATAAAAAATGAATGAATCTATATTTATTGCAATTTAAATCTAACACTGATGTACAGAATACAAACTACTTATGAAGGAATTTATGGTGAAATGTATTGACTTTTTTAGTCAAACCAGTTACCATTCAAATTCAAATTTGAAATTGAATAAGAAATTCAAATCTTAAATTAAAAAGGAATTAATGGTGAAATGTTGTGAAAATTATATTGAGCAGGTTTGACATGGGTAGTAGTAATAACGACATACCGTTAACATTCAGAAGCACGAAGATCACAAATGATGCCCATAGTACTGGAATGAAAGTTTTCAGAATTATGAAAAGTTACGGTGATTATAATTCGATGAAAATGTCGGATTTGTACCTGACTCCCATAGTACCGGGTACATAAACACGTAGTTGGAAAACATGTTTCCTCAAACCCTAATTCTTATTTAATCAGCTTCAAGTTTTCTTTATCCATCGATTTGAAGATGCTCGCTTCCTCCATCGATTTCAAAAGGTAAGATGGTTATGTTAATTTACTGAGTTTGTGGAAAAAAATTGTGTTTCATTGTGGTTTCAGTGATATCTGTTTGGATTCTTTTGTATTTGGAAGTTGTTTTGTTATTATTGAAACTGGTAAAAGTGAAATTGCACCATATACTGGATTTTGAAGGTTTGAATTTTCTTCATTCGATATTAAATAGTATTTCAAAATTCTGAGTTTGCAAAATATTAAAAATTAAACATTACAATAAACACTTCCTAGGATATCTATGACTCTCGCCTTCTTCCATGCACTTTCATTTTTTGTTTTAATTTGCAGATCAGCTAGCATATCACAGGTCTTCTGATCCTGTTTCAGCAGATGTGTGATAAACTCTTCTACTTTTTCTTTAAACTCTGATGGAGTAGAACATACAACTTCATCCAGCAGTGCAATGTATTTAAAAATATTATAAATATGTTTTATTTAAAAATATTTTTTAATATTTTAAATGCTTTTTCTTTAAACTCGCCTTCAACTTTACAATTTTATTTAAAAATATTTTTTAATCATTATACTTACTAATATAATAAATTTAATTTAAATATGTTAATAACCATATTATGATGCACTATTTAGTTAATTTTATAGATAAATACAATGTATTTTATTAAATATTATCGTAAAATAAAAAAAATACAAAAATTAGATCTTTTTTACTAAACCATCCTTATACATTAATACTAATCGGAAACACGCAATAATTAGATTATTCTATTATTACATTTTTTAACTATATGATCAGGATTATATAGAAGTATGTTTTACAAAAAAAAAATTATTTTACGTGTGTAATACACAGGTTTGTAATGCTTATAAATTAAAATATTATTCAATCTAAGTTTTTTTTATATTTAATTCGTGTAATACACGGGTTTGTAAACTAGTATTAGTTAAAAGGATTATCACCAAATTAACCATGTTTACCAAGATAATTAACAAAACAATCATGACTTTTTGAATTTATAAAAACAGTCATTTGACTCATGGCCGGCCCTGAAGGTGGGCGGGGAGGACCACAGGCCAGGGCCTGATATTTTGAAAGGGCACGTTATTTTAAAAAAATCCCATATTTATATGTAAAAAAATTAAATTCAGATGGTACACTCATATAAACACCAACATAGCCCCATTTACAAAACTATTTTTATTGTTTAAATTAGTTATTGGTTATTAGCCCATTGTCATTAGGTTTAGATCGCATAATACCCAATTTTTTAAGGCTTAAGGACACGTTTTTTCGAGTTCGAACAGGATATACGAATTCTCGGGGCCGGCCCTGATTTGACTCTCTCTCTCTCTCTTTCTTTAATTACTAATTAACTTGCCCAATCACAAGACAAGTTAGTCAACAAATTTATTGAATGAACAAATCATTTATAGGTTGTTGGCATAGTTCCACACAGTGGCGGAGCTTGACCAAATGTTCCGAGGGGGCGTAAAGTGATGAGACCCAAATTTTTTTTCCTATCGTTATTTTCCGGGTTGGATCGGCTATCGATTCGGGTCAACTCAAATAATAATAGTTCCAAATAAAACTAAAAAAATTCATTCATTCAAAGGACCTGTTCTTACAAATAAAAACTTGCGATTAAGTTTATTGTGTGGTGGTAATCTAGGGTTAAACAAATATAATTACAAAACCACCCATCACTTATATACAAAGTAGTAACAAACTTTACTTTAATTTATATATTGTATAAATATTTAGGATATACAAAGTGGTAAGAAACTTTACTTCAATTTATATATTGTATAAATATTTAGAAAAAATAATTGGGGGGAGGCGATCCTATATAATTTTTACAATTTCCGGACAAAAAATCGGAACCTATACACTTTTAACTGAAACATTGGGGTGGGCGGATGCACCCTCGGGCACCAAGTAACCTTCGCCCCTGGTTCCACATAACTGTGAATCTGTGATATAAAATTTTCAAACTAACTTTTTAATGAAAAAAATATTTATAGGTTGTTGGCGCCATAGTTCCACATAAATGTGAATCTGTGATATGAAATTGTCAAACTAACTTTTTAATGAAAAAATCATTTATAGGTTGTTGTTGGCATAGTTCTACAAAACTGTGATATTAAAGTGTCAAACTAATCAGCATAACGTTGACAATAAATTGTAACTGATCATATATGCTAAGGTTGAAGGACTATATGCAGTATATTTGCGGGTAGGGCGTGTTTATTCATTATGGAACGAGATTTTATATTCGTATTCGTTCGTTAAAGAAATAAACGTGTTCGTGTACAATTGTGTCCATTCGTGACTTTTAGGTAATGAACATGAATGAATGCTCATGAATATAAATGAACATAAACAAATACAATTGAACATACATTAAATTTCGAATAAAATCGGCATCTTTTGTAAAAAAAAAAAAAGATATTACATAGATCCACCCAGAATATACAATACTCTAATATTTCTTAAATATTTTATTAGTGGGTATTAAAAATGTAAATAATATACAATACTCTAATATTTCTTAAATATTTTATTAGTGGGTATTTTAAAGTATTTATATAAATATAAATATAAAAAAAACTATCGAGCATAAAACGTTATAATAAAAAATGGTAATATCCTAGCATGCATTAACTATTTGATGGGTCGTTCTGGATCTTGTGGCCTATAAATTACCTTCTTCTATTAATCTTAGCCCACAAACGCAAGATGAATGGTTTTATTCCAAACAGGTATTTGTAACATATTTTGATCTTTACATAAACTTGAAAATTAACAAGACTTTTGTATTTGTAATGTAGATTAGTAAAAGGCAAAGTCGCCATAGTTACCGGCGGTGCTAGCGGCTTTGGCGAAAGCACGGTGAGATTGTTCGCTAAACATGGGGCCAAAGTCTTGATCGCCGACGTCCAAGATGAAAGAGGACATGCTCTTTGTAAGGAACTTGCTTCTGAATCCAACAACGACGTTGTTTACGTCCATTGCGACGTTACTCAGGAGTCCGACGTGAAAAACGCTGTCGACACGGCCATTTCAGAGTTTGGGAAGCTTGACATCATGTTCAACAATGCCGGCATCCCGGGGAACATAGAGTTCACAATCCTCAACGCCGATAACGAAAACTTTAAACGAGTTTTGGATGTCAACGTGTATGGATCGTTTTTGGGAGCGAAACATGCTACTAGAGTTATGATTCCCGCGAAATGTGGAGTGATTTTGTTCACTTCAAGTAGTGCCTCGGTGGTTTCGGGTGAGGCACCACATGCGTACACGGTGTCAAAGCACGCAGTGGTAGGGTTGATGAAAAACTTATGTGTTGAATTAGGGCAACATGGGATCCGGGTGAACTGCATTTCACCTGGATCTGTTTCAACCCCATTTCTTACTAATGCAATGGGGTTGGAGAAGGCGGCAGTAGATGATATTTTGTGTCAGTCTGCCGTGTTGAAGGGGTGGTGCCTGAGGCGGAGGCGGCAGTGTTTTTAGGGAGCGATACTTCGAGGTTTGTCACCGGAGTTAATCTGGTGGTGGATGGAGGTATGTACAACGAATCCTACTTACACTAGGATTATTAAACAAACTTTTGAAACCCTAGGTAAAGAAAACATAATCACGTAAAGAATGCCATGCATTATAATATATGAGATTAGCTTTGTACGTTGTTACAATTTTTTTTTTTTTTTTTGTTTGAATAAGAAAGTTTGAATGATTTGCTACAAATGCTTGATTAGAACTCATTGACATGTACTAATGTAACACTTCTTTCTAGTTTTTATTTATAAATGATCAGGAAAAGTTACTCTTAACCATTATATTATATTATATTATATTATACATATTAATAGAAACTGGTGATGAACGATAGTTCAGGATTTTTTTAATATTATAGTTTTTTAAGTTTTCATTATTTTATTATTTTATTACTTTAATTTATTAATTTATTGTTTCTTTATCTTGTTATTTTAAATTTTCTCATATAATATTATAGTTTTTTAAGTTTTCATTATTTTATTATTTTAAGTTTTCTCACATAACATTTAAGATAATGTCCTAGCAACATTGATGCACTGGCCATCTCGACTGTATAACGTCGGTATCGATAACCTTATTATCAGAACCGTTACTGATATTCGTATTTATGGTTTTTGACCGATGTAAAACACATATCGATATTATTTTGGTCATATCGTGACTTTATTTTTTGGGTTGTATCTTTCGCTTGATATACCGAGTGGCGATACCGTACCAATGTCGTAATGAATCGAACCCATACCGAATGAATACCCGCAACAACGTGTGGGGGAATTTAACTAGTATATATTGTTAACGAGTGATGATGAATAGTAACTTTATTTTTATAACAATATATAGTTTTCTTATTATTTAATATATTATAATAGTTTATTATTATGTTTACTTTAATAACATATTTTTCTTTTTTTTAAACATATATTTCCTTTACCTTTTTTTAATTATTATTTTTTTAACATATATTAATTTATCGATTTATTATTTAATATATTATAATAGTTTATTATTATATTTACTTTAATAACATATTTTTCTTTTTTTTAAACATATATTTCCTTTACCTTCTTTAATAATTGTTTTTTAACATATATTAATTTATCGATTAATTTTATATTCCTTTAATAGTTTACGTTTATAACTTTGTTTTTTCTAAAAACTTAAGTGTGATACCCCAAGAAAACGCTCAACAAAACTAGCTTCCTCAGTGACTGTGTGCTAAATTTCGGGACGAAATTTCTTTCAACATGGGGATAATTTGACAACTCGAACTTTTACGATCAAGGTTAGCACCCGTTACTAATCACGTTTTAATTTTGTTTGAATTATGTGTTATAACTATAATTAAATCATGTGCTACGGAATTTATGAATCTTCTTTGTATGCGGAAAGTTATATCATAGAAACGCGATACAGAAAAATTATAACTTAAACCACTACACTAGTTCTACGATTAAAACGAACCTGAAACCCAAACCCAACCCGCCACCCATCCCCAATTCGGCCTAACCCATCTCGGCCCAAATAGCCCAAACCGCCCCCACTCCCATATTTTATAATTATACGTATGTTCCATGAGAAGGAAGAATAATAAAAACAAAACCCTAATTGGTTCCTGTGGTGTGCGACGATAGTAGCAAGCAGCCCCCCCCCCCCCCTTTCAATCGATCCCACATCTATTTTTCTCTCTAGTTCTTCCATCTCTTCTCAAGGTTAGTGTTCTTGGTTGTATTCGGTTTGCGATGTTTCATGTATACATGGCTGCGTTTTTCTGGTTCTTGATGTTCTTGATGTTTGTGATGCTACTCGTAGTCTAGGGTTGCTAGAATGCATGATTATTATTGTTATAATCGCATAAGAGTTCGTGTGATTACTAGGGTTTGATGTTGTATGATCTTATTTTGAATATTGTTAGTCAAGGTTGATGAATTAGATGATATAATAATGATAACCTGCTGTAAATGATGAATACTTGTTGTTCTTGGTTGCTACGGATGTGATTAAAATCATGAAAGTCGTTTTAGGAAGTTGGGTAACGAAACTGATTATGTCCAAAAAGTTACAGCCGACTTGTGTCGACTGTAACCGGGTCAGAATTGAACGAAAATCAGTGTTTCTTGATTCTATAATGTAGTTCCAGGAAATATCTTTCAAATCCCACTGGAATTGCATTTTTTCAATGTTGTTTGATATTTTAATTGAATTATTTCGTAACAAAGGTCCAGGCTGCGTTTTCTGTCAGAATTTGTAGCCCAATACGAATGTCATAACTCAATATAAGAATTGAGTTATGATCTGAAAATTATATGTAAGTAATTCCAAAAATCTCCAACTGGAATTTCGTCAATCGAATAAATGAGGAATTTTAAATGAATTTTTCCGTAAGCTGTAGTCAGAAGTGACGAATCTGATTACAGCTTAGTAAATGAATTTTTATGAATTGAATTACTGGTAAAGAGTTAGAACTTGAAATTTTAACACAAGGCCTACCCCTCCGAGAAGTACGTCACATAAAAAAATCATAATTTTTGAAGACTTGTAAATAGGTTAAACGAGTCACCCAAAACAGCCTATTTTCAGTGATTCTACTATGTAGTAAAGCATGAACGCATAAGAACCAACTTGCTACTTTTAGTATCCATGCTTGTTTGATAGTGTATAAATAGCGTATGTAATATCGTAGAAAGGTTGTGAACATGGTTATGGAACCATATTGAAGGGGTATGGTCCCAGATCTCGCGTCAGCATCGACCGCGAGTGACCATTACCCTTATCAAAACCCCCCACTAGCTAACAACCTACTTGTGCCCATGCGAGAACGCGTCGGCACAAGGGTTGAATCCAATCTATCTGGTAACGAAGGAGGACTTGCATGGAACATGAGAACGGTAAAGTGATGCGACATAGCATCACATCTGGTGTATGAAAACGGAAGTATTCACAGCGATGCGGCCTCGCACCGCATCCAGTGAACACTTCTATCAATACAAGAAAGCCTTACCTTAGGCATAGAAGAAGATGAACGTAACGGTGCGGCTGGCACCGCACCATATGGGCATTTTCGTCACGACAAGGGATGCAGGCAAATAGTCTCCGCGGACGACGATGCGGCTAGCACCGCATCTCGCGTATTCCTTGATCACAAGTAGGAGACGCGGTAACTTCAGACGTTACCGCATGTAGCGATGCGGCTTGCACCGCATCCTATGCACTCAACAAGTGGGACTGACACCACAGTGCAAGTGGCACCAATGGCAGTTACCTGTCAGAGCTACGTAAGCAATGGACTGGCGTGGCGTAACCTCCACGACCGACAAGCCTGACACACCTGCAAAGGTGCAGCACGTCGTCAGTCCATCCATCATCATCCTCCTTCACTCCTCGGCTATAAATACCAACCCCAAACCAGGTTTGAGGTATCTCTTCACAACTCTCTCACTACTACTACTATCTTACTTTTCTTCCCAAGCAAACTACTGATTCTCACGCCGGAGAGTGGTAACAAGGAGCACCCCCCACCCCATCCTCTTTGTTACGAGTCACGGCTTGTTTCCTTGTGCAGGAGATCAACCACCGGTGATCCAGCCAGCGATCCTCGAGAGGAAGGGATTAACCCTTTTTGACGAGACCAGTGTATTAACCCTGCCCGGTTAACCATTGTTTCATCATTGGCGCCCACCGCTACTCTTAGCATTTTCTAAACCATCCTTTTCCCTCTCTCACGATCATGACTGATCACCAAAACAACACTGCGGATAACCAAAATCCTCCATTCCCACCTCCGGTAGGGGTCAATGCCTCGACCTCCCAACCCGGACACATCGGCACGTCCACACAAAGGAGTCCCTCCTTTATGTTTGGACATGACTTATCACAGTTCGCATCTGTGATCCCACCAGGCATGACCGTTCATACCTGGTACGAGCAGCAGGCAGCCCTGCTGACCGCAGCATACAACCGCGCTTGTACGGAAGCGAATATACAAGCTGGGCCTACCCCAGCACCGCACACCCCTGCCGAGCGTATTTTACGATACGACGGCAGGATACATTCACGCCCGGCTTCAAGAAGCCGACGTGAAGACCGCGGATCGTCCTACTGTTCGGTCCACACCCTTAATGAGGACGATTCCTCATACGGGTCCCACACCAGAGGACCAGTGCATACATGCCTTGGCCCCCATGGCGAGGACAGGAGGCGATCAACCTCCCGACGCGGCCCAGGCATTCAGAGCCGATTGGGCCCACAACCATACACCGAAGGGTACGGTCATACCGACCCTGACGACTGTACCTACCGCGGGGATTCACATGACACCAGCAGCCGACCGGGAGGACGCAACTATGTTCCTCCCAGTCACCCCCGCAACACATACCTCAGGGCGGCAAAGCGCCCTGCGAACGAGCCATACAGGCCAAAGGCAGCGGCCGAAAATTCCAAGTTCGGCACGCGGATTGCCAACGCCCATGTCACCACGACAAAGTTCCCATTCAACGTTGGGAAATACAGTGGTTCGACCGACCCGGACGACCACATGAACATCTTCATGGGCGCGGGCATCAACGGCCAGTGGGACGAACCCACCTGGTGTAACTTTTTCCCCCCGACCCTTACGGGCCTGGCCAGGGCATGGTTCGATTCTTTGCCAGTGGGATCACTGGATTCATTCGAGGACTTGCGTACCAAGTTCCTCGCTCATTTTAGCCAGCAGCGACGCCACGAACGTGATTCGTTGGACGTCATGAACATCTGGCGAAGAGACGACGAATCCCTTGAGGCATTCGTCGTCCGTTACAATAAAGAGTGCCTGGAGATAGGTGACGTGGCAGACCAGATGGCACGAAACCACTTCATCCGGGCCGTCAAAGACAGAGAGATTATCATGACCATCTCTGGCAAGGAGGGCTTGCCCAAAAAATGGGAGGATGTCATGACCGCGGTCAAGACATACGCCCAGACGCAGCGGTCATTCGAACCGCACGTGGCAAAGGCAAAGCCCCAAGCTGAAACGTCCCACCAAGGGTCCAAGCGTAACAATAAACGCAACCGGGACGTTGGAAATCGTGATATTTCCAAACCGTATTTCCCGCGAACCAACACGTTCGACCCAAGGAACCACAACCCCGCCCGAGACAGTCGGGCGTCAAAAAAAGATTCTCGGGACCGCAACTGGACCGAGATCACCATGTCGCCAAGTGAGGTCCTCCTTGCGGACCCACAGTTCTTGCGACCGGCCCAACCAATGAAGTCCAAGAAAAATCAGGACCTCACACTCTACTGTGAGTACCACAAGGACTCGGGCCACACCACCAACAACTGCATCAGTCTCCGGCTGGAGATTGAGCGGGCCTTAAAGGAGGGGAAACTGCAACACCTTTTGCCAGGTGGGCAAAAACCCACCAAGCGCATCACCCCTCATGGCGAAGGTACCTCCTCCGGGAAGAGAACCATGTACGTGGCTTCCACCCACATGATCCACGGAGGCAAAGGCAGGCCGCGCAAAGCGGCGAGAAGGCCGGAATGTGACTGGAAAGACGAGCAAGTCGTCTTTCCAAAAGTCCGAGGCGGACCGCGCGATAGGCGCGCCGTCGTTATTTCAGGCCAACTGGCACACTACTGCACCGAGCGTCTATTCATCGACCCGGGCAGTACATCTGATATAATCTACGAACAATGCTTCAACCAGTTCGACCAGGAGGACAAAGATCGGTTGCAAGCAGTAGATTACCCGTTAACCGGGTTCGCAGGGGAAACTGTCTTTCCCCTGGGCCAGATTACTTTCCCTGTGCGTCTTTCCAGCGGAAATCGCACAAGGACAGAAGAGGTAAACTTCATGGTTTTACCTCACACCTCCAGATATGACGTACTCCTCGGGAGAGAATCCCAAGGAGATTTCAATATGATCACGTCCGTCCCCCACTCTGCGGTTGGTTTCCCAACCGAATCGGGGGTCTCGATAATCTATGCCCGCAGGGACGTCATGATGTCGGACGAAGTACGTCCGACCAAGGTCGCAAGGCCCACTCCCAACGACCAACCAGAAAAATAGGTTCTCAACGCGAGATACCCGGAACAAAAGGTCACATTGGGTCACGCCTTATCCCTGACCACCAAAGCGCACCTGAAGCAGCTTCTCTTCAGGAACCAAGACATCTTCGCGTGGACACCCGCGGACATGACCGGGGTCCCACGTGATATTGCGCAACATCACTTGAATACCTTGCCAGGTATTAAGCCAGTGATCCAAGGCCAACGCCACCTTGGGTCAGCTAAAAATCAGGCGATGCAGGAGCAGATCGAAGAACTGCTCTCCGCAGGCATCCTGCGGGAAGTTAAATACCAGACTTGGTTATCCAACCCAGTCATGGTAGAAAAACCGTCTGGGGGCTGGCGTATGTGCGTCGATTACAAAGACCTTAACAAAGCCTGCCCCAAGGATTGTTACGCGCTTCCAGAAATCGACGAAAAAGTCGACAATCTCGCACCATTCAGGTGGAAGTGTTTCCTCGATTGCTACAAAGGGTACCATCAAGTACAAATGGCAATCGAGGATGAAGACAAAACGGCATTCCGGACTCCCACCGGAAATTACTGTTATACAAAGATGCTGTTCGGGTTGCGCAACGCGGGCTCAACCTATCAAAAGTTGATGAACGACACTTTCCGCGGGCAAATAAGCAAAAGTGTCGAAATCTACATGGACGACCTGGTCGTCATGAGCATGGAAGAGGATACCATGCTCACGGATATTGAAAGAACATTCCAAACTCTGCGAAGCGTTAACATAAAGCTCAATCCAGGGAAATGCTCGTTTGGAATGGAAGAAGGCAAATTCCTTGGGTTCATCGTGACTAAAGATGGATTCAAGGTAAACCCGGAGAAAGTCCAGGCGATCGAGCGCATACCATCGCCTTCATCGATGAAGGATATGCAACGGCTAGCCGGCAGGCTAGCGGCACTCAACAGATTCTTAGCCAACCATGCAGCTAAGTCTTATCCGTTCATCAAGACCCTGCGGAGCTGTTCAAAGAAAGAACAATTCCAGTGGACCGCAGAGGCTGAACAGGCCTTCCGGGAAATGAAGGAGTGTTTGATACAACTCCCAACTCTAACCGCACCACGCAAAGATGAGCCACTCATATTATACCTATCCGCCGCGGATAGCGCGGTGGGTGCGGTATTGATAGTGGAGCGAAAGGGGGTTCAAACACCCACCTACTACATCAGCAAGATGCTCAACGACCCAGAGACGAGATACTCAATAATGGAAAAATTGGTTCTAGCATTAGTGCACGCTTCAAGACGGTTACGACGCTACTTCGTAAACCACGTCATCACAGTGCTAACCAATTACAGGATCGGCCCGATCCTATCCAAACCCGACATCTCTGGGATATTAGCAAAATGGGCAATCGAGCTGGGCGCGCACACGATACATTATAAACCGCGCCCCGCGATTAAAGGCCAGATCTTAGCTGATTTCGCCGCCGAAGTACCGGTGAATCGCATCCACGAATGCGAAGAAGCACAAACTCCTGCACCAACGCCATCCTCCTCAGAAACATGGGCCTATTCACCGATGGTGCCTCCAACGAGGAAGGTGCGGGTGCAGGTCTGCGACTCGTCAGCCCTGACGGCCAAGAGCTTACATATGCAATCCGCCTCGATTTCAAAAGCACAAACAACGAGGCAGAATATGAGGCCCTGTTAGCGGGGCTACGTTTAGCAGTCAAAATCGGCGTGCAACATCTGGAAGCACACGTCGACTCTTTGTTAGTTGCAGGCCAAATACGCGGCGACTATGCCGCAAAAGGGGATATCATGATCCTGTACCTCGAGCAAGCCCTGCAACTAATATCCAAATTCGCTTCCTTTAATATCCGACATATTAATCGAAGCGAAAACAAGTCCGCAGATGCACTATCGAAACTTGCATCTACCAGCTTCCAACACTTGGCAAAGGAGATACGCATCGAAATTCTGCAAAATCCTTCGGTACCCCTGCGCCAAGTCAACGTCATTCAATACGGTTCAACATCATGGATGACACCTATTATCGCATATCTGCAATCAGGTGTGACCCCCGAAAGCAAGTCAGAGGCACGCAAGCTGCAATACAAAGCATGCCATTATCAAATGGGAGACGGTATCTTATACCGAAAGTCATACCTCGGGCCACTCCTGCGATGCGTCAACCCGCAGGATGCCACATACCTCATCCGAGAGATACACGAGGGCATATGTGGCATACATGCTGGACCACGCATGGTAGTGGCCAAAATCATGAATGCCGGGTATTACTGGCCCGGCATGCACCTGGACGCCGTCAAAGAGTTGCGCAAGTGCATCGACTGTCAACGTCATGCTCCAAAAACCTTGCGGCCAAAGAACAACTTAGTCCCCGTCACAACCGCATGGCCCTTTCAGAAATGGGCAATTGACGTTGTGGGACCATTCCCTGACGCTCCGGGTGCGGTCAAATTTATCATAGTAGCGGTTGATTACTTCATAAAATGGGTAGAAGCAAAACCACTCGCCTCAACCACCGCTATGATAACAAGAAAGTTCATTTGGGAACACATCATCTGCCGTTTCGGTTTACCAATGTGCATTGTCACCGATAACGGCACCAACTTCGCTGCCGACGAATTTCAGAAATGGCTAAAAGAACTACATATTGAGCACATATTCTCAACAGTCGCACACCCGCAAGGGAACGGCCAAGTTGAGAGTATCAATAAAAGCCTAGTCGAAGAGATCAAGGCACGGTTAGGAACGGCCAGGCGTGGCTGGGTCGATGAACTCCCAAGTATCTCATGGGCTCACCGTACTAGCCCAAAAACAAGCAACGGGGAGACACCTTTCAGCCTAGTCTACGGTTCAGAAGCGGTGATCCCCGCGGAAGTAGGTCTCCCATCTCCTAGAATGTTGGCTATTGAAAAACTAGACAACAACATGGAACGCAGGATTGATTTGGACCTCTTGGAAGAAAGGCGCGAAAACGCTGCCATCAACGAGGCCAAATATAAATCCAAACTTGAAAAGTACTACAACATGCGCATCCGCGTTTATACTTTCAACCCAGGAGACTACGTCCTACGCGACAATGAGGCATCTAATGCCGAGCGCCCAGGAAAACTTGCCCCCAAGTGGGAAGGACCCTACCTCATCAAAGAGGTCTTAGGGAAAGGCGCGTACAAATTGCAAACGCTAGAAGGCGAACCTATCGCACGAACATGGAATGCACAACAGCTTCGACGCTGTTATATGTAAGCCATGTTCTTACATTTCTCTATGTAACCTATCGGGCAGCAGGCCATTTGCAAATAAATAAATAAACAACTTTATACATTATTGTTTGTTACTACTATTACAAATGCGTGTTCCACTTTGCGGTATCCCAAAAACAGATTGGCAAAATCTTCATTCGCGATACCCATACAAAGTGGTACCCACACACAAATATTGTAATAGGCCAGCAGAAGGCAAAAAGACTTACATATTTATCCGGCCGGATAAACAAGTTTTTTGTTAACACTTAACACAATTCCTGAGCCCAAAAAGGCAAACACTGGAATTGACGCGTACTCATACGACAAAGGTATGGAGTACACTCGACCCCATTCACAAATCGGTAGAGTTCCGGATATATAAGCTTTTACAAAGCTTACACAATTCTAAAACCCTAACGCGGTAAATAACAAAATTGACGCGTAGTCATACAACAAAAGTATGGAGTATACTTGACCCCATTCATAAATGGGTAAAGTTACGCATACATACGTTCAGACATGCAAGAATTAAAAACACTTGTACAAACTGAACAAAAAACTTTATATTCAAAAAATTCAAGCACCCACGGGATGCTTAATGGATTTACATAAAGTTCCTATTATATACAAGAGGAAAACAAAAAGGAGGCACACTCGCCAACCTAAACCCTATTTTGTGCCGCTGGTTCCCGCATCTCCTCCGGCACCACCAGCGGGATCTTCCTCTTCCGCATCCGGATAAAGCATCCGCAGGCGATCAACATAGTCCGCAGCCTCCAAACAATTGTCCAGTTCCTCCACACAGGCAAGGGACGTATCATAAAAGGACACTTCAGCCGCTTTAAGAAGCGACTCGGTATCCACATCCCGAAAGCCGGACCGCTCCTCGATCTCACCGCCTATAGACATGACGTTCAGATGGGAAATACAGCGGTTATAACCAGCTTTAAAACCAGCGTCACGAGCACGCTGCTTGACCAAGTCCAAGCCAGCTGCGGTCTCAGGGGCATCCATGATAGCCTCAACAATCTGCAATAAAACGATCATAAGTCTCGGATGATAATCCAAGCAAATATAAAGGCAACGGATACTTACACGCGCGATACCGTGAGTCCGCAACCACTCACGATCAGCCTTCAGCTGGTCAAAAGAGGACACCAAGGCATCCTTGGCCTCAACTGCGGCATCAGCCCGCTCCTCCGCAACAGACACGCGGGCAGTAAGGTCTGTAACCGCGACCTCCCGGGCCTGAACCTCAGACTGTCGAAAAACAGCAAACAGTTCACTCGATAAGCATTTTCAAAACAATGAAGGAAATATACAACAGAGGTAACGACACATACCTGAAGGCTGGCAACAACCTTATCCAAACGAATGCGCTCCGCGTTCGCCTCTTCAAGAGCCTTAGAAGAACGGCCCTCCTTCTCTGCGGCCTCTTCAAGGGCCTTTGCAGCACGCGCCCCGGCTTCCTTGGCCTCTTCAAGCGCTTTTAGGGCCTCGGCCTTCGCCTGCTGCGCTTTAACCGCAATGGCCTCAGCTGCAGCTTTTTCCTGGCCCAAGGCAACGTTCGCTGCCATGGCATTCGTTAACTCCTGCCGAGCACGAAACAGAGTGTCATTCTGCTTAGCCCAAGATTCGTTCCACTTCTTACGCTCATTGGACAACATTTCGTTCCAACTCTTGCGTTCATCAGAAAGGAGTTTGGCAAGAGTACGCACCTGTTTCAGCTGAGCAGCGGCAGCCCACTCCGCGGTCTGCTTCTGCTTCTCAAAAGCAGCTCTATCCTTCTCAAGCTGCTCCACACCCGCACGGGCAGCCTCGAACAACTTCTCCGCTTCAGCCCGCATACGAGCAGCTTCTTCCTCGCGGCGGCCCAACACCTTGTAATCTTCCAAAATGGCATTCGCCACAATGGAAGATCCTATCAACATTGTTGAGAGCTGGTTTATGCGCAGCTCACGGGGTGCAACACGGGCACGTTCAACTTCGAACGGGGTGCCCAGACCACCCAGAATCTCCTTACATGCCGAAGGGTCGTTTGAAATATCATCCCCCTGCATAACAGTCCAGGGGGGTCGGTGATACACGGTGCTTCGACCCTGGGTATAAGTGCGGTAGTAATACTCCAATTCAGACTCCCCAGGCTGAATTGGAGGCCCATCATAACCCACACCACCGGCAGAAGAACCGGTACCCTTCTCACCAGCAGGAGACTTCTGCGGCTCAGCATCATGCTGCCGTGCTTCAGCACCAGTTTTTTGCGGTTCGGCATCAGACTGTTGCTTCCCAGTATCAGCAAACCGCACACTCAAATTATCTCCCTCAATGGGAAAGATCAGATTGTTGGACGAGTCAACGGTATCAAATATCTGGGTCGCAACATTCTCTGCGGTACCCTCCTTCCGCACGGTTGACTCAGGCACCACCTTGACAGGAGGTGTCGACGGCACCTCCGTTGCACCCGCACCCGTGGCACGCGGGGGTGACTCCGGAGCATCAAAGATAGAAAAATCTTCATCTTGAGGCTCTGCAAAAACAAAGTCAAATAGCTGTCAAAACAAGTTATACATAACATTTCAGACAAGCTATGCAACACTTACCAACAGTAACCGCAGGTTTCTTCGATGTCGGAACAGTCCTCTTAGACTGTAACCTCCGACGTTTCGGTCCACCGGCACCAGCAGCCGTCTCTTCTACTTGCCTTTTCCCCGCACCAGACTGCGGGCCCACAGCTGTACCCAAACCCTCAAGGGTATCAGATACTATCACATAATCCAAGTATCTACGAAAAGAAGAGTGAGAGATACCTGCCGCCTGCGGTACCAAATGAGGCACAACAGGGACCTCCGATATTTTCTTTTGGCGAAAGCGCACGCCTTTCACCGTCTGCCTCTTAGGCACACCCTTCGCATCAGGGTCCCCTAAGGCCCCAAGATCACCTGCATAAAAACCATGCAAGACGTGAGTCAGGGCAACCCTTATTGTTATCACAAAAATAAAGGATTCCTAAACATACCTTTGCCCCGCGGCAACTCAACTGCTAATGTGGCTTCAGTAGGCACCCGGAAGTTATCTCGAATGATAACATTAAACTCCTCCTCGCCATCCGCACAAACAACTTTTTCCACCTGACCCTGGAAATCCGGGGCAAACATCCTCGATACGGGTGCGTCCTCTGATAACAAACGCACAAGTCAGTAACGCATACAAGGATAAGAAAGTTAAACAAATGAAAAGTACATACCACCACTTTTCTCCCGCACCACGGGCTTCGATTTCTTGTTCCTCCGCATCAACATCATGCGCAACACCCACAACTGTGTGTTGGTCAACTTCACAGACTCAATGGTCTGCAACTGCGGAAACCACTCCACTGTCTTCACACTTGGGACCGCAATGGTCTCTGCTATGATCGTCTCGGTCACATTCCGAAACGTCATCTTTGCAACAATGGCAGCAGCCTATATAGAAGAACTTCTTCTTCCACATCGTTATCCCCTTGGGAGGAGTCATCAACTTGGGACTACCATCTCGCTGACGGAAAGAAAAGAACCCCAAGGACACCGTCATTTGATAAAACCGTCGGAAATCTCCAACGGTGGGCTCTATGCCAAGAGCACGAAAGGTGAACTCGAAATTTCGAATCCGAATCATACCAAACGGACTCATTTGAGAAATGTGGACCTTGTACCACTCCAAAACTTCGACAACAAAAACGGTCAAAGGTAACCGGAGATTGCAGTCACCAAAAAAGTCTGACCACATGGTCACGTAACCGGCCGGAGCATCGGCACCGGTGTCACCTTCCGATGGGTAGACTGCCCCATATTCAGAGGGCATTTGAACGTCAAGCATTAGACGATCAAAGCTTTTCCTGGTCCACTTTAACGCCGGTAAACCACCACCGGCGGCTCCCCCTTCCTCCTCCTCCGCCGCCACCGGCGAAGATGGCTCTGGGTTTTCACCCTCCACATTGTGTGGATTTGATGGTTCAGCCATCAGAAAATATCGAGGAAATGAAAGAACGTGAGTAGAAAAACTAAAAACCTCACCGGAACTTCAAGAAATATCGTCGGAGAAGACAAAGAACAAGTTTTCTCTCACCGGCAAATTTTTGAAATTTCGAACAAGTGAGGGGAAACTCACGCGAACGCACATCAGCAACCCTGTCTCCTGAACCTTCAAGAGCTACATCCAAGCAACACACCCGCTTCGAGCGAATATGGGAATGCAACACCGCAGACACTCATGAGTAGCTGCGGACATAACCATAGCTTCCGCAGACTGGTTGCTACGGAAGAGCCAAGCTAACTCCACATCACCGAGCGAAGCTACTTCAAGGCAAACTCGATATTGGAGCGGGAAGGTAAGTGGCTCCAAAACGAACGCAGATAAGCGATCTAAACGAGCCCTTGTCGAACAGCAAGCGTCCGAACAGTGGTAACAAGTCTGCTTATGACTTTGTTTGCCCGCCTATGGGCCGCATAGAATAAACAATGGTGGGCATACCCTTGCCTATGACCATGTTTATTTACCCATAGTACAAATCTACATTGTTCGACCAAACATGGCCAACAATGACGCAACGAGGTAACCGCAAAGGACGTGCGGTTACTAGAGAGCTATGACGACAAACACGAAAACCCAACAAAAAAGGGATCGTCATCTCACGACTAGATGCTGAACATAGAGCTCGAGCAAAGCACTTACAAGCATCAACTACCTTTGATCCAGATCTCAGAGATTGATCAAAAAGTTTCTTTTCTTCTTCATGCACCAATTCAACAATTGGTTTGAAGAAAAGACCACCTGTCAGAGGTTGAAAACCTCTGCATACCTTCAAACCACCATCTCAGAGGTTGGTTCGAAGTTTGTGCAGCATTACTAACAAAGTCTCCAAGAGACCTTCGGCACAACAACAGGTGGCAAGCCACCTGGTGACATAAATCGGCTGAGAATTTCGCATCAGACGAAATTCCTTCACCGATACGGAAGAGGCGTCAGATGACCCTTCCAGACCTCCAGCTTGATTTACATACAGAAAAGACCACACATGGTCTAGGATCTTCTCCAGACTCCAAACTACCTTCCAAACACCATAGTCCAGTACTCCTCCCACATACAACTTGTATGTGGCAGCAACACTAGACTGGGGGGACTTGAAGGGGTATGGTCCCAGATCTCGCGTCAGCATCGACCGCGAGTGACCATTACCCTTATCAAAACCCCCACTAGCTAACAACCTACTTGTGCCCATGCGAGAACGCGTCGGCACAAGGGTTGAATCCAATCTATCTGGTAACGAAGGAGGACTTGCATGGAACATGAGAACGGTAAACTGATGCGACATAGCATCACATCTGGTGTATGAAAACGGAAGTATTCACAGCGATGCGGCCTCGCACCGCATCCAGTGAACACTTATATCAATACAAGAAAGCCTTACCTTAGGCATAGAAGAAGATGAACGTAACGGTGCGGCTGGCACCGCACCATATGGGCATTTTCGTCACGACAAGGGATGCAGGCAAATAGTCTCCGCGGACGACGATGCGGCTAGCACCGCATCTCGTGTATTCCTTGATCACAAGTAGGAGACACGGTAACTTCAGACGTTACCGCATGTAGCGATACGGCTTGCACTGCATCCTATGCACTCAACAAGTGGGACTGACACCACAGTGCAAGTGGCACCAATGGCAGTTACCTGTCAGAGCTACGTAAGCAATGGACTGACGTGGCGTAACCTCCACGACCGACAAGCCTGACACACCTGCAAAGGTGTAGCACGTCGTCAGTCCATCCATCATCATCCTCCTTCACTCCTCGGCTATAAATACCAACCCCAAACCAGGTTTGAGGTATCTCTTCACAACTCTCTCACTACTACTACTATCTTACTTTGCTTCCCAAGCAAACTACTGATTCTCACGCCGGAGAGTGGTAACAAGGAGCACCCCCCACCCCATCCTCTTTGTTACGAGTCACAGCTTGTTTCCTTGTGCAGGAGATCAACCACCGGTGATCCAGCCAGCGATCCTCGAGAGGAAGGGATTAACCCTTCTTGACGAGACCAATGTATTAACCCTGCCCGGTTAACCATTGTTTCATCACATATGATAGACGTGCTATGTGATTTCTTGTTTATGTGCTAGTTGCTAGACATGTGTAGGACTTTCGTGCAATGTCTAAACAAAGTCTAATATACCATAGTAACTATTATAGGGCGTGGTCGATAGCTCTAGATTTCATACACTTAACCTAATATACCGAGCTAATCTAAGGTGAGTTCACATTTTTCTAAAAAGCATGTAATTCCCGATAATTGGGAATGGAGCAAACGACAGCCATCCCCCTTAGGTGGGATGCAACCTACGTATTCTCCTTGGGTAGAATACGGGCAACCTCGTCCCCTTGTGAGGGACGGAAACCGTTAATTTACTATTTATTTAACATGTCTTAAACGGACTATACGAAACTCTATCTAAAAGTCCCTACACATTTTATACCGATTAATCGCTGGGCCAATGGCGAACGGGTTATTAGTTAAATAGCACTATTAGGTTTGACAAGCCTCACACCGTGCCGCAGAGGACGGACGTGGACTAATATACTTAGGCACTTAGTCAGTGACGATAGACATTGACTCGAGGCACTAAACATAACTACAGTCAGTAGTCGGTATGGTACGAGTCTAGTAGTTTAAAACAATGGGGTAGCTCCCCATGACATGTTTTCTAAAGAACAGAGTAATTTAACAAAACTTATGTTTTTGGAACAACAATTAACCACTATGAACTCACCAACATTTTTGTTGATACGTTACTACATGCTTTGCTGGTCGTTAGGTACTTACTAGAGCTTGCATGGAGGACTTATCGTTGTGGGAAAAGAACCTTTATTGGGTTCTTATGAAACTTTATGAAATTTTAAACTTTTAAATTTGGATTTTAGACAGTATGCTTAGCCTGACACCTAAATTTGGTTTTGGATATTTGCTTTCATAAACACTAATCGTATTGATTGCGATGGACTTTATTTACTTTTACTTATTGTTCAATATGATTGGTGGCATGATCCTGGTTAGTCACACGCCTCGCGGTAATACTCCGCATGTGGATTTTGAGGGTGTGACATTAACTATGTAGTTGTGTTTGATTTCTTTCCCTGACATTCCGTTATAAGTTTTGTTAAAAACGAAGTTGTACTCAAAATAAAGTATTTATTTGGTATCATAAAACGGTAAGATGATAAACTAAATCGTTCTAATCGTTTGACTTTCCAAACAACATGCTTTATTTTCAAATCACATTTGTTTTACATTATCATTTGCTCGGTTTCGCCGTAACACGCGATATAAAAAGAAAACTAGTTATATTGTTTATGAATGATCATGAATAGTGATTTAAAATTTAAAATAATATATATTGTTTTAATATTTTATTATTTTAATATTATAATATAGTTGTAATTATATTTTCTTTTAGCTTTAACGTTATTTTCCTTTTTT
Organism: Helianthus annuus; assembly: GCF_002127325.2. Taxonomy (NCBI): domain Eukaryota; kingdom Viridiplantae; phylum Streptophyta; class Magnoliopsida; order Asterales; family Asteraceae; genus Helianthus; species Helianthus annuus. The sequence continues at coordinate 74,067,900 of NC_035445.2, forward strand.
TTTCTAAAACCATATTTATTTATTTTTAATATTTTTTTTTTCAAAACATATTTTCTTTATGAATTAATTTGATGTTTCTTTAATAATATATGTTTGTTAATTTTTTTTTTTCTAAAAATTTAAGTATGTAACTAAATCGATTCTGACGGTTTGGCTTTCTAAACAAAAATGCTACATTTTCAAATAACGTCTGTTTTAGAGTATCATTTGCTCAATTTCGCCGCAAAGCGCGACGCAAACAAAACTAGTGAAAATTATAATTGTTGTATATATTATTTATTTTTCATAGTATGTAATTTGTAATTAAGATCACATGTAGTGCTAAATTGTTAATACTCTTACAAATTACATAGGCAAATTGGATTTAAATAATCTCAGCTTTCTCAATTTGGCCGACAATAATTCTAACTCAGTTATTGGCGATAATAATCCGAATTAGTCCACTTTTGGCTGATAATGTGACAACCCTCACTAAACCAGGTATCCGTACGACTTAATTAATAATAATTTACTGCTTAATTACTGTGCTTACCTGAAATTGTGGACAAACTGCTACATGATTACTGATACTTGTACATACCTGCAGCATACTCTGTTTACTGTCACTACATTATTTACATGCTGAACCTTAGTGACAAACATGATGCACAAAAGCACAGTAGCACAATGAACGGATAACCTATTGAACGTGTTGTCATAACTAGCACCAGGCAGATACTGCCTCTAAGGCCTGTATGAGCCCGAGATAGTTTACTACACTAATAGTGAGTGTGGAGATACAAGGGTTGTAGAACTGCGTCTCTAGGAATAAGTTACAGTGACAGGATGTGCCTAAAACGTACTCTAAGTACAAAACTCAGCACTTTAACTAAAAATTCAGCATTTGGTTAACTAATAAAGTGCCAAAACATGAGAAAAATATTACTAGACACTTTCCAAAGTGTCGGGAATAAGTTGTGTCACTAAAATTAATATTAACGACACTTTAAAGCTTTGTTAAACGCTTTAACGGATTACTATCCAACCGAACAACCGGACTTTACCCGGGACATGAAAATATTGCCATTAACATTATTTATCTTTTTCTGAGCCAGTTAGGGTCCCTGAATACCCTAATACCCAACGTAATGCACAACACACTAGTAACCGGGTTAATCCCTAAACTAACCTAACTATACACTAACTAAATAGTTGGAAATGAACCAAGACCCCCCCCCCCTCTTAACCGAATTCGGTCCCCTGGGGGGACACCCCCATGTCCTTTATTGATTAAAACAATCTTATGTCTAATATCAAGGTTACATTAAATCCAATGGTTAAGGAACTTGGGTTTGTCTATAAGTAGTGGACTTGGACTACCATTCTTTCCATCACAACTCACCACTCAAAACTCTCTCCTCTCTCTCCCAAAGAGCTACGGCCGAACACCCCTATCCATCCATCAATTTTTTTGAGTTTTGTTCAAGCATTCCAAGTATACACAAGTGTTAAGGATCACCTACAAGGAGGCTTAGTGCATTGGGAAGGCGAAGGACCTCACCCTATTGCTTTTATCCACTCATTTTGCGACTAGAATCTTCCCTAGCCTCGAGCTAGTAGTAAGTTACTATAATCACCTTCTCGAACTATTTTAAGATGGTTAAAATGATTTGTAACGGTTAAAACTCGTAAACATACAAGATGAAGTGTAAAAGTCTACTAAAAAGGCTAGTAAAGATGGTTAAAAGCTTGAATGTTGTGTAAATCTTGTAGTATTTGATTTGTGTAGTTATTTAGGCCCGATCTATGTTGTGGTAGCTCGGATCATCGTTTAACCCGGATTGGTCATGATCATGGATCATGGCATAGAGCTTGTTTAAGTGTAACAAGGGTTAAGTGATGAAACTCTACCACACACGAAACTTGAACTTGTGTAAAAGCGATTTTACTTACGAAATAGTGTTTAAAACTAGTAGATCTACGGATCTACAAGCGGTATTCTCAAAGGACCGAGTGTCAAAGAAATCATATTTTCTAAAGCCGGATCTTACATGAACAAGAATGATTTTTAAACACACAAGTGTGTAAACACTTGTGTAACACCACGTTTCAACAAAGAACTAGTTTTGTCAAAATTTTTCAATAAGTTGTAAAGATGGAATTTCTTTAAAAACGAGGTTTTTATGAAACCGGATTGATTTATATAAAGATCCACTAAAAGTAATGGGATTTACTTCATAGTTTTGAAAAACTACAAGTTCATGTAATTTTTGCCGATTTACATATTTATTGACTAGTTTGTTGTTCTGAACATTGTTTTGGTTGAATAAGAAAATTGTTGGTTTGATTTATAAAAGAAAATGATACGCTTGAAAGCGTGGCCACCTCCCGTTACAGAGGAAACTCTGGCGAAATTTTTCCAAAAACCTAACACTTAGAATTATTTTCACTACAAGTGTTAGAAATACTTTTCGACTTGTTTTCAAATTATAGATTTCGCCACGACTTTATTTACAAAATATCGGAGGTGGGATTTCACAAAATAAAACTTGGTAAATATATATTTAGTATATATTTATCATAACGTCACTTGTTATGTGTTTATGATTATTTTGTGAAATATACAAATATTATTTTTAGGGTAAAAATAATATTAACGAATGATAACGAATCCAAAATAATACGAACACCTCTACGATAAATATATAAGTTACACCGGTAATTATTATTACCACTCGATCGTTAAAACGTAACTTACGCATTTAAGGAAATATTTATGAACGCGTATTTTTGCCAAGGTATTATTTTAGGAAAATTATATGTAATAGAAAATATAATACTTTTGAGAAGAATATTTAAATTTTGGAGTTAGAAATAAAATATATTTTAAGTGAGACTTAATAATATATTTCGAATACACATGTATTAAATCCCCCATCCTTGGGAAGGAAAATGATTACCAAGTATTTACAAAATGTAAACACGAAATAGTTGTCTAACTATTTCCCAAAAACTTTAAACCATAAAGCTAAGGCACTGCCGTCCGTCTAATAGAGCTAGTACATGTAAGTCGTCGCACAGCTGCTTGATCAGGAGATATACTTAGTAGAGACGCACCACTGTGAGTTCATGTCCCCCTTTTCTCTTAACTGTTTTCAGTTTTATAAACTGCGGGGGTGAAATACATGTTACTTTTATTACAAGTACTTTATACATGGTATGGTTAGCGTAAGGAGGTTTACTACTTAGATCATGTGAGTGGGTAGGCGGAAACTTGAGGCCATTAATCCTCATGGTAGGACCGAGGGACAGGAGCGGTAGATCTATCTGGGTGTAGCGAGCCCAGCCCCAGGCCAAACAGAATGGACCTCGGGGTGACTTTGTGCCCAACGCATAAATCCGCTAGGTTTGAGTCTTCCTACTTGCACTTCACACATATCAATGGCCTTGCAAACCATTGGTGATCTCTTTTTCCTTATTTGCTACATACCAGGACTTTATACATACAAAGGTTTATTTACTCACTTACACATGAACTCGCTCAACATTATTGTTGATTTTTCCAACTTACATGTATTTCAGGAAATTAAAGGATCTGGCGCGGTATGTTGTGTTTTCCCGCTGCATTTGGGTTCCGAGGTCATCCCGGTTTAGGAAATGTGACTTTTTCCTGGACGAGTCACAAATCTTAAACTGCGTTTCATTCATGTGGTTGTTTATGTCATTCAAACAATATTTTATGTTATGTTGTTAGGATGTGTTTCCGTTGAGACAATGTTGTTATATTTGATTTTTAAAACTTAATTAAATGGATGATCTTGCATGGTTTTTATTTCATATAGCTTGTTATGATTAAGCTATGGTATTAAGAAGTCACACCAAAATTAACCACGCTTCCGCAAAGCCAGGGTGTGACAGCTTGGTATCAGAGCTTTGATCATAGCGAACTAGGATTCCTTCTCGAGTCTAGACTATGATCACTAGGGCTCTCACGAAAACATTTTTACTGCATACCACTTAAGTCCAGATCCAAAACGTTTTTATAAACAAATGTTGAGCACATTTTATTTATTATTTATAGGCTCAGTCTGGGAGGCTGAGGCTCGGTCTGAGAGGCCGAGGCTCAGTCTAAGAGATCGAGGTAGATGGCTAGTGAGGCTAGGAAGAGCAGTCTAAGAGGCTGGGAGAATTTGGCTAGCGAGACTAGGAGTATCAGTCTAGGAGACTGGGAGGCTAGTGGGACTAGGAGAATTATTTGATTGCTTACTTGGTGACTAATGTGTTTACCTGATTGTTTGACTGATTATTTGTGCATATTTGTGTTTATGTTACAGACACATGGACTCGTCCGGCACTGGTGATTCAGACACCACAGGCCCTAGACCCATAGTATCCGACGACCTAGAGTCTTCAGAGCACGAGGTTCACACATCTGACGTTACTAGCACAGACGAGGATGACTTTCAGACTTTTGCGTTACCTGACGAGGCTGTTGAGCTCGCTGATGGCCCTTTGGCCGGGGACCTACCGCTTGTAGAGATCCCTGCTCCCGTACCACTTGCTTCATATCCTGCGTACGATTTGCTTCTCGACGCCGACGTTGATGGCGACGTCGATCTGTTTGATAATGAGCCCCTAGAGGATGAGGTTCAGGGCGAGGCCCTTCTAGCTGCTGGAGATCTTTTGTTGATCGCAGATGCTCCCGCTGAGGAGTCACCTGCACACTCACCGGTCCCAGACTCTTTCGAGTCTGTGGCCTCCGCACCTTCACACACTCAGAGTGCGCAGCACTTTTCTCACGGTTCAGATCCAGATAGAGCATCCTCTGTTGCCCCTGCTCCTAGCTTTGCTTTCGACCACGATGATGGGGAGGATTCCGATCCTGTTTTTCCCCCAGGATTCGACCCAGATCAGGATATAGAGTTTATACCTATGGATCAGCCTATGGAGGATCCGGTCGACCCAGTTGGCCCAGTTGATCCCATCGACCCTGAGTTTGATTTTGAGATGGCCTTTAATGACCCCGAGCCTGCCATGGCCCCCGAGCAGGTAGCCGCTCTAGACCTTGCGTTTGAGCATGACCCAGTTCATGCTGGCGCACCCATTTTTGAGCCTGTGATTGCTGACCCACCTATTGATGATCACCTTGTGGATGCTCCGTTGTTGGAGGGCGATCATGTCATTGCTGCTGATCATGGTGATCCCCCACTTATCGCTGTTGCACCTGTTGACCCTTTTGTTGCACCCCACCATGATCCTATGCCTGTTCAGTTTGACCGTGCACTTTTTGAGGCACAGATTGACCCACGAGATGAGCACGCACAGCACGGGTGGATTCCTGCTGATGACGAGGTTCCACCTATTCCCCCTCAGATCACTGATACTCGTCACGTTGATACCTCTTTTACATTCCCTCAGTTTACACCTCCAGCTCAACCTGGAGAGGGTTCTTTGGCTCGTCCTTTTGGACATGTACCGGTATCTATCCCAGCTATACCACCGTTTTCTACTACTTTTTCCCCTGTTCCACCATTTCCTGTATCACCTTTTGATCCAGCCAGTGAGCCATTCCTTTGGTCGTCACCACCTGTTATGCCACCGACCGACCCCTACCATCCTTTCCATATGGGATACTCTATTAAGGACGTTTTGATGTCATTTGTTGCCCAGCACGAGGCACACACACGGCGCATTCAGGAGCTTGAGAGAGCTCAGCCGCCGCCGTGCCAGTGTCAGGGTCAGACCCACCCTACATCTTCGCAGCACCCTCGACCTTTACCACCGGACTATGCTGCACGCCTTTTTGCATTAGAGCAGCAGGTTGCTTCTTTCTTGCGTACCCAGAGAGCCACGGAGGAGGACTGGCTCCAGTTGCGTCGTTTGTTCTACACCCATTTTCCCCCTCCTCCACCGCCATCAGTGTAGAGCTCTTCAGTACCGTATGGGTAGACGTTGGTGAGAAGACGGCGATTGCTTTTGACTGCACAGCATTTTTGGAGACTACATTTTGATTCTGACTTTTGTTGATCATGTATATGGGATGTATTGACACTGATTTGATATAGTTTTTGGACTGGGGTGATGTAGCCCTTAGTCGACTGATGTTGTTTGACACTATGATGTACTTGTACACTTACTATGTGGTCTCGATATATGGCAATCGCAGTATTCTCATCATATTTGATGTTTGATTGATTATTTATATTTTTTTTATGACATGGGATGTTGTGTGATTGATGTATTGTGATTGGCCTATTTATAACATGAGATGTTATGTATTATTACTATCATTATGTACGTACGCTTTATTATGGCCTGACCAACGTGAACACATCTTTAGAAGATGCCGAGACGTCAAACGCCGATGCCTACCAATCAGGCAGAACTCCAGCAAATCATCGCTGCTGCCATCGCGCAATACGCCGCCTCTCAAGGAGGGACTAGTGGAAGTAACTCTGGCAATACTAGCAACAACAATCCACCTCATGGTAATACTAAGTCACTAAGACATACCATGACCTAATTGGATATCTTCAGCAGGGATGCTAATGTCGTTCATATGTTGTAACGTATGTGTAGGGTGCACCTACAAGCAGTTTCTAGACTGCAAGCCTGTCAACTTTGATGGCACAGGAGGTGATGTCGCCTTCGTTCGTTGGGCTGAGAAAACCGAATCTGTTCTTCGCATGAGCAAATGTGCACCAGACCAGCAAGTCACCTACATTTCTGGGCTATTCTTAGATGGAGCCCTATCTTGGTGGAATTTGCAAGTACAGACACTTGGTGAAGCTGCTGCCTACGCACTAACCTGGACCGAACTGAAGGAACTTATGCGCAAAAAGTACTGCTCTCGCGCGGAAATCCAAAGATTGGAAACTGAGTTCTGGCATTTGAAAATGGAAGGTCCAAAGATCGCAGAATACGTTCAGAGGTTTCATGACTTATCGCATGTGGTACCCTATATGGTCACTCCAAAATTCAAGCGAATTGAACGCTTCATTTGGGGTTTAGCTCCCCAAATCATAAGCATAGTAACCTCCTCCAAGCCTGCAACAATTACTGAGGCGATTGATCTGAGCGTGGCTATCACTGAGGAGGTTATTCGCCTGAACAAGTTCGATGAGATCGAGGCAAAGAAGAAAGAGACTCACGTCGAGTCATCAGGAGGTAACAAGCGGAAGTTCTCGAACTTCAAGCAAGGCACCAGTGGTGTTGTCAAGAAAGGAGAATCAAGCATGCCAGCTCAGGTTACAGCTGGTAGTGGAAAGAAAGGAAAGGGATATATGGGCACCCAGCCCAAGTGTAATACCTGCCAACGACACCATTCTGGCCATTGTAGTGTGAAAGTATGCGAAGCTTGTGGGAAACCTGGCCACTTGAAGGATTCTTGTTGGGCCATTGTTGGCCAGGGAGGCCAGGGAGGATTCGGAAACAGAAATAATAACCGGGGTGGGAATGGAAATCGCCCACAAGGAAACAATGGAGGTAATGGAAATCGAGGCAACAATGTGAATCAAGCGGGCGCTGTGAATCGTAACCAAAGAAATAATCAAGCTGGGAATGGAGGTGGAAACGGGCAAAGACCCGGATGCTTCAACTGTGGTGATCTTGGGCACTACAAGAGGAACTGCCCAGAATTGAACCAAGCCCGTGGAAGAGTGTTTAATATAGAAGCGAGGGAGGCGCGCCAGGATCCCAATGTCGTCACTGGTACGTTCCCTGTAAACCAACGCTATGCATCCGTTTTATTTGATACTGGTGCCGATTATAGCTTCGTGTCTTTAGAGTTTAAGAATATGCTTGGTTTAGCTGGTAGTAAATTAGATATTCCGTACTCAATCGAATTGGCTAATGGAAAGTTGGTAGAAGCCGGTGAAGTTATCAGAGGTTGTGTGATCGAATTGGGAGAGCGTGAGTTTGCCTTGGATCTACTACCAGTCTGTCACACCCCCAAATCCACCTGCGGAGTACCACCGCTTGGGAGCGTGACTGACCAGGATCAAGCCACCAATCATATTGAACATAGCATATAATAATTAAAGTAGTTTATGAAAATCCAACTCAATACAATTGATGTTCAAACCAAACGTAATATTAGTAGCGGAAGCATAATATGAAAACCCAATGTATGTAATAAGTTCAAGTGTTATAAAGTTTAACATGGCATCCACGATCTATGCTCCACAATGACCTGCTCCTCCCTGTGCAAGCTCCATATGTACCTAAGGTCCTGCAAGGCATGCAGCAGAGAGTCAACAACTAGTTGAGCGAGTTCACAGAAAGTAAGTACGTAATAGCAAAATCGTATGTTCATTTAGTGGGGGCTTCCCATGTATGTATGTACTAATAGTGGGGGTTTCCCATGATTATATTTATTACTAATGGGGGCTTCCCATGTTTATCCTTACTAGACTATTTGCAACCATGAGTGTTCTTCTTAACCCGAGAACAGGAATACGTACAAGGTCACGTAGGTTTTACGTGAGTGCCCTTCCCCGAGGACAGTGGTACGCGTGGGGTTTACGTAGGTTTTACGTAAGTGTCCTTCCAACCCGGAAGACAGTAGTAGGTATGAGTTTACGTAGGTTTTACGTAAGTGTCCTCCCGACCCGGGAGACAGTGGTAGATACTAGTTTACGTAGGTTTTACGTAAGTGTCCTGACTAACCTGAGGACGATGGTATATAGTCTAGCAATAGCGTAAGTACGAGTAATTATCCAATTCAAATCTTCCAACCCAATTCCCAACCCGGGAATCCCATGCCTTGGCTGTGTGAACTCACCTTGGTTTGCTCGGTATGCTAACTATGTGCTCACGAATAAATCAATCACGTCCTATAGTATGCATGTATATTAAATCAGTTGCATGTCGTTTATGTCACGAAGTGTGTTTAAATAGTTATCACATATCACGTATGCAGTTTAGTCAAAATCGCACCATTTATGCTTGACAGGATTAACAGGCAGTTAACATACTTCATACAAGGTTTTGACTTAGTACCATGAGCATCATAAGTAAATTCAGACAATTCATCAACAAGCGTCGGATCATTCATCAAGCATAAAGTTCAGACTATGTATTAAGCGTAATACTCGGACTAGGTTATCAAGCATAAAGGTTGGACTAGTATATTAAACAAACTCGGTTCATGTTTAAGATTCAAAGGTCGGACTATATGATTTGTATAAAACTCGGACATAGGTGCATATGTTATTAAAGTTCGGAAAACATCACCTATATATAAACTTCGGACTCCCTTGTATTCATTAAAAGGTCGGATCCTTGTGTTTAAACAAAAGTCGGATCCTTATATGTGCATTCAAAAATTCGGACTTCATGTCCTTTCTAAAACTCGGATCTTTGTAGCATTCAAGCAAAAACTCGGACTACACATCATAAATGAAACTCGGACCATAAGCATCAATCAAAACTCGGACCTTATGCATTCATAAAAAAACAATCAAACATTACCTGACCATTCACATGCAATTATGATTACATTACAGTGGCCGACAACACCTAAATTGAGAAACAACTATTACATAATATAGAAAATATGGCTGCCATTTTGGATCATTTGTCAAGTTTGTTTGTCAGACCACCTAACTTCAAGTGCATTGGACCATTAAAACCACTCATAAATCATAGGTTTGCTTCGACTTTGTGGATCTAGTGGATACTCTCATTGGACCAAATAAATTGCACACATTCACATATAGGCAGTCCCAAAGCATTCAGAAAGCATCAAGTCTATCCTAAAGGACATGTGCAAATAATTAACATCTACCCTAGTCTAGGCTTCCATCTCGTTTAACACACACACTCAACCAAACGAGCACAATCACTTACGTATTCCAAACCCTCATGATTATCCATGCCATCAACATCATAACGAGCATATTGACAATAAGCAGATTAATCCATGCCATCACTAACACAACAAATAGGTTACACATCATATTCATGCGACACATCAATCTTACTCACACAAGCATGATTATCAAAACAACTCAAGCAAGGGAAATCACTAACCAGTAGTTTGCTTCGCTAGGATGATGTTACGAGAAAGGGGTAGAGTTTCGATAAGGGGAGGCTGCCGTCCAAGACAAGTAAGAGGAGTAGGGTTTTGTTTGACTTTGTGATTTCACGTAACAATATAATACAAATCCTCAAAAGTGGGTCGGTGGTTAAAATACAACATCCAATAATAAGTCACAAGGTAAAGTGGGCCGAGATCAATTAGTTAAGTGGGCCGAGATCAAATTAAATGTGTAGGGTGTTTTCGTGTGGGGTGAATATTTCGGGTGGGGTGTGTTTGGCAACAAAGATTCACATAATACAAATAAAGTCTCATAACCATTCATTAAATCAACATGTCGAATTATCACACAAGGTTCACATACGTTACATTAAGTACAACGGTAAGTTCTGAAATACGAGTTGTCACATTATCCCCAACTTAAAAGAAATTTCGTCCCGAAATTTGGTACGTACTCACTGAGGAGGCTAGTTAAGTTGCATGGTTTTCCTGGGGTGTCACATCCTCCCCCCGTTGATCTGGAATTTCGTCCCGAAATTCCGTGGTAGCTTCAGCCTCAGTAGTGGTTGTACTGTTCGCGAATAACTAGGGATACTTTTCTTTCATTTGATCTTCTCATTCCCAGGTGAACTCTGGGCCACGACGGGAGTTCCAACGAACTCGAACAAGAGGTATTCTGGTGTGCTTGAGGACCTTAACATCCCGGTCCGTGATTTCAACAGGTTCCTCGACGAACTGCAACCGCTCGTCTACAGTGAGCTCCTTTAAGGGAACTATGAGGGTCTCATCTGACAGGCACTTCTTCAGATTCGACACGTGAAAAACATTGTGAACTGCACCGAGTTCAGCTGGTAAGTTTAGTCTGTAGGCCACTTTGCCTATTCTTTCCGCGATTTTCGAACGGTCCGACATACCGCGGATTGAGTTTGCCCCGTTTGCCAAAACGAACCACACCCTTCCAGGGTGAGACTTTGAGTAAAACCCGGTCCCCGACCTGAAATTCCAATGGCTTCCTACGTTTATCCGCGTAGCTTTTCTGACGGTCGCGTGCTGCCGCCATGCGTTGTCTTATCTGTGCAATCTTTTCCGTGGTGTCCACTATAAGTTCTGGACCCGTGATTTGACTATCCCCCACCTCTGCCCAACAGAGAGGTGACCGGCATTTACGCCCGTACAATGCCTCGAATGGAGCGGCTTGAATGTTGGTGTGATAACTGTTATTGTATGAGAACTCCACCAAAGGGAGATGCTTTTCCCAGCTGTTGCCGAAATCAATGACACATGCCCGAAGCATTTCTTCTAGTGTTTGAATCGTGCGCTCAGACTGCCCCTCCGTCTGAGGGTGATACGCCGTGCTCATGTCTAATCGAGAGCCGAATGATTTGTGCATCGCTTGCCATAGCTCTGAAGTGAATCATGCATCGCGATCCGAAATGATAGAGGTGGGCACCCCGTGCCTTGAGACTACTTCCTTCAAGTATATGTCTGGTAGTGTGGAAAACTTGTCTGTTTCTTTAATTGCCAAGAAGTGTGCAGACTTGGTGAGTCGATCCACGATTACCCAAATAGTATCGTTCCCACGCTGGGATCTAGGTAGGCCTGTAACAAAATCCATGGAAATTTCCTCCCATTTCCATTGTGGTATCTTTGGTTGTTGGAGTAGGCCCGCTGGTTTCTGATACTCTGCCTTGACTCTTGCACAGGTCAAGCATTTGCTGACGTAGGTAGCGATGTGGGCATTCATGCTAGGCCACCAATAAGTAGTTCTGATGTCGTGGTGCATTTTATCCGACCCTGGATGTACCGAGTAGCGCGATTTGTGAGCTTCATCCATCACTAGCTCACGCAAGTTGCCATAAAGTGGGACCCAAATACGCCCTGTTACATAGTAGGCGCCGTCTTCCTTCTCCTTGAGCCGCGTAAGGCTTCAGCCCTGACGTTTTCGGGTTTCAATGCTTCTACCTGAACATCTCGTATCTGTGCTGGAAGACTAGACTGAATGGTGAGCTGCAAAGCTCGTACGCGCTTAGGTGTAGTGTCTTTCCGACTGAGGGCGTCAGCCACAACATTGGCTTTGCCTGGATGGTACTTGATAGCGCATTCGTAATCGTTCAAAAGTTCGACCCATCTTCGTTGTCGCATGATCAAATCCTTTTGCTTAAGGATATGCTCGAGACTCCTGTGATCGGTGTAAATAGTGCACTTGGTACCGTACAGGTAGTGTCGCCATATCTTAAGCGCGAAAACAACAGCTCCCAGCTCTAAATCGTGTGTCGTGTAGTTTTGTTCATGAACCTTGAGTTGACGAGAAGCGTACGCAATAACTTTATCCCGTTGCATCAATACACACCCAAGACCCTGTATCGATGCGTCACAATAAACCACAAAATCCTCCGTGCCCTCTGGCAATGAGAAGATAGGTGCGCTGCATAGTCTATCCTTTAAGTACTGAAAAGCGGTTTCCTAGGGACCTCCCCAACGGTAGGTGACACCCTTCTGTGTCAGTAGTGTAAGCGGCTGTGCGATCTTGGAGAAGTCTTTGATGAATCGTCTGTAGTAACCCGCCAAACCCAAGAATTGGCGTATTTTCGTTGGAGTGCGAGGTGCAGGCCAGTTTATGATCGAATCTACCTTGGATGGATCAACATGAATCCCATCCTTGGTTACCACATGGCCTAGAAAGTGGACTTCACGAAGCCAGAAGTCGCATTTTGAAAACTTGGTGTACAGCTGTTCCTTTCGAAGAAGTTCCAAGATAAGCCGTAAGTGCTGCTCGTGTTCCTCCTGACTCTTGGAGTAGACCAGGATGTCGTCGATGAAAACAATCACAAACTTGTCTAAATAAGGCTTGCACACCCTGTTCATAAGATCCATGAAAACTGCCGGCGCGTTCGTTAGCCCGAATGGCATGACTAGAAACTCATAATGGCCGTAGCGAGTTCTGAATGCTGTTTTTGGAGACGTCCTCATCCCGGACTCTCAGCTGGTGATAACCTGACCTCAGGTCTATCTTGGAGTAGTAGCTCGACCCTTGCAACTGGTCGAATAAATCGTCAATACGTGGAAGAGGATAACGGTTCTTCACCATTACCTTGTTAAATTCCCGGTAGTCTATGCACATCCTAAAGGTACCGTCCTTCTTTTTCACGAATAACACTGGAGCTCCCCAAGGCGAAGAGCTTGGGCGAATGAAGCCCTTTTCCAAAAGTTCTTGTAGCTGCTTTGACAGTTCTTCCAGTTCAGTTGGAGCCAAACGATATGGTGCTCGAGCTATGGGTGCTGCTACTGGAGCGAGCTCGATTTGAAATTCGACCTGACGATGAGGCGGTAGACCAGGTAGATCTTCAGGAAATACTTGAGGAAATTCGTGTACAACTGGTTTCGTCGATGCATCAGTAATTAGTGCCAAAATGGCAGTGTGCCCCTTTCGTAAACATTTCTGAGCCTTCAGGAAGGAGATGATGCCAACCACAGCACCACTCTTGTCACCTTGAACTTCGAGAGGTTCCTTACCAGAACGAGGAATACGAATGATCTTCTCCTTGCATAAGATTTCTGCCTGGTGTTGGGATAACTAATCCATCCCAATAACGATATCGAAACTACCCAAAACTATGGGAATGAGATCAATCAAGAAGGTCTGACCGGCTAAGACAATATTACAACCCTTGACTACATGTGCGGCTTCTACACTCTTACCATTTGCTAACTCTACGACATGTTTGGTGTTTAGGGGTGTGGGTGCACGTTTTAACATTTGACTAACTTTTAAAGACACATAACTGGTATCTGCACCCGAATCAAACAAAACAGTAACGTAAAAGTCGTCGAGAAGAAACTTACCCATGACTACGTTAGGATCGTTCCTTGCGTCACCTCGACCCAGCACAAAAGAACGACCCCTAGCTTCATTGCCGTTATTGTTCCCACCGTTGTTGTTACCATTGCCTTGGTTGTTGTTGTTGTTGTGATTCTGGTTCTGGTTTAACTGGGGGCAATCACGCTTGAAATGACCTTCAGCCCCACACTGAAAACATCCCCTGTTGCCCCGTTGTTGCTGCTGCTGCGGGTTTTGTGGAGCTGGTAATAACAATTGCTGGTTCTGATTCGCAGGCCGTGGACTCTTGCAGTCTTTGGCCTCGTGACCCATCTTGAGGCACCTCTGACAACGACCCTTGTTGCACTGGCCGCTGTGATGCCTGTTACAGTTGTGACACTTGGGGTGAAATCCTTGATACCTTTTCTGCCTATGACCACCAGAAGATTGCTGACTAGGACTCTGGTAATGGTCAGTCTTCTGCTGCTGAGCCTGAGACTGAACAGTTGCTGAACCTTTGCTAGAATCCCCCTCCCACTTTCTTTTGTTGTCACTGGGGGTAGTAGGAGTAGCAACTGAAGTGGTAGCACTGATGCGTTTGGGCAACTTGTTCTGTTCCACCGCCTGATCCGTGAGGCGATGAGCAAGACGCTGGATGTCTTGGATATTGTCGAGATTAGCCGATGTCACATGGCTCTGAATTTCTGATGCTAGACCCTTGAGGTACAACTCAATGCGCTTGATCGGAGGGTCCACCATGGTTGGACACAAGATGGCCAGTTCGTTCGACTGTTTCGTGTAAGCTTCGATTTCCGACCCCGTCATTTTCAAATGATAAAGCTCCACTTCCAACTTTTGGATGTCATCACGTGTGCAGTATTCCCTTTTTATCAATTCCTTGAAATCGTTCCAAGGGGTGGCGTTAGCAGCCGCCAGCCCTAGAATCTGTACTTGCGCATTCCACCAGGTTAGCGCAATCCCTTCCAACGTGCCAGTGGCGTACTTTACCCTGCAAGCCTCAGGGCATTCACACATCTCGAATACCGACTCGAGCTTTTCGAACCAATGGAGGAGTCCCACTGCTCCTTCTGTGCCACTAAATGTGCTTGGACGACAGTCCATGAAGTTCTTGAATGTGCAGACAGGTTGTGGGGCGTGTTGACCTATTGTGTACAAATAGGATAAAGTTAAACACAAGAGTTAATGTAGGATCTAAAGATCCTAGTGTGAATCACATCCGCAGGGTATACTACCTGCTTGTGCAGCTGCAAGTGTCGCAGCTACTTGTTCATTGATAAGAGCCGTCAACTGGGCTTGAGTCATGTTAATACGTCCGGCCATTGATCTTCATAGTAAAAGTAGCATAAGTGAGAATGGTTCGCGAGTAGTGCGACGACAGAAGAGTGTAAGCACATAGGTATTCCCAAGTAATAACGAATAGTAAGCAATGTAATCTAAGCATACTACGAGCAAAGTTCTATGTAATTCTAGCAAGCAGGTAATAAACATAAACCTTATTACCTAGGGTGTTGAGTCTTGCACGTGGAGCGAAGCGTCGTTGTGGATCGTTGAGCACTGTACTGGTTATAGTCTGGTTTTAATAAAAACGTTTTCCCCATATTAAAACCAAGTTCTCTATAACCAATGGCTCTGATACCAATCTGTCACACACCCAAATCCACCTGCGGAGTATCACCGCTTGGGAGCGTGACTGACCAGGATCAAGCCACCAATCATATTGAACATAGAATATAATAATTAAAGTAGTTTATGAAAATCTGATGTGCGTGAAGTGTGTTATATTTTAGATGTATAATTAAGCCCCTTTTTACACTTTTAGCCAAGTTTTAAATTTATAAAACACGATATTTACTAACACTAAACACACATATGGGCAAGTGCACCCATCGTGGACGTAGTATAGTGTTGGTAAGATACCGAGGTCGTCCAAGGACACAAGAGCTTTTAATACCGGTTTATCCTCAACGTCTAATCAAATCAAAAAGTGAGAAAAATGTTTTAAACTAAGAAAACTAAAAACTAACTAAATGCTGAAAAATAAAATAAAATAAAAACAGATAGACAAGATGAATCACTTGGATCCGACACGTGTATTAGTATAACCTTTAATTATTTTCGCACTTTTGCACTTGTTTAAGATATTATCTTAGTTATTGTAGTAGGCCCCTCTTTTGAAGGCGATGTTACCCTCAACCCAGTAGTTTGAGTCAGCAAGGATACAATCCTAAAGGGTCGGATTATTGAAAGATAATGAATTAAGTTATTAATGCAAATTGTGGTAGGCCCCGCTTTCGGCGGTGACGTTACCCTCGGCTAAGTAGTCTGAGTCAGCAGGGATACAGTCCTAAATAGCCGGGTTATAGTATTAATAGTAGTTGACTTATGAGGGGGTCAAAGAGTTTGGATCCCCGCCATCCAATACCTATGGGCATTGAAGGAGATCCTACTAAATTTGACCCAGGTCCCAAGCAGGACCTCTAAACACTGAACAAGGGCAAGACCCTTACCAAACCGTTCCCTTAACCCCCGACCAGGTAGCCAACATACCTCCATATAAACCGTGGAGATATGAATGGTGAAAATCTTTTATTTTATATAGACAGTAAAATAACGCCAAGACACCACGGACAAACGATAAGGAAAGATCATCTTCAACATAAGTAACTAGTTATTAAAGTCATTAATACAAAACCAAATAAAAAGTGCAAAAGATTAAAAATAAAAAGTATTATACTAAACACTTGTCTTCACCAAGTGATGTAAGAGACTTAGGCAAACATGGCCTTGATTGTCAAGAACTCTTACGATCAATCTTGGATCCCGAGACGACTCACACACTCTACGATGGACAATGGATGATGGTGGTGGATGACGGTATTATGGTGGTGGTGGGTGGTGGATGAAGTGTGAGAGAGGTGGTGTGCCAAGGGATGAGTTGGAATGAAACCAAGCACTCCTATTTATAGGCTGAACAGAAGGCTGGGCACGGCCCCGTGTCCGCTGGACACGCCCCCCTGCCCGTCTGACACTCTCTCTCTTCATTAATTGTAATTCGCAATTACAATTAATGCGCCTGCTGTACTTTCACCACGCCCCCGTGCCCGCTGGACACGGCCCCGTGGTGGGCAATGGAAGCTTCTATAGGTTTGTCTTTTCTGCTGCTTCTTGGGCACGGCCCCGTGTCCGCTGGACACGGGGCGTGTTCAGTCTTCTGCTTTCTCTTCTTTGCCTTGGAGGATGCCGTTGAGGGTCCGGGCAGTCTACTTTTATTCCTTTTCTTGTATTTATGCTAAAATTAGTTGTCTTTTTGCTTCTTTTGTGAATTTAGCTCATTTCATCCTGAAAATACAAAAGAAAGACAAAAACACTCTTTTTCCAACATTAGTACTTAAAAAGGGTTAGTTTTATGCCTTAATTGATGTGATTTATATTTTGCATTTTACACACATCAAATACCCCCACACTTGAACTTTTGCTTGTCCTCAAGCAAAACTCTTTAAGTGTGGCTTACACTCCCAAATGGAATGGGTAGAAGAGAAAGTTTTTTTTTTTTTTGGCTTGTCCTAGAGTGTCGGGAATCCAAGTTCTTTGTAAGTTTTATTTTTATTTATTTACAATCCTATTCGTTATGATTTATTTAGAACGTTTCATAAGATAAATTACTTATTCGGGCATAGCATGCCTTATTAAAATTCCATTTATATACAAGTTCACATACCTCACGGGAGATCACTCGGCCGAAGGTGTTAATTTTTTAGTGAATCACTCGAAAGAGGCATGGAACTTACGCCTTCCATAGGCTTGCCAAGCAATCAATCCTCCTCCTTTTTAACTTTTTACCTTTGTAAATATCAAGAGGACTTTTGGGTGAAGGGTTAGGTTTGGGTTAAAGGTGGGTGGTTGGGTTAGTGGTTAGTAAAAGGGCGAAATTCATAAAAAGCGTCGGTTTTCGTGACACACCTTGTTTTTAGTGACTTTTTATTTTGAAGTATTTCTACAAACAAGCTTTTATATTGCTTTTGTTTGTTTTTGACTTCATCATCGTTCATTTTTTTTTATATAGTCACATGAAATAGCGAGCTTACGAAAAACCGAGCTTGTTACTAAAATAAAGGGTGAAAAATAAAAAGGGATTTTTGGTGGGTGAAAAGGTTTTGGGGTAATAAAATGAAAGGTTTAGGCTCAAAGGGGCTAACTAAGGGGATTTTGGGTAGGTGGTAAAAAAAATGAAAAATAATGGTGTAGAAAGAAAAATTTGGTTAGTCCTAATGCCTCCATCATTTACTTACTTGGGTTTAAGTTGGTAAGGACCGGGAATGTATCGTCGTGGCAAGTTCTAGAGTTGTAAGAACCAAGCGGCTATTCACACAAGAAACGAAAAATGAGCATTTAGTCTAAAGATGTATATTTGTATGCTCAATAAAGGCTCAAAACTCACTTTTGTGAGAATGGGTTTTTAATGTGATCAAGTATATATAATCGAATTTTTAACTAGACTTGTTATGCCGTTTCGTAATTTTCTTACGTTGGTTCTTTATTATCACGACGCTATTGGTTGTAAATTTGTAAAAATATAACCTTTTTAGAACTTGTTATTCCCAAATTAAACCAAGACAAGCAAATAAAAAAAACGAAAGGTTTTTAAAAAAATTTGGGGTGTTTAGCGGTTCCAATAGAGTTTTGTTTAAGGCATGTATTTAGGATTTGCAAACTTCAAGGTTTTAGCATCCCCCCCACACTTAAATTACACATTGTCCTCAATGTGTCCCAAAAATAATATTTTGGTTGATTAGAATGTGTAAAAGTGGGTTAAAAACAAAGATTTGTGTTACTGGCATCCTGGACACGGCCCCGTGGTGACCGGGCACGGCCCCGTGGTCAAGTGCCAGTAACAAAATTTAAAGAGTTAAGACAGAAGCCTGGACACGGGGGCGTGTCCGCTGAACACGGCCCGTGTCCAGTTACCTGAACTGGGTGTTTTTCTGCAGGTGGCTCAGCACGGGGCCGTGTTGGTTGGGCACGGCCCGTGTTGAGCCTTCTGTGATGGAGATTTGTGTCGGGTTGCTCTGTTCTTCGTGCATGGGTCCATTTTTCTCGTTCCCTTTTTCATCCATTACCACCATGAGTGTGTTTTATTCATTAATAACCACCAATCTTAGAAACCATCATATCATTGCAAACATAGAGAAACATTACATATAGCTAGCTAAATAACTAGTGGATACATGAGATTATCATAACGGTTCTACTTATTTAGGAAAATTTCGGGAATAGCTTCCCGATGTAGTAACACTCTTTAGCCAACGGCTCCTCGGTTGTTGTTCAAAGCCATTCTTCTATCTCCCTTGGGAGGTAGAAGGTAGCTTCATTCTCTTCAGTGGCTTGAGGAGGAACGCTCACCGGGACTCCTTGCACCACCCTTGGTTGGGGCATTTGGTGCATGGCGTGCCATTCGGCCGGAATGATGACCTCGGGTACTACATTCCACGCTCTTTGGGTTATCACGGGAACCAAAGGCGGGGAAGCGAGAAGGTTTAACCTCTGGTGCAGGAGGTTTACTTCTCGAAGACAGCCCTCCAATCCTACCGTCAGATGATTAATACGGTACACTAATGCTTCTTCTACTCCCGTCATTTCGTCTATGGCTTCCCTCAAAGCGTAAACATAGTTTACTAGGGAATCTTCTGCCGTGGACGACCTTCTTCCATTTCGGTTATTTCGTGAAGATGATCCGCTATTTCTGCTGGCCATTTTCTGTGAAAGAAACCGAAGATAACTAAACTTTTGCAGAACAGTGCCTCGAACACGGCCCCGTGCTCACTGAGCACGGCCCCGTGTTCAGTCGTCTGCAGGATTTTTGTCTAATGATTCTTGGGTTTTAAATTATTTTAATAGTCTTTTACTGTGGTTTAAGCTTAGATAATTTAAAACAAAGTTTTGGAACTAACTTCAAACAAGAATCCGCAGCCAATAATCCTACAAACTTTACATGGAAGCTTGGAATCATGGGGTTTCCAAGCTTCCATGGAGGAGATGTTTGAAAAAATTTTGGAAGAAGGAGAAATGAACAAAAGTGGAAAAGACAAGATGGTCCTTGGGAACCTTCTTTTAGCACTTACCTAGGATGGTATATGTGAAGATCCCAGGAATCTCTGCTTAGTGAAGTGGTCAAAAATGAGCAGGAATCAGGCTGCATTTAAAGAAAACGACAGCACACTGGACACGGACCCGTGTCCGCTGAACACGGCCCCGTGTGCAGAGAAAATCCTGACACATTTTGTCCGTATTCTGACAAAATCAGCAGAGAATCTTCTGAGTGAACACGGGGTCGTGTTGACCGGGCACGGCCCCGTGTTGGGAGGCTGTTTCATGGAGTTTGTTGCTACTAAGGAGCTTATTTATATCGGGTGGTTCTTAATTTGTGGGAACAACCCCAAAGTGCCTAAGATACCTTAATTGTCCTATACTAAGGCGAGAACGCAAGAGGTTATCGGTGAGGGTAATTCCTATTTTCATTCTAGGTGGACAAGTCCAACCCTTTTCCGGGCTCTCGTTAAAGAAGGTGTATGCCGAATCGCTCAGGTCTATGTATGCATCGAACGAAGTCGATGGGGAGTCCTTCACGGCACAATCGGCACAGGGACGACTATCGTCCAGGTCTTTTCTAGGTATGAAGGTATTTTCGGGAGCAACGAGGTTGTCGGAATGCGGTTCCAACATTTCCTCATGGTCATCATCTTCGGATGGATCGATAAAATCCTTCCTAAGTTCTTTTGACCAATTGAGAATTAGTTCTTCTAGCTGAAATAACTCGTCAAGGAGCATTTCCCCTAGAATATCTGGCTGGGTGCATTCGAGGGAGAGATAGTGCTTATTTTTACTTTCGCCCCTCTTAAAGTTACAAGGAATCGGTGGGTCTATATAGTGGGGCCTATAATTGAGAAAATAACATTTTAATTCCTCATGTTCGCCTCCACATAATCGACACCACATACCATAAGAGTGCCGAAAGTAAAAAGAATTACTATCACTCATGTTTGTGTCAGAAATTACCAACCGCCGGGATCTAACGGTTCTGTTTTCAGTAAGAGAATCTTGGGCACGGGGGCATGTTGAGTGGACATGGCCCCGTGTTCAGCTTACTGTCTGACGTAAAACAGGATTACCAGTTCCAATGATTGAGCACGGGGGCGTGTTCAGCAGGCACGGCCCCGTGCCGAACTCTGCAGAAGCTGAAAAACTAAGAAAAATCCTAAAAATTAAAAAGAAAAATAAAAATATGATTAGGCCGTTGATTCCTAACTTTCTTAAAATCCTTGTGTCCCCGGCAACGGCGCCAAAAACTTGATGTGCGTGAAGTGTGTTATATTTTAGATGTATAATTAAGCCCCTTTTTACACTTTTAGCCAAGTTTTAAATTTATAAAACACGATATTTACTAACACTAAACACACATATGGGCAAGTGCACCCATCGTGGACGTAGTATAGTGTTGGTAAGATACCGAGGTCGTCCAAGGACACAAGAGCTTTTAATACCGGTTTATCCTCAACGTCTAATCAAATCAAAAAGTGAGAAAAATGTTTTAAACTAAGAAAAATAAAAACTAACTAAATGCTGAAAAATAAAATAAAATAAAAACAGATAGACAAGATGAATCACTTGGATCCGACACGTGTATTAGTATAACCTTTGATTATTTTCGCACTTTTGCACTTGTTTAAGAGATTATCTTAGTTATTGTAGTAGGCCCCTCTTTTGAAGGCGACGTTACCCTCAACCCAGTAGTTTGAGTCAGCAAGGATACAATCCTAAAGGGTCGGATTATTGAAAGATAATGAATTAAGTTATTAATGCAAATTGTGGTAGGCCCCGCTTTCGGCGGTGACGTTACCCTCGGCTAAGTAGTCTGAGTCAGCAGGGATACAGTCCTAAATAGCCGGGTTATAGTATTAATAGTAGTTGACTTATGAGGGGGTCAAAGAGTTTGGATCCCCGCCATCCAATACCTATGGGCATTGAAGGAGATCCTACTAAATTTGACCCAGGTCCCAAGCAGGACCTCTAAACGCTGAACAAGGGCAAGACCCTTACCAAACCGTTCCCTTAACCCCCGACCAGGTAGCCAACATACCTCCATATAGACCTGGAGATATGAATGGTGAAAATCTTTTATTTTATATAGACAGTAAAATAACGCCAAGACACCATGGACAAACGATAAGGAAAGATCACCTTCAACATAAGTAACTAGTTATTAAAGTCCTTAATACAAAACCAAATAAAAAGTGCAAGAGATTAAAAATAAAAAGTATTATACTAAACACTTGTCTTTACCAAGTGATGTAAGAGACTTAGGCAAACATGGCCTTGATTGTCAAGAACTCTTATGATCAATCTTGGATCCCGAGATGACTCACACACTCTACGATGGACAATGGATGATGGTGGTGGATGATGGTATTATGGTGGTGGTGGGTGGTGGATGAAGTGTGAGAGAGGTGGTGTGCCAAGGGATGAGTTGGAATGAAACCAAGCACTCCTATTTATAGGCTGAACAGAAGGCTGGGCACGGCCCCGTGTCCGCTGGACACGCCCCCGTGCCCGTCTGACACTCTCTCTCTTCATTAATTGTAATTCGCAATTACAATTATTGCGCCTGCTGTACTTTCACCACGCCCCCGTGCCCGCTGGACACGGCCCCGTGGTGGGCAATGGAAGCTTCTATAGGTTTGTCTTTTCTGCTGCTTCTTGGGCACGGCCCCGTGTCCGCTGGACACGGGGCGTGTTCAGTCTTCTGCTTTCTCTTCTTTGCCTTGGAGGATGCCGTTGAGGGTCCGGGCAGTCTACTTTTATTCCTTTTCTTGTATTTATGCTAGAATTAGTTGTCTTTTTGCTTCTTTTGTGAATTTGAGCTCATTTCATCCTGAAAATACAAAAGAAAGACAAAAACACTCTTTTTCCAACATTAGTACTTAAAAAGGGTTAGTTTTATGCCTTAATTGATGTGATTTATATGTTGCATTTTACACACATCAAATACCCCCACACTTGAACTTTTGCTTGTCCTCAAGCAAAACTCTTTAAATGTGGCTTACACTCCCAAATGGAATGGGTAGAAGAGAAAGTTTTTTTTTTTTTTTTGGCTTGTCCTAGAGTGTCGGGAATCCAAGATCTTTGTAAGTTTTATTTTTATTTATTTACAATCCTATTCGTTATGATTTATTTAGAACGTTTCATAAGATAAATTACTTATTCGGGCATAGCATGCCTTATTAAAATTCCATTTATATACAAGTTCACATACCTCACGGGAGATCACTCAACACTCGGCCGAAGGTGTTAATTTTTTAGTGAATCACTCGAGAGCGGCATGGAACTTACGCCTTCCATAGGCTTGCCAAGCAATCAATCCTCCTCCTTTTTAACTTTTTACCTTTGTAAATATCAAGAGGACTTTTGGGTGAAGGGTTAGGCTTGGGTTAAAGGTGGGTGGTTGGGTTTGTGGTTAGTAAAAGGGCGAAAATCGTAAAAAGCGTCGGTTTTCGTGACACACCTTGTTTTTAGTGACTTTTTATTTTGAAGTATTTCTACAAACAAGCTTTTATATTGCTTTTGTTTGTTTTTGACTTCATCATCGTTCATTTTTTTTATATAGTCACATGAAATAGCGAGCTTACGAAAAACCGAGCTTGTTACTAAAATAAAGGGTGAAAAATAAAAAGGGTTTTTGGTGGGTGAAAAGGTTTTGGGGTAATGAAATGAAAGGTTTAGGCTCAAAGGGGCTAACTAAGGGGATTTTGGGTAGGTGGTAAAAAAATGAAAAATAATGGTGTAGAAAGAAAAATTTGGTTAGTCCTAATGCCTCCATCATTTACTTACTTGGGTTTAAGTTGGTAAGGACCGGGAATGTATCGTCGTGGCAAGTTCTAGAGTTGTAAGAACCAAGCGGCTATTCACACAAGAAACGAAAAATGAGCATTTAGTCTAAAGATGTATATTTGTATGCTCAATAAAGGCTCAAAACTCACTTTTGTGGGAATGGGTTTTTAATGTGACCAAGTATATATAATCGAATTTTTAACTAGACTTGTTATGCCGTTTCGTAATTTCTTACGTTGGTTCTTTATTATCACGACGCTATTGGTTGTAAATTTGTAAAAATATAACCTTTTTAGAACTTGTTATTCCCAAATTAAACCAAGACAAGCAAATAAAAAAAACGAAAGGTTTTTAACAAAATTTGGGGTGTTTAGCGGTTCCAATAGAGTTTTGTGTAAGGCTTGTATTTAGGATTTGCAAACTTCAAGGTTTTAGCATCCCCCCCACACTTAAATTACACATTGTCCTCAATGTGTCCCAAAAAATAATATTTTGGTTGATTAGAATGTGTAAAAGTGGGTTAAAAACAAAGATTTGTGTTACTGGCATCCTGGACACGGCCCCGTGGTGACCGGGCATGGCCCCGTGGTCAAGTGCCAGTAACAAAATTTAAAGAGTTAAGACAGAAGCCTGGACACGGGGGCGTGTCCGCTGAACACGGCCCGTGTCCAGTTACCTGAACTGGGTGTTTTTCTGCAGGTGGCTCAGCACGGGGCCGTGTTGGTTGGGCACGGCCCGTGTTGAGCCTTCTGTGATGGAGATTTGTGTCGGGTTGCTCTGTTCTTCGTGCATGGGTCCATTTTTCTCGTTCCCTTTTTCATCCATTACCACCATGAGTGTGTTTTATTCATTAATAACCACCAATCTTAGAAACCATCATATCATTGCAAACATAGAGAAACATTACATATAGCTAGCTAAATAACTAGTGGATACATGAGGTTATCATAAAGGTTCTACTTATTTAGGAAAATTTCGGGAATAGCTTCCCGATGTAGTAACACACTTTAGCCAACGGCTCCTCGGTTGTTGTTCAAAGCCATTCTTCTATCTCCCTTGGGAGGTAGAAGGTAGCTTCATTCTCTTCAGTGGCTTGAGGAGGAACGCTCACCGGGACTCCTTGCACCACCCTTGGTTGGGGCATTTGGTGCATGGCGTGCCATTCGGCCGGAATGATGACCTCGGGTACTACATTCCACGCTCTTTGGGTTATCACGGGAACCAAAGGCGGGGAAGCGAGAAGGTTTAACCTCTGGTGCAGGAGGTTTACTTCTCGAAGACAGCCCTCCAATCCTACCGTCAGATGATTAATACGGTCCACTAATGCTTCTTCTACTCCCGTCATTTCGTCTATGGCTTCCCTCAAAGCGTAAACGTAGTTTACTAGGGAATCTTCTGCCGTGGACGACCTTCTTCCATTTCGGTTATTTCGTGAAGATGATCCGCTATTTCTGCTGGCCATTTTCTGTGAAAGAAACCGAAGATAACTAAACTTTTGAAGAACAGTGCCTCGAACACGGCCCCGTGCTTACTGAGCACGGCCCCGTGTTCAGTCGTCTGCAGGATTTTTGTCTAATGGTTCTTGGGTTTTAAATTATTTTAATAGTCTTTTACTGTGGTTTAAGCTTAGATAATTTAAAACAAAGTTTTGGAACTAACTTCAAACAAGAATCCGCAGCCAATAATCCTACAAACTTTACATGGAAGCTTGGAATCATGGGGTTTCCAAGCTTCCATGGAGGAGATGTTTGAAAAAATTTTGGAAGAAGGAGAAATGAACAAAAGTGGAAAAGACAAGATGGTCCTTGGGAACCTTCTTTTAGCACTTACCTAGGATGGTATATGTGAAGATCCCTGGAATCTCTGCTTAGTGAAGTGGTCAAAAATGAGCAGGAATCAGGCTGCATTTAAAGAAAACGACAGCACACTGGACACGGACCCGTGTCCGCTGAACACGGCCCCGTGTGCAGAGAAAATCCTGACACATTTTGTCCGTATTCTGACAAAATCAGCAGAGAATCTTCTGAGTGAACACGGGGTCGTGTTGACCGGGCACGGCCCCGTGTTGGGAGGCTGTTTCATGGAGTTTGTTGCTACTAAGGAGCTTATTTATATCGGGTGGTTCTTGATTTGTGGGAACAACCCCAAAGTGCCTAAGATACCTTAATTGTCCTATACTAAGGCGAGAACGCAAGAGGTTAACGGTGAGGGTAATTCCTATTTTCATTCTAGGTGGACAAGTCCAACCCTTTTCCGGGCTCTCGTTAAAGAAGGTGTATGCCGAATCGCTCAGGTCTATGTATACATCGAACGAAGTCGATGGGGAGTCCTTCACGGCACAATCGGCACAGGGACGACTATCGTCCAGGTCTTTTCTATGTATGAAGGTATTTTCGGGAGCAACGAGGTTGTCGGAATGCGGTTCCAACATTTCCTCATGGTCATCATCTTCGGATGGATCGATAAAATCCTTCCTAAGTTCTTTTGACCAATTGAGAATTAGTTCTTCTAGCTGAAATAACTCGTCAAGGAGCATTTCCCCTAGAATATCTGGCTGGGCGCATTCGAGGGAGAGATAGTGCTTATTTTTACTTTCGCCCCTCTTAAAGTTACAAGGAATCGGTGGGTCTATATAGTGAGGCCTATAATTGAGAAAATAACATTTTAATTCCTCATGTTCGCCTCCACATAATCGACACCATATACCATAAGAGTGCCGAAAGTAAAAAGAATTACTATCACTCATGTTTGTGTCAGAAATTACCAACCGCCGGGATCTAACGGTTCTGTTTTCAGTAAGAGAATCTTGGGCACGGGGCGTGTTGAGGTGACACGGCCCCGTGTTCAGCTTACTGTCTGACGTAAAACAGGATTGCCAGTTCCAATGATTGAGCACGGGGGCGTGTTCAGCAGGCACGGCCCCGTGCTGAGCTCTGCAGAAGCTGAAAAACTAAGAAAAATCCTAAAAATTAAAAAGAAAAATAAAAATATGATTAGGCCGTTGATTCCTAACTTTCTTAAAATCCTTGTGTCCCCGGCAACGGCGCCAAAAACTTGATGTGCGTGAAGTGTGTTATATTTTAGATGTATAATTAAGCCCCTTTTTTACACTTTTAGCCAAGTTTTAAATTTATAAAACACGATATTTACTAACACTAAACACACATATGGGCAAGTGCACCCATCGTGGACGTAGTATAGTGTTGGTAAGATACCGAGGTCGTCCAAGGACACAAGAGCTTTTAATACCGGTTTATCCTCAACGTCTAATCAAATCAAAAAGTGAGAAAAATGTTTTAAACTAAGAAAAATAAAAACTAACTAAATGCTGAAAAATAAAATAAAATAAAAACAGATAGACAAGATGAATCACTTGGATCCGACACGTGTATTAGTATAACCTTTGATTATTTTCGCACTTTTGCACTTGTTTAAGAGATTATCTTAGTTATTGTAGTAGGCCCCTCTTTTGAAGGCGACGTTACCCTCAACCCAGTAGTTTGAGTCAGCAAGGATACAATCCTAAAGGGTCGGATTATTGAAAGATAATGAATTAAGTTATTAATGCAAATTGTGGTAGGCCCCGCTTTCGGCGGTGACGTTACCCTCGGCTAAGTAGTCTGAGTCAGCAGGGATACAGTCCTAAATAGCCGGGTTATAGTATTAATAGTAGTTGACTTATGAGGGGGTCAAAGAGTTTGGATCCCCGCCATCCAATACCTATGGGCATTGAAGGAGATCCTACTAAATTTGACCCAGGTCCCAAGCAGGACCTCTAAACGCTGAACAAGGGCAAGACCCTTACCAAACCGTTCCCTTAACCCCCGACCAGGTAGCCAACATACCTCCATATAGACCTGGAGATATGAATGGTGAAAATCTTTTATTTTATATAGACAGTAAAATAACGCCAAGACACCATGGACAAACGATAAGGAAAGATCACCTTCAACATAAGTAACTAGTTATTAAAGTCCTTAATACAAAACCAAATAAAAAGTGCAAGAGATTAAAAATAAAAAGTATTATACTAAACACTTGTCTTCACCAAGTGATGTAAGAGACTTAGGCAAACATGGCCTTGATTGTCAAGAACTCTTACGATCAATCTTGGATCCTGAGACGACTCACACACTCTACGATGGACAATGGATGATGGTGGTGGATGATGGTATTATGGTGGTGGTGGGTGGTGGATGAAGTGTGAGAGAGGTGGTGTGCCAAGGGATGAGTTGGAATGAAACCAAGCACTCCTATTTATAGGCTAAACAGAAGGCTGGGCACGGCCCCGTGTCCGCTGGACACGCCCCCGTGCCCGTCTGACACTCTCTCTCTTCATTAATTGTAATTCGCAATTACAATTAATGCGCATGCTGTACTTTCACCACGCCCCCGTGCCCGCTGGACACGGCCCCGTGGTGGGCAACGGAAGCTTCTATAGGTTTGTCTTTTCTGCTGCTTCTTGGGCACGGCCCCGTGTCCGCTGGACACGGGGCGTGTTCAGTCTTCTGCTTTCTCTTCTTTGCCTTGGAGGATGCCGTTGAGGGTCCGGGCAGTCTACTTTTATTCCTTTTCTTGTATTTATGCTAGAATTAGTTGTCTTTTTGCTTCTTTTGTGAATTTGAGCTCATTTCATCCTGAAAATACAAAAGAAAGACAAAAACACTCTTTTTCCAACATTAGTACTTAAAAAGGGTTAGTTTTATGCCTTAATTGATGTGATTTATATGTTGCATTTTACACACATCAAAATCCAACTCAATACAATGGATGTTCAAACCAAACGTAATATTTGTAGCGGAAGCATAATATGAAAACCCAATGTATGTAATAAGTTCAAGTGTTATAAAGTTTAACATGGCATCCACGATCTATGCTCCACAACGACCTGCTCCTCCCTGTGCAAGCTCCATATGTACCTAAGGTCCTGCAAGGCATGCAGCAGAGAGTCAACAACTAGTTGAGCGAGTTCACAGAAAGTAAGTACGTAATAGCAAAATCGTATGTTCATTTAGTGGGGGCTTCCCATGTATGTATGTACTAATAGTGGGGGTTTCCCATGATTATATTTATTACTAATGGGGGCTTCCCATGTTTATCCTTACTAGACTATTTGCAACCATGAGTGTTCTTCTTAACCCGAGAACAGGAATACGTACAAGGTCACGTAGGTTTTACGTGAGTGCCCTTCCCCGAGGACAGTGGTACGCGTGGGGTTTACGTAGGTTTTACGTAAGTGTCCTTCCGACCTGGAAGACAGTAGTAGGTATGAGTTTACGTAGGTTTTACGTAAGTGTCCTCCCGACCCGGGAGACAGTGGTAGATACTAGTTTACGTAGGTTTTACGTAAGTGTCCTGACTAACCTGAGGACGATGGTATATAGTCTAGCAATAGCGTAAGTACGAGTAATTATCCAATTCAAATCTTCCAACCCAATTCCCAACCCGGAAATCCCATGCCTTGGCTGTGTGAACTCACCTTGGTTTGCTCGGTATGCTAACTATGTTCTCACGAATAAATCAATCACGTCCTATAGTATGCATGTATATTAAATCAGTTGCATGTCGTTTATGTCACGAAGTGTGTTTAAACAGTTATCACATATCACGTATGCAGTTTAGTCAAAATCGCACCATTTATGCTTGACAGGATTAACAGGCAGTTAACATACTTCATACAGGGTTTTGACTTAGCACCATGAGCATCATAAGTAAATTCAGACAATTCATCAACAAACGTTGGATCATTCATCAAGCATAAAGTTCAGACTATGTATTAAGCGTAATACTCGGACTAGGTTATCAAGCATAAAGGTTGGACTAGTATATTAAACAAACTCGGTTCATGTTTAAGCTTCAAAGGTCGGACTATATGATATGTATAAAACTCGGACATAGGTGCATATGTTATTAAAGTTCGGACAACATCACCTATATATAAAATTCGGACTCCCTTGTATTCATTAAAAGGTCGGAT
Source organism: Helianthus annuus (assembly GCF_002127325.2). Taxonomy (NCBI): domain Eukaryota; kingdom Viridiplantae; phylum Streptophyta; class Magnoliopsida; order Asterales; family Asteraceae; genus Helianthus; species Helianthus annuus. The sequence continues at coordinate 74,097,615 of NC_035445.2, forward strand.
CCTTGTGTTTAAACAAAAGTCGGATCCTTATATGTGCATTCAAAAATTCGGACTTCATGTCCTTTCTAAAACTCGGATCTTTGTAGCATTCAAGCAAAAACTCGGACTACACATCATAAATGAAACTCGGACCATAAGCATCAATCAAAACTCGGACCTTATGCATTCATAAAAAACAATCAAACATTCCCTGACCATTCACATGCAATTATGATTACATTCAGTGGCCGACAACACCTAAATTAAGAAACAACTATTACATAATATAGAAAATATGGCTGCCATTTTGGATCATTTGTCAAGTTTGTCAGACCACCTAACTTCAAGTGCATTGGACCATTAAAACCACTTACTCATAAATCATAGGTTTGCTTGGACTTTGTGGATCTAGTGATACTCTCATTGGACCAAATAAATTGCACACATTCACATATAGGCAGTCCCAAAGCATTCAGAAAGCATCAAGTCTATCCTAAAGGACATGTGCAAATAATTAACATCTACCCTAGTCTAGGCTTCCATCTCGTTTAACACACACACTCAACCAAACGAGCACAATCAATTACGTATTCCAAACCCTCATGATTATCCATGCCATCAACATCATAACGAGCATATTGACAATAAGCAGATTAATCCATGCCATCACTAACACAACAAATAGGTTACACATCATATTCATGCGACACATCAATCTTACTCACACAAGCATGATTATCAAAACAACTCAAGCAAGGGAAATCACTAACCAGTAGTTTGATTCGCTAGGATGATGTTACGAGAAAGGGGTAGAGTTTCGATAAGGGGAGGCTGTCGTCGAAGACAAGTAAGAGGAGTAGGGTTTTGTTTGACTTTGTGATTTCACGTAACAATATAATACAAATCCTCAAAAGTGGGTCGGTGGTTAAAATACAACATCCAATAATAAGTCACAAGGTAAAGTGGGCCGAGATCAATTAGTTAAGTGGGCCGAGATCAAATTAAATGTGTAGAGTGTTTTCGTGTGGGGTGAATATTTCGGGTGGGGTGTGTTTGGCAACAAAGATTCACATAATACAAATAAAGTCTCATAACCATTCATTAAATCAACATGTCGAATTATCACACAAGGTTCACATACGTTACATTAAGTACAACGGTAAGTTCTGAAATACGAGTTGTCACATTATCCCCAACTTAAAAGAAATTTCGTCCCGAAATTTGGTACGTACTCACTGAGGAGGCTAGTTAAGTTGCATGGTTTTCCTGGGGTGTCACATCCTCCCCCCGTTGATCTGGAATTTCGTCCCGAAATTCCGTGGTAGCTTCAGCCTCAGTAGTGGTTGTACTGTTCGCGAATAACTGGGGATACTTTTCTTTCATTTGATCTTCTCGTTCCCAGGTGAACTCTGGGCCACGACGGGAGTTCCAACGAACTCGAATAAGAGGTATTCTGGTGTGCTTGAGGACCTTAACATCCCTGTCACACCCCAACCGGTGGCGGAATCATCGGGGCGCGGCACTGAGCGAAACAGATTGTTCAGAAGTTTCCACAACAACTATCATACAATTCAGTTAATATAACACGTCCCATACCGTGTCCCAAATAATAACAAGTTATCATAGAAATCAACTAAACAATATGGGAACTGCTTCGACAACTCAGATTCTAATTTATTACAGACTGAATTTAAATATTGTTTTATGACTCCTAGACGGCTAACTGTAGATCTTACTGACTACAGGTGCCAGTACAAGATCTACTGAGAACTATGACCCCGGAGCTGGTCCATGGACACTGCCCTAAGGTCACAGACTCCTAGAAGTTTATTATTGTCTCGCTTCCCTAGCACGCTAGTAGCTTAAACACCTGTCACATACGTTAAAATAAAAGTCAATACATATAATGTAAAGGTGAGTACACAAGTTTGATATAGCATATAGAGTTTGAATAGTTCACGCATAACCAAGCACGTACACAAGGGAAAACGATGCATGTGAATTATCAACATGGGACCATCGATACCAACGACTTCGAGTTGACTGTCCGAGACAGTTCGCAATACATGATTACCACCGTAATCCATGCAAGTAATTGTCCTTAGCAACCCCCGTGTGAACGGGTGCTGAGTCCAAACTATAGTACTATGTTGCTAAAGCAGGTAGATAGCACTCCACGTGTAAACATAATAAACAGCAATCATTTAGACAAGTAGTACATGCAAGCAGGTTAGCGTTCAAATAGTTGTGTTGTTTGTGAATTTGATAGATTTCGTATGTAACACCCAAAAGTGCTGAAAGCAAAAAGGGATCGAGTATACTCACAGTGGTTGATTGTGGATTGAAGGGAGCACTGACGAGATCATTAAGAATCATGGTACGCCTCGGGATATCATTTCTGATCGCGATGCTCGGTTTACATCGAGATTGTGGGAAACTTTTCAAGCAGCTCTTGGTACGACGCTGAATCTGAGTACCGCATTCCACCCGCAAACCGACGGGCAGACTGAAAGAACGATTCGTACTATTGAAGACATGCTCCGTGCGTGTGTTATCGATTTTGGTGGTAGTTGGAGCAAACACCTACCGCTGGTCGAATTCTCGTACAATAATAGCTATCACTCCAGCATCGAAATGGCACCTTTCGAAGCCTTGTATGGTAGGAGATGTCGCTCGCCTATTGTATGGCACGAGGTCGGTCATTCACAATTGACTGGGCCCGAGATTCTGCAAGAAACGACTGACAAGATCCACCAGATAAGGGAAAACTTGGTAAAGTCCCGGGATAGACAAAAGATGTACGCCGATAAACGACGTAAGCCCCGCGAATTTGCAGTTGGTGACTACGTGCTTCTAAAAGTATCACCTTGGAAGGGTGTGGTCAGATTCGGCAAAAGAGGGAAACTTGCGCCTCGATTTGTTGGACCTTTTAAGATTCTGGAAAGGATCGGTAAAGTCGCTTACAAACTCGAATTACCGGAGGAACTCAGCAATGTCCACCCGACTTTCCATATTTCAAACCTTCGAAAATGCGTAGCCGACCACGACGCAATAATACCCCTCGACGATCTTCAGGTCAATGAGACGCTGCACTTCGTGGAAAAGCCTGTCGAAATCATGGACCGACAGACCAAGCAACTCAGACGCTCTCGCATTCCTATTGTGAAAGTCCGATGGGAAGGCAAACGAGGCGCGGAGTTCACTTGGGAACTCGAAAGTGACATGAAGGCCAAGTACCCGCAGTTATTCAGATAGATCTGAAGCATCAAATTGGTAAAATCACACGGCGATGTACGGCTCTCGGCCTAATTTCGGGACGAAATTCCCTAAAGGAGGGGAGACTGTAACACCCCGTGTTTTCCAAAAGTCAAAGTCAAGTCAAGTGTTGACTGTTATTGGAATTAAAGATCAATAAAGATTAATTCTATTTTAGTTTCATTTTGATTTTCATATTATGTGGAGTAAGTGTTGTATAATCAAACTAATCGACCGATAATCGAACCGCAAATCGACGACCGACTGTGAATAGTAGGAAGTAACAATGCAATAAAGCTAATCAATCAATAATCGGCTAATCGAATCAATCATCAAGCTCAAGTGTGGATAATTTTAATGCTTTTATACGTGTGTGTGTGTGCCTTACTTGTTACTTGTGCATGTTTCTTTTATGTAAAAGTGTGTGGTGAATCAATCAAATCAATCAAGAATCGAAGGATAATCAAACTCAATCGGAATCGACGTTGAAATAGGTTGTAAGGATGCTTGTATGTTAGATATAGTAGTTGGGACTAAAGGTAATTTGAATAGAAACTCTATCCTACTCTACTCCTCAACTATCGAAATCGAAATATCAAAAATCGTCGCGAAACACTCAAAAACCAGGCAAGCCGATCGAACAGGGCAACCTGATCGAACAGGCTAGCCGATCGAACAAGCTGTTCGATCGGACAGCCGCTCGATCAGGGATGCTGTTCGATCAGCTAAACCTTTCCACTTTTGGAAGCCTATAAATAGGGCTGTCCTTGTCAAGCTTTCCACTTTTGGAAAAGCTCTGACCAACCAGCCTTCTATTCTCGCCATTTCTCAGATTTCTCTCAAACCTGTAAGTATTTCACTCCAATCTTTGTACGTTTTTGTTCATTAATCGATTCTCCATCTTTCTATCTTTCAAAATCTGAATTCCAACCGTGAAATCACCAAGATCTAGGTGTTCTTGGGTGATGTCATCATGGTGTTCTTCAAAAACATCAAAGTTTGACATCCCTCTAACGTGAATAGCTTATATCTAACCGATTTCCACATAAACAACTTAAAATCTATCAAAGATCTTAACATTTCACGGTGGGAAAGGATTAAAAGATGGGTCTTCATCTATCTTTCAACTCTTTAACACTCAAACCGGTGAAAACGAAGCTTGAGCCAACTTATAAATTATTCTAAACAAACACACGGTTCAAGATTCGGGTTCTACCACGAGATTTACCGATTACGAGTTAACGTTAGACTTGGGTCCTGAAACACCCGCTGACCGGACTTGGGTGATTCCTGCCCGGGTCAGTAAGTCGAGTAAAAACCAAAGTTTCAAGGTTCAACGTGTAATCAAACTATCTTTAAATCATTCCAAGAAACGGGAATAACCAAGTGTTAACCGATAGGTTAACCAAGTCGAACAGCTGGCCGAACGACTAGGCTATTCGATCGAACAGCTAGTCGAACGACTACGCCAGCCGATCGATTAGGCTAACCGATCGACTAGCACCCGGGCCCACAAACTCACAAAGTGTAGTATTGACTGAGTTCTGTTCGATCGATCGAGCCACTCGATTGTATGCATTACTCATCGAATCATGAGATACTCCACTTCAACACTTAACCTTTTCGAAACATTGGAATGTCACCCGATCGAGCATGCCACCCGATCGAGTGGCAATCTGCCAAATATGCTATGCTAACCAATCGGTTGGACCAACCGATCAAACGGACTGTTCGATCGGCCAACTTGAAAGGTAATGCTGCAAAAACTTCAAGAGTACAAACCATCATACACAAACACATCCTTCACAACAAAGGAAGAAACAATCCGCTTGAAAGAACTAGCCGATCGAGCCAGCCGGCCGATCGAATGGATGTTCGAACGGATCTTAACCCAATCGAACAGCCCACTCGATCGAACAGCTGTCCGATCGAATGGTCTATCCGATCCAATCCCCACTGTTCACTTTTTCCGCATTACTCATTATATTGTTATCAAACTATCCAGGCTAACCTATTCTCAGTGCTCCCTTCAATCCACAATCAACCACTGTGAGTATACTCGATCCCTTTTTGCTTTCAGCACTTTTGGGTGTTACATACGAAATCTATCAAATTCACAAACAACACAACTATTTGAACGCTAACCTGCTTGCATGTACTACTTGTCTAAATGATTGCTGTTTATTATGTTTACACGTGGAGTGCTATCTACCTGCTTTAGCAACATAGTACTATAGTTTGGACTCAGCACCCGTTCACACGGGGGTTGCTAAGGACAATTACTTGCATGGATTACGGTGGTAATCATGTATTGCGAACTGTCTCGGACAGTCAACTCGAAGTCGTTGGTATCGATGGTCCCATGTTGATAATTCACATGCATCGTTTTCCCTTGTGTACGTGCTTGGTTATGCGTGAACTATTCAAACTCTATATGCTATATCAAACTTGTGTACTCACCTTTACATTATATGTATTGACTTTTATTTTAACGTATGTGACAGGTGTTTAAGCTACTAGCGTGCTAGGGAAGCGAGACAATAATAAACTTCTAGGAGTCTGTGACCTTAGGGCAGTGTCCATGGACCAGCTCCGGGGTCATAGTTCTCAGTAGATCTTGTACTGGCACCTGTAGTCAGTAAGATCTACAGTTAGCCGTCTAGGAGTCATAAAACAATATTTAAATTCAGTCTGTAATAAATTAGAATCTGAGTTGTCGAAGCAGTTCCCATATTGTTTAGTTGATTTCTATGATAACTTGTTATTATTTGGGACACGGTATGGGACGTGTTATATTAACTGAATTGTATGATAGTTGTTGTGGAAACTTCTGAACAATCTGTTTTGCTCAGTGCCGCGCCCCGATGATTCCGCCACCGGTTGGGGTGTGACAGATTGGTATCAGAGCCATAACTATAGGGAATTAGGTTAGACACGATCTAGTCCGGATCGCTGTCTTAGATACCTGGACTATAGCTAAGAACCAAGAGACCAAGTTTATGTGCTTATTTTATGTTGTTTCATTCTATTCTATCATTACATCCGAACTCCGAGCCAAATTTCGTAATTTGGACGGGATTAGGAGTGAAATCCGTGAATTCCTGCTTAAATTACAAATTTTGCCAATTATTTATGTGTGACTTTCTATCAACAAACGGGGGAGAATTATACCAAATTAGGGCTGAAACCCGCAATTTGACGAAAATTTTCCTCTGAATTTTCTTAAAACAAGGAAGAAATTGCTAAGCCAGGGGTGAAACCCTAACCTTGGCAAATATCCCGACCGTATTTCATCTCGCCAAGGCAATTGACGGACTCCAACGATCTGAACTCACAAGTATGACCTAGGATACGCGTACATAATGCCCGAGAAACGAGGCAGAAACGCGACTCCTAGAGCCGAAAGTGACGACAAGTCCACTGTGAATAGTTAAACTGCCATGGTTAGTCAAAGTCTAGTAGCCGCAGACAATCTACCATTCGATTTTAAGTATAACTCCGCTGATTTTATATGTTTTACCGGTTTACGTGTTGATGATTTTGTTTACTCCTCGATTTGTTATTAATCTGCGTGACCTTTGTTGCTATCCTATCTCGATTCAATTCCCTGTTGATGTAATCTAAACCAATGTGCTATGCTACGCTATACGACTAAGTTAGACGATACAATGTGATGCTATTCGATGTGCAATGCGAACGACACTCGACTTGTGATTATAGGTTTCTGTTTTCTGACAGCCTCTGTGCTAAGATGCGTATATGATTAGGAAATTATAGGTATAGCTGCTTATGTGCTCTAATTGGTAATGTGCTTATATGCCTCTGTGGTTACGTGAACTCTGTGAAATATGTGTTTATGTGCTTATATGTGTTACGTGACGTGAGATGCGACGTGATTCTGAGAAATCTAAGACGTGAGAGATTAGAATTCGTTGTGTTGAGCCTGCGACACTGTCTACTGCAGACCATGTCGTCATCATCAAGGACTCGCCAAAACCTTACCCGTCAGGAAAAGAGAGATCGACGTCTCGCCAAGCTCATCTCAAGGTCTGTCGCAAAAGCTGTCAGTGAGGTGTACGAGAACACAAGCAAGTCATCGGAAGAATCCCGAACTCTCACTGAATCCAGCAAAGCCCCGTTCAGTTTCAAGCAATTTAAGGCGTGTGGACCAAAGGAGTTCACTGGTGAGGAAGGCCCTACAGGCTTATTTCACTGGTTTGACTCTGTGGAAGTTACCCTTCGTCAAAGCGGATGCCCGGATCATCTTCGAACTCTCAATGCTACCGGTGTCTTCCAGTCGCGGGCACTAGACTGGTGGACAGCCGAAAGGAATAAGCGCGGGAACGACGCTGCCTACGAGCTGACGTGGGAGGAACTGAAGGCTATCATGCTGGACGAGTTCTGTCCTCCCCACGAACGCCAAAAGTTGGAGGATGAGTTCTGGACCATCAAGCAAAAGGAGGGCGACAACGCTGGTCTCACCGCCCGTTTCAAGCAACTGAGCATTATCTGTCCAGACCAGGTCAAGACTCCCGACATGACCATCAAGAAATACATCCGTGCTCTTCCGGATTGTGTTGCAGATTTTGTGTTCGCTGCCAAACCCGCATCAATCGAGGAAACCTACCTACTCGCTGCCGAGATTAACGACAAGCGGGTTAAGGCTGGTGTCTGGGATAAGCCATCCAAGTCATTGCATCAAGTTACTACCGCATCAACCGACAACCCTACCACTCAAGCCTCCAAGTCTTCGAAGAGAAGAAAGAAGAACAAGAGTTGCGCTGCCGCAACCAATGCTGTTCCTCTGCAGTCAGTACCGCCGCAACAGCAACAACCACAGCGCACTGCGCCAGTGATCAATGCGCCGCCGGCTAAGCGTGCGTACACCGGCCCCCACCCACTCTGTGCTACATGTTCTTATCACCACCCGGTGGGTGTGGCCTGCCGTTTCTGTGCCCACTGCAACGTTTACGGGCATTTCACTGCGAGTTGCCGCTATGGTCCTCGCCAAACGCAAGCTCAAGCCGCTGTTAACCAAGCCCTGCTCCCTGCTCCTCAAGCTCCTCAAGCTGCACAGGCCCCAGCAAACAATGTTCGGACCTGCTTTGCATGTGGTGACCCTAACCACTTCGCAAACCGGTGCCCGAACAGGGTGGTGAAACAAGAAGCCCAACAACCCCAGCAACAACAACAGCAGCCTCAACAGCAAGTCGCTCACGCCAGAACTTTCAACATCAACGCACGTCAGGCTCAAGCTGACAACAACGTGGTCAATGGTACGTTCCTCGTGAATGGTATATATGCATCATGTTTGTTTGATACCGGAGCCGATAACTGCTTTGTGTCATTTGAATTTGAGAAGCTTCTTAGACGTAAGCGCTCTTATCTTTCGTCGTCCTTCGAAGTAGAAGTCGCTACCGGAAGAACCATTGCTGTCAATTCTGTGCTCCGTGATTGTACCCTCGAGCTCAACAATCATATATTCCCGATTAATCTCATTCCAATGCAGCTCGGAAGTTTCGATGTCATAGTAGGCATGGACTTTCTTCGTGAAAACCATGCTGAAGTTGTGTGCTACGATAAAATGATTCGTTTTGTGCTAGCTAGTGGTGATGTTCTATGTGTTTATGGTGAAACTACTGCCAAAGATCTCAAGCTCATGTCATGTCTTCAAGCCCGCAAATATCTCCGCAAGGAATATCGAGCCTTCTTGGCCAACATTGTTGAAGCAGAGACGGACAAGAAGAAGAAAGTTGAAATCAAGGATGTTCCAGTCGTCCGAGAATTTCCTCAGGTATTCCCTGATGATCTTCCTGGATTGCCTCCAAGTCGTGATATCGACTTTCGAATCGACCTTATTCCAGGAGCCAACCCAGTAGCCAAAGCTCCGTATCGACTCGCTCCCTCTGAGATGCGAGAACTCTCAAACCAACTCCAGGAGTTACTTGAAAAAGGCTTCATTCGCCCGAGCACTTCTCCATGGGGCGCACCAGTCCTTTTCGTCAAAAAGAAGGACGGGTCGTTCCGGATGTGCATCGATTACCGGGAATTGAACAAGCTGACCATCAAGAACCGATACCCCTTACCCAGAATCGATGATCTGTTCGACCAGTTACAAGGTGCTCAGTGCTTCTCCAAGATTGACCTACGTTCAGGCTACCATCAGTTGCGGATTCAAGAGGAAGACATACCCAAAACCGCTTTTCGAACCCGATATGGCCATTATGAATTTGTTGTTATGCCTTTTGGTTTGACCAACGCACCCGCGGTCTTCATGGATCTGATGAATCGCGTGTGTAAACCGTTCTTAGACCGTTTCGTCATTGTATTTATCGACGATGTCTTGATCTATTCCAGATCGAGGGCCGAACACGCGCAGCATTTGCGATTGGTTCTCGAGTTGCTTCAGGGAAACCAACTCTACGCCAAGTTCTCCAAGTGTGAATTCTGGTTGGAGGAGGTTCAATTTCTGGGTCACATTGTGAATAGTCGGGGTATACACGTTGATCCTGCAAAAATTGAGGCAGTTAAAGGATGGGTTACGCCAAAGAATCCGTCGGAAGTTCGCTCTTTCCTCGGATTAGCTGGTTACTACCGGCGATTCATCGAAGGGTTCTCAAAGATTGCTGTACCGCTTACCTCCCTTACTCACAAAGACAAGCCTTTTGTGTGGGGAACCGCGCAGGAGACTGCTTTCCAAACCCTCAAACACATGCTGTGCCATGCACCAGTTCTTACACTGCCGGACGGAAGCGACGACTTCGTTGTCTATTGTGATGCTTCAAACCTTGGCCTTGGCTGTGTCCTCATGCAACGAGACAAGGTTATAGCTTACGCATCTCGACAACTCAAAATCCACGAGAAGAACTATACAACCCATGACCTCGAGCTAGGCGCAGTTGTCTTTGCCTTAAAGATTTGGCGACACTACCTGTACGGTACAAGGTGTACGATCTTCACCGATCACAAGAGCCTACAACACATCTTTAACCAGAGAGAACTCAATATGCGTCAACGCCGATGGGTAGAGCTTCTCAACGATTACGACTGTGAGATCCGTTATCACCCAAGCAAGGCGAATGTAGTGGCAGACGCCCTCAGCAGAAAGAATTACGTGATAGGTGTTCGAAACATTCAGGCTCAGTATAACCTCGAAGCTCTCATCCGCGAAGCACAACACGCTTGCTTTAACGAGCGTACGTTGAAGAAGGAACGAATCTATCACGACGGAACTCAGCTCGTGAGCAAAGCCAATGGGATATTCTATTATCTGGACCGAATCTGGGTTCCGAGGAGGACAGATTTGCGAAAGATCATCATGAACGAAGCCCACAAATCCCGATATTCTATTCATCCCGGTGCGGACAAAATGTACCAGGACCTTCGCTACAAGTACTGGTGGCCTGGGATGAAAAGGGATATTGCTCTATATGTTGGTAGCTGTTTAACTTGTGCAAGAGTCAAGGCTGAACACCAAAGACCTTCAGGCTTACTCGAACAACCGCCGATACCCGTATGGAAGTGGGAAAGCATAGCTATGGATTTCATAACTAAGCTTCCGACCACGCCATCAGGTCACGACAGTATTTGGGTTATAGTCGACCGTCTAACCAAATCAGCCCACTTTCTGCCAATACGAGAAGACTATAAGGTGGCCAAGCTAGCCCAAATCTACACTGACGAGATCATTAAGAATCATGGTACGCCTCGGGATATCATTTCTGATCGCGATGCTCGGTTTACATCGAGATTGTGGGAAACTTTTCAAGCAGCTCTTGGTACGACGCTGAATCTGAGTACCGCATTCCACCCGCAAACCGACGGGCAGACTGAAAGAACGATTCGTACTATTGAAGACATGCTCCGTGCGTGTGTTATCGATTTTGGTGGTAGTTGGAGCAAACACCTACCGCTGGTTGAATTCTCGTACAATAATAGCTATCACTCCAGCATCGAAATGGCACCTTTCGAAGCCTTGTATGGTAGGAGATGTTGCTCGCCTATTGTATGGCACGAGGTCGGTCATTCACAATTGACTGGGCCCGAGATTCTGCAAGAAACGACTGACAAGATCCACCAGATAAGGGAAAACTTGGTAAAGTCCCGGGATAGACAAAAGATGTACGCCGATAAACGACGTAAGCCCCGCGAATTTGCAGTTGGTGACTACGTGCTTCTAAAAGTATCACCTTGGAAGGGTGTGGTCAGATTCGGCAAAAGAGGGAAACTTGCGCCTCGATTTGTTGGACCTTTTAAGATTCTGGAAAGGATCGGTAAAGTCGCTTACAAACTCGAATTACCGGAGGAACTCAGCAATGTCCACCCGACTTTCCATATTTCAAACCTTCGAAAATGCGTAGCCGACCACGACGCAATAATACCCCTCGACGATCTTCAGGTCAATGAGACGCTGCACTTCGTGGAAAAGCCTGTCGAAATCATGGACCGACAGACCAAGCAACTCAGACGCTCTCGCATTCCTATTGTGAAAGTCCGATGGGAAGGCAAACGAGGCGCGGAGTTCACTTGGGAACTCGAAAGTGACATGAAGGCCAAGTACCCGCAGTTATTCAGATAGATCTGAAGCATCAAATTGGTAAAATCACACGGCGATGTACGGCTCTCGGCCTAATTTCGGGACGAAATTCCCTAAAGGAGGGGAGACTGTAACACCCCGTGTTTTCCAAAAGTCAAAGTCAAGTCAAGTGTTGACTGTTATTGGAATTAAAGATCAATAAAGATTAATTCTATTTTAGTTTCATTTTGATTTTCATATTATGTGGAGTAAGTGTTGTATAATCAAACTAATCGACCGATAATCGAACCGCAAATCGACGACCGACTGTGAATAGTAGGAAGTAACAATGCAATAAAGCTAATCAATCAATAATCGGCTAATCGAATCAATCATCAAGCTCAAGTGTGGATAATTTTAATGCTTTTATACGTGTGTGTGTGTGCCTTACTTGTTACTTGTGCATGTTTCTTTTATGTAAAAGTGTGTGGTGAATCAATCAAATCAATCAAGAATCGAAGGATAATCAAACTCAATCGGAATCGACGTTGAAATAGGTTGTAAGGATGCTTGTATGTTAGATATAGTAGTTGGGACTAAAGGTAATTTGAATAGAAACTCTATCCTACTCTACTCCTCAACTATCGAAATCGAAATATCAAAAATCGTCGCGAAACACTCAAAAACCAGGCAAGCCGATCGAACAGGGCAACCTGATCGAACAGGCTAGCCGATCGAACAAGCTGTTCGATCGGACAGCCGCTCGATCAGGGATGCTGTTCGATCAGCTAAACCTTTCCACTTTTGGAAGCCTATAAATAGGGCTGTCCTTGTCAAGCTTTCCACTTTTGGAAAAGCTCTAACCAACCAGCCTTCTATTCTCGCCATTTCTCAGATTTCTCTCAAACCTGTAAGTATTTCACTCCAATCTTTGTACGTTTTTGTTCATTAATCGATTCTCCATCTTTCTATCTTTCAAAATCTGAATTCCAACCGTGAAATCACCAAGATCTAGGTGTTCTTGGGTGATGTCATCATGGTGTTCTTCAAAAACATCAAAGTTTGACATCCCTCTAACGTGAATAGCTTAGATCTAACCGATTTCCACATAAACAACTTAAAATCTATCAAAGATCTTAACATTTCACGGTGGGAAAGGATTAAAAGATGGGTCTTCATCTATCTTTCAACTCTTTAACACTCAAACCGGTGAAAACGAAGCTTGAGCCAACTTATAAATTATTCTAAACAAACACACGGTTCAAGATTCGGGTTCTACCACGAGATTTACCGATTACGAGTTAACGTTAGACTTGGGTCCTGAAACACCCGCTGACCGGACTTGGGTGATTCCTGCCCGGGTCAGTAAGTCGAGTAAAAACCAAAGTTTCAAGGTTCAACGTGTAATCAAACTATCTTTAAATCACTCCAAGAAACGGGAATAACCAAGTGTTAACCGATAGGTTAACCAAGTCGAACAGCTGGCCGAACGACTAGGCTATTCGATCGAACAGCTAGTCGAACGACTACGCCAGCCGATCGATTAGGCTAACCGATCGACTAGCACCCGGGCCCACAAACTCACAAAGTGTAGTATTGACTGAGTTCTGTTCGATCGATCGAGCCACTCGATTGTAAGCATTACTCATCGAATCATGAGATACTCCACTTCAACACTTAACCTTTTCGAAACATTGGAATGTCACCCGATCGAGCATGCCACCCGATCGAGTGGCAATCTGCCAAATATGCTATGCTAACCAATCGGTTGGACCAACCGATCAAACGGACTGTTCGATCGGCCAACTTGAAAGGTAATGCTGCAAAAACTTCAAGAGTACAAACCATCATACACAAACACATCCTTCACAACAAAGGAAGAAACAATCCGCTTGAAAGAACTAGCCGATCGAGCCAGCCGGCCGATCGAATGGATGTTCGAACGGATCTTAACCCAATCGAACAGCCCACTCGATCGAACAGCTGTCCGATCGAATGGTCTATCCGATCCAATCCCCACTGTTCACTTTTTCCGCATTACTCATTATATTGTTATCAAACTATCCAGGCTAACCTATTCTCAGTGCTCCCTTCAATCCACAATCAACCACTGTGAGTATACTCGATCCCTTTTTGCTTTCAGCACTTTTGGGTGTTACATACGAAATCTATCAAATTCACAAACAACACAACTATTTGAACGCTAACCTGCTTGCATGTACTACTTGTCTAAATGATTGCTGTTTATTATGTTTACACGTGGAGTGCTATCTACCTGCTTTAGCAACATAGTACTATAGTTTGGACTCAGCACCCGTTCACACGGGGGTTGCTAAGGACAATTACTTGCATGGATTACGGTGGTAATCATGTATTGCGAACTGTCTCGGACAGTCAACTCGAAGTCGTTGGTATCGATGGTCCCATGTTGATAATTCACATGCATCGTTTTCCCTTGTGTACGTGCTTGGTTATGCGTGAACTATTCAAACTCTATATGCTATATCAAACTTGTGTACTCACCTTTACATTATATGTATTGACTTTTATTTTAACGTATGTGACAGGTGTTTAAGCTACTAGCGTGCTAGGGAAGCGAGACAATAATAAACTTCTAGGAGTCTGTGACCTTAGGGCAGTGTCCATGGACCAGCTCCGGGGTCATAGTTCTCAGTAGATCTTGTACTGGCACCTGTAGTCAGTAAGATCTACAGTTAGCCGTCTAGGAGTCATAAAACAATATTTAAATTCAGTCTGTAATAAATTAGAATCTGAGTTGTCGAAGCAGTTCCCATATTGTTTAGTTGATTTCTATGATAACTTGTTATTATTTGGGACACGGTATGGGACGTGTTATATTAACTGAATTGTATGATAGTTGTTGTGGAAACTTCTGAACAATCTGTTTCGCTCAGTGCCGCGCCCCGATGATTCCGCCACCGGTTGGGGTGTGACAATCCCGGTCCGTGATTTCAACAGGTTCCTCGACGAACTGCAACCGCTCGTCGACAGTGAGCTCCTTTAAGGGAACTATGAGGGTCTCATCTGACAGGCACTTCTTCAGATTCGACACGTGAAAAACATTGTGAACTGCACCGCGTTCAGCTGGTAAGTTTAGTCTGTAGGCCACTTTGCCTATTCTTTCCGCGATTTTCGAACGGTCCGACATACCGCGGATTGAGTTTGCCCCGTTTGCCAAAACGAACCACACCCTTCCATGGTGAGACTTTGAGTAAAACCCGGTCCCCGACCTGAAATTCCAATGGCTTCCTACGCTTATCCGCGTAGCTTTTCTGACGGTCGCGTGCTGCCGCCATGCGTTGCCTTATCTGTGCAATCTTTTCCATGGTGTCCACTATACGTTCTGGACCCGTGATTTGACTATCCCCCACCTCTGCCCAACAGAGAGGTGACGGGCATTTACGCCCGTACAATGCCTCGAATGGAGCGGCTTGAATGTTGGTGTGATAACTGTTATTGTATGAGGACTCCACCAAAGGGAGATGCTTTTCCCAGCTGTTGCCGAAATCAATGACACATGCCCGAAGCATTTCTTCTAGTGTCTGAATCGTGCGCTCAGACTGCCCATCCGTCTGAGGGTGATACGCCGTGCTCATATCTAATCGAGAGCCGAATGATTTGTGCATCGCTTGCCATAGCTCTGAAGTGAATCGTGCATCGCGATCCGAAATGATAGAGGTGGGCACCTCGTGCCTTGAGACTACTTCCTTCAAGTATATGTCTGCTAGTGTGGAAAACTTGTCTGTTTCTTTAATTGCCAAGAAGTGTGCAGACTTGGTGAGTCGATCCACGATTACCCAAATAGTATCGTTCCCACGCTGGGATCTAGGTAGGCCTGTAACAAAATCCATGGAAATTTCCTCCCATTTCCATTGTGGTATCTTTGGTTGTTGGAATAGGCCCGCTGGTTTCTGATACTCTGCCTTGACTCTTGCACAGGTCAAGCATTTGCTAACGTAGGTAGCGATGTGGGCCTTCATGCTAGGCCACCAATAAGTAGTTCTAATGCCGTGGTGCATTTTATCCGACCCTGGATGTACCGAGTAGCGCGATTTGTGAGCTTCATCCATCACTAGCTCACGCAAGTTACCATAAAGTGGGACCTAAATACGCCCTGTTACATGTATTTCAGGAAATTAAAGGATCTGGCGCGGTATGTTGTGTTTTCCCGCTGCATTTGGGTTCCGAGGTCATCCCGGTTTAGGAAATGTGACTTTTTCCTGGACGAGTCACAAATCTTAAACTGCGTTTCATTCATGTGGTTGTTTATGTCATTCAAACAATATTTTATGTTATGTTGTTAGGATGTGTTTCCGTTGAGACAATGTTATTATATTTGATTTTTAAAACTTAATTAAATGGATGATCTTGCATGGTTTTTATTTCATATAGCTTGTTATGATTAAGCTATGGTATTAAGAAGTCACACCAAAATTAACCACGCTTCCGCAAAGCCAGGGTGTGACAGATAATAGTCTGTGTTAAATATAGCTTAACGGAGTTAAGTTTTTTTTCCGAATTAGAAGTTGCCAAACAATCCCTATGTATTATGTATTTATTAATCATATTGTTATGACTTATGACGACTCTCTGTTTAATATTGATTCTTATCTAAGATACTAAGGGGGTGTTTGGTGTTGCGTTTTCAAAATAGATTATGCGTTTTCAAAATAGAATTTGCGTTTTCAAAACTGCATTTTGAAAAAGCATGTAGGTACATGCTTCTCCAAAACTGCGTTTTAGAGGCAGATAATCACTTTTTCATCCAAACACTTTTTTAGATTATTTATGTTTTTCAAACGCAATAATCAAATAATCACTTCAAAACGTAATCCCAAACACTCTCTAAGTTTATTATTACAAAACTAAATATTAAAATCTCATTATTTTTAGTAACGTCACTAGTCCCTACATAATTAACCTTACCTTGTTCTGGTGTTCAATTGTTTGACGGGTCTTTTTCTCTTTTGCTACATTGATCAGTCATTGAACTTTCGCAATTACTTTAAATTTTAATTTAGTGTTACTATTATACTATACATCATTTAACTATTAGGGCATTCATATTGAATTGTTTATCATTTTCCATATAGTTACACTAAATACCATATCTTTTTCTTTTTTATTTTTAATTAAATAATATTTTTGTATACATTTATCATTACATTTTATCTCTCCTCCATTCATAACCATTTTCAAAAATATTACAAAAATTATATGGGGTAAATAGTGTTTCCGTATATTTACAGATGAACAATAACATCCTTACAATATAACTAACTCACTCACATAAATATAAGAAATCCATCGTAAATGCGTTTATGTACAAATTCAAACATTCACATCTATCTATTATAATGGTAATAAGGGCATACGGTGTGGTTTCGGTAAAACCACTTTATCGAAGTGGCAAACCAATGCCAACATAGTTTGCCGAACATCATTTGCCGAAAATGGGGCAAAATCGGCGAGTGTATGCCGATTCGGGAAGAGGAGAGATGTGAGAGAGAGGGTATTGTGTGGTGGGGTCCAATCCAATCTCAACCAATCACACTTTTTTTCTTTTTTTTTAAAAAAATAGTTTACCACTTCACTAAGTGTTTAAACCATTGCCAACATTTTGAGCATAGTTTACCACTTTGACATGGCACACTTTCATTGGTTGATTTTTTAGTTTGCCACTCAAAGTGTTTAACCACTCCCTACACCCTAATGTTATTATGTGCATTCTCTATTTGAAATTCTGAATGTGAGGGCCCAAATTATTAACTTAAAAGGTTTTAATATAATGATTTAAATAACTAAAAAAATCATCGTCAAAATATACACGTTCTTGAAATGAGTTTGGATGAGATAGATGTAAATATTTATTTCGGATTGTAATAGAGCGTGAAGAATGGGTCCATACAGATTTATTGGTAATGGTCACATCCGTATCATATACTTATTATTCTTTCAACAATGGTTGCTATTTTCTTTTTCAACAAAAAGCACACGGTTAGGGTATAATAGTTTTCGTTTGAGAATCATTAAATATTTAGATAATATTTTATCTAATAATATACAATGAATATAAAATTAGAGGAAGGATTCACTAAAAAGTTGATTTTGCCTAAGTAGCCTAAGAAGTATTGTGACGATGACATGTGACACTCCTAATTAGTAGGAAGGAAGGGCATTTTGGTCCTTATAAATAGGAGTGAAAATGACATGTGGCACCTCTTTTGTTTTTTTTAATAATACAACAAAAAAATCTAGTACAAAAAAATCTAGCACAAAAAATCTAGTACAAAAAAATCTAGCACAAAAAATCTAGTACAAAAAAATCTAGCACAAAAAATATAGTACAAAAAATATAGCACAAAAAATATAGCACAAAAAAATATAGTACAAAAAAATATAGCACGAAAAAAGTCAGCAAAAAAATGTAGTACAAAAAAATTCAGCACAAAAAAATGAGAAAAAAAAATGAAGACAAAAAAATTCAGCACAAAAAATTTAGCACAAAAATATAGTACAAAAATACAGCACAAAAAATGTTATACAACATAGAAATACAACACATTTTGGTGAGTTTTTTTAGTCTTCATATTTTATATAGCAATATGGTACTCAAATTAAAGATAAAAAGACGCTCGATTTTATGGTGAAATTTTTATAAAAAAATAACGTCGTATAAAAAAGTTATGAACATTTAAAAAATGGGGGTGGAATATGCATGTGCCTTGCATGTGGAGAGAGAAAATCCATAAATAGGATTTTACCAAGATACTGTTGCACTCCTTCTTTCTCCTACACTTTAATCTTAACCACTGATTTGAAAAATTAATGGTTAAGATTCATTCTCATCCTACTCAGACAAAATAAACTTTTTATTTGATCTTACCCCTATAAAATTATACATCAAAACTCATAGTTTATCAAAATATAAATAATTTTCAATCATATATAACATGCATGTATCTAGGTGTGTGTGTAAATTGGGTAAAACCAGTTCGGTGACTCGCGGCACCTCGGTGTGTTGCATCCCTTCACTCTTGGCAACATCAAATCGGTATTTGGTTTAGCGGCATGGTGGTTTGTGGGTTAACCCATCTTGCCGAGAAGCAAGAGCGTATTGTGTGGGCCCCTCTCTCCCACTAACCAATCAAATATTTATTTAATTTTTTTTTTTTTTTTGAAAATTTGTTATGTAAATATTGGTTGTGACATGTGAAGCACGAGATGCATATACATTAAAACTGAGGCGTAACCTAATTTAATTTATTTAGACCATGTGTAGTGGTTAAACACTATAATGCCCCCACCATGGGGCGTTTTACGCCATGTGGCGTCCTAGTCAGCAAGGGGGCATTATAGCAAAAGTGGTGTAGTGGGTATAATGCCCCATAATGCCCATATTATTTTTAAGGAAAAAAAAAAAGCACACAACATACAAACGAAATTCAGCAACTTTCAAAAAGGTGTCAGAGCATGTGGCACATGTGGGTAAATGTCATTGGTAGGTCAACAATCACACAAACCACTTAGGCGTTTTAATTTAAACGCCGGCAACGATTTTTTGGTTTTAAAACGCCCCAAAACGCCCCCCGTAATGGGGATATGGGCGTTATAGAGCGTTTTGGGGCAAAAATTTTTAAAAAAAAACGCCCCATTACGCTTGGTCTTATAGTTATGAGCTTTTAATCTATTGAGGCGTGAGGTAAAACTAGAGCTTTCTGGAATATGAAGGAACCAATTTCATGGTTTTAATTTAGGGTATCCATGTTGTTTCTAATCTCAATCCATAGACATTCAACTTGATTTGTGGAACGCAAGAACGACTTGAGGAATGAGATGGCGTTTCCAAGTATAATCTCGTATGTTTTCCTAAACAAGAATAACCAAATGTGATAAAACAAATTCGATAACGAGATTATATGATTCAAGTGGCCAGTCTAGAAATATTCAGTTAAGGTCAGTTTTAGCTTTTAGTTGTTTCTAGTCGATTTAATCTATATTTATCCATATTTGAGTAGATTTGTTAATAATGTAGCCTTTTCAGTCTGATTTGTTCTTAGATCATTTTATTTTGGCACTTCAAAATGGATTCGAGAAGAAGAAATCGTGTTAAGTCAAGCTTGGGTCTATATATCCAAGAATCCCAAGATCGGTAATAATCAATCAACTACCTTCTTTTGGAATCACGTTGCTAAACATTTTCACAAAACAATTGGACGGAAATCATATCGTACCAACTACTTGTTGATAGGTGAAGGTTAACAAAGCTAACGGGTTTTACAACAACCTTCGCAACAACCTATAAAGCTATTCCGATAATGCTGACATGTTCAAGTTGGCTACTGTCGAATACTATAAAGACCAAGACGCGATGTTTACTCTAATAACATTATTTGGTAGCATAAGCAATGTATCAATTTTTCTCTAACTTTCTATTGATAACACATATATTCCTATAAAACCTAATAGAATAAAAATGTAGTGAAAAAAAAAAGGAAACCAACTTTATCTCGTTACGTGTCATTTTTTAACGGCGGAGATTTATTTAATATATGAAAAGACGAACCCAGCCAGAAACTGGGAACGAAAGTTACACGTTACTCAATGACATCACCAACATTAAAATCACATCACCTCCCCCGATTAATACAATGAGTCAATAAAACTTTGATGTATGTTTAATCCATAAAAAGAATATCCGTTGATGATTTCCACCAATTAAAAATCGTGACTCACGATTAGGTTTACAGTTTAACTTAAAAACCATTGACTAACCTATGAACATCCCTACGCCCCTTCACTAATTTTATATGCATTAAACACCTAGATGTGTTCACACGAAGATAAGTTCTTTACTAAGACAAAATAATATATCCGACATCAAAATTAAATTGTTAAGAGATGGCCTGGTACATATTATCATTCGAATAGTATCAAAGTATTAACTACAAGAAAAGCAAGCAAGAAATTTGCCAAAGCAAAGAAATTTATTAGATCATGCGTAGTGATAAGGGTGAATAATGCCCCTACCCTTGGATGTTTTTCGCCATGTGGCAGTACAGTCAGCAAGGGGCATTATTGGGTGTTTTTTTTAAAATGGGTGTAGTGGGGATGTGAGCATTATGTTAAAAGGGTGTAGATAATTAAATAAAAATAAAAAACCCAACAAAAAAAGCTATTGGCAAAAAAAAAGGAAGATTAAATGTGATTGGCCCTTCACTTTTGCACAAAGCGTGATTTAAAAAACGCCTAGGGGGCTTTTTTGAACAATAACGCCCAATAATGCCCAGAGGGTGGGGAGGGGGCGTGTTTGGTGACAAATTTTGAAAAAAATATCGCCCACTACGCATGATTTTAGACTACCCAATGCGAGGTACGTGGAGTGTTAGCTGGGACGTGGAGGATCGCCCCCCCCCCACCCCACCCACGGGCCTTGCACGTCGAGAATGTGGGCATGGCCACGGCTGCCACGGACCTGAAAAGTAAAGTTGGTGGCGTTGGGAGAGGATCATTACCATACCCTCTATGTGGAGGATCGTTATATGGTGGAGTATCACCACACCTACTAGCTGGATAAATCCGTTGGTGAAGGTATCATCTATTGTCAATCTCTGAAGTTTTTTTAGAAATCTGGACCTGGATAATAATTTTAATGAAGAAATTATTCAATCATCATAAAAATGCATGTTGATTATGCACTACGACGGTGTGACTCGACCGAAACAAATGTTTATTTTTTTTTCAAATATAAAATTTTACTGTAAATGGGGTTGTATTCAAAATAAAATATTCTTTGATGTAGTAAACTATAATGAGTATCAATATTGTACTGGCGCCATACTGAACCGAACAACTATTGAACGAACATTGGTACGCGTACAAGTATTCATTTTTTAGGTTTTCAGTTTCTATATGAGTCAGATCGTAAACTATACCGAGTACCAGGTGCGTGACAAAATGAACCAACGCCGACCGTTCATTGGTATTCATAAATTTTTTTATGGTTTTGAATCGATGTAAAACACGTGTCGATATGCCTTTGGAAGACCACCTGTTGTGTAATTAAATATAATACCATTGTAATAAACTTTTTATGTTGTAATGCATACATGTTTCTCAATGCATCGCACGAGGGAGTTTTCGCTAGTTATATTATAATAATTAACAAGGATTTCCCCACCGCACATTGCGGCTGGGGATCCGGGTACAAACAAAATGATAAAGACCGGTATCAAGTTGTAAAATATAAATGTGTAAAACATCCAAAAACGAAATAAAATGTAACAAACAGAAGAAAAAATGGTGACATTGTACCTATGACGTGGCGTTGCGGATTGGCACTAGTTTCACTATCAGTTTCGGATTGGATCGAATTCCGGTTTCAGACCCCGAACCGATTCGAATGTGTGCCTTTAATGTTGATTTTCTTTGCTCTAAAAACGTTTAGACCATGGGGTATGGTGGGGCTTGGGTTGGGGCTTGAGTTGGGCATTTGGTGACACGTGGATCTTGAATATTACAAACCCAAAGCCAAGTTTTTTAGGGGTATGGTGGGACTTGGGTTGGGCGTGGCTGGGCGGCGTGGCCTAGCCACATCAACATTTTTTTTATATATATTTTTATTTATAACTAAATAAAAAATAAACATACATATTTTTTTAAAAAAAATACATAAACATACATAATAATTATCAAAATAAAAAAAAACAGTCATTCTTCGTCGTCTTCGTAGGTTTCGAACCCAGGAATCGTTGAAACATGTTCCACCAAATCAGCTCGAAGGTTCTGATGTATATCCCTTGACTTTATTAAAAATTCATTTGCCGCTTTATCTTCGTCTGTTACGTTACCTGGTTGGGGGTCATCGTCATCATAGTAGGTAACGACCGCTCTACCTTCATCCTCCAAAATCATGTTGTGAAGAATGATACATGTGTACATCACGTTTCCAATCTGATCCTTGTCCCATAGTCGACAAGGCATTGCCAATATTCGCCACCTTTTCTTCAAAACACCGAATGCTCGCTCGACGTCTTTACGTGCTGCCATCTGGACCCTGTTAAACTTTAATCTCTTTGGATCTGTGGTACCGTGTCTTGTGAACGATTTTACGAAAACCCCCCACTCTAGGTAAATCCCATCAACTAGGTAGTACCCGTACACGTACTCAACCCCGTTTACAAAGAAACTTCCATTGGGTCCTATACCATTTACCCGATCATTGAAAAGAGGCGAGTGGTTTATGATGGTAATATCATTATGTGAACCTGGCATACCGAAGAACGCATGCCATATCCAAAGATCTTGGGACGCAACCGCTTCAAGCATGATGGCTGGCACCCCGTGAAATCCACTAGTGTGAGCGCCTTGCCATTGGGTAGGACAAAGTTCCCAAGGCCATTTCATACAATCTAAACTACCTAGCATCCCGGGTAGCCCATGATAATCTGCGTGATGTTCCAATATTTGTTGCATGTCACTGAAGGAGGGCTTTCTCAAATATCTTTTCCTATAAAGTTCTAGAATACACGAACACAAGTTGTGAAGAGTTTCTCTAGCTACACGTGCAGACATTTTTAAATAGTCATCCATAATGTCCGAACTATTGCCGTATGCTAACTGCCTAAGTGCGGCCGTGACCTTTTGCCACGTACTAAATCCTAATTGCCCGGTGACATCGGGTTTTTGTTGGAAACAAACATATTTCTCCTCAAGATCTCTAGATATTCTTAAAAATAAGTTTCTACTCATACGAAAACGACGCCTAAACATTTTTTCATCATACTTAGGTTCCGCTGAGAAGTAATCGCTTACCAACAAATCGTTGGCGGTGTGTCGTTCACGAGCGATGTACCTTCTCCTTCGTTTAGGTTGTTGAGTCTCTTCCTCATCGTCTTCGTCTTCCACGATAGCTTTCACCACCGCCACGATCGTTTGTAGAAATATTTCCGCACCATCGTCAGATGATGATGATGATGATTCACTATAACTTGACGAACTCATGGCAATATTGTGTTTTATGTGTTTGATATTGTGTGAGAAAAATGTTAAATGTGGTAAGTATTTATAAAGGAATTTTTTTTTAAAGTAGCCCCCAACGGCTACTTTTAATGGGCCAATCACAATCCGCCAACTCACCTTGCTCCCTCGCCCCACGCCCGGCTTGAAAGCCAAGCCCAAAAAGGCCACGTCCCAACCCAAGCCCCATACCCACGGCCTTAGGTGACATCCTTCCAACAAACACCCTATTTATTAAACTTGATAATACAATATTAAAAAGTAAATAGTTTATTATAATAAGTTTTTTGGCTATGAAAAACAGATGTAAAAGATAGTGATAATATGTCAATGAACATGATGTGTCTTTGTGAATTATGGTGCATGATTATCCCTTTGTTTAATAACACTACTATGTCCTTGAATTGTGTTTTCTATACAATAGAGTATGTGACACTACTATAACTATGTAAATTAACCAAACCTTAAAAAACGAAACGATACTCTATTTTTAGATTTTAAATTCATGTTTTTTTTATTTATTTAACGAGTTAAAAGCCATTTTAGTCCCTGACTCCCTGTGCTTTAGGCTATTTTACCAGTTCAGTCCAAAGGTTTCAGTTTTCGTCTGTGGGTCCCAAAAGGTTTCACCATTGCCATTTTAGTCCACTGGGTTAACTTCATCCATTTTTTCTGTTAACAAGAAGGGCAATTCGATCATTTTATATGTGATTCTGTTAACTAGAAGGGCAATTCGACCACATAAAATGACAGAATTGTCATTCTCGTTAACAGAAAAAATGGCTGAAGTTACCCTAGTGGACTAAAATGGCAATGGTGAAACCTTTTTGGACCCACAGGCGAAAAATGAAACCTTTAGGCTAAACTGGCAAAATGACCCAAGCCACAGAGACTAAAATGACATTTAACTCTTATTTAACTTTATGTTTTCTTAATTTATTTTCGAGTTCATAACTATATGTTATATGAATGAAACATTATTTTGACATACATAAAAGTTAAAAAGCGGAAAGAGTGACTGAAGATTTTGTATAGCCCATTAACAAATGCAAACCAAATGTAAGATGTGGTTGAATTTGATATAAACTAAGGTCTTGAACTGGGCTTCAAGTTGACTGGGCCGTAACTGGGCTCGGCTTAAACTTTTCCTTTCATAAATTTTGATTCAGTTTTGCAAGCTCTTTTGTGCGTTTGCACGTTGTGGCGGAATTTTATATTAATTGAAAACTATAAAAACGAATACCGATACCGGTTCTGATACTGGTAACAATGTTTTTCGGTTGATACCGACTCGGTTCGTAATGGTACTGCTATTTCGAATACAACTTCATTTTAAAGAAAATTTATGAAAAAATTCTAATGGAATGTCAGAAAAAATAAAATAAACGAAGGTACATTATTAGTTTTTCTAAGGCTAGTGGGTGTAGGGGGCGCCACCCCGCCACTCCGCCACCTCAACCTCCATAGCGCCCCGGGGGCTCCATCGTCCGCACCGCCGCTATTAAAGGGGGGCGCCATCATCCTTCCGCCAGCATGTTAACGAGCAAAGTCGGAGATTTTCGAAGTTGATTGGCTTTAAAGGGAGGCGCTATAGCGGTAAGGGGGCTTTATACCACACCCTACAAGTTAAAGGATGGGGCTTTAAAGCTCTTGTGTGACGTGGTGGTGAGGTAGCGTGATAAAGCCCCTAGCCACACGCTTCAGCCTAAAAGAAACTAACCAGGGAAAGTTAGAAGTGGCCAATGGAATGGTATGCGGGTTGTAAGTCAAATGGGTCTGCATAAAGGTTTAATGATACGCACGTTGGGTCAGAAAGGTAAATCAATCAATGGTCATTTGGTTTATGCAGGTTTAGTCAAAAAAGGTAAAATGGTCATTTGGTTGGTTGTGCAAGAAAAACTTGTTGAACAAGTAATCATCTTCTAGAACAAGAACTACCATCTTCTAAGTTGTGACAAAGTTGATAAGGTTGTGCAAGAAAACATGAACAAGTAATCATAGTTCTGCAAGAAATAGAACATGTTGTAAAAGATCTTGAAAAAGAAGTCATAAACCATGCAAAGATTATGAACCTAATGTATTGTAAAGGATTGGATTTACGATTGTCCCGAAAAAGATTAGCCCTTGCAGTAGCCAATTATTGATGTTCGTTCATTCTTTTTAGCAATCCAGGTATCAACTTTTTAACCTTCGACGTATTAGAGGATCAAACCATTTACTAGAACCATACCTTGATCTCTGTTAATTAATTTCACAGAGATCATCTATGGTTAAGGAATGTTTGACATTAAGGAACATTTGACATCAAATATCCCAATGCGTTTTGTGTGCAATGGTTGTGGGTAGGAGGAGAACTGTATGGTTAAGCGTACACATGGATGACTTCTTAGGAGGTCTCCACTCGACCAACAAAAATTATATTAGTGAGATCCTTGTGAGGAAAGCAGACAAGTAATATGTTGTACAAGAAGCCAAATGTTACACAAAACCAAATTTTCTACCACTCAGTTTGTTACATAGATACTAATAAAACTTTGTTGTTTGTAACAAACCGTAGTATATGTAACGATATTAAACCCAGTTTCCCATTTGCGACCAAGTTGCTTTGCTACAAATCGGATCCTATTGTTTTTTTGGTTGCATGAATATTTAATCTTATACCGTTTCTGTTAAAAGTCAGGTTATATTAATCGATAAACTTTGTATTTTTATGGTAGTTATTCCCTCATTACTAATGTGCATTTAGTATTCTATTTTTTTAAATCAAATTATATTAATAGTTAAAACTTTGTATTGTTATGGTAGTTACTAATGTGCATTTAGTATTGAATTTATTCACATGAACATGGTTTCTCATAAAATTCGGGGACAATATTGAAAAGACAACACTGTATTACACATGAAACTTAAATTCTAAAGACAAGAGACAAGGCCTAGTACACATTTTCATCCGAACAGTATCATATATTTGTGCAAATTTGTCACATCATTAATATATGGAAATGATGAGTTGCAAATTGCTTACCATGGCCCCCTTTTCTTTATTTGACGATTCAAAGTATCCATCTTTTTTTAATACGTATGTATATAGGAACATGTGCATGCAGATTGGTTTCATCGATTATTCCACTGTCGTGCCTTCGGACGGGTAGAGGTCGGGTTTCCGTGCATCTGGGAGAGCCAAGGGGCTGGCAGCGGTCGAGTAGTCGACCTTGGCCACAGCGCCCGGTGTCACGGTGGTTGGCATGTTGTTCCTTGCCGTTCAAAAAAAAGTTAATGAGTTTAACAGTTTTTAGTTTTCTAACTTTTAGCTTCTTTCACCAATGTTAGTGTTACAAGTTGCCCGTTACTTTGTACTTGTAGATGTAATTGTTAACCACCACATACATAATAGGTCGACATTTGTACACTATAATCAAGACAAATATATTGCAACATATATATAGTCCATTATCAACCATGATAGCGGCCAGTGGCCCAAGGAGGATTGACTTATAAAGAGGCAAGAGGGAGAGAGAGAAATCGCCAATTTGGAATCACATTCGTTTATAGCATTTTACCAAGCATAAAAGATGGCCGGACGAAATGCATTTTGGATTCTTAAAAGCTCAATCATGAGGCTACTAGAAGTGGGCCTTATATTCGGGTTAGTATACATGGATTAGTAGGTGTTATGGTTTCATTTTTTTGCATTGTCACGTGATAAGTATTTGTCATACTGACACGTCATCACACCACTTTCACTCACTTTTTTTCACTACACCCTGTTAGAGGGGGTAGGGGTGGTCCGTTATAACCATCCCACCACGCGTGATGTTTATCAAAACACCGCCGCCACCTCAATTTAAAATGCGTTAAGTTAATAACGCGTGATATATATCACGTGTGAACAATTGAAAAAAACAACCGTTGGGCTTGACCGTTGCATATCATTTGACCGTTTGAAGTTTTTTTATATATACACACAATATTTTAACATCCAAATAATTTTCCAACTCAATCCAAACATTCTTCCAAATTCAAAAAAAAAAAAATTCAATACAAAGATGGAAGGTTCAAGCAAGAGAGGTTGGGGTTCGAGCAAAAGAGGTTCGGGTTCGAAGAAAAATCCCGTACGACCCAAGGTTCGAGCGAATATTAGCGAGCCGGCGCGCTTTAAGTTGCAAGACAAACCCGACCAAATCCCACATTTTCAAAACCCAACAATTTCCACTCTTTCAAACTCAACAATTCCCACCCTTTCAATCACAACCGTATCAAAACCAACCGTTTGTTCCACCATTTCAACCTCACGAATTTCAACCCCAACCGTTTTCACACATTCAAACCCAATCCCACCATGTCGACCCACTAGAAGATCACACCCTCATCCAACAATTTGCATGTGCGTACCGCGAACCACAACAAAATCTCGATGACGATGAAGATGAGGATGACGAAGACGTTCAAGAAGTTGATGTTGTCCTGACGTCCGTTCGGAGACCATGTAGGAGCGAAGAGGAGGTCGCATTGGTTAAGGCGTACTTGCACACCTCCGAAAACTATTTCTTTTTAAATTATAAATTATAAATTTCACTTAAATTAAACCTAAATTACATACTAAAATTTAAAAAAAAAAAAAACCTATGATTTGAATAGTTTTCAATCCCCCAATCATTTTAACCCATTACCTATTTTTCTATTTCTTATTTTTAATATAAACTAAATTAAATCAATAAACTAAAAAAATGAAAATAATTATTATTATTATTATTACTTTACTATATATTAATAAATAAATTGAAATGAATAGTGATTTTAATATTATAATAATATATAGTTTTTTAATACTTTTTTTATTTTAATATTATAATAATAGTTATTTTCTTTACTTTTTAACTTCAATCCTTTTTTTAATATCAGGGGTTGGGATAAGCTTGATGTCAACCGGTATCGAACCAGTACTGGTATTGAAGGTAAAAAACGGTAGTGAACCGGTACCAGGAACGCCAAAAATCGGTACCGAATTGGTACTTAAGATCTTTCGGTTCGGCAAATTTGGTACCGGTACCCAGAACAATTTCCTCATCTCTGACCACGGGTTTCATACGAACAACATCGTTACCATACAACTTTTTTGGTTGATTTTCTTTCGATTATCTTTTAGTGTTTTTTTCTACATTTTCTTTTTATTCTTGTCAGCAGTTCCGTTTGCAACACGCTCATAGTGATTTCAAAATACATGTAAACACAGACTAAATAACAAAAAAAATTCGCCATAACGCGGCGAACTTTTTTAAACCTAGTTATTGTAAAAAGAACAAAAAAAAACATTTAAAACAACTAAAAAAGTAGAATTTACAAATTTAGGTTATAATTTAACTTAAAACAAATCATA
Organism: Helianthus annuus; assembly: GCF_002127325.2. Lineage (NCBI taxonomy): Eukaryota > Viridiplantae > Streptophyta > Magnoliopsida > Asterales > Asteraceae > Helianthus > Helianthus annuus. The sequence goes on from NC_035445.2 coordinate 74,126,780, forward strand.
AGGTTTAATGTGTAAATGACTTTTAACCTAAGGGGGTATTTGGAAAAATCTGGTTTAACCCGTTGTTGCCTGTCATCTTCACACTCCTGATCGGAAGTTCACCAGCAAAAAAATTGACCGTCGGCCGGAAAATCAAATCCAACAACTGATCCTTCCTTCCCCTTAGATGGTCCCTACAAGATCCATTCCTTCTTATGTTGTTAGCCAACCAACCCCCTCCCCCTGCTCCGCCGCCACCTGCCATCTCCGCTGCCGACACTGTCGCCACCGCCACCACCCCTTGCCGCGTCACCGTTACCCGTCGCCGCCACCACCACGTCACACACCACCAACCATCACCGCCACCGACCTCCACCAACCATCGTCATCACCGTCAATTTTATTCCTTCGTCTTTTCTTGCCTAACAAACAACACAAAGTAATGATTTATTTCATTCCTGTGTTGTAACCAAACATGACATGGAATGGTAATGGTCTATTCTATTACCTTGTCCATTCCATTACCTCACTCATTCAATTCCCCCGTCCATTCCATTTCTTCGTCAATTTCATTACCTGTCCCGACCCCCGACCACACCCTGGACGGGAGCTGCGAGCAGTCAAGTGGTACCGGTGGTTATTTTGAAAATATTGCAGCGGAAATTTCATCAGGAACATGAGTTAGGAAAAATATCAAAGTTTTAAAACACCGGATTTATTATTAAACAGATGGGAATAAACCCATGTTTTACAAAGATAACTTTAATATGGGATAAACCCGAATACATAAAAATAACATTTAATTCATTTGATAAAATAAGCCACTTCTTTAAGTCGTTCGGTGCCGTATCACAGCTCTTATTCCAATATACCATAATCACCTGAAACGCGTTTTAAAAACATTTGGTCAGCATGAAATACTGGTGAGTTCATTCATTTTGTACAAAAATACATTTGTTATAATTCACAGTATTAAGAGTGATTACAATGTTTATATATCAACCAATTACCCCAAATCGGTATTTGTCACTCGACCGTATCTGTGACTATGGTCATATCACCCATTGGCTAACCTGTTGTCCAATGGTGACGGTTATCAAGTAATGTATACAAAACCCCACATACCGGCAGTAATTGAAGATTACAAAGGCTTAATCCCTGTAATTATAACTTTGAAAATAAATAGGGTTTTGGAAACAATTTGGTAAAAAGAGAATGACTCACTTTGGTAGCACATACTCTTGATTAAACAAGCATCTTGATTCGAAGTCTTCTGATGATTACACATCTACTTATAGTTCTGAATCTTCTGGTAATTTAAGCGTCTATTTTGATTGTAAGTGTATAGTGCAGAGTTTTCTGGTAGTTAAACATTTAGTTTAACATAGTGGAATATGTATTAGTGTTAAACCATATCAAACCTAACGATGGTCACGAGATCAGAACCTTAACGAAATTCACAAAGTATAGTCTTATTTGGACAGTACTTTGGCATTCGTTAGTTTTTTCACGGATCGATCGGACAGAATATCGTATCGGTGATTATTGGCTAGAACACCAACGTATAGATAGAAGAATAGAAGGAATGAGCAAAGAAAAATGAATCCTAAGCTTCCTATTTATAGGTAAGAGACATGTAATTTCCAGGAAGTTTCCTATATACTTTTCTAGGAAGTTACCTATACATTTTCTAGTAAGTTACCTATACATTTTCTAGGAAGCTTCCTACCCACATATATATCTTCTTACACCTTCCTTGCACCTTACTCATATATATCTATTTTCATGTATATCTCTTTAGGTGTTTAATTTACTTAGTTAATTAATCTTACTTAGCTGATTAATTAATCTTACTTAGCTTAATTAATCTTACTTAACTGATTAATTAATCTTACTTAGCTTAATTAATCTTACTTAGCTATTAAGTTTACTTATCTATTAAGGTTTCTTGATTGCTAAAATATCTTAACTACTAAGTTGTCTTAACTGCCAAGTTTTAATTAACCATTAAGTTTTCTTAATCGCTAAGTTTACTTAATCATTAAGTATCCTTACTATTAAGTTTTCTTAATCATTAAGTTTACTTAATTGCTAAGTATTCTAGTTTAACAGCTTCCTGGTTATGAGTTCTAATTTCTAGATACAATGGAACTCGTATTAGCGTGTTAACCTAATTCAACTTTAACGATAATCACGAGATCAAAACTCACAACGACTGATAAAGTATAGCCGTATACAGGCATCACATAAACATCTGTTGGACCAGTTTCAATCAATCGGATATAGTACCGTGTCCGTGATTAGAGTTATTACCTTGATAACGAGCAGAGTTTCGGGGTTTTAAGGGGTAGAATACCAGGCTAATATTTTGCTATAATAGAGGCTGAGAGAAAGAAAAGAATTGAACGAATTGAACTGAAACCATCGGCTGCTATTTATAAGCTTACATCGGGGCGGGTCGCGGCCCGCGACACCTTCATCTTCATTTTTCGCCACCCGCAAGGAAGCCTAGGGCGGTTTAGGGTTGCTGAGTTATCACCTAGGTTTGACACGTGGACGACACGTGTCACGCAACGTGTTCGGATCAGCTTGAGGCTCTCGCGCCCCGCGAAGCCCTTCCTTAACTCTGTCGCGCCCCACGACAGTCTAAATTTTCTTGTTTTCTTGGTTTTTTGTAAATAGGAAGGATATACGGGTTCGGGTTTTCACTTACGGAGCGTTTTAGGACATTTTTGTGTGAGTTGTTACATCCTCCCCACCTTGTTTAAAATCTCGTCCTCGAGATTTATTGGAACAAGTATGGATATTTTCTTTTCATCTCTGATTCTAGTTCCCAAGTATATTCTGGTCCTTGCTTTGAATTCCACCTTACTTTGACCAGAACCTTTCTCTATACCTTGAGATTCTTATCGTTGACTTGTATGGTTTTTCATGGACTTGAAATTTTCATTTACCTTTATATGTTGTAGAGGTACAAGTAAAGATTCATCAGCTGGACATTCCTTAAGTGGCATACATGAAACACATCATGTATTCTTATCATTTCTTCTGGTGGTTCTAGCTGATAAGCTACTGATCTGGTTTATTTAATGATTCCAAATGGTTCAACAATTTTTAGACTTAACTTTTCTTTCTTGCTGCGTCAGACTATTCCCTTTTCACAGAAAGACTTTCAGTAGTGTCCTTTCTCTGATTCGTGATAGTTGCCTTTCTCATTTTTCTGTCCAACGGACTGGATGGTACTATTATCCATAAAGTGTTTTAAATGAGCGACACTAACTATGGGAGAAATTTTATGAGTGATAAGTGATAGTCCTACTTGCACCAATATTTATCACACATGTACTTAGCATGTCTTTCTATGTTTGTAGTGTTCCTTCACACTGCTCAAAATAAGTCGAGTTAAAATTTTCCTCAGAAATGAGAAGTGAAATGACTATCTTGATTTAATATAATAGATAACGGAATTCTATGTAATGAGGCTATTTTTATCCCTACACAACTTAACTAAGCGTTTTATACTAAAGGATTTCCTTCATTGGTAGGGATGGAGCAGACTTGGTTAGTTGATACACAATCATCCAGATTGTGTCGTTACGATTTATTGTTTTGGGAAATTTGGTAACAACATCCCTTTGTTATCAATCCCATTTCCATACTGACACTTCTAATTATTGAAGTCAACATAAAGGTTTCTAACGTTCAGCTTGATCTTGCTAACAGATTAAATACTTAGAGACATAACTTTGCTGCATCCTTTTTCATTCCTGTCTATTAGTAATTCTTATCAAACCTCGATACCTCATATTACTTACACGATACAATCAAATACTTAGTGCTATGAGCTTCTTCGAGAATCCTTTCTTGTAGGTTTCCTTGAATAGGTACCCGAATTCTTTATGGAATCTCTAATTTTCATTAGTTCCTTTTTCTGATTCCTTTATTATCCCTTTTTAAATTTTTCAGCATCATCCTTGATTGTTGTTTCTTGGGTACTTTTTAATTGTTCCATTAAATTTATCCGTAAATTTAATCTAAGAGCACGTACTTGTTTCGGCTTCTTATGGAACTTATGGCTTAAAGCACCAACTACTACATTAGTCTTAAGTTCTTAACTTTGTGATTTAACAATCGGTGTTGTTCCTAGTCTCAGGTGAATTCTGAGTTTCTTCTCACGATCGGGTGATAGTCCAAGTAGATTCGCTGGGAAAACGTCGGTCAGAATTTCTTTCAGTTTCATGCCTCTAGTGTTAATGAACTTCGAGACCATATACGCTATGTCTTACTTTTCGTGCATAACTCGCAGATTTCATCACAGAGACGAACTTTGTTGGCTGGTCTGTCTTGTCTCCTTGTGGTCACTTCTCCGGTTGGCTTGCAAATCTAAACCTAAGTCAACAATCACCTCAGATATTGTTGCCATTTTATTCCTTTTTACGAAGCAGACAAGATTTCCTTTCTGTCAGTTCTTTCCATTTCATGGCATACGTCGTGGTCATGTGTTTTGCAGATCGGTTCTCACTATCTTAATGTCTAAGTTTTGAAGCATACATTAATTCATTCTTCTTAACATATATATTAATGGTTTGGACAACTTTAGTCCTTTGCAGCCCATGTATTTCGTAACAGCTTCTTTATTACTGGTAATCTTACTAGGATTATAGGTGAAGAGAGTCTTTGTAAGTACACCTAGTCGTGGTTGCTCTTGTCTTCGCAAGAGTTCTTAAAGAAAGTAGAATTACTCTCATCGGCGTAGGTTTTGAGACGTTTTGTACCTCGCACAACTTTAGCTACAGGTTTCCTAATGCGTTAATAAGGTAATGCAAAGGGAATTCTTATACTTTCGATGGCACCCCGACATAAAGGGTTTACATCGTTTATCTTGTCACACGAGTTACGAGACGGATGATCAAATGAAATAATTTTCGATATTGGAATTATAGATGTATATGAGAGGTTCCTGGTAAGAAAATCTAAAATTTATCATTGACACATATGTTCGTGATTCATCCTAAATTGTTAATCTTTATGGCTTTTGGATTCCCTTATAGATATACATATCTATACAATCATATATTTCATATACTGTAATATACGAGCCATTCATAAGGTTAATGTATTTCACAGATTCATGTTTCCAAACAAGTCAGACATCATGTCATGATACTATTTAGGGAATTCTCTCACTTGTTTGACACTCCATCTTACCCAGTTCTCGCCGGAGAGGTAACCCCATCTTGCCCGGACAAGCTGGAGAGTCTGCTACACCATACCCAGTCTTGCCGGAGAGGTAATTGTTATTGTATTTCCCATAAATAGAATTTTCTCAATTCATGCTTTAAAAATGAGCCTTTTATTAGGGCTTTCATCAAAGAACAAGGAAATTAGTATTCATATGACAGATTATATTCCAGAACCAAGTAGTACCAATAAATAAGAAATAACAGTGGCCAAGTGTTATTGCTTATTTACCATACTTGCAATGTTCTAGTCATCATCCTCACGGCATACCACACCCATTATATTTTCTCTATGCAAGTAATAAGCTTATCTCAAAGCTTAAGGCATCTTTCTTAAGTTCAAGTCTAAATACTATCATGGGTGCTACCAGATAATATCAATTTCCTAACTCTTTTGTTTAAGCTTAGGTATTATTACAACACCTAATTGCTTAAACCAGTGGCTTGGCTCTGATACCACCTTTTTCACGACCCCCGACCACACCCTGGACGAGAGCCGCGAGCAGTCAAATGGTACCGGTGGTTATTTTGAAAATATTGCAGCGGAAATTTCATGAGGAGCATGAGTTAGGAAAAATATCAGAGTTTTAAAAACACCGGATTTTAATTATTAAACAAATGGGAATAAACCCATGTTTTACAAAGGTAGCTTTAATATGGGATAAACCCGAATATATAAAAATAACATTTAATTCTATTGATAAAATAAGCCACTTCTTTAAGTCGTTCGGTGCCGTATCACAACTCTTATTCCAATATACCGTAATCACCTGAAACGCGTTTTAATAACATTTGGTCAGCAAGAAATACTGGTGAGTTCATTCATTTTGTACAAAAATACATTTGTTATAATTCAAAGTATTAAGAGCGATTACAATGTTTATATATCAACCAATTACCCCAAATCGGTATTTCTCACTCGACCGTATCTGTGACTATGGTCATATCACCCATTGGCTAACCCGTTGTCCAATGGTGACGATTATCAAGTAATGTATACAAAACCCCACATACTGGCAGTAATTGAAATTTACAAAGACTTAATCCCTGTAATTATAATTTTGAAAATAAATAGGGTTTTGGAAACAATTTGGTAAAAAGAGAATGACTCACTTTAAGCATATACTCTTGATTAAACAAGCATCTTGATTCTAATTCTTCTGATGATTACACATCTACTTATAGTTCTAAATCTTCTAGTAATTTAAGCGTCTATTTTGATTGTAAGTGTATAGTGCAGAGTTTTCTGGTAGTTAAACATTTAGTTTAACAGAGTGGAATACGTATTAGTGTTAAACCATATCAAACCTAACAATGGTCACGAGATCAGAACCTTAACGAAATTCACAAAGTATAATCTTATTTAGACAGCACTTTGGCATTTGTTAGTTGGTTCCCGAATCGATCGGACAGAATATCGTATCGGCGATTATTGGTTAGAACACGAACGTATAGAGAGAAGAATAGAAGAAATCAGCAAAGAAAAATGAATCCTAAGCTTTCTATTTATAGTTTAGAGACATGCAATTTCCAGGAAGTTTCCTATATACTTTTCTAGGAAGTTACCTATACATTTTCTAGGACGTTACCTATACATTTTCTAGGAAGCTTCCTACCCACATATATATCTTCTTACACCTTCCTTGCACCTTCCTCATATATATCTATTTTCATGGATATCTATTTAGGTGTTTAATTTACTTAGTTAATTAATCCTACTTAGCTGATTAATTAATCTTACTTAGCTTAATTAATCTTACTTAACTGATTAATTAATCTTACTTAGCTTAATTAATCTTACTTAGCTGTTAAGTTTACTTATCTATTAAGGTTTCTTGATTGCTAAGTTATCTTAACTACTAAGTTGTCTTAACTGCCAAGTTTTACTTAACCATTAAGTTTTCTTAATCGCTAACTTTACTTAATCAATAAGTTTCCTTAACCATTAAGTTTACTTAATCAATAAGTATCCTTAACTATTAAGTTTTCTTAATCATTAAGTTTACTTAATTGCTAAGTATTCTAGTTTAACAGCTTCCTAGTTATGAGTTCTAATTTCAAGATACAATGGAACTCGTATTAGCGTGTTAACCCAATTCAACTTTAACGAAAATCACGAGATCAAAACTCACAACGACTGACAAAGTATAACCGTATACAGGCATCACTTAAACATCCGTTTGATCAGTTTCAATCAATCGGATATAGTTCCGTGTCCGTGATTAGAGTTCTTACGCTGATCACGAGCAGAGTTTCGGGGTTTTAAGGGGTAGAATACCGAGCTACTATTTTGCTATAATAGAGGCTAAGAGAAAGAAAAGAATTGAACGAATTGAACTGAAACCATCCGCTGCTATTTATAAGCTGACATCGGGGCGGGTCGCGGCCCGTGACACCTTCATCTTCATTTTTCGCGGCCCGCGAGGAAGCCTAGGGCAGTTTAGGGTTGCTGAGTTATCACCTAGGTTTGACACGTGGATGACACGTGTCACGCAACGTGTTCGGATCAGCTTGAGGCTCTCGCGCCCCGTGAAGCCCTTCCTTAACTCTGCCGCGCCCCGCGACAGTCTAAATTTTATTGTTTTCTTGGTTTTTTGTAAAAAGTAGGATATACGGGTTCGGGTTTTCACTTATGAGCGTTTTAGGACATTTTTGTGTGAGTCGTTACATTACCCCATGCCAAACAGACTCATAAAGTTAGTATTGAATGAGTGTATAATTTATGCTTCTTCAGTCCTGACTCCAATGAATGTTTATCTGAAAGGAGACAGTGACGGCAGAGGCTGGCTAGTGCTGGTGGTTGAGTTGTGACGGTTGGATGGTGGTAATGGCCGGTTAGATGAGGGAGATGATGGTGATGACAGTGGTGGTGTGGTAGGTGGTAATAAAGGTGGGGTATTCAGTTTAGAGAGAGAGAGAGAGAGAGGGAAAGAGAGGTGGTGAATGGTAGTGGTGATGTCGGGTGGTGGCGTCGAGGTGGTGGTTGGTGGCGGGCGGTCTCAGGTGGTGGGTGGTGGTGTAGAAGATGTTAGCTTAATCTTGTAATTTGGCATATCATGCAGGGTGTCAAAACGTAAGTCATGGGTGTCAAAACGTAAGTTGGGTTAAAAGTGACCAATTTACAAAGTAAGGGGTTTTTTGAGATAGTTTTTATTCCCAGTTTTAATCCAAATAGGTTTCTTGTTGACCAAGAAGTTGTAATCTATTTAAAGGACAAATTGTAATTTCTTGTGTGTGAATAATCAATAAGAACGAGTTTTTTTTGGGTTAATTGATTCTTCTTTTAGATTTTGCAAACCTGATATCAAATTGGTATCAGAGCTTTCGGTTAGTGAAGGAATTCAATCAGGAAAGCCCAAGAACCAGCGATTCTCAGAGGTGCGATAGAAGGGATTTGAAGCACGAGCCTGTTGAAGATTCAAAGAAAAAGGTTTCTTATTGAAGATTGATTCAAGCCCTGCTACGTTGATCCATTACCGACGAAGAATGTCAGGTTCTGGAAATCAAAACCAAAATCTGTCCCTTCAGTGCCCAGGTCTAACAGCAACAAATTACACCGTGTGGGCAATGAAGATGAAGGCGATTTTCAATGTTTACGGTGTTTGGGAGTCGATTGAACTAGGGACAAATACCGATGTCAAGAAAAACAATATAGCAATCTCTCTCTTATACCAAGCTCTTCCTGAAGAACAAGTCCTTCAAATTGGAAACCTCACAACAGCCAAGGAGATGTGGAATGCGGTGAAAGTTCGACATCAAGGGGCTGAACGTGTGAAGGAAGCAAGAATTCAGACACTAATGTCTGAATTCGAAGGGTTAAAGATGAAGGAATCAGGTACTATGGATGAATTCACTAATACAATCACGGGTTTGGCATCCAAGGTGGTTTCTCTCGGATCGGTAATGGAAGATTCAAAACTGGTGAAGAAGTTCTTGAATGGATTACCGGACAATTCATTCATATGGTGGTTTCACTCGAGCAAGTTATTGATATCAAAACCATAAGTTTTGATGATGTTGTTGGTCGTCTCAAAGCCTTTGAAGAAAGGATCAGTTTGAAAGAAAAATCTCAGGCTACAAAGCAAGATCAACTTCTCCTAACCTTTGAAGAATGGGAAGCACGAAAGAAGGAGAAAAGAAGCAATGGTAATGGTAAGGGGTCGGCTGAATCTAAAGGAAAAGGAAGAAGCTGTGGGAAAGACGTGGACCAAAGTAAAGGGAAGGAATCCGGGAATAAATCGAAGAAGGATCGGTCAAAGTTAAAGTGCTTCCGCTGTGATGAACTTGGTCACTTCTCTTCCGATTTTCCTACACGGAAGAAACCCTAGGAAAATTACTTAGCTCAAGAAGAAGAACCCGCCTTATACATGATGACTCAGGAAGAGAGTTTGATCTTCTTGAATGAAGAAAAATTTGATCCAAGAACGTATGCCGAAAGTTCAACTGACACATGGTTCCTTGACAATGGAGCTAGTAATCACATGATTGTAAATCATGAGTGGTTCTCAAAACTTGATCACAAGGTACAAGGCAAAGTCAAGTTTGGAGATGATTCACGGGTAGACATCAAAGGTCGACGCAGTGTTGTCCTGGTAGGAAAATCAGGAAAGCAGAAAGTCTTGGAAGATGTCTACTACATACCATCACTAAAAAGCAACATCATTAGTGTTGGTCAGATGGACGAGTCCGGGCACAAGATCATCATTGAGAAGGGAATTCTTTGGATGTACGAGCCAGACGGAAAATTGTTACTATAGGTACCCCGTTCCCCTAATCGTGTTTATAAAGTGAACTTAAACGTGGCTGCTGCAGTTTGTTTTCAAATAGATTTGCAAGATGAAGCATGGTTGTGGCACGCTCGATTAGGGCATTTGAATTTTGATGCTTTGAAAGGTTTGTCTAAAGAAGCAGTCGGAGTACCAAAGGTTATAAGTCCATCTAAAGTGTGTGAAATATGCATGACCGGGAAGCAAAAGAGAGGTGCTTTTCAAAAGGAAGTTTCTTACCGTGCTAAGGAACCGCTGGAACTTTTATATGCTGATCTTTGTGGAGCAATTTTACCAAAAACACATACTGGAAAACAATATATTTTGTTGGTTGTCGACGACTATAGTAGATACATGTGGGTGTATCTGGTAAAAAACAAAGATCAAGTCCCAGAGATTCTCATCGAGTTCTTTAAAAGTGTTGAGAACAAGATCGAGAAGAAGGTTAAAGCTCTAAGAACCGACAATGGCGGAGAATTTACATCACATGTGTTGAGTGACTATTGCAAGGGAAGAGGCATACACCGACAATTCACGGCTCCCTACACCCCACAACAAAACGGGGTGGTAGAGAAAAGGAATTAAACCGTCATTGGCACTACTCGATGCATTCTGAAAGCAATGAAGGTACCACGAAATTTTTGGGGAGAAGCAGTTCATCATTCAGTTTATCTTTTGAATCGATCTCCTACAAAAGCATTGGGAAAAATGACACCATTTGAGAAGATAATGGGAGTCAAGTCTGACTTCAAAAACGTGAAAGTGTTCGGGTGTGTTGGGTATGTTAAAGTGTTAACACCAGGGGTGAAGAAGCTAGATGATAGAAGTACTTTAATGGTGTATCTCGGTACGAAATCGGGGGGTGGCTCTTATCGGATGTATGATCCAGCCAAAGATAAAGTTCACTATGTTCGGGAAGGAGATGTAAAAATCGAAGAAACAGAGGCACTTGACTGGTCTTTTTATGCAGAAAAAGATGAATATGACAGCCTAAATTGGATCGATTCTGTTGAAAGTGATCCAGCTTTTTCACCTCCGAATACAGATGATGAACATGATGCAAATCATCCGAATCAGCCCGAAAACCTTACTGATGCAGCGGTACAGCAGCAGATTGACTCCGAATCAAGTAATAACCAAGATCAGAACCATCAAAGTCAGGTTTCACAAGTTTCACAAGATACAGCCCAGCCTTGAAGATCCTCTCGTGTCTCAGTCCTACCACGGAAATTCAGCGACTACGAGGTAGAGGGTGTTCCTAATTTACACAGTGATGATTATGCCTTGCTTTTATCAATTGATGGTGAACCAATAAGCTTTCAAGAAGCAATGAAAGAAAAACATTGGAGGAAAGCTATGGAGATTGAGTTTGCATCGATCGAGAAAAATAACACATGGAAACTTGTTAATCCACCACCTAATGTTAAATCAATAGGTGTGAAGTGGGTTTTTAAAGTGAAAAAGGATGCTAGCGGAGCAATCACAAAACATAAAGCGTGACTCGTAGCAAAAGGATATATACAAAGGTTTGGGATTGACTATGAAGAAGTATTTGCACCAGTTGCAAGATTAGAAACAATTCGCCTGCTAATAGCATTAGCAGCCAGTTATGGCTGGGAAATACATCACCTTGATGTAAAATCAGCCTTTCTTCATGGAGAACTAAAAGATGAGGTTTATGTCGATCAACCCGAAGGCTTTATAAAGAAGGGGAAAGAGAGACACGTTTACAAATTGATCAAAGCTTTGTACGGTCTCAAGCAAGCACCAAGGGCATGGAATTCAAGACTTGATGCAACAATGAAGGAACTCGGTTTCACAAGGTGCAAACAAGAGCAAGCTGTGTATCGAAAGGAAGTGGATAAACGATTGCTAATTGTTGGCACCTATATTGATGATCTTATAGTTACCGAGACCTCGTTACAAGACATGGTCATGTTTAAAAAACAAATGGAGACAAAGTTTGAAATGACCGACCTGGGTCTTCTACATTACTACCTTGGCATAGAAGTTCATCAAAGCGATAAAGGAATTTCGTTGAAAAAATCAAGTTATGCAACAAAAGTCTTGAAACAAACAAGTTTGTGGGATTGCAATGCAACTCAATTTCCTATGGATCCAGGGCTGAAGTTATCTAAGAAGGATGAAGGTATCGAAACTGATCCAACTGATTATCGAAAGCTTGTCGGTTGTCTAAGGTACTTGACACACACTCGAGTTGACTTAAGTTACTCGGTAGGGTATGTAAGCCGATTCATGCAAAGGCCAACTGAGGCGCATGTACAAGCGGTAAAACAAATCCTAAGGTATCTAAAGGGAAGTCTAGATCTCGGTGTCATGTATCCAAGAAATGGAAGCAGAAAGCTTTATGGGTTTACCGATAATAGTCATTCGGTAGACATGGATGATGGAAAGAGTTCTACCGGGGTGATATTCTATTTTGAAGATGCACCTATCACGTGGGTCTCGCAAAAGCAAAATACGGTAGCTCTATCATAATGTGAGGCTGAATTTATGGCAGCCACAGCCGGGGCATGTCAAGCATTGTGGCTAAGGAGCTTATTGTCAGAATTAATGGGAGAAAAAGAACAAGTCGTGACTCTCAAAGTTGATAATTCGTCAGCCATAGCGTTAATGAATAATTCAATTTTTCATGGAAGAAGCAAGCACATACACATCCGTTATCACTTTATAAGGGAGTGTATTGAACATGACCAAGTGAAGGTAGAACATGTGAGTGGGGATTTACAAAGGGCTGATATTCTCACCAAAGCATTGCCAAGACTCAAGTTCATCGAGATGAAAGGAATCATTGGAATCACAAGATTAGGGGGTGATTGTTAGCTTAATCTTGTAATTTGGCATATCATGCAGGGCTAAGTCATGGGTGTCAAAACGTAAGTTGGGTTAAAAGTGACCAATTTACAAAGTAAGGGGTTTTTTGAGATAGTTTTTATTCCCAATTTTAATCCAAATAGGTTTCTTGTTGACCAAGAAGTTGTAATCTATTTAAAGGACAAATTGTAATTTCTTGTGTGTGAATAATCAATAAGAACGAGTTTTTTTGGGTTAATTGATTCTTCTTTTAGATTTTGCAAACTTGATATCAGAAGAGAGAGGGAGATCTTGTAGAGAGAGTAAAGACTATATTTGTTATGTGTGTATATGTATTAATACTATACATTTAAATATAAATTACCAAATTACCATTATTTTATATTTATAATTATCAAAATACTCTTTTAGTTAACATACAATATGGATGGAGCTAAGACCATGGAGGAAACTTGCGACAAAACTGAAAATCATGGAGTAAAATGGTTCTTTTTTAAGAGGTGGAGGAAAACCGTTAAAAAGACCAAACCAAAGGGAGCAATTGTTTTAAATTTGTTGTATATATTTTTAATTGTTATATTATTTAAGATGACATACAAGTATACAACTTTTGAAATCGGTCTAATTGGTTGATCGATAAGATGACTGACTCAATATCCTAGCTGGCTAGTAAAACATCATTTTTATATGTTATGTATTAAGTTTTTCTCAGGTGGACTCCACAACCATTTGATACTTAAAACTAGAAAAAAAATCTGTATGCAATTCTAGAACTACAATTTAATGTGTTCAGCAACCCTTTTTATCCACTATATTAGGGTGTAAGGAGTGGTTAAACACTTGAGAGTGGCAAACTAAAAAATCAACCAATGAGAGTGTGTCACGTCAATAAGTGAAAAATGTTTAAACTTTGGTGAAAAGTGTTGGCAATGGTTTAGACATTTGGTGAAGTGGTAAACTTTTTAAATAAAAAAAAGGAAAAAAATGTGATTGGTTGAGATTGGAATGGACCCCACCCCACACCCCCTCTTTCTCTCCTTCCTCCTTCCCCGCGTCGTAATGCATCACCGAATCTTGTCCATTTAGTCAAACACCCTTATTGGCAAAGGTGTTGGCATTGGTTTGCCACACTTTACCACTTCGGTAAAGTGGGTTTGCCAAAGCCACACCGAACACCCTTAGATGCGTGTAACTTTGCCACTTCTTTTTGTTTTGCACACTGAATCCTTGAAAACATAGGAGCATTTCCTTTCCATAGTTACAGGGTGTGTGACATATTTATTATGTAATGTAATAAATTTAAAAAGAGTAAATTACTATTTTGATCCCTGTGATTTAGCCAATTTAACCATTTCAGTCCAAAAAGGTATTTTTTAACATATCAGACCCTAAGATTGCATTTTATAATGGTTTTGGCCCATGACACTAACTTTGTTACTTTTTAGGCAGTTAAGTGTAAGGGTAATTAGTTAATTATATACCTTAGAGGTTGTTTTTGATAATTACAAAGTTCTTTAATATTTAACAGATTATTAATGCAATTACTCAAGTTTTTTTTTTATTATTTCGTTATTTTAACGATTATTATTTAACAAAATATTTTTTATATATACAAATACATATGTATTTTTGTTGGGATTGAACCCTATCAGAGAAACAGATAATAAGAGCCAAAACCGGATCACAACAGTGAATTCATAATAAGGAGCTATTTACATTAAACTTTCCCCTTAAAAGTGGTTATAACATCTGATGGCCCTCATCCGCTGTTTATATACTACAACTACTGACCATCAAGTACTGCTTGTGTACAACAACTGCTGAAGACAAAAGTACTGATCTTTAATCTACTGCCCGAAGTCAAGTGCTGCCAAAGACCAAAGCCCTACTTGGAATAAAGCAGTGGTATGAAGAAACAGTTGTTTACTTTGTCTATTGTAATGGTATCAGTGGTTAGCTAGCAGTAGTTATATGTATCAGTGGTTACAGGTTGTCAGGTTATTAGATGTCAGTTTCATGGTGATGTCGGCTAAGATGCTTCAGAGGTTTGATTTGCCTATAAATGGAATAGTATCCTGTACTGTTACATTTGATGGACTGAGTGAGTTCTTCTCCTCTGATCCAATCCTTTCATCTTGTGCAATCAACCATGGAGTATTAGGCTGAGGGAGAGTTTAGTTTGTAAGCATGCTTCGTAATCTTTTGATTTGTATTGTAATCATTCGACTCAATGAAAAGCATGTATTTATCAAAACTATTTTCCTCTTTGATTGTGTTTACAAAGTTTGTGTTCATTTCCGCTGCATAAATCATTGAATCATGTTTAATTATTGTTCATCTATTACAAACAAACACAATCTTGAGAGCCTTAGATCCTAACAATTGGTATCAGAGCTCGGACAGTCAAATTCGATCTAACAATCAATTTGACATAACAGTTCAGCTCAAAATTCATTGATACTAAGGTTGATTGTATATTGTTGAAAAAACAGAGTAACGAGTAAGGACATTCAAAGTTGCTACTCAAAAACTATGTAAAACAACCAAGATGTCATAAGACACAGAAACTTCTTATAACAAGTGATATCATACATAAAACACCTATAGCTTTCAGATCTGAAAAATGACTGATGACCATGGTATAATCGTTTTCTTTACAAATTTGATTTCAAGTGTTGATATGAAGTTTGTGTTGTTTCCATCATGTCTGATACTAAGGTATGAACCTCTGGTCAACAAAAACCTATGATTTGTAAAACATTAGTGTTTTTGTTAACATTAAAAGAGGGAAATTAAAACTTTAGTTATCGAATCTTATGTGTTGAAAAACAGGTTGAGAATCTTGTTGAAAAGGATCAAATCAACTTTGTTAAGAACACTTTAAGAAAATCAGGTGTTAAGACAGAATAAATCATAGTTAATGTGAGATTTGACATAAATATGTGCAAAAATGTCTAAGTCTTTCCAAACATTGCTGTAAAATGATTCTGGTCTGAGTATTTCTTCAATAAAAAACCTCCTAGTAAGTCTTTTAGTACTTATGAATGGGAAGGGTAAAAAGGGAAAAAGAAAAATCACAAAAACTCATAAGTGTGTGTATCTCAAACTTTTGAAGTTAAAAGAAAAGAGTATAAATGAAAAACACTTAAGAGTTCAGGTAAGTTCAGGTAACAATAGCGTCACCAGTGATTTAACTCAAAAGAGGACTAGGCAAGTTTTTCAGTGTCATCACATGGTAACAAAGTCTATGACAGGACTTTCAAAACCTATGTGTACATGTCTCCTCATTTTTGCAATCAGTTAACTAGGAAGTGGCCTCAAACAGTTATCATCATTGACTCCTTTCTTAAAACTTGAAGAATGATGTGACCATGTGTCTTAATTGAAAATATACCAGATCCTTTTTGATGTTGTTTTCAGAATAACCTTTAATTATTTTTCTTGAAAAGGTTTTTCTAAATAAAACAGGATATATTATTCATTTTTTTGGGGAATGATATATTTTGTACTTTTACCTATTTTTGATGATAAAAGTTTCAATCTCCTGTCAGGATGTATAATTTTTTTTATAGATACTATCCTTGAAAACAGATCAAAAGGAAATGGTTCAAGTGTCAAGGTCATGTCAAACTCAAGTTTGGTTTAACTCAGATCAAAGATTGATTGCTAACAGACCTTAAAATGCATGGATACTCATATCATAATTAAAAATTATGTCTCAAAATGAGTAGCCATTGTAAAAGAGTTTTCATCATCTAGGGCACTAAACCACTGTCAGGATTTCATAAAAGTTTCAAATCTGGAAATAGACATGTGGCAAAACCTTGAATATAAATTCCTGTAAAAACTGCTGACATTTAAACTTGACAATGTGCATCTAAAATGTATTTTGTTAAGAATAGCATTCTTGCAGACACTTCACAAATCACTAGCAATAGATGTTGGACATGATATTGTGGTAACACAAGACAAAATCATTCTCTTCATCTGAGTAGCAGATGCTAAAAACTTTTGTCAAAAGCTATACCTCTGTTTCTTAACTACTGTTCTACTCAAACATATGTTTCCTAAACATTGTCCACTGCTCAAAAGTCAACCTCTGTTCTCTCATATTCTTGATAAGCATTGTTGTTCAAAATCAGTGTTTTATCCACTGTTGTTCTAACCACTAATAGTAATAATTTCCACTGTTTTCACATTATTACCGTTGTAACCACTGATCTTCTTCATCAGTGGCTTCTTAAAACAACTGTCCTCCATCATTCATCTTTTCATCAGAGGTTGGCACGTGGTCAGTTTCTAGCCATCAAATCATTATAATCGCTGCCACATCAGTATTCACTTTTTTTCCTAAATAAAACCCTGACCAAAACCCCAAACAGGTTTTTACACTGTCGAATTGAATTCCAAAATTCTCTTCTCAAAGCAGTTTCCAACCTTCCATCTCAAATCATCCTTCATTCTTCTTCATCAAAATGACGAAATCAAAATCAAAATCAAAATCATCCTCATCTTCCAAAGAGGTCACTCAAATGGCCGCTGAACCCATTGAAATCCCATACAAATCTCCTCACAATTACTTGGGTCTACTCACAAAACCCACTACCACCAACACTTTCGATTCCATCATCGACATCATGTCTGCATCAAAGTATAAAACTTTGCTAACAACAGATGCTCCAATCTATCAACAAACCCAGAGAGAGTTTTGGAAAAATGCTACCCTTGACAAACAAGGCGATAATGTCATAGCCATCAACTCTTCCATATAGGGTAAAACGATTCAAATTACTCCGCAATCCATCTCAGAAGTCTTTAAACTCGATGATCAGCAAGGTAAAACTTCTTTTCTTAAAAGCGAGTTGAAAACTGATTTTCTGGGAAGGGGGTATGCAGAACAAACAAAAAGAGATACCTTACAAAAAAATTTCTTCCCTTCTGCACCTAGGTTTTTATTCCATACACTTTTGATGTGTGTTTCAAATAAAACAACTGCTTTTAACGCAATACCATTAAAGATCCAATGTCTGGATTATGCTATTTTACATAATGAAAACTATAACTATTCCTAGGAGATCTTTGATGACTTGGTAAAAAATGTTGATAGCAAATCATTTTTACTTTTTCCAAGGTTTCTAAGCTACTATTTTAAACAAAAATTTGGAAAGGAAAATGAAAATCTGCTCAAACAAGGTGCTTATTTTCAAATAAATGGTTTAACACCTGAAACATTCACTAGAATGTTAACACCTTCAAAAAAAAAGCAGAGGTGCCTGAGCAGATTTAGCAGCTACCACTTCTCCTCAGGTATCAGCTGCTGAGCCCACTGCTCCAGGTGATCATAGCAGCACAACCACTGCTTTGAAACCCACACCTGCCATTACCAAAAAGACCAAAAAGAAAACATCCAGAAAGCCCCCCAAACCCAAAACAAAGGCAACTCTGGAAGATGAGATCCCAAAGCCACTGCCAGTAACAACACAAATGTCACCTACAACCACTGCTGCTACTTCCTCACAACAGATGGAAGAAAGATCTCCACCTTTGCCTCAAACTCCTCCTGCATCCTCACAAAAGGATCAGGTTGTAAACACAGGGACCCCACAATATGAAGCTATGGACCCAATTGGATCCATCTTCCTCAGTCCTGATCCCAAGGACATGCCTCTTTCAACACCCCTATCTTCACCCCTCTCATTACCACAATCCATTATACCCTTGTTGCATGCAATTGATATAGTACAGACACAAACCAGTTCCTCTCAATCACCTATCACTGAGAGTACACTCCCACAAGTGACTGGGTCTGTTACTCATACCTCTGTTATCCCAGCAACAATTGAGGAGGTTACACTGCAGGAATTACAAGTAATTCCTGACAGTAGTTCAAGTGGAGCAGCCACTACAAGTGTTGAACCCACCGGTTTACACTTGGACAGTGGTTACATTAATAAGACGCCCTTGAAGGCAATTCCTTCTATAGCACCTCTGAGAACCACCAGTGAGTTTGTTATGACCACTGGTACCTTTAAAAGGCTATCAAGTGCTGAAGGAAGAAGACCCCAGTACCAAGAACAAGGGGCATCAATGAATGATTTTTGGGATTCAGTTCCTAAGTCACACATTGGTACAACCACTGTTGGTGGGGAATTAGATGATCCCAATAAACTGGGTGATGATTTACAATATAAAGAATTGACGGGGAGAATTGACAATCTTGAAACATCTGTCACTGAAATAAAGAATATGGTGCAACAGTTGTTAAAAGTTCAAAAAGCACAACCCACTGTTGTTCCAGCTCAAGCACCTGCACAACTGATGTGTGTCGGTGTGTATATATTTTTAGATGTTTATTTAAGCCCTTTTTACACTTTTATCCAAGTTTTAAATTTATAAAACACGATATTCACTAACACTAAACACACATATGGGCAAGTGCACCCATCGTGGACGTAGTATAGTGTTGGTAAGATACCGAGGTCGTCCAAGGACACAAGAGCTTTTAATACCGGTTTATCCTCAACGTCTAATCAAATCAAAAAGTTAGAAAAATGTTTTAAACTAAGAAAAATAAAAACTAACTAAATGCTGAAAAAGAAAATAAAATAAAAACAGATAGACAAGATGAATCACTTGGATCCGACACGTGTATTAGTATAACCTTTGATTATTTTCGCACTTTTGCACTTGTTTAAGAGATTATCTTAGTTATTGTAGTAGGCCCCTCTTTTGAAGGTGACGTTACCCTCAACCCAGTAGTTTGAGTCAGCAAGGATACAATCCTAAAGGGTCGGATTATTGAAAGATAATGAATTAAGTTATTAATGCAAATTATGGTAGGCCCCGCTTTTGGCGGTGACGTTACCCTCGGCTAAGTAGTCTGAGTCAGCAGGGATACAGTCCTAAATAGCCGGGTTATAGTATTAATAGTAGTTAGCTTATGAGGGGGTCAAAGAGTTTGGATCCCCGCCATCCAATACCTATGGGCATTGAAGGAGATCCTACTAAATTTGACCCAGGTCCCAAGCAGGACCTCTAAACGCTGAACAAGGGCAAGACCCTTACCAAACCGTTCCCTTAACCCCCGACCAGGTAGCCAACATACCTCCATATAGACCGTGGAGATATGAATGGTGAAAATCTTTTATTTTATATAGACAGTAAAATAATGCCAAGACACCACGGACAAACGATAAGGAAAGATCACCTTCAACATAAGTAACTAGTTATTAAAGTCATTAATACAAAACCAAATAAAAAGTGCAAAAGATTAAAAGTAAAAAGTATTATACTAAACACTTGTCTTCACCAAGTGATGTAAGAGACTTAGGCAAACATGGCCTTGATTGTCAAGAACTCTTACGATCAATCTTGGATCCCGAGACGACTCACACACTCTACGATGGACAATGGATGATGGTGGTGGATGATGGTGTTATGGTGGTGATGGGTGGTGGATGAAGTGTGAGAGAGGTGGTGTGCCAAGGGATGAGAGAGAATGAAACCAAGCTCCTCTATTTATAGGCTGAACAGAACGCTGGACACGGCCCCGTGTTCACTGGGCACGGCCCCGTGCCCGTCTGACATTCTCTCTCTTCATTAATTGTAATTGCGAATTACAATTAATGCGCCTGCTGTACTTTCAACACGCCCCTGTGCCCGCTGGGCACGACCCCGTGGTGAGCAATGGAAGCTTCTACTGGTTTGTCTTTTCTGCTGCTTCCTGGGCACGCCCCCGTGTTCAATGGACACGGGGCGTGTTCAGACTCTGTTCTCTTCTTCTTTGTCTTGGGAGGTGCCGTTGAGGGTCCGGGCAGTTTACTTTTGTTCCTTTTCTTGTATTTATGGTAGAATTGGTGGTCTTTTTGCTTCTTTTGTGATTTTGAGCTCATTTCATCCTGAAAATACAAAAGGAAGACAAAAACACTCTTTTTCCAACATTAGTACTTAAAAAGGGTTAGTTTTATGCCTTAATTGATGTGTTTTATATGTTGCATTTTACACACATCAAATACCCCCACACTTGAACTTTTGCTTGTCCTCAAGCAAAACTCTTTTAATGTGGCTTACACTCCCAAATGGAATAGGTAGAAGAGAAGTTTTTTAACTTGTCCTAGAGTGTCGGGAATCCAAGGTTTGTATAGGTTCTATTTTTATTTTACTTACAATCTTATTCGTCATGGTTTATTTTGAACTTTTCATAAGATAAACTACTTATTTGGGCATAGCATGCCTTATTAAAATTCCATTTATATACAAGTTCACATACCTCACGGGAGATCACTCAATCACTCGGCCGAAGGTGTATATTTAAGTGAATCGCTCGAGAGCGGCACGGATTTACATTCTCCATATGCTTGCCAAGCGATCAATCCTCCTCCTTTTTAACTTTTTTTTTTCCTTTGTAAATATCAAGAGGTCTTTTGGGGCGAAGGCTTGGGTTTAAAGGTGGGTGGTTGGTTAGTGGTTAGTAAAAAGGGCGAAAATCGTAACAAGTGTCGGTTTTCGTGAAATACCTTTTTTTTTTTTTGTGACATTTATTTTTGAAGTATTTCTCCAAACAAGCTTTTTGTAGCTTATGTTTGTTTTTGACTTCATCAAATTTTTTTTTTTTTTTTTTGTCACGTAAAGGGTATGTTTATGAAAAACCGAGTTTGTTACTAAAATAAAGGTGAAAAAAAAATGAAAAAGGTTTTTGGTGGGTAAAAAAAATTTTGTTTTGGGGGTAATGAAATGAAAGGTTTAGGCTCAAAGGGGGTTTTCTAGGGGGATTTTGGGTAGGTAAAAAAAAATGAAAAACAATGGTTTTGAAAGAAAAATAGTTAGTCCTAATGCCTCCATCATTTACTTACTTGGGTTTAAGTTGGTAAGGACCGGGAATGTATCGTCGTGGCAAGTTCTAGATTTGTAAAGACCGAGCGGCTATTCACACAAGAAACGAAAAATGAGCATTTAATCTAAATATGTGTATTTTTATGCTCAATGAAGGCTCAAAACTCACTTTTTGTGGGAATGGGTTTTTTAATGTGACCAAGCATATATAATCGAATTTTAGCTAGACTTGTTATACCGTTTCATAATTTTCTTATGTTAGTTCTTTTTATCACGACGCTATCGGTTGTAAGTTTGTAAAAATATAACCCTTTTATAACTTGTTATTCCCAACTTAAACTAAGACAAGTAAATAAAATAAAAAATGAAAAAGTTTTTGAAAAAAATTTGGGGTGATTAGCGGTTCCAATAGAGTTTTGTGTAAGGCTTGTTTTAGGATTTTGCAAAATTCCAAGGTTTTAGCATCCCCCCCACACTTAAATTACACATTGTCCTCAATGTGTCCAAAAATAAAGT
This sequence comes from Helianthus annuus, assembly GCF_002127325.2. NCBI lineage: Eukaryota > Viridiplantae > Streptophyta > Magnoliopsida > Asterales > Asteraceae > Helianthus > Helianthus annuus. The sequence goes on from NC_035445.2 coordinate 74,148,948, forward strand.
TTTTGGTTAATTAGAATATGTAAAAGTGTGTTTAAAAACAAAGATTTGTGTTACTGGCACTCTGGACACGGCCCCGTGTTGACCGGGCACGGCCCCGTGGTCAAGTGCCAGTAACAAAAATTATAGAATTGAAACAGAAGCCTGGACACGGGGGCGTGTCCGCTGAACACGGCCCGTGTCCAGTTACCTGAACTGGGTGATTTCCTGCAGGGGGCTCAGCACGGGGCCGTGTTGGTTGGGCACGGCCCGTGTGGAGCCTTCTGTTGTGGAGATTTTTGTCGGTTTGTTCTGTTCTTCTGCATGGTTCCATTTTTTCTCGTTCCCTTTTTCATCCATTACCACCACGAGTGTGATTTATTCTGCAAAAACTAAAAGATTAAACTAAACTAAGGATAGGTCCGCGGAATGCCTCCGTGGTGCGCCACGTTTATAAGGGTCCTTGGCTAGACCCAATTCCCGGTCACACGTCTTTTGATTGGGGTGCCTTGCCTCCCAAGTTACACCGTCGGAGAGCGGCATCCAAGCTTGAATCGATAACCTTCATGTAGTGGATCGGGTCGTCATCCTCTATTCTTTTCCCAACTCCGAACTTTACCTCATCGTCCCCGTATCTTAAAGTTAGTGTCCCGTTATTCATGTCCACTACTGCTTGTGCGGTGGCAAGGAAAGGCCTCCCTAGAATAAGAGGGACCTCGGTGTCTTCCTCCATGTCGAGTATGACAAAGTCAACAGGATAAACGAATCTGCTTACCCTTACCAAGACATTCTCGATGACACCTTGCGGGAACTTGACCGATCGATCCGCGAGTTGTATGCTTATTTTTGTGGGGCTTGTGGTTCCCAAGCCAAGCCTTTTGAACATTGAAGAGGGCATGAGGTTAATGCTAGCCCCTAAGTCGGCCAAGGCATTGCGAACGGGAGATTCCCCTATTGAGCACGGAATCGTGAAACTTCCGGGATCGATCTTTTTTTTGGGTAGTTTATTGAGTACGAGGGCAGAGCATTCTTCGCCTAAATTAACTAATTGCAAATTTTCAATTTTCTTTTTATGTGTAAGGAAGTCCCTCATAAATTTAGAGTATTTGGGCATTTGGGTTAGGACTTCGATAAAAGGAATATTGACATGCAATTGTTTTAGCAAACTTTCGAATTTTGCGAATTGCTCGTTGGTTTTCTGACGAATTAACCTACCGGGGTACGGAACTCGAGGAGCCTTGGTAGGCTCTGTTGATGGGGGAGGGTCCTTCTCCTGCAGATTTGTTGGCGTTGATTCTTCCGCGGCTGGAGGTACTTCTGCAGGCCCTACGGTCCGGTTTCGTAGCGTGATGAGGTGAACTTGCGCCTTCGGGTTGGTTTCGGTATTGCTGGGTAATGCGCCTTGTGGTCTTTCGGAAAAATTTTGAGCTAGTTGACTTATTTGTTTTTCTATGTTTTGAATGCTAGCCTGTTGATTCCTAAAGTTTGATTCTAATTGTAGGAATCTTTCCGAATTTTTCTTGTCAGTGTCAGAGACGAGGCGAGATATAGTATCTTCGAGCCTTTCTCTTCCACTTTGTTGTTGAGTGAAATTCTGTGACTCATTTCTTGATTGCTGAAAGTTTGTTCGTTGTGGTTGTTGGTTACTACTATTGCCGGGCTCCCTCCAACCAAGGTTTGGGTGGTTTCGCCATCCTTGGTTGAAGGTCCCCGTTGGAGGACCCGACGGCCTAGGTCTATTATCAATGTAGTTTACCATTTCTTGTTGATCGTCCGTTTCTTTCATGCAACTCCAATTTTCATGTGACCCACCACACCCCTCACAAGCCATAACCGAGACTGTTTTTGTCATTTCTAATTTTTTTATTTTTGAAGAAAGGGCCTCGATTTGGGCTTGTAAAGAGGTGCTTTCGTCTACCTTATGGGCGCCCGGGGCGATAGTTTTATTTCCCCGGGGAGTGTGCCATTGAAAATTGGTTTGAGCAATTTCTTCAATCTGATTATATATTTCGTGTGGGCGTCGATTACCTAAAAGTCCCCCGGAGCTAGAATCAAGTGTCTGCCTAGTATGTGGCAACAACCCATTGTAGAAAGTGGATACTTGTTGCCATATTGCGAGGCCGTGATGGGGACACTTGCGTAATAGCTCCTTGAACCTTTCCCAAGTTTCATATAAGGATTCCCCGTCCTCTTGTGAGTATGTGTTAATTTCAGCCATTAATTTAGCAGTTTTAGAAGGAGGGAAATACTTATATAGAAATTTTTGGGCTAGTTCATCCCAGGTGTTTACCGATCCAGCTGGGAGGGTGTTGAGCCAAGCTTTCGCTCGGTCTTTTAGTGAGAATGGAAACATACGAAGGCGGATGGCGTCGTTTGATGCTCCATTGATCCGAAATGTATCACATATTTCTAAGAAATTAGTTATATGTAGATGGGGATCCTCGTCCGCGAGCCCGTGAAAGGTTGCGGAGTTTTGGAGCATTTGTATCAAGTGCGGTCGAAGTTCGAAGTTATTGGCTTCGACATTCGGGGCATTGATAGCGGCGCCGAGATTACCTACGGTGGGCCGTAAGTAATCCATGAGGGTACGTTGGTCCGCCATTGGGGGTGGGTTACCCGAAACCTTCTCTTGGTTTTTGGCTTTTAACCTTTTTCTGAGAAAGCGTTCGGGTTCTTCTAATGGTTCCTTTATGTCTTTATTGGAACTGGAGCTCATACACTACGCGAGGTTGGCGTCGGGTTCCAAGTCCTGCAATAAAAACAGAAAAGAATGTTGGTCAGAAGGTTCACCACGGCCCCGTGGTCAGCCTTCTGTTAACTTGAAAAACAAAAACTGCCAGTAACGTTGCTGAGCACGGCCCGTGTCCGACCAGGCACGGCCCCGTGCTGAGCTCTGCAGAAGCTGAAAAATCTAAAAAAAAATCCTAAAAATTAAAGAAAAATAAAAAGATGATTAGGCCGTTGATTCCTAACTTTCTTAAAATCCTTGTGTCCCCGGCAACGGCGCCAAAAACTTGATGTGTGTCGGTGTGTATATATTTTTAGATGTTTATTTAAGCCCTTTTTACACTTTTAGCCAAGTTTTAAATTTATAAAACACGATATTCACTAACACTAAACACACATATGGGCAAGTGCACCCATCGTGGACGTAGTATAGTGTTGGTAAGATACCGAGGTCGTCCAAGGACACAAGAGCTTTTAATACCGGTTTATCCTCAACGTCTAATCAAATCAAAAAGTTAGAAAAATGTTTTAAACTAAGAAAAATAAAAACTAACTAAATGCTGAAAAAGAAAATAAAATAAAAACAGATAGACAAGATGAATCACTTGGATCCGACACGTGTATTAGTATAACCTTTGATTATTTTCGCACTTTTGCACTTGTTTAAGAGATTATCTTAGTTATTGTAGTAGGCCCCTCTTTTGAAGGTGACGTTACCCTCAACCCAGTAGTTTGAGTCAGCAAGGATACAATCCTAAAGGGTCGGATTATTGAAAGATAATGAATTAAGTTATTAATGCAAATTATGGTAGGCCCCGCTTTTGGCGGTGACGTTACCCTCGGCTAAGTAGTCTGAGTCAGCAGGGATACAGTCCTAAATAGCCGGGTTATAGTATTAATAGTAGTTAGCTTATGAGGGGGTCAAAGAGTTTGGATCCCCGCCATCCAATACCTATGGGCATTGAAGGAGATCCTACTAAATTTGACCCAGGTCCCAAGCAGGACCTCTAAACGCTGAACAAGGGCAAGACCCTTACCAAACCGTTCCCTTAACCCCCGACCAGGTAGCCAACATACCTCCATATAGACCGTGGAGATATGAATGGTGAAAATCTTTTATTTTATATAGACAGTAAAATAATGCCAAGACACCACGGACAAACGATAAGGAAAGATCACCTTCAACATAAGTAACTAGTTATTAAAGTCATTAATACAAAACCAAATAAAAAGTGCAAAAGATTAAAAGTAAAAAGTATTATACTAAACACTTGTCTTCACCAAGTGATGTAAGAGACTTAGGCAAACATGGCCTTGATTGTCAAGAACTCTTACGATCAATCTTGGATCCCGAGACGACTCACACACTCTACGATGGACAATGGATGATGGTGGTGGATGATGGTGTTATGGTGGTGATGGGTGGTGGATGAAGTGTGAGAGAGGTGGTGTGCCAAGGGATGAGAGAGAATGAAACCAAGCTCCTCTATTTATAGGCTGAACAGAACGCTGGACACGGCCCCGTGTTCGCTGGACACGGCCCCGTGCCCGTCTGACATTCTCTCTCTTCATTAATTGTAATTGCGAATTACAACTAATGCGCCTGCTGTACTTTCAACACGCCCCCGTGCCCGCTGGGCACGGCCCCGTGGTGAGCAATGGAAGCTTCTACTGGTTTGTCTTTTCTGCTGCTTCCTGGGCACGCCCCCGTGTTCAATGGACACGGGGCGTGTTCAGACTCTGTTCTCTTCTTCTTTGTCTTGGGAGGTGCCGTTGAGGGTCCGGGCAGTTTACTTTTGTTCCTTTTCTTGTATTTATGGTAGAATTAGTGGTCTTTTTGCTTCTTTTGTGATTTTGAGCTCATTTCATCCTGAAAATACAAAAGGAAGACAAAAACACTCTTTTTCCAACATTAGTACTTAAAAAGGGTTAGTTTTATGCCTTAATTGATGTGTTTTATATGTTGCATTTTACACACATCAACAACCTTCACCTGCTGCAAATGAGCTATGGAATGTATTTCAACCCCTGCTTGAAAAACAAAGACAAATGGCAGACCAGCAACATGCTATATATGTGCAGGAGCTGAAAAATATGATGGAGTCAAGGTTTAGAAACACCCAAGCAGACATCAAGGCTATAAAGGCTCACATTCTGAAAACCACTGGCAATGTTCCTTCCAATGACTTTTCATTGAACAACTACCCCTAGATAATGCCAAAAAGGGGGAGAAAGTTAAGGAATGGAAGAAAAAGGGGAAAGAAGATGGCCTTTATGTTGAGCCAGAAAAAGAAAAGCATGCTTCTAAACCATCTTCAAAAGATTCCAAACACCAAACCTCTACCCAAACAGCTGATGTAATCCCTGCTGTATCAACAACTGTTGGAACGTCAGTAGTTTCAGTAGCTGTTAAAACCATCACTCCAACACACACCACAACCACTGCCCTAGTTCCACCTAAAATCACCTCACCACCAAAAGCCATCACTTCAACTACATCACGACCCATCAATTCACCACCTGCTCAAAAGCATATGACATCTACTAACACATCAGTAGTTGTAATGACAACAGAGGTTGAAACACTAGTTGTTTCAACAGCTGTTTGCCAGCCATCCACCACTGCTCTCACCATTTCTACAATCACCATACAACCCAGTGTCACATCATAACCAAAACCTCCTTCACCCAAAAATCTTTACACGAGAAAAAGGAAATTTCAGAAAAATAATGATGATATACCAGCACCTACTCCATTATCCTCCACACCTTATAATGTTATCAAGCCACAACCATCCTCTCCACCAACTCTGGCCAAACCAGTAAACCCTGCAAACATTGTATCTATTGCTGAAAGTTATCCACTGGAATTGGAGGCTGTAAAGGATGAGATGAAACAATTCTATACGGAAGATGATCCTTAGAAAAGAAGATTTCCTTCTCTCATTGGGTTCAGGAATCCAGTAAACATGAATGAGTATCTAAAACTCAAAGCCAGGCAAGCAGATATAAGAGCTAGAATTGAATGCAAAGATTAAGGTGATAAAGCCATTTCTGAGAGAATGGAGTTTTTACTCACTAAGGTCAAACAAATGGAAGATTATGCAAAAGACCTGAGAAAAGACATGTCAAATATGCCACCTGATGCTGCCCTACAAAAGGTAATGAGAAAGGAGTATCTTGAATACATCATGAAAGAAAAGTTTTATCCAGCCAAAGAAGAACAATTCAGTGAATGGCCACTCATTGCATTAAAGCATGAGGTAAACAGAATCAAGAGAATCAAGAATGATCCAAGTAAGAAAAGAACAGCTCCAAACTGGAGCAAATACAAACATGCCATTGATAAACTTACTTCAGAATACAAAAGAAAGAAGCAGGAGTTGGTGGATGCAAAGGTGGGAACTGCCAAAGCCATAGCAAAATGGACAAAGCAGTATACAGATGAGGCTTATGAAAGGCTAAAGAAAAGAAGAATGACAGATTCTAGTTTATCACAAAAGCCTGAACACAAAGAGCCAAAACAGATCAGTGCTCCTAAACCACTGATCACATCAGCAGATGTTTCAGTCACTGAGCTAGAACAAAGAAAAAGGCAAGCGCAGATTGAACAAGAAACTGCAGAAGACATAGCTGCAGTAAATGAAATCATAAAAAAGGCTTTCAAACAAATGTCAGCTGAAAACTCGGAAGTAGCAAAAGTTCAGAGTACTGATCATGCTGAAAACTCTGAATTATCAAAAGCTCAGAGTAATGATCAGGCTGAAAACTCTGAACCAGCAAAAGCACAGAGTACTGATCAACAAATTCTCACAAGGCCACAATCCCCCAACTCATCAGTAAATAAAACTCTCCCAAGAAACCCATTGGGTTCAAAATACTAAAATGGATGTCTGATCAAAAGACCCATGTATTGACCCTGATCAGATCCAATGGAGAAGTAAAGCACATATCAAGGGAACAAGCACTGGGCCTGAGCGTTGAAGATCTACAAGATCTCCTTGAGCTTATACTGTGTAGGGATGAGGAAGACACAAGTTCCATGGAATTTGAACTACAATTTAAAGGACAAGTTAGGAAACTTCTGATGAGACAATAAAGATCCAGAATAATGAAGGGTTTTGGCATTATCTATTCCAGAGGGAGATTGTTGGGATTGAACCCTATCAGAGGAACAGATAATAAGAGCCAAAACCGGATCACAATAGTGGATTCATAATAAGCAGTTGTTTGCATTAAACTTTCCCCTTGAAAGTGGTTATAACATCTGATGGCCCTCATCTACTGTTTAACTACTACAACTACTGACCATCAAGTACTGCTTGTGTACAACAACTGCTGAAGACAAAAGTACTGCTCTTTAATCTACTGCCCGTAGTCAAGTGCTGCCAAAGACCAAAGCCCTGCTTGGAATAAAGCAGTAGTATGAAGAAACAGTTGTTTACTTTGTCTATTGTAATAGTATCAGTGGTTAGCTAGTAGTAGTTATATGTATTAGTGGTTAAGGTTATCAGGTTGTTAGATGTCACTTTCATGGTGACGTCAGCTAAGATGCTTCAGAGGTTTGATTTGCCTATAAATGGAATAGTATCTTGTACTGTTACATTTGATAGACTGAGTGAGTTCTTCTCCTCTGATCCAATCCTTTCATCTTGTGCAATCAACCATGGAGTATCAGGCTGAGGGGGAGTTTAGTTTGTAAGCATGCTTCGTAATCTTTTGATTTGTATTGTAGTCATTCGACTCAATGAAAAGCATGTATTTATCAAAACTATTTTCCTCTTTGATTGTGTTTACAAAGTTTGTGTTCATTTCCGCTGCATAAATCATTGAATCATGTATAATTATTGTTCATCTATTACAAATAAACACAATCTTGAGAGCCTTAGATCCTAACAATTTTCATTAAGCGTTTGTTTTTTATAAACGTCGTTTTTAAAATCATTTGTTTTTTAACTTTTTTTAAACCGTCTATCATTTTTAAAATAATTCATTTTTAAACCGCTTGTTTATTAAAATCGTTCTTTTTAAAGTTGTTTGTCTTTTAAAGTTTTTTTATCCCGTTCTTTCTAAAATCTTTTTTTTTAACTTTTTTAAACAATTCGTTATTTTAAGTCGTTAATTTTTAAAATTGTTTTTTAAACCGTTCCATTTAGAACCGTTTTTGAAATCGTTCATTTTCAAACTTTGTATTCAGTTTACCTAAAGTCGTTAGGAAAAAAGAACTTCAGAAAATGAACGATTTAAAAAATCGAAGAATTTAAAAACGATCGATTTTAAACGAACAAGCGGTTTAAAAAACAAAGATTAATAAATTATGTTTATAAAAAACCTGAAAAAATAAGTTAACAAGTGTAAGGGACTAAAAACACATGAATTTAATAAAGAGTAAATTGCACAAAACATCCTTTAAGTTTCACCAATCTTGCTCGTTTCAGCCTTAATCTTTAAAAGTTGCCAAAACCAGGCTTTAAAATTAATTTTGTTGCCGGTTTCATCCTTTATCACTAACCCAATTACTAATCCATGTTAAATGGCCTCATATGCATAGCACGTGAGGGTAAAACCGTCTTTTCATGCTTGTGATGTTATTAAAACCCTAATAAAATCCCAGACCCACTTCATCAGTTCATTCTTCCTGTTCTTCAACCTTCAACCTAACACAAAAATGATCAAGTTCACATATCTAAATGAGATCCGCGCGAAAGAACAAGAACGATTCCAATGATTCGCACTTATGAAGAACTAAGTGAATCGAGCAAATGAATGTTCAAGAAATTCTGAACTGTTCTACACAAAAGCATGAAAAGACGGTTTTACCCTCACCTGCTATGCATGTGAGGCCATTTAACATGGATTAGTAACTGGGTTAGTGATAAAGGATGAAACCGGCAACGAAATTATCTTAAAGGCTGGTTTTGGCAACTTTTATAGATTAAGCCTGAAACCAGCAAGATTGGTGAAATTTAAAGGAAGTTTTTGTGCAGTTTACTCTTTAATAAACGAGAGGTTAAAAAAATAACGAATTTTGAATAAACAAACGGTCAAAGTAATGGAAGATTTGAAAAAGAAATAAACATTCTAAAAAAAGTTTGAAAAAGGAACAATCTTTTACAAATTTTTTTATTAGAATGTTTCTTTTTTTTCAAATCTTACACTTCTTTTGTTTTTTATACAGTCGTTTTGTAAAATTAAAAAATGAACGACTCAAAAAAGTGAGTAATTTAGAAATTTTTAAAATAAATGCTATTAAAAAGAATGGTATAAAATAAAGTGTTTAAAAAACTTTAAAAGACAAACGAATTTAAAAAGAACGCTTTTAAAAAAACAAATGGTTTAAAAGTTAAAACGGGGAAATTTAAAAAAACGATAGATGGTTTAAACAAAATGTAAAATAACAATTATTTTTTAAAACGACTTTTATAAAAATAAACGATTAATGAAAATACATATTTATTTGTATATTTAAACGCATTTTGTTAAATAATAATCGTGAAAATAACAAAATAATAAAAAAAACTTGAATAATTGCATTAATAATCTCTTAAATATCAAAAGAAGTTTGTAATTATCAAAAACAACCCTAAGGTATATAATGACCTAATTACCCTTACACTTTTTTTTTGAACGGCAAATTTGGATCACTGACGGACTACTGGAGTATCATCGTGCCACCAGCAGAACCACCCGATCATATCCATCTCCACTAGGCAGTAATGCCTATACACCAATTCAGGAGGAAACCCAATAAATCTGGGAAAACCCCCTTTGTGGGAATCGAACTCATGACCTAATGGTCATAAGTCTTATCCCACCCCCAAGATACCACTAGGCTATAATGCCATGGGTAATTACCCTTACACTTAACTGCAAAAAAGTAACAAAACTAGTGTCAGGGGTCAAAACCGTTATAAAATACAACCTTGGGGTCTGATATGTTAAAAGATTCCTTTTTAGACTAAAAAGGTTAAATTACTAAACCACAGGGGCCAAAACAGTAATTTACTCTTTAAATAAAAAAATCTAAACAGATAATTTCCATGTCATTTGCGGTAAGATTAATATCTACAAGTGTTCATTAATTTACTCTTTAAATAAAAAAATCTAAACAGATAATTTCCATGTCATTTACGGTAAGATTAATATCTACAAGTGTTCGTATAAATTTGTAGTCTGCTACTTAAAATCATTTTTATACTGAACGTGTATAGTTTAATTTGTGAACACACATTTTACCCAACTTTTTTGGCATGATCCTATTCTTTTGTAGTTTTCACCGATAGTTTATAAACTAAGGTGTCGTTTGTTTTTTAAAGAGGTAAAATGTCTGCAGTTCATGGACCACATCTGCAGACATCTGTGAAAGAATAGGTGGACCAAATCTCTGCAGTCTGCAAGAAGAAGAATGCTTTTTTTAACGTATCCAGACTTCTAAAATAAATTGGTGGTGGTGTACGGACGGTGATGGACGGTGGTGGGTGGTAGACGGCGGTGGTGGTGGTGGTGGTGGACAGTGGTGTGTTTAACCCTCTGCAGACCTTAGAAGATCTTAGAAGTGGCTGGGCCAAGTCTGCATCAAGAAGAGCTCGTGTAGACGTTTTTAAATGAAACGTCTTCGGAAAAACAAATAGTCTGTAGATGGCAATGTTTGCGGGTGGTCTGTGCGGCGCAGGCAAACGAGCCTACACAGATCTTTTTTAGGAAAACAAACACCACCTAATACAACTTTGGTTGTGTTAAATTGCATATTCATCGATATCACCATCACCGATTTCTTGTTCAAATCGAATACTTAAATACATGCTAAATCACCGGATTTATTGTTGACGTGATCGTGTCGTCCCGACCAGTCAAAAACCCAATTAAACCTAGGTAGCTAGGGTAAGTCGGGTATCGAATCCACGCAGAGCATGTGGTCAGTATCGCACGACCTGTTCGACTAGTTAGACTATTTACAAAAATGTACAATGTGATTATGAAGCTTGCTAATTTTTAGTTGTTTGTTTGGTTTGAAAAGAAATCGAAGTGAACTGACAAATTGATATTATTTAAACAACGTTAGATTAACTAATATTGCAAACGAAACCAAATGATTGAAACAAGAAATTAGAAACAAGTTCCACACCCAGTTCGATAGTTGTAATCCTAGGGTTCCTACATGTTTTAACTTGATTCAATTGCATATAGTGATTAACGGATTACTATCACAAAGCTTAGGTGCCAATTGCTATCGACGTCATAGACAACGGACCGTAATGCACTTCATTACCTTGGACATGTAAATAACCTACGATAAGGCATAAGTGCACAAATTCATTTCGCAAAGTCAAATTTTATAATCATTCGACAATTCACAAATTCAATTCAAATGCACGACAATTATCATATGTTTCAAATACTAAACAATTTGTCACAAAATCAAATCAAAATACAAATGCATAAACCCTAGAAAATCTTACAACATCTACACCGGGGTGAAACCGAAGAGACTAGCCGCTCATGGTTGAGTGGACGCGATCACCGGCCGACGAGCACGAACACGGAGCCATGACCTTGAGTCTTGAGGAGTGGTGGAGGTTGGGGTTTGAAGGTTTGATGGAGAATGGTTGAAGATGATGGAGATGGTGATTGTGGAGTGGATTAGGGTTCTAGGTTAGAGGTGAATGGTAGGCGGTGTTAGAGATGGATTAGGTGTGATTAGATAGGTTGGGGATGTGTTAGATGATGATGAATGGTTCCAAGGAGGTGTTTTATCCTCACACAACTCGTAACCCCCGTTTCTTGGTCAAACTTGATGATATAACTCGTTTCCATGCTTCAAAAATTAAAGTTCGCGCATTGAAGCTGTGAGGGGCGTCCCCAACGCTGCCTGGTTTTGCCGGTTTCGTCCGAAATTGTTTTCTTCATAATTTCTTCGTTATAGCTCCGTTTTACTCACCGTTTTCACCCACGTACTCGTAATTCAGCCCTCTATCATGCCATCTTCCAATATATTCATTTTAAATCCATTAACATTCCCCAAAACACATCCAATCTTCGTGATTAACCCGGTTTTGTTTCATTTCACATCCCCGGTTGATCCGATTCGCGTCCCGGTGCTCCGTTTAGCTCCCGTTTAGCTCCCGATTAGCTCCTTAAACTCTTTTAGACCTGTAAAACACAAATCCCATTAGAAGTAGTCTATTCAAGATTAAAAGCTATATAAAAACATCAACTTAAGCACAAACGATCATCGGTTTTCGACCACGTATCAATTGTTCAAGTCGAATACTTGAATACATGCTAACTGTTGGTGCTCGTATAAATGTATTGTTAATGTATGCAATTATATTAGTAGTTGGTAGTTATTTGTGTATTTAGTTTGCTAACTAGAAAAACTTATAGTTTACATGTGTTTTGAGATTCATAGGCTAATGAATAGTAACATATGGCTATCTTTATTAGTTTATGGTGGCTAATAACATTATTGAAATCTAAACTGACAGTTGAGGTATTATAACAACTAAATAAACAGATAAATGAGTAGATATCAGTTGAGGTATTATAACAACTAGATAAACAGATGAATGAGTAGATATATAAATAAATGATTAATAGAATAAATAACTAAAACTAATAAATATCCGTTTGTAAACATTATAATTGGTATAAGATTTATAAATGGTATAGGATTTTTTTGTTAAATAAAATGAGATTATGTTTATTAAATATAGTGAGAACTGAGAAATAAAAAAAATATGTATCTATGTATTAATAAAAATCTATTTAATTATCATCAATAATCAATTATCAACAAAATACATCTTAATCGACCCTAGGGAACGATTGGAAGAAGAAATTGATCTAGGCCTTGATGGTGATTGGTTGTTGGTGTTATGGCGAGCTCGAAATAAACATATTTTTGAAAGTGAGCTGGTGAACATCGGTAAAATCCTGGTGATATCAGGGCATTAGGTTATTTGGGTTAAATTATTGTATAAATGAGTTTTAACATATAAAATATCTTTAACGTAAGAAGTGAAGGAGAAATTTTTTCTTTTAATTTTTTCCCTACTTATTAAGCACGTATTTTAGTTTCATCGTTAAAAAATCATGATTTTACACTAGTAGAGTAATTATGTAATTTTGTAGAGTAATTATAATTAGTCTAGTACTGTAAAATCACGATTGTATTTTACATTTTGCAATTAAACGTCATTCTTAAGTAGTAGGGAAAAAATTCAAAAAAAAAAATCCCCCTTTACTTTTTACGTTAAGAGTGTATTGTATAGTAAGACCTATTTGTATTTAATCTTAAAGGCTAAATCGGTCTCCCTTAACTGGTCTAAATAAAAAAAAAATTGTTACATGAGATTGTTTCTTTCATTTGTTGTTATAGTGTTGACGTGGTAGTGGCTTACTATTCTTTTTCTACGAAGGTGTGGTTCGAAAAGAAACGTAATATCCCATACCACGTAGAAAAGAATATCACCCGTAACATGTTATCGGATCACCAATGAAATTTTTTATATAAAATTTAATTTTATATTTTACATTTCCCTTAGTTAAATGAATGAAAAAAACTAATATATTAATTTCAAATTATATAAAGGCAGTATAAATTTAATAACTCCATGCCTATCATATATAATTGAAATTGAATGTTTGTGACTTTATCATTAAGAATTCAAATAGGATGTGGTTGGGATTGTTAGGAATTTAGTTTTCGATTTAAAGCATTTAGCTATAGCTTTATTAGGTTGTATTGTACAAGTGGTGTTAATATGAGCATGTATATTGGTAGCTACAAGTTAATGCTTGATACTCAAAGGATGTGGTTGTAAAGGCTTGTACATTTTGCATGAATATATGTACATTGTACTTTATTGGTAGCTATAGCTTAATGATAGGTGACAAAAAAAGTTAGGTCTTTATATCATCCAATGACCGTTAAGTAGTTAATAACGTTTGGTATTTTCTGTTTTAGTTATCAAGATTCTGTAAGATATTATAGGAAAGTAGACATACTAGGTGGTCGTACAATATAGAAATGAGTCACTATTGAGTTATTTTTTAACATGGAATCCACATAAAAATTAAATAAACTCATTTTATAAAAACTCGAGCTAATTTAGTTCAAACTTGTTATCTCGTGTAAATGTATAAGTTAAGTTCGAGCTTAATGTAGGTCACTTGTATAAAATTCGAGCTGATTTGGATCGACTATCTTGGTTATTTCTTTCGTAATGTATTATTTGAATTTTTAATAAACATACAAAAATTCTCAAATTTCAGAAAACGAGTCAACTTGCCAACCCACAAGCTGGCTTGAATTGTAGGCTTGTCGATTGTTGGCTTGGTAGCCATGGACTCATGAGGAGATATAATCTTCATGAGGTTTGGAACGCCCTTGGAGAAATCAGAAATAAAATTTCAAAACTTTGACAAACGAAACTCCCCACCGAGAGTGCAGTCGTGTAGGAGATCAATTGACAAGATGGGTGTTATGCAACTCTAACCAATCGCCCAATGGAGAAAGTGAAGGAGATTAATTGGACCTTGTCGAGCAACGAATCTACCATTGAATCATTAATCATCTTGCTCGTCTACAAGACTACATTGCTCAATCTTTCTCGTCTTGAATCATGTCGATCTACTTTCTCTACACGCTCAAATTGAGTGCAGTCATTCCTTAAATCAACTTTTTCTATAGGTGGTTTGTCACAACTGTCCCAATTCCATCGCCTGAACAATACATATGTTTTTTTTTCTCGACTAATTCTGAATAATTTTTTAATAATGTAAAAAAATGTGTGTATTTTTATTTAAATATTTAATTATCTATTTAGCAAGTCACTTTGGTTGGTATTTAGGTAGTCACTTCAGATTTTTTTAATATTGATTCATATGGGAAAAATTATAGTAGGTTCATGCAGAAGCCTAAACAAATACTTCATCACCTTACCAAAAGTTAAGCCTACTAGAAATAAATTTGACACATGAAAGTTATAATTACACACCAAGAATAATTAAATGAATGACAAAATGTTTAAAAATGAAGAATTGATTTCCTTTACTATATACCCTTCTTGGGATCTTTTTCATCATTTATTACTTATATCCGCCTATCTATTTACATTTGTCCCCCCCCCCCCCCCCCCCCCCTTCTTTTCTGCTCCTATAAATAGCCTCACAACCTTACAAACAACAAACACATCTCACTTCTGGTATTGTTAACTACCTGACAGAAGCTATCAAATTTAAGGTAACACATGTGTTATATTATATGATCATGGTTATCATGGTCATATTGTTTAATTTGTTTTTTTATCAAAGTGTAACCTTTTTTAACATATTCCATGTTTTATGTTCAGGAAGTTGACAAGGATCAAGAATAATTAAGCTGGAAAAATGAGCAGAAGAGGTGATGGAGTGAAGCTAGAGCTCAAACTTAACTTGTCACCACCGAGAACTCGTTGGCCTGTGACCGAATCACCAAACCGGTCTGTTTCCCCAACCAACTCATGTGTGTCATTGGAGCAAGATGAGGATGAGACCGGGGAGCTCAGGTACTCAAGCAGCCCGGAAACGACGTCGATGATGCTTGTCGGGTGCCCAAGGTGTTTGATGTATGTTATGCTTGCTGGAGAGTACCCAAAGTGTCCTAAATGTAAGAGCACTGTTCTTCTTGATGTTGTGTTTGACAAACCCATCAAGAAAATGAGAAATTAGTTAAGTTAGTTTGAATGTTTTAGAATTATAGGTTTAGGAAAATTATGTTTCTTATTCTATTTTTTGGTTTTTTATTTTTATTATTATTATTATTATTATTATTATTATTATTATTATTTTTTTGGTTTTAATAGGTAATGTTAGCTTGCACTCTTGTGTAATTTTGTTGTAATGAAAGATGGTGTTTGAATGTTAAATTTCATATTTTTGGTTTTTACTTTATTTCTTTAGAAAAAAGTGATTTATTGAACGATTTTATAAAAACTGACAACTTCTAACGGTAGACTGGTCTAATCAAACTGGCCAGGATTGAAAATCTGCCGGCCTATAAAAGAAGGTAATCATTAAATGTTTGTATCGTTGGCTTAAAGCCAAGCGTTCTATTTGTGTTTAGGTCATTAACTTATAACCGAACCAACGTACCAATGTTGGTGGTTTAACCAAATGGAGCACAAGATAAAGAAACATAAAAAATATTGGGCATTTTCATTTAAACCTAACACATACATGAGATATGTAAAATACAATAGTAATAACTAATTGCTCAAGTTAAATATAAATAGTTTTACTTTTGGTTTAGCGTGATTTAATGTTTTTTTTAACGGCCAACGAATCTTCCAAATGAGTTACTGGCGAAACTCACCACATCGGGATACACTCACCTCCGAACTGGGGAAAACCCTCACCTAGAGCCGAAGCCCGTGAACACTCGCCCGAAGGCACGACAGTACGGTGAGGTAAAACTCGCTCAGTTCAAGGATTGAACTAACAATCTCCATCTATTCACCTAGTCTTCCATCATCACCAGGTGCCACGTTTAAGCCCACAAGTACTATTCTATGGTATTTGACTAATCAACGGTCAACTATTTGACCAATAAATATGAAAACAAATAGTCAAAGAAAACAGTTCACATGTAGAAAACCAAATATAACTATCATTCAATGTTTCAAAATCCGGTTTTTAATCATATCGGATTACGCATAAAAATGGTTTAACCGGTTGAACCGGGTTGTATCGAGCGGTTCAACCGGGTTAACTAGTTAACTGTATAATTCCATAAATTACAACATCAACTCAAAAAATAATCCAAAATTGGATGTATATGTAAATCTGGAACGAATGATGGAGTGATGGAAGTCTGAAACAAGTCACGAATGATGGATTGATTTGAATTTTGATCGAAGGAGATAAAATATTAAAAGTCGTTTGGTTAAAGTTGATAGTAAACATGAAGATGGGCCGATAAAAAGTAAAATCCTAACCCAAAAACAGACCTGAGCTGGTACCGGTATAACGGTTCAAACCGGTATACCGGATTTTACCGGCGGTACAAAGTCGATGTCGTTTCTCTTACTTACCGGGGTGTTTCGGACCGGATTTAAATCCGAAAACGGTAATACCGGTGTTACCGGCCGGTTTTTAAAAACATTGCTATTATTTGTAAAAAAAACACACAAAAACTAACATAAAGTCAACAAATGGCAAGACATATATATAATTATTATTATTATTATTATACATATTAAAAGTAAGTGTTGATAAATAGTGTTCATAGATTTTTATAATATTGTTTTTTTTTCAATTATTTTATTACTTAATAGATTTTTTAATATTATTTTTCAGTTTTAATTATTTTATTACTTAATTATATTATTATTATTATACATATCATAATTTATATAATTTTTAGTATATTGTTTTGACGTGCCTGATTTTATTTACGTTTTGATATAAAGTTTTATTTTTCTAGAATCGAGTTTTTTGTGAGTGGTAACGTACTAGTAATCGTTAGCACAAGCGTACATTTTAATTTTTTTTTTATATATTGATGTTGCTACCCTTTTCGTCATTCCAATATTATAGTGTAATCGAATTCAGAATTAACCGGACATGCTTATTTTATCTCGTTAACATAATTGAGAACACAAAGAGATGGAACCAAGTGCCACTTGGTCCAAATACAAGGAGTTAGTATATGGGTTGTACCTTGAACACGCTTTTTATCAATGTTTTAAAAACTGGTTTTTAAGTCATACCGGGTTGGGCTTTAAAATGGTTCAACCGGTTGAACTGGTTTGTACCGGGTGGTTGAACCGGGTTACTAATTAACCCTATAATTCCATAAAATACAAATTCATCTAGAAAAACACTCTAGTCTCATTTAGGATTTATGTAACTGTTCATAGTTTTATCTAAAAACAACTATTTTATTGTATAATATTAAGCATTTTAAAAGTATTTTTATTAGTTATAAACAATATTGCGTTGTACGAGGTAGCTAGTAGTTTCAACAACAATGAAATATTGGAATAGAAGACACTAGGTTAATTATCGGAAATATGAAAGGTCATAATACCTTAATATCAAAATTTTAAATAAAATAAAAGAATCAAATCTTAAGATAATGCAAACCGGTTCAACGGGTTGAACCGGTTCTACCGGATTTACCGCCGGTACATAAAACATATCGTATCCGGTTTTTACCGGCCTTTATCGTACCGGACTCGTGTCCGATATCCGGTTTAACCGATATAACCGGCCGGTTCATACCGATATGTAAAACATTGCTTTTTATTATACGCAATAAAAAAAGTGTAAGATTATTGTATTTTCTATTTATAAGTATTTTCTTTATCTTCCACATCTAAACTTCTTTTTATTCAATTGGAGTATACACCAAATCTAATTAATGCCTAGTTTGAATTTGAGTAAAGTCAAAAGTAGGAAATCTACATGTCACATTCCGTGAGTAACAAATTTGAATACGAAATACAATTTAACATATGTTGAAAAATATCCAGTTTTTTCATTGAGTTAACTGCCATTTTCGTCCCTGTGGTTTGGTCACTTTGGCCATTTCAGTCCATTTTTCAAAAATGCGCCATTTTCCTCCTCGACGTTCTGGAAAGGTGCCATTTCAGTCCACAGGGACGATTTTTGGTCTAAAATGGCACCTTTCCAGAACGTCGGGGAGGAAAATGGCGCATTTTTGAAAAATGAACTGAAATGGCTAAAGTGACCAAACCACAGGGACGAAAATGGCAGTTAACTCTTTTTCATTTTACAAGAATACCAAATCTACTCTTGGTTTCTTGGTGGCAACCTTTTATTTTCAATACACACATAGATGCATACATGTACACATATATATACACACACATATATATATATATATACTAGTAAAAATACCCATGCTATGCACTGGGCTTTAGGTCGCTATAAGTTCGATTTAGTATGGCAATGGTACTCGGTATAGCATAGCAACCGAAAGAAATATTGTCAAGAGGATATAGACACATTTTTACATTGATCGAAAAAAAAAACAAGCAAAAACTACATCGGATGGTAACATTATGGTACGTTAAACTGCGAAAAATATTAACCTTTTCAAATCTAAAACAAAAGTGTTAAATGAATAATTTATGTAATACCCGAAAATTTGAAAACCCTAATATAATAAATATCTATTAATTATGTTGGGTTTAAAACAAATTTAATACATTTTAAATTCGACTAAACGATTATCGTTTCTAACCGTACATTTTATGTAGCAACGGTTACTTAAGAATTTATACATTTCATATTTAAAAATAACAATTAAATAAATACTAGTAGTTAATAATCAATAACATTTAACTATAGTTATTATTATAATATAATGCAATTATAATAGTTTCTTGAGTTAATTCAAACTAAACTAAAAGGATTTGTTTGTAGGTTGCCTAATACTCTAGGGTGGGAATTGTAATATGTAATTATATAAGAGATCTCATTTCTCCATTCAGGACATATGTTCGTAACCTAAAACGCGGCAACTCTGTTTCCATTCGGTAACCCACAAACACGATTAACAAACCGATGGGAAGAATCCTTGCTTTTCGTTTTGCAACTGATAATCTTCATAATCTCGATAGTCTCGCAAGTTATACACACGTCCAGTGGCGGACCCAGAAATTTTTTCATGGTGGTGCGGAACATTTTTTAAAATTTTAGGCCCCTATGTATATAAGTAAAAAAATCGGTTCGTATCAGGTCGGGTCGGGTCATGTAAAACAAACGAACATCAAACTAAATTTATATAATCATCAAAAACATGTCAAACCTTGTTACAAACATAATTAAAACGTTGACGCCCTACGGGTTTTCCTTTTTTGGAATCTATCAAAAACATTATCTAAAACTAATTTCTTAAGCAATTATTTCTATATAACATAAGTTCATCTCTCCATAACATAATGTTTCAATTTTAATTTTAATTTTCAACTATTCAAGCCCTAGAAATCATAACGTAAGTTGTAATCACCCTAAAAATATATAAAAAACATAATCACCCTAAAAATATATAAACAACATAATCACCCTAAAAATCATCTAAACAACCATAAACAACGTCAAAACACACAAAATTTCAAACCTATTTAACAACTTTATTACCCTTTTTCTCATATAATATCAACCAAAATCATCAAAATAACAAAGAAACTTACCCATGTTCGGATTCCGGTTAGATTTGGTGTCATACGACGGTGGTATGGTGGCTGATTACGGTGGTCGCCGGCTGCTGGACTGTTGTCGCTGGGTGATGTTGTTCGTTGGCAGTGCAGAGACGCAAGAGAGAGAGAGCGGATAGAGAATTTCTAAAAGTTTTGGGCTTTGAAATATTGTTGGGTTTGGTTAATGGGCTAAGACTTACTGGGCTAGCTAGTTATGAATTATAAGTGGGTAAATGTATGGGTATTTGGGTTTAGTTAGTTAGGTATTAAAAATTATATAATTTAGGTAGTATTTTTTTTTAAATAAGAGTTAACTAAAAAAAATTAAAATATAAATTGATAACACATTTTACCTAAGGGGTGCGGACGAAAAATTTTAATGGTGTGGTCGAAAAATTCCAAGGGGTGCGGACGGAATTTTCGACGGAACTTAACACTAAATTTTTTTTCCCCGGGGGTGCGCCCGCCCACCTTGGGCTGGGCTTGGGTCCGCCCTTGCACACGTCACACCCTTTGGTTTATGTTCCGAGTTCTGAAGAACCGCCACCGCCGCAAACCATCGGCGGCATCACAACAAACCACCGCCAATTAGTCACCAATCAGAATAACCGCGCCGTAGTTAGCCTTATTGCCAATCCCGATCCAGTCCGTGACCAAACCACCCTCAATGGTAACCGTTTGTTAGCCACCGCCTTTGCTATGAACCGCCGGTCACACTTTGCCGACGAACAAGCTTCGTCACGTCTGCACTACCTTGCCTCCACGGACAAGCACATCATCTGATCGGTCACCTTGAATTGCCACCGCCATTGCCCCATTCCGCTAGTGTGACATTTCGGGTGCCGTACTTGTGTTGTCCGATTTCGGTAATCATTAATACTTACTAACTTAATCTAATTTTGTTTTGGTTCTTTAAATTGTCTTCGGTTAACCATGATGGGGATTTTGTTCGATCTTCCGGCGATAAAAAAAAACAAAAGAGAAAGGAAGTTAGTTACGAAATGGTGGTGTGTGTATGCATGAGTGTTTGACGTATCAAAAGTGTCTAATATACGTATGATGTGTGTTATATCAACAATGTATGTGTAAAGTAGGTTTAAAAGAATTGGTCTCTGTATGTATTGAATTGTGTTGATGTGTCAAATATATATATATATATATATATATATGATTTGTGTGTGTAATTATGTAAAGCATATGCATGTGCATGTATGTGCGTATGACTTATTACTCTTCTACATCAATGAAATTCACATTCATGATTTTCAATAAGAGTTTATGGGTTTTATGATTTGGTGTATATGGTTTTATATATATTAATTTTGCCATTTTAATTGGTTCTACGATGGCCTAAATCCATTCACATGTTAGAAACCAAATCTCATACTAAAGGCAATTATTATTTGATTTTATTAAGTTATGTAAATTGATACCTTCCAAATTTATTATTTAGAATTAATTTATTTATCAAGTCCTCATCCTTCGAATTAACTTTATATATCATCATGTATTTCATAAATTGATAAGTAACTCAAAACCTTAAAAGTTTCCATCATCGGAAGATCAACAAATTAGACCACGAAAATTTAAGTTCCATAAATCTCAAATTCAAACTATGATTAAATGTAGGCTCTCGTGCTATTTGAGGACGGCTCAGTTATTTTGTTTCGCTTTAGCTTTGTTAACTAAGGTATGGATTCTTTGGTCTTCACATCATGGTATTATTTGATATTCGTTACGTCGAATTACAGATTCTGTCCTTTTTTTTTCCATCGTAGCACAAATTCTAGCTCTTTATAAGAGTACGAATTTTTGGGTCTTGATATCGTAGTATAATCTTATCTTCATTACTCTTTAGTACGGATCCTTGTCCTTGTTTTAAGCTCTGATTGTCATGGTTTGATATCTTTATCTATTGATATGTGATATGTCATCTGAGTCAGTATTGTCTTTGTCTGCTTGTTTATTAGTGTGTTGTAGCACGCCATACCTCAGACTTATACTCATGGTCGCATGTTCCCGTCGGTAATTAATTTTAGTTATCTGTAAATTATATATATGGCCTAAGCTTTTGTACTCTGTCACCCAAGCATGTCTGGCTTGTCGTTTGGGCGTCAACGGCATGGCACTTATCGTGACAGTGCGTAATAAAAGTTCATGGCGTCTCTAGCTCGTGCTTGTGTAGCACCTTGGCCACTAGAGGCGTATAGATCGATCTTATCTCTGAGTTTGAGTTTGTTTGTCTGGAGATGGAATAATGGGTGAACGCCACACTCACCATCTCATAGGTGCATGGACTAGCTAATTGTGTACCAGTCTGTTCTGTTTATGGCTTTGGGTGCTTCTGTGTTACACGACTTAGTTTGTTGATATATCTGTCGTGTAAGTTAGTATATGTTTCGGTATGTGAATATGTTCGGTATCTGTTCTGATATGTGTACGCATACGGTTATGTCTCCGATCAGTATTGGGTTAAGTATGCTTCTGACTATGTTCAGTGTCCGATTCTGTTATGTATTAGTTATGTCTGTTTTGACTCACTGTCTGTTTTAGTTTCGTCCCAGTAAAAGTCTCAATTTGGGTTTCGATTCTGTGTTATATGTATAGTTTGTATCTACGAGTACCTGTTTTTAGTATTTGATTCAATCTTTGATCTATACTTGTCGTTGAATCTGTCTTTGTTTCGTGTCAATTCTCTCGATCGGTTTAATAAGTTTTGTAAGAATTAAATTATTCTACTTTTAAACTTAGGTTATTCGATTATTTTGGTTATTGAATATAAATCTTCAAAGTAATAAAAATAATTATTTTTATTATATAATCACTTATGAAGTATGATTAATTAATAGATATTAATCTTAATCCAAAAATTTATTTAAAGATGATAATTTCAACAGTTCTTTTCTTTTAAAGGTTAGGGGATTTTTAAATGGTAATTAAAATGTTTCGGTTTACGTATTTGTTTTCGTTTGTGTATTGTTTTCCCATGCCGGTTTACGAAATTGTGATAAGTACTTGGTTTAAGATCCAAATTAGTTGAATTATTCTATTTCCTAAACGTAAGTTTTCAAAGTTAGAAAATTAGTTATTTTGTCTAATGATGATCCGCTATGAAATTTGATAAATTATTTTATTGATTAAATTCAGACGTTTATTATAAGAAAATAGTTTTGCCAAATATCTTGCTTTCACAATAATAGTATTATTTAAAGTTGTTCAAAATATTAGATAATTATTAGTATTTAATTTGCTCAACGTTTCATTGATATGTCAGAAAATCCCTTTATATGAATACTAGATTAGTTAAACGATGTTTAAAAATATGTTTGTTAATACAAGCTAAATTGTTCTAGTCATCATAGCGATGTATTCGGTATCGGTGATGCATATCACTATTTTTTTTTGTTTTCGTATCAGTTTCCGTTACCGTTTCAGATCGGTTCATGTATTAGTTTTTGCATTACTCATGTGCCTGCACTTGTTTTCAGTAATCATGTCAATGACCGTTTCAGTTCAGTCTCAGTTCTGTTCTGTTGTGTTTCGCTTCCGCTGATATGACTTTACTTGTACTGTTGATTTCTCCGTTACTGAGCAATTTTTGGCTTAGCCATATTTTTCTTTTTGTGTTTTTCCTATTTGTTTTACAGGTAATATAGGTAATATGGGATGATCTTGGACTTCAGTGAGGAGCGTTAGGAAGTTGCTGGCCAAGATTCTTTATTTCAGTAATGTAATAAATGTAATTAGGATCTTTTATTTAATGTTATGGATTGGTTTTTAGTTTTGATATCTGTAAGAGTGACACGTCTGCCCTAACAGGGTTGGGGTGTTACAATTTATAAATGAGAAGAGGAGTCCAATTAACTAACATGTATCTAGTCTACAGTTTATGCCCATAAGCCCACATGTGACCCATGTAATTGGTTCTTGGTTTTAAGAAACCAATAAAGTATATAACCCAAAAAAAATTGGGGGGGGGGGGGGCTCCGAATTGAAACCGGGTCTCCTCGATATAAATGAAGGGCCTTGTCTACCCCACCCAGTTGCTAATTTGTGTTAATAAATCGACAAATAAATACAAAACAATTCGGTAAAAAAATAAAATAAAAGAAGTTAGTGGATGTCACATGACATGCACTTATTGGTGCAATCGCAACTCTAGACCGATCAAATGACGATGCTATAGATCCCCAATGGTTATTGTATGTATATATATTATACACACACATACATACATACATACATACATACATACATACATACATACATACATACATACATACATACATACATACATACATACATACATACATACATACATACATACATACATACATACATACATACATACATACATACATACATACATACATGCATGCATGCATGCATGCATGCATGCATGCATGCATGCATGCATGCATGCATGCATGCATGCATACATACATAGATACATACATACATACATACATACATACATACATACATACATACATACATACATACATACATACATACATACATACATACATACATACATACATACATACATAATTACTAAGGTCAACTAGGTTGGGTATTAATTTAATGCATATCTATCTATATGATTTCCAAGTTTCAACTCCATGGGTCGTGATTATCTTCAAACAAATAAAATTATAATGCCAATAGATCAATTGCGAAGCAAATTTCTAATTTCTTGGTTAGGTCATACGCGAGTCGTAGGAGCAGTAGTAGTAGCAGCATTAGCAATAGAAGAATTAGCAGCGACGATAATGTCAGTAACAGCGGCAGTAACAATAACAAAGTAGTAGAGTAGTAATAGTAGTAGCAGCAACAACAATAACAACACTAATAGTAGTAATAATAAATAAACAAATAAACAAATAATAATAATGATGATGACAACGGCGATGACAATGATAATAATGATAATAATAGTATCATCATCAATGTTTTAAAAACCGGTTCAAACCGGCCGGTTGTACCGGTCGAACCCTCCGGTTGAACCGGTTAAACCACCCGGCACATGCGGTTGAACCGCCCGATACACCCGGTTAAACCGTTTCCAAGCCAAATCCGATACGGTATAAAAACCGGATTTTAAAACATTGATCATCATCATCATACTAAGTAAATCCCACCAATAGCATAGTTAAGGTAGGGTCTGAGGAGGGTAGATGTAGACAGCCTTACTTCTACCTCGTAGAAATAAAGAGGCTACTTCCAGTAAGACCCGAGGCTCGAAATGATAATAATAGTATATAACAATAAAATAAAAAAATAGAAAATAAAATAAGAAAGTAACAAAAATAATAGATAGTCGACAGTAAACTAATGTGGGACTCGAACCCAAGTGGCTAGTGTAATTCGCCTAATGCGAGACTTGAACCCAATTAACTAGTGTAAGTGGGAGAGGTGGGAGAGGAAAAGAAGAACTATGTTGGTTTACTTTTATTTTAAATCTGGCCTAGATAGTAGAAAATGCATTAGACATCTTGCAGCGTTTTATTAGATATTTTAGTATTCATCGGGTTCAAATTATTACTAATCTAATTTTATTTCAAATCAGCGTGTGGTTCACAGCAACTTTTCGACCCCTCAGGGGCGAGGCTTTGTTTTTATTGGATTAGGGTTTCCTATTCAGAAAGGAATGGCGGCGCAGTTTGTTGCTTGTCTACCTGTTAGCCTTACGTAATTTGCCCTGATGATTGGAATGAAATATTTGAATTAATTTATTTTTATTTATTTTTTGTAAAAAAAATTGTCATCATTCTTCCTTGAAATTATGAGACTTAGTATTTTAATTTAGATTAAAACTTATATCATTTACTTAAATTAGTTTGAACATTAACAATCCTAACAAATTATTTTATAAAGAAAAAACAAACTATTAATTCTAAAAAAATTGGTTATCACTTTAGTATTAGGTTTACTTTTGACTAGGGGCGTATCTAAGTGTATGTTTGGGTGGGTGGGCGCGTGCCTTAAAAATATATTTTTTGTGTGTATTTTATAGGCAAAAATCCTTATCAAACCTCTTAAAAGATTGGTAAAACCCCTTATTTGCATTCCCATAAAATAATTTATTTTTAATCTATAATGGAACCAAATCATGCTTACCATGAGTAGGTCAATTGGAAGTGTTTTCAAAACCTGATACATTACATTACAATTATTATTATATTATAATATTTTCTATACTACAATTATCAACCTTTGTCAATAGTGCTTTACAACTTTTATAAGCATATAGTCCAACTACTTCTTTTAGAGTAAAATATTATCTATAGAATTATTTAGAAGCTCCCACTACTTCTCAGTGTGCTTATTGTACAATAGTATATCATGATCTTTTTTACATTTTATTGCTTCCACGTGTGTTTCTCTCCCCACCCCCCAAAGTACAATCAAGATCAGAGCAGGTATTCCTCATCCGATCAGAGCAGCAGGTATCTTCATCTTATCCAATCAAATCAGATCATCAATTCATAATATCAACATCGTTGTTGTCGAATTGCAAAGGTAGAATTCTACATCAGTGACATGTGACTGGTATATCAGGTTAGGGTTTCTATTTAATCATGTTTATGTTTATGTGTTGTTTGCAAATTTTGTTCATCTTTTAGATTACCTCTTTCTCTTTAATTAACTCTTGCACATAAAGTGCTTGATTAAATGCTCAATGTTAAATTCCATTGGTTTGTGTTATACATTGATCATTTTTAGAATGTCTTGATGCCTTCTAAGTGTTTGTTCTAACTCTAAGAAGCACAAAAGTTGTATAATTTTAAATTTAAAATTGATTTGCCAACTTTTACAGTGTTTTAAGAAGAATATGGGGCTGTTTGGCAAATTCTGAATGGTTAAGTGCTGAATCAGTAAGAGGTCCGAACCATTAAGTGCTGAACCAGTAAGAGGTCTGAACCATTAAGAGCCAGTATAATGCTTAACCGTTCAGAGGCAAATGTCTGACCAATTCAGATTAGAGGTCTTAACCATTCAGACTCAGTATAAAACTTAACCATTCAGAGGCAAATGTCTGAACCATTCAGACATCTGATCGCGAAACAAACAGTCTGAATCATTAAGTGCTGAATCAGTAAGAGGTCTGAACCATTAAGAGCCTCATTAAGAGGTAAACAAACAGCCCTTATGTTTGCACCGCATAGCTCTAGTAAAATCAAACCTTTATACTATGCATTTTTTCTTATTTTGTGTTTCCCTTTCATTTAAGAAAATAAATATATTTATTTATTATAAATAAATAAATAAATAAATGTGTGAAAGTTTATTTCTAAAAAATGTTTGAACTTTCTAAGAAAGAAAATGTTTTGACTTAACATTCTAACCACTTGTTTTTAATCAAGACTCAGAATAATAAATCATACCATATGGGTTAGGATCAAATACAAACGATAAAATAAATAAGAAGTGTAAGAAGGATTCTAGTCCATTGATCATAGATTTGAAGGGTTGAGATTAGTTGTAGGGAAAAGAAGATAATAGAAGGGCTTAAAGGGAATCCTATATTTATGGATTTTCTCTCTCCACATACAAGGCACATGTCAATTCCTCCATCGATTTAAAACGTCCATAACTTTTTCATACGACATTTTAAAAAAAAAAATTCACCATAATAACAAGTGTTTTTTTTTATCTTTAATATGAGTACCATATTATCATATAAAAATAAAATAAAAAATTTCCTTTTTACTGGTTTTTTTTTTTTGCATTGTGTTAAAGGTTCAGGTCATTGTGTCTTTTAACTGGGTTTTGGTCTGTAGAGTTTCTATACATTGTGTTATTATCAAAACCTATAACACAATGTTAATTTGGGTTCTATCTATTGCGTTTTTATAAGAACCTATAACACAATATATGACACAATGAAGATGGTGTTATATCTGGGTTTTCTATAAATTGTGTTATTAGTTCAGGTCATTGTGTTTAATATGCTATTCATTGTGTTTTAATATGTTGTCCATTGTATTTTAATAATTTGTTCAATTTTTTTTTATTATCTTTGTTCATTGTGTTTTAGTTTGTTGTGTATTGTGTTTTTAGTTTGTTTTCCATTGTGTCTTCATCTGCTCTCCATTGTGTCTTTTACCTGTTGTCATTAATTGTGTCTTTTATCTGTTGTCATCAATTGTGTTTTTATTTAGTCTGATACTTATTGTGTTATATGTTATCGCCATTGTGTTATACGTTATGGTCATTGTGTTTTAGTATGTTGTCCATTGTGTCTTTATATGTTGTCATTGATTGTGTTTTTGATCTACTTTAAATTGTATTTTACATCATGTCCATTGTGTTATTATCAAAACCTATAACATAATGTTAATTTGGGTTCTATCAATTGCGTTTTTATAAGAACCTATAACACAATATATGACACAATGAAGATGGTGTTATATTTGGGTTTTCTATAAATTGTGTTATTACTTCAGGTCATTGTGTTTAATATGTTATTCATTGTGTTTTAATATGTTGTCCATTGTGTTTTAATAATTTGTTCAATTTTTTTTTATTATCTTTGTTCATTGTGTTTTAGCTTGTTGTGTATTGTGTTTTTAGTTTGTTTTCCACTGTGTCTTCATCTGCTCTCCATTGTGTCTTTTATCTGCTGTCATTAATTGTGTCTTTTATTTGTTGTCATCAATTGTGTTTTTATTTATTCTGATACTTATTGTGTTATATGTTATCGTCATTGTGTTATACGTTATGGTCATTGTGTTTTAGTATGTTGTCCATTGTGTCTTTATCTATTGTCATTGATTGTGTTTTTGATCTACTTTACATTGTGTTTTACATCATGTCCATTGTATAATATGCAACTGGGTTTTTGAATTTTTTTTGAAAAATATAACAATATCGTACTCATATTAAAGATAAAAAAACGCTTGATTTTATGGTATATTTTTTTTAAACAAATAATGTATAAAAAAGTTACGGACGTTTAAAAATTGGGGGGGGGATAACATGTGACTTGCATGTGCATATTTTCTTTCCTCTTGTAGACAAAATTACCCTTTTCATTTAATTCCTCCTAGGACACTTATCACTCTCTGATGGCTTCTTACCCTTCTTATTTTTAAATACTTTGTATTATAACTCAACCCCATATGATGTGTATTCTTCGTCTCATTGAAGGGTTTTATGATACTTTGTATTACAACTCAACCCCATATGATGTGTTTCCTCTCATTGAAGGGTTTTATGATAATGCAATATAGCAATGACACAGGAAATTTTATTTTAAGAGGCAAAATATGGGTCAGATCAAAATGGATAGGACAAAAAATGAATCGATTATAAAATTTATAAAAGAATTAACATAAAAAAACAAATTAAGAAAACCCAATCTATACTATATAATAAAAGAAAGACACATGGTGTTCTATGAGGCAGTCTTAATTATTTTTTCTAAATATTTATTATGGAAAGTCAAATAAATAATATTAAATTTAAAATTTAAAATTTGTAGAAGAGATTTTAATGATAAAGACAAAGATAACTGATAATAATATATTGATTATTATAATTATATATTAATTATTAAAATCTAAAAAATATATTAGCGTTTTAAATATTTATAAAGATAAAGATTTTATTTAATTGGTAGTTTTAATTGTTTTTATATTTTGATGATAAGGACAAGGATAACTGATAATCACATATTAAAATAAAAATATTTAGAGTAAATTACAAAAATCGTCCTTTATGTATGTCACTTATTGCAAACCGTGTCCTTTATCTTCAATAATTATAGAAAACGTACTCGATGTTTGCAAACCCTTGCAAGTTATGTCCTTTAGCCCTAACTCAATTAATTTTGTGTGGTTAAATCTGATCAAATGGACCCCACATGAGGTTATTTTGGTCATTTTACTCTCATGTGGGATCCATTTGGTCAAATTTAAGCACAAAAATACCCTCATGTGAGGTCCATTTGGTCAGATTTAACCACAAAGATTAACTGAGTTAGGGCTAAAGGACATAACTTGCAAGGGTTTGCAAACATCGAGTACGTTTTCTGTAATTATTGAAGACAAAGGACACAGTTTGCAATAAGTGACATACATAAAGGACGATTTTTGTAATTTACTCAAATATTTATTTTAGTCAACTATTTCGTTAAAAGGATTTATTCGATACATGTAGAACATATATATTTTTTATACATGTGGTATATTTAGAATCATACTTCTAATAAGGGATCCCATTATCCTGTTTTACACTCCAATGAAATAATAATATTAAATCATAATATCCAGCTTATCTCTTGTATATTTGATATTTTTTACTAAAATATTTCTTTTCCACCATCAGGTAATACATAAGTTTCTAACCTAATAATAAATAAAAAAAACAAAGTAAAATGTTACAAACCATGTAATACACAACTCTCCAACCTAATAAAAAATAAAGTGAGATGTTACAATAAGTAAATAGTACCTCAAAGTTTATTTTGTTAGAAAACACATCTTGATGACTAAATGTGTTAACGGATTACATTATTCGTGTAAGACATGTGTTTATTCAAACCGTGCAATACACGAGTTTTTAAAAGATGGAACTATTTTATTACTTAGTATATAAAATTATACTTATTCAACCCGTGTAATACACGGGGTTCTAACCTAGTAATATAAATAAATGTAAAGTAATGTAAATGAAGCAGAAAAAATAAAAAATAAAAAAGGAGGATTTAATAAAAAAAAACTAGAAAAAGGTAAGAGCATCCACCAAGTAGTGATTTACACCGATTTGGATTTACGGACCAGCCTTGCATTGTGGGGTGGTGTTCGGTCGTCCAAAGACCGCAGAACTAGACCAAGGTGGTGAGGCTCTCCTCTTTCACATATAATTTTAATATGAGTAAACTGCCATTTTCGTCCCTGAGGTTTGGCCTGTTTTACCACTTTAGTCCAAATCTTAAACCTTTTGCATCTGGGTCCCCATGGTTTCAGTTCTGTTGCCATTTGGTCCAAAAATGAAATCAGCTCATATTCCTCAAATTTAATCCTGATGTTTTGTCATTTTCCTCAGGAGTAAATTGGTCATTATGATTTTATTATAACTCATTATTAATTAAAACAATTAAACTAAATAAAAGCTTTGACCATATAACAACACATAGAACCTATGTCATCTTCCCCAAATGCATACAGCCAACAACCACCACCACCACCAAACCTCCGGCAGCCAGGAGCATCGCCACCATCTTCCATCAACTCAAACCCAACAACATAAATCCTTCAAAAACCCCATCGGTTGCAGTGTTTTAACCCCATCCCCTTTCCCAACGGATATGCAATTTCACAGATCTGATTCAAACGCTTGAAAGGGTTTCAATGGCTGGTTTCAATGGCTGTTGAAATCAGGCGAAGTGGAACTATAACGATGGACAGTAGTGGTGGGTTTCAATCGGTATACATCGTTATAGAGAGGAGAGAACGAGGGAAGAACATACCTGACGGGGACGATGAATGACGGTGGTGAAGTGTTTCAGAGGTGTGCGGCGATGGTTGGTGGTGTGTGGTGGATCCCGAATGGTGATGGTGGCGAACGATGGGTGAAGGGGTGACGAGTGAGACGAGTGACAGTGGTTCAGCTAGGGTGATGCGGCGAAGCTGATGGTGTTATTAGGGTTGTCGATTCGGAATGAAGTTGGAAGATGGAGGATGGTGTTTGGTGATGGAGTACGGTAGGTAGGGGTGGAGTGGATAAGGATTCCGGACGGAAAGGGTGGTGTTGCGACGATGATGTGTGGAGGTGGTCGGTTGTTGGCTGTATGCCTATATGCATTTTGTCACACCCCAACCGATGGCGGAAACATCGGGGCGTGACACTGAGCGAAACAGATTGTCCAGAAGTTTCCATAACAACTACGATTACCAATTATTTAAAGCATCACGTCCCATACGATGACATAATAAGTAGCATAGTTATTACAGACAAAATCAAGACAAATAGTTCTGTTTTGACAACTCAGAATTTAAATAAAGTAAATTGTCTTTGTTTCTAGACTCTTTCCGAGCCTCGATTTCACAGTAAGCCAAGCATTTTAACATCTTAAGCACCTGCCACATACGTTAAAGTAAAAGTCAATACACATATTGTAAAGGTGAGCATACAAGTTTAATAGATATAATAGAGTTCGAAATCGTTTACGCATAACCAGCAAGTACAACGTATGAAATGAAGCACGTAAGTTATCGACATGATCCTATCAATACCAATGACTGCGGGTTGACTGCGCAAGGCAGTTCGTAACACATATTCATCACTGCGAATCATGTGATTAATGGTCCTTAACAACCCCTGACTGAACAGGTGCTGAGTCCAAACCATAGTACTATCGTTGCTAAGGCAGGTAGACATCAATCTATGTGTAAACATAACAAACAAGCATTCATCGAGTCACGTATAACATGCGGTAGTGCTTAGCGTTAAAGTATTGCGTAGTGTGTTCGATGTGATTTAGAATAAGTAACGTATGTAACACCCAAAAGTGCGTAAAGCAAAAAGGGTTCGAATATACTCACAGCGATGATGGATTGAAGGGAGCGCTAGAGTGAGTTTAGCCTGGTCAAAACGATAGCATAAACGATAAGCGGCGCGTAAAACGGTGCAAAGTGAAAAGTGTCGGATGGTAATCCGATCGGATGGCCATTCGATTGGATTGTCATCTCGTTTGGTGAGGATGTGTTTGTGTATGATGGTTTGAACTTTGAAGTTTTCGTTGTAGCATTTTGAAAACAGAAAAGTATCTCTACCTTTCAAATCGGTCGACCAGACGGCGGTCCGATCGGACGGCGATCCATTCGGAGGGACATTTCTCAGAGAACAAGTTCACAGCAGTGTTGTCACTTGATCGGATAGTCTGCCGATCGGGTGGCAATCCGTTGGAACTGGTAATGCATTGAACATATTGAAAATTGTTTAAGTGTTGAAGTCCAAACATCACATGGTCGGATGGTAATCCGATCGGATGTCAATCCGATCGGACAGCAATCCGTTCGATGTTCAGGACCTCAAAAGTTGGAATAAAAGTTAAGTGTGGGACCAAGGTGCAAGCCGATCGGGTGGCTGTCCGATCGAATGGCTGTCCGATCGGACGGCAATCCGTCCCAGTCGACCTGATCGTCTTTACACTTGGTTGTTTTGATAGTTTTGCGGTTTTCTCGAGATGGTATGATAATGTGCCAAACAACAGAAACCTTGTCCAGACTTAGTGACCCGATCGGACAGGAACCACCCTAGTCCGACCAGTTAACTGTTCTAGACGGTGTTTCATGTTTAACCCGAAATCAGTAATCTCTTAGATAGAATCCAGATCTTGGACCAACACATCACTAAGAAGGAGTAGAAGATCAAAACAAGCTCCGATTCTATCGGTTTTGAGTGCATTGAGTGTAAAAGAGTTGAAAGAAAGTTAGAAAACCATCTTTCAATCCTTTACACCTTGAATATGTTCAGATCTATGCAAGATCTTTGTTTATTCATGTGGAAATCGTTTAGATCTAAGTTGTTCTTGGTGGATTGGAGCCAAAACATGAAGTTCATAAGAACCCCATGATGACATCATCCTAGAACACCTTAAATCTAGTGATTTCATGGTTAAAAGTTAGGATTCAAAAGATAGAAAGGTGTCGGAGTGCGTGTAGATCAAGAAAGTACAAGATTTAGGTTGAAAACTTACAAGAATCGCGAGAAATTGGAAGAAATGTGGGCTGGAGCGAGCTGCTTGAACAAGGGAGTTGTCACATCACAAATGATGTGACAGAAGGGTATTTATAGGGTTTCCCAAAAAGGAAAGTGCATTGGATAGGGTGGGCCACCGATCGGGTGGCTGTCTGATCGGGTGGCAATCCGATCGGATGGTCACTTGATCGGGTGACCACTCGATCCAGTGTCCGGCGTGTTGAGTTTCGTCGTTTCGATTCGCGTGTTGAGCGTTGCGATGCGATAGAGTTTCCCATTAATCCCAACTACTATATCTAACATACAATCATCCTAATTAACTTGCGTTTAGCGTCTGCGATTCGATTGCGATAGCATTGCGATTGCGTTTCGATTAATCACCACAACATAAACATAAACAAACATGCACAAGTAACACATAATTAGCACACACACGTAAAACAATATCCAGAACTCATAAGTCGGGTTGCGAATGCGATGCGATAAGCGATAAAGCGATAAAACATGCGATAAACAACGATTAAACCTCGATTATTAACAAGTACTCCACATAATACAACTAACATAAAGAAATAAATAGACTAACTACCAGTCAAAGAAGTCAAAACAGTAGTGAAGCAAGGAGTGACATATTGAAATTAGCAATCTTTTCTTCCTTTAACTTCAATGTTGACTTTGACTTTCGAAACATGGGGTGTTACAGCCTCCCATACTTAAGGGAATTTCGTCCCGAAATTAGGCCAAATCCGTAACAAACAACTGCGGGTACTTCGCCTTCATGTCTCTATCGAGTTCCCAAGTGAACACGGCGCCTCGTTTGCCTTCCCATCGAACATTCACAATAGGAATGCGCGAGCGTCTGAGCTGCTTGGTTTGGCGGTCCATGATCTCGACAGGCTTCTCCACGAAGTGTAGTGTTTCGTTTACTTGAAGATCCTCAAGTGGTACGTACAGATCATGTTCATCCAGGCACTTTCTGAGGTTTGACACATGGAAAGTCGGGTGGACGTTGCTAAGTTCCTCCGGTAGTTCGAGCCTGTAGGCCACCTTTCCGATCCTTTCCAGAATCTTAAAGGGTCCAACATATCGAGACGCTAGTGTAACCTCCGTCAAAATCGACCCGTTTCAAAATCCGACCCGTTTAAAAAAAAAATGCGGATCCTAAACTTTAGACCTCGGAAATTTTCGCAAAATAAATAATCGTGGAAAAATATCGTTAATTTAATCCGTTTAGAAAAAAAAGGATAATTATTATTAAATAAACAAATAAAGAAAGGAAAAGATATATATTTTTCGGTGATCCCTTTCTTTAATCAACTTTGCCGCCAAAAACCAAACACAGTGACTAAGTCAGCGGCACATTTTCTTTCCTTCTTTCGTTCCTCGCTGATTTTACGGGATTGACAACTGTTCCGCGTTTCCTTGTATGACCGAATCATGAACCTAGACTTATGGTGAAACACATACGAATCAATCCAAGGATCGTTTCCATACTTTGACAGTTATACGAATGCTATAAATACCGAGTTACCCTCACACCTTTCACCACCCCCACTCTCGAAATACACGGCTGAAGGAACAAGGAGCTTTACCGGAGGCTCGCCGGAGTTCGAAGTTCGCCACATCGGCGTTCGCGTTCGGTATATCTTTCTTCGACCTTCTTTCTTTTAAGTTAATAGTTGATACATTCTCATCCCATTTGTTTAGTTTAAATCTTCTCCTGTTACTATAATAACAGTTCATGTAATAATGAAGAAGATGTCATCTTGATTTCTACATAAAAGAAATAAAAATCAAATATAATCAAATTTTGCGACATTTTCCAGTGGTTAGGATATGGATCGGAGAACCAAGGGGTAGCGGGTTCGAACCGGCTCTCCTATATTTTCGATGCAAATCTTTATCTTTTTTACTAAACCAAAAACATACCCGCTGTTCAGTTTTTTTTTAAAATCCATTTGATAACATCTGTTTTAACCACCTTTTCATTGGTAACACTGTGTTCTTTGAGTTCTTTTTTTAGAGCATTCAATGGATTCTTTCCTAGAGATATCTATACTATATTATTATAATACATAAGGTGCAAGAATTATGTAATTTACTCTTCACAAAAGGATTTTTTCCGATTTCTAATTTTTTTTGAAA
Organism: Helianthus annuus; assembly: GCF_002127325.2. Taxonomy (NCBI): domain Eukaryota; kingdom Viridiplantae; phylum Streptophyta; class Magnoliopsida; order Asterales; family Asteraceae; genus Helianthus; species Helianthus annuus. The sequence continues at coordinate 74,184,713 of NC_035445.2, forward strand.
TTATTGGATTCACAATTTCCTTTAGACTATTGAACACTTAGTTTTATTTTCTAAATAATAATTTAAATAATAATTAACAAATTTATTATAATTCTTTTATAACACTAAAGGTTTAGTATGAGATAAATTGTAAACTATGAATAATCAATTTATAAACAATAAATATTAGGAGTAATATTTAACTAATAAATATTAATCAGACGTTCACGTGTTTCATATCTAGGATAACCGCTCTCGTTTTGTTTGTTCCTTTGGATTTCTTTACTCGTGCGCTATCTTACAAGAAATCGCAACGCAAGCAATGTGAGTATACTCGATCCCATTTTCGTTTTAAACACATTTGGGTGCAACATGTATTCTCTATTCAAATTACACAACACTTGAGTCTTGTTTTAATCACACTCTATCCACATTTAAACATGAAACAATTTGATGCTTGTTAATCTCTTATGCTATGCAAGTTGAACGTGTTAATCGCAATGCCCTTGAGTCTTGGGGTATTGCGATGTTGAACGATATGTGAACGATATGTGAACGATGTTGAACGATGTTGAACGATATGTGAACGATATGTGAACGATGTTGAACGATGTTGAACGAGATTGAACGATGTTGAACGATATTGAATGGCAAAGTAGTAACTTGTATCATTGTATTCATGTTGGATATGAGCACATTTAAACACTTTATTCTACTATACTATGTATCAAACTTGTATACTCGCCAACATATTTTTGTTGATTTTATTTTAATACATGTTGCAGGTTGTTAGACGAAGTTATCAAGAAAACAAGCTAGGATGCTTTTAGAAACCCATTTCAGCAATTAAACAATGCTTGAATTTATGTTTACTATTTGAAACGATGTATCACTCTTTAGTTTTAATAAAATGGTTTAATCTATATTGTCACAATTAGTGTTATGTTGTTTTGAGCAATTTGTACGTCTCATCCCGATGTTTCCGCCATCGGTTGGGGTGTGACAGCTAGTTTCCCTTTCTTGCCCAATCTGACCACACCCTTCCAAGGTGATACCTTTAGGAGTACGTGATCGCCAACGTCAAATTCAAGGGCTTGTGTCGTCTATCGGCGTAACTTTTCTGACGACTCCGAGCTTTCAGCAAATTGTCTCGAATTTGGAGGAATTTGCCAGTCGTTTCTTTCAATAGCTCAGGACCGGTTAATTGCGAGTGTCCGATCTCGTGCCACACAATAGGCGATTGACATTTTCTTCCGTATAATGCCTCAAACGGTGCCATTTGAATGCTGGAATGATAACTGTTATTGTACGAGAATTCGACTAAAGGTAAGTATGCGTCCTAATTACCACCGAAATCTATGACACACGAATGGAGCATATCTTCAAGGTTACGTATCGTTCTTTCACTCTGACCGTCGGTTTGGGGATGAAAAGCGGTACTTAGGTTAAGCGTAGTACCGAGAGCAGTTTGAAACGTTTCCCATAGACGCGAGGTAAACCAAGCATCGCGGTTTGAGATGATGTCGCGAGGCGTCCCATTTCGACAAATGATCTCATTGGTGTAGATTCGGGCTAATCTTTCTACCTTGTAGTCTTCTCGTATCGGCAGAAAATGAGCAGATATGGTCAAACGGTCAACGACAACCCAGATGCTGTCGTGACTTGATGGCGTGCGCGGAAGTTTCGTTATGAAGTCCATAGTTATACCTTCCCACTTCCACATAGGGATCTGTCACACCCCCGATATTTCCACGTATTACCGGTGGGCCCGGGGGGGGGAGTATCGTGACGTAGTTGATATCATCATAGTCAAACAACACAATATTTAAATGCACAGCGGAAGCAAAAGATAGATTTATTTCAACCAAATAAAATTGTAATATTTAAGTATCACAAAGTGGTTGAAACAGATCCACAGGCGGATCAAAATAAAGAGGAAACTTGTTCAACAGACTTAATGCATCCAAGCTTGCGAGACTCTTATTGATGCTAAGGAGAGGCCAACCTATTACGAGTAGTACCTGCACTTAACCTTTTTGGGAAAATACGTCAGTTTGCACTGGTAAATACAATCTAACTGGCTCATTTTGAAAATGTTTGAAAATTGATTTAAATGCACATGGCACAAAAAGATTTTTATAACTTGGGATAATTATTTGAATATAAACTTGTAAAAGATTTACATGTTTCTTATGCGTTCAGTAGCCCGGGTTGACACCTGGTTAAAGATCAATCTACACACCACATGGTACAGTCCCGCAGCGATTAAACCCAAAACCGGCGGTTATACCTTAATATTTATTTATGCATTAACGGGTGTACGCCTACACCCGCATGCTTAGGTCGTGGCCATTTCGTAAAATGATGCCAAGGATATCCGGGAAATGGTCATTAACCCCCCAAAGGCTTTAAGCAAACAAAATAATTTTAACGGGTCATTTCAATGATTTAACCTACATTTAATTAAAGATTCAATGCCCGACCAAGCGTTATTTTATATACCGTACCCCAAGCCCGTATAGGGAAAATAAGTTAAAAGTATTTACCTGAGCAAGTATAGTCACAATAAGCAAGTGCAAATAGCTTTTACCGGGTCTCCTATTCTGGAACAAAGGTTTATAATAACCTATTAGAATCCTAACGGGTCTTTAATTTAGCCTAAGCTTAGACCGGTTAGTTTTAAAGAAAGAATACGGTTCAATCGCATGGAAGGCGAAGACCGGTTTAGAATGTGGTTTTGACCCGACAAGCTTGCATGCTTGTTTAATATGGGTAACTTAAACACATAATGGATTTTGAGACAAAAATGATATGGTTTGACCCACTTCGGCTAATATATGTAAACTAGTTACATAAGCCGATCCGAACGTGAAAAGTGCGTAACGAGTAACCATATGAATCATATACAAGTTTCCTAAGTTAATATGCCTTAAATATGTTGTGACATCTGTAAGATATCTTCTATTATGCCCAAAATGATTTTAAACTCAAACTATGTCCCAAAAGGGCATTTTAGTCATTTAAAAGGTTATAAAAGAGTTTAATTAGTAATCAGAGTTACAGGTCTTATTTAATCAGTAAATATACTTAATTTGATAAGTCATAACAGTAGGGTATCATATATATGTGAAATTTATTATTTTTAACCATACTATGCACCGTATGGGCATTTTGGTAATTTCACATAAGCCTAAAAGGTCAAAACTGGAAATCTGAGTTTAAAACTTTTGCTTACTGTTATAATATGAAATTTTACTGAAAATATCAGTAGGCATCAACCCTTATATATATAAACTAGTTTTGATACATACTATGCGTTAAAAACGCTTAAAAAGGCGATTTGGAGCCATTTTCGGGTTTTGTATAGAAAGCTGATATTTTTATAATTTCAGAAGGCTCAAAATAATTTACTTATCATATTAGATCAGTAGAAAAAGGTTTGGTATCAAAAGGATTTGTAAAACTCATTTTATAGCCCGAAAGGGCAAAACCGGTAATAACCGAAATAAGCTTAGAACTCTAAGTTATGCTCAGCCTAAAAATAAATAAAAATCTCCAAAAATCCCCAAATATTATTTTATATCAGTAGGTAAAAAGTTTGATGTCAAAATTTGGGTTTAGATATGCTATATGCTAATTATGTCATTAAATTACTAAAAAGCTTTCAAATTACGCTAATAAGCATAACTCTTAATCTAGACCTCAAACTGATGCTAAATTTTAGGTGCAAGCTTATAAATCAGTAACTAAGGTGTCTACTCTTTTACATTTTCAAAAATCACATTTTAAGGTCATTTGGGCATAATGGTCAACATATAAGCATTTAACGGAAACATGCATGCGAATCGGATAACTAGTGAATCAAGTTGTATAATCTCAGAGGGTTATACTAACATGAAACCTAGTCCTAAATGAGCTCTAAGGCACATCTAAACTATGCTAGAACGGGTCAGAACTGAAAGTCAAAGCAGAAGTCAAACTATGCGACTTTCGGTTCCGAACCGAGCCTAAACTGAAAATTGTCGGGGTGAACATGTTTAGACATGTTCTTACATTAATTACCAAGTTATTTTAATGATAAAACAGGTTTTATGGCTTCTACATTGTTAATTATGCATTAATTTGAAAATAAGCTTTCTGTTGACTTTTTAAAGTTAACTTTGACCCGACAATTGACATAGAGTGGGAATCAGAGAGTACCCTTTTAAGGGTTTATTAGCCACATAATTACCCACTCATAGGCATTTTTAATTCGAGATTTGACTGAATAAATTATGAGTAATCTCGAAGTCAAGCCTTAATTACGACGGTTTGACTTTTAGCTAATTAACTAAGCTAAACTGAATTAGGAAGGGTTAAGGATACTTACAAGAGTCCTAATTACGACTAAGGATCACTAGGAAGCTTGCTTGATGACCAGAGAGCTCTAGAAGTAAACTTGTGAAGGTTTGCAAATGAATGCTCAATGTTGCAACCTTGAAGCTCTATATATATCAATTTTGATTGCATGAGATGGTGCCAACATAGTCTACAAATGTTACAAGATGTTCCCAGGTGTCCCTATGCATGAAAAACCATTGGCCCTGCCCATGGAACTTGAAAACAAACCTTCAAAGGCGGTGCAACAGCTTCAACAGGCAACTGTCCAAAAATTCTGTCGTTGGGCTGCTCTCGCGGGCCGCGTAAGCCCGTAGGGCAATCTTACGCGGGCCGCCTGGCCTTACAGAACCTGCCAAACAAGTTTCAAGTTTTGCATTTTAGCCCCTGGTCCTTTCTAACGTGGTTTTAAGTGTTTTTCTTGCACTTTTGGCCCTCTAACCTTACTTTTAAGGGTCTTAGGACTTAACCAAACTCCGTTAAGTCCTCGGTTAACCTTGTGATCACCCGTAAGGCCTTAGATTTCAACGTTGACGCTTTTAACCCCTCGCATATGAATTTCATCATAACTTTCTCATACGATAACGAAACTTTATGAAATTTTTATCAAACATTCTAGTGAGAATATTTTACCGTTACAAAGCTTCGGGTTTGCTAAAAGGTCACTTAGAGGTATACTTTAAACATGTTGACACATTTAACCCCTGTAGTTTGTAATCCTTCACTTTCTTTCATATTTAGCTTCGTATGATCCATGATTTATTCGTTTAAGGGTATAAACATAGTGTAGGGCTATTGCATGATATATTTATCCATTGTTGACACTTTGAACCCTTATATTCACATACTTTCTCTGTTTGTCAACTTTAGTCCCTCTAAAGTATTTCTTTCACAAGTTCAAAGCTTATGACACGTGTCAATACATTATTGGACATAAATTTTCGAGGTGTTACATCCTCACCCCCTTAAAAGAAATCTCGACCTCGAGATTTACTGAAATAAATGAGGGTACTTTTCTTTCATTGTGGATTCTACCTCCCATGTATACTCGGGACCTCTGCGGGCATCCCATTTGACCTTCACAATAGGCACATGCTTCCTCCGAAGCTTCTTTACCTGTCGATCCTCAATCGACAAAGGTTTTTCCACAAATTTCAAGCTCTCGTCTATGTGTACATCTGTATGTGGTATGACTAGTGATTCATCAGCTAGACATTTCTTCAGATTGCAGATGTGGAATACATTATGAATACCACTGAGCTCTTCAGGTAAGTTTAACTTATAAGCCACTGATCCTACACACTCGATGATCTCGAATGGTCCTATATACCTTGAGCTTAACTTACCTTTCTTACCAAATCGCATTACCCCCTTCCAGGGTGATACTTTAAGCAAGACTTTATCACCAACCTCAAACTTTAGAGGTTTTCGTCTTTTATCCGCATAGCTTTTATGCCTATCCCTGGCAGCTTTCAGGCGGTCACGAATCTGGACAATCTTGTCCGTCGTTTCAAAGACTAGGTCAGGACCTGATAACTGAGCTTCCCCTACTTCTGCCCAACAAATAGGCGTTCTGCATTGTCTACCTTATAATGCCTCAAAAGGCGCAGCCTGAATGCTGGTATGGTAGTTATTATTATAGGAGAACTCGACCAATGGTAGGTGCTTATCCCAACTGCCACCTAGATCAATCACACATGCACGTAGCATGTCTTCCAGAGTTTGAATGGTACGCTCACTCTGTCCGTCCGTCTGAGGATGGTAAGTCGTACTGAAGTTTAAGCGCGTGCCCAAAGACTGTTGGAAACTTTTCCAAAAGTGCGACGTGTATCTGGTATCTCTGTCAGAGATAATAGCCACTGGTACTCCATGCAGAAATACAATTTTATCAACATACAATTAGGCTAACATGTCAGAACTATAAGTTTCCTTAATGGGTAGGAAATGTGCCGACTTAGTCAGTCTATCTACTATCACCCATATAGTATCATTTCCTTTCTTTGTCTTTGGCAACTTGGTGATGAAATCCATTGTCACCATTTCCCTTTTCCAAGTGGGAATTTCAGGCTGTTGTAGCAACCCTAACGGCTTCTGATGTGCAGCTTTGACTTGGGCACACGTCAGACATTTAGCTACGTAAGCAGCTATAGACTTCTTCAAGCCTATCCACCAATAATTTGCCTTTAAGTCCTGGTACATCTTATCGGCTCCAGGATGAACGGAATATTTGGAACTGTGGGCTTCCTGAAGGATGACATCCCGAAGTCCTCCATAAACTGGAACCCATATGCGTCCATTTAGCCTTAGGATTCTGTCCTTGCCATAGGATAACTGTTCTTCAGTTACTCCTAGCCTTTCATTAGGATAGTTAGCTTCCAAAACAGCCTCCTTATGCGCAGCTAACAACCTTTCATTCAAGCTATTCTTGATCTCAATGCTCTTGGCATTGATTCTTATTGGCTTCACTTTTTCCTTTCTACTTAAGGAATCAGCGACTACATTTTCCTTGCCTGGATGGTATCTTATTTCACAGTCATAATTATTCAAAGTTTCCATCCAACGTCGCTACCTCATGTTTAAATCCTTCTGATTGAACAGATGCTGAAGGCTTTTGTGATCAGAATAGATCATACACTTAGTTCCATATAGGTAATGCCTCCAAAGCTTTAGTGCAAATACAACAGCACCCAGCTCCAAGTCATGGGTGGTGTAGTTCTTCTCATGCACCTTTAACTGTCGTGAAGCATAGGCAATGACTTTGCCTTTTTTGCATAAGCACACATCCCATCCCGGTGTGTGATGCATCACAATACACTACAAACTCTTCAATTCCTTCAGGCAAAGTCAGTACTGGAGCGTTGCTCAACTTCTACTTCAAAATATCAAAGGATTCTTGCTGCTTAGGCCCCAATCAAACTTGTTATTCTTGCGAGTGAGTAATGTCAGGGGTGCTACAATTCTTGAGAAGTTTTCGATGAATCGCCTGTAATATCCTGCCAATCCTAGGAAGCTACGAATCTCCGTAGGTGTCTTCGGCTCTTGCTAGTTCATGATAGCTTCAATCTTAGCGGGATCTACCTAGATACCACGCTCACTAACAACATGTCTAAGGAATTGGACTTCACGAAGCCAAAATTCACACTTTGAAAATTTGGCATAGAGTTTTTCTTGATGAAGCAGTTTCAGAATGCAATGGAGATGCTTCTTATGGTCAGCTTGGCTCTTCGAGTAGATGAGGATGTCATCGATGAAGACAATGACAAATTTATCCAGATAAGGCTTGCAGACGCGATTCATGAGATCCATGAATGCGGCAGGTGCATTAGTGAGCCCAAAAGGCATCACTAGGAACTCGTAATGACCATAACGAGTCCTAAACGCAGTCTTGTTTACATCTTCATCTTTAACCTTCAATTGATGATAGCATGACCTCAGGTCGATCTTAGAGAAGTAGCTTGCCCCTTGCAACTGATCGAACAGATCGTCGATCCTGGGCAAAGGATACCTATTCTTGATAGTGACCTTGTTAAGCTCACGGTAATCGATACATAAACGCATCGACCCATCTTTCTTCTTGACAAACAAGATTGGCGCTCCCCATGGAGACGAGCTAGGTCTAATGAAACCTTTGGCTAGTAAATCATCTAACTGTGTCCTCAATTCCTTCATCTCTGTTGGTGCCAACCTATAAGGCTCTCTAGCAACAGGTGCTACTCCAGGAATGATGTCGATTCTGAATTCTACTTGCCTATCTGGTGGCAAACCAGGTAGTTCTTCAGGGGAAACTTTCGGGTATTCAGAAATGACTGGGATATCTTCAATCTTGGGCTTCTGCTCATCAATAATCACTTGTGCCATATAAATGACACAACCCTTTTTCAAGCATCTAGATGCTTTGGGCATGGACACTTGTTTGGGTAACCCGTATTGGGTATCTCCTTGGATGGTAAGTGGCTCACCAGACGGAGTCTTGACTACTACTTGCTTCTTGTTGCACACAATCTGAGCTTGGTTATGCGATAACCAATCCATGCCTATCACTATATCAAAACCGGCTAGCTTAAAGGGAAGTAGGGACAAAGGAAAAGAGTGGTTCCTAATGGATATGAAACATCCATCTAATACGGTTGATGCGGTTTCTATGGTTCCATCAGCTAATTCAACCTCGTATTTCACACTTAAGGCTTTAACAGGCAATTTCAACAACTCACAAAACTTTTTATCTACAAAGGATTTATCTGCTCCAGAATCAAATAATACTCTTGCGTAGACATCATTAATAAGAAAGGTACCTGTTATGACATTGTCATTTTGGATCGCCTCCTGTGCGTTCATCTGAAAGACCCTGGCATTGGTCTTCTTCCCTTCCTCAGCTTTCTTTGCAGCTTTTGGGCAATTTGTCTTAATGTGCCCTTTTGGTTGCAACTGTAGCACGTTTCGTCCTTCAGCTTCTTACACTCTAGAGTCTTATGTTCACTTGACTTGCAAATCCCACATGGCCTTGGCTGTGACTGGGACTTTGACTCATACCTGCACTTCCCGAAATGGTGCTTTTTACAGACCTTGCACTTGGGTTTATCACCCGACTGTTGACCATCCTTCTTATTTCCAGAACCCTTCTTGTGGTCGCTGTTTCCCCTGTGTTTCTTGTCTGACCGTCGTGAATTGTCATCATCACGCTTCCTTTTCTCAGCATCCGTGTTCCTCAGCGATCTCTGCCTGACCACGTCCAGTTTGAGGGATAGAGATATATCAGCTGCCGACCTGAATGTAGCTGGCCGAGAGGCCTTCACGCTTGCCTTAATTTCTGGGGCTAAACCCCCAATAAAACGAGCTACTCTCTTAGGTTCCGGTGTTACCAGATAAGGAACCAACCTTGACATAGTATTGAAGCTCGTAAGGTAAGCTTGGCAATCCAGGTTTTTCATTACCAATGACAGAAAATCGGACTCAATCTTTTCAACCTCATGCTGAGGGCAGTAGTTCTCCTTGATCAATGTCACAAACTGTTCCCAAGACATGTTGTACAATGGGATTTTCCCTGTAGCTTGGATCAAAGACCTCCACCAAGCTAATGCCTCACCCTTAAAAGACTGAGACACAAACTTCACAATGTCTCTTTCAGCACATCCACTAATATCTACCACAGTGTCCATTTCATCCAACCAGGTCATGCAATCCACTGCCCCTTTCTCCCTAGTGAAATACCGGGGTTTGCAAGAAACAAAGTATTTATATGTACAGGACTTGGCACGTGGTGCATTATCAAACACTATCTACTTGGTGGGAACACTGTTTTGGTTTGAGGAATGTCGATCATCATCTTTCTTTGATTCTTCCTTCTTAGGCTTAGGTTGGGTAGAAGGTGGCTTGTTGTGAGCCCCGGAATGAGTCTTAGGCTTGGGATGCCGTGAAGATAGGGTCCTACTTCGAGTCCCACTAGATTCACTATATTACCGATCCATAGCCCTTGTAACAGCATTATCAACTAGTGCTTGCAGTTCTGCACCAGTCATCTGTATCCTAGCATTCTCGTGGTTTTCCACCGGATGACTGTTTACCGAATCCGACCCGGCCATGTAGCTTAAATTGCTACATATAAGAAAATAATGGGCAAGGTTTATTTAGAAGCTTTTACAGTATTTTATGAATTATTAACCATGGTTTTAATAGCCATTTTAGGTTAATTTGCTAATTATTTATATATTCAGGACCTTTATTACAATCCTATATTTTAATTTAATAATAGCACAAAAAGGGCATAGTCATAGAGACAAATTTATTTTATAAACCAAGACTTTTACGGAGTCAAGGTATTAAGGCTTGAATCAAAGTTCATTGCCTTTTTCTAGACAGGAAGTTATAGGCTACTAGTGCCTTTAGTCCCAAGGACATTAATTTTAGTCCGTAGGCACTTCATCCTTAAGGGATGGTTATACAATTAAGGGAATTTAAAATGACCCAATTTAAAGATGGTCTGTGTGATTTTATCGCATCACAGTTTGCCAAGTATGTTAATATATCTACAGATGTTAACAAGAGTTGGAATCTTTTGTGTAGGTTCTACCATCTTGGCCATGTCTGCAACGACATATAGACTAGGTTTTACCTTTAAGATTCTTTTAATAATTAACGCAGAACAATCCTAAATTGAGATGTTAATATGGATCTGAATCTAATTATGGAACTACCATCTTGGCCTTGTCTTAAGATGACACATGTGTAACACCCCAAAACTTCGTATGTCATAAAATAATATTATTTTGTGATGCTAGATAACGGAAGACGGTACTGTAAAACGGTACCGTAAGGAAATGATAGTAAATTTATATATGTGTGTATCTAAGTTAAATAAAGATAAGAGGCCAAGTTAGTATGGGAAATAACAAACTTAAACACACTTTGATAGACAAGGGGGCTAATGTGTAAATGTGTAATGGAATTTATAAAAAAAAAAAAAAAGAAACCAGTGTCTGGTTTTGTGCGATCGAACAGAGGCAGAGGGCAAGGTGAAACCCTAGTTTCACCAACTTCATCAAATTCAGTAGGAATCTCAATGAAAATCGGATGCATGAACCTCAATTTGCAAACATCTAACCTTGTTCAGTAAAGTGGTAAGTCGAATTCTTTGATTTAGTGAATTTTAGGAAAAGGGTTTTTCATCTAATCATGAAATTATGCAAATATGAATGTGATTTGAAGTTATGAATGCAAGATATGATAGGAATCATGTTTGATTTTAGCATTTTGATTGAGTTATAGCAAAAACCCATTGGGTGAGAAGTTAACACAAGTAGAATGATCAAGTAGGATTATGTATGTGAAGTTTTGATGTATGATCTTGATTATAATACATGAATGATAAGTGAATTGATGTAGAATGAAAGAATCATGTAAACTTAGATGATTATTGAAAATAAGTGAGTTCAACTAGTAAAATGTCATGCTTTATATGTTGTACAATATGCTTTAAATGTGAAACCCGCCAAGTGTTCGATGAAATGCTTAAGAGAACAAGTATGTGGATTACTAGTAGGGATGATGTCGGGTTCAAGGATAGTGTTAAATTAGTTAATTTTGAATGATGTTTTTAATCATGACTTATGAATTGACTAGTACGGAAGGAATTGTTTATGATTGAGGGCATATATGATCTTGTGGTTGAATATGTGTTTTACCATATGAGTAGGAAATGAAAAGATACGATTCTAGTTCATACTTTGTGTTGCTAAAAAGTGACGAGTAAAGCTAAAATAGGTTACGAATGTGAAATGAATGCAATGTTAGAATGTGCGCTTATACTAATGAAGTAGTAACCTTGATGGTATGAAAGTATAGGATCATGTTAAGATGGAAAAGCATGGAAGGCAAACGGAAAGGGATATGAGGAAGCATGTACGAGACGGGCACTCGAGGTAAGTGATTTCCATAATCACTTCTTAGTTTGTTTAAGTAATATAATGTTTAATTATTAAGTTCATATGAAGTTGAGGTCAAATCAATAGATTATTTTGATAAATGCATGAAGGGGTCGAATAATTCGTAGATGAATAATAAGCCGAACACGTATAAGTTAAGAAATTCCTTAACTCGGATGTTGGATTTCAAGTTCACATGATAGAATGTTAATTTACAATCATGTAGGAAGAAACGTGACTCAAAACGGATAAAAAAATGAGAGAGTTATGTCCGTTTCGGTAAGAACTAATGGCTGGGAAAAGTGCAGAGCTGACACGGCCGGGTGGTTAGCTGACACGGCCGGGTGAAGGTTCTGTCAAAAATATTATTTATGTGATTTATGCATGTATTTTGGGCCGTATTTTACTGGGCAGGCCGTAATTTACGTCCCCTGGGGGTTTGGACGGTTTTCTTTTGTAAGATTTTGACCGAATGTGTTATACATGCGAATGGATGGAACTTGTTTACAAGTAAGTCTATTATCGGATGATTATATGCATGACTAGGGAGGTGTGTTAATTAAGTTTAAGGGAATAGGATGGTATGTAGGTATGAATAATTGGAGTCATAGTGAGTTTAATCCGTATAAACTAGTATGCGTGATGTGTATAGAAGATATATATATGTATGTACATAATTATACGAAAGGCGTACATTGTGTTGTAGTTAAATAGATGCATACAAATGGTTGGCGTCCTTTTTACGAAGATGTAGTACTTGAATATGTTGAGATTACGGGTTTGCTAACCAAGTTATTATTGAGTATGTTTGAAAGTGCAGGTTTATGAATGTCGGACTTTCAAAGTGTTGATATAGTAATGAAATGATTGAATGTTGGAAGGACAATTGGGTTGAAGTAACTTAAGCAGTTAGAATATGCTATGGACGTTTTAGTTTATACAATATTTTATGTTTGGTCGTCACCACCTACTAACGGGTTAGTTGTATGAGAGTATATGTCATACCCATTTAATTGGGTAATCGAATGCGTAAGAGAAATGAAAGTACGTATCCGAATGGAACTAAAATGACGGTTTTATAAGCAAACAAGTATAACGACTAACTTTTTAAAGCTTTGTTGTTGTATGTAGGTAAATCCTCAATTTAGGCGACTTGGAGAATCGAAGTGAGCGCGTGTTCATGTTATGTCATACCAAACGCTTCCGCTAGCTTGCTCAAATGTTTTTGGTCCAATACTCGTTTATTTTGCATAACCTTGTTAGTAGTCATACTTTTCAAAACTTGTTGTATTGGTTTTTAGTAGTATCTTGTCGTACGAATTGTAGAATTGTATCTAGTTTGACTATGTTTAAAACAGGGATATGCTCGTTTTATGGACGGGTCATGCCCAAATTTTGTTAAATTAACGCACATGCGTTATTGATATCATCGTTTTCAAATTGCGAAAAGTTGGACACTTTTAAGAAAATTTTTACATTTCTAGTATCCTTTAGTAGTCTTTTATTAGACGCAACGCGGACGTTACAACATGGCTAGGTCTTGTCCTTTTTTTTTATTTTGCCATTTTATTATAATGGTAGATCTTTTAATAGGAATGTTATTTTCGTTTATTTTATGTTTTATATTTATGCCTATAATTAACAATAAATAAATATGAAAATTTAAATTCAAACCATTCCATTAATAAAATTTAAACAAGTACAACTTTTGCCCTAAACGGGACTTCTACAAAAATAACATGCCCACGCAGGGGCGAAATAATTAAACAAACATACCCACGCAGGGGTCAACAGAAAGACATGCCCACGCAGGGGCAGAATACAAAAAGACAAGCCCACGCAGGGGCTGAATACGGAAACAAAAGTCCACGCAGGGACTTGATTACAAAATAAAATAAATAAACAAGGGTCTTCAACGATCCCTTCTCTTGGACTTCCCCTTGAGTAGGTCTGACAAACCTTTGAAGAAACCTTGACGTTCCCTGCGGTCTTCTCGAACTTCCTGCTCTACTTGGTTCAACCTATCAAGAACCTCTTGTTGGCATTCTGGCGGGATCAGTTGCGGCTGCGACGGCTGCTGATACAGAGGTTGAGGAGGTGGCGGGTGCTGGTACACATAAGGTGGGTACCCAGTGGTCCAAGGACCACCATAGGGCCCTTCAGGGTGACGAGCATTGTAGTTCCACGCCTCCTGGTACGGGTCCACATTGGCATAGTTGTAGCTGTTGTGGCCCGGTAGCTCGAACGGGTTATATGCCGCTGAACCGGCATATGCAGGGATTGGGTTATCAAAACCCAATGGTGGCGCCACAGGCGCAGAGTTTGCCTCCGAGACGGGGTTTGATGGTCCCCCCATCTGCGGGTCTTCTTCTTGGAGTGGCGGATAGTGGCTGTCACTCGAGGGCTGAGGAGTGCTGATGCGGACTCCTTCTCACACGGACATCCGCGCGTTTGATCTTCTCCGCTTCGGTGGTTCCGGAAGCGGCTGCTCCACTGGTGGTGGTGGCGGCGGAGTGACCGCCACAAATCGGGAATCCTCGGAAGGATCCTGCTGCTGTTGTTGGTACGGAGACGAGTGTTCAGAGGGTGTAAAATACCAGTCCCACTGGTTGAACCTAGCCTGGTAGCTATCTGGACCGCGGTAAGGCGATCCATGAAACGAGGACCCATCAGAGATCTCGATGGGATGGTTCGGGGTCCCGGTTGCTGGTTCGACGGGATCCGTGTCCTCGTCCATGTCGTTGTCACCCGAAAAGTGATCTTCGGGTCCTAGTGGGTTAAAACCCACGGGTTCTTGAATGTAATTAGCCGGGTTGAACCGGCTCTGAAAGGCGGGAGTAGGGTCACCGAAAGAATGGTGCGAATTTGATCGCTGCAGAGGTATGAAGGAAGGTTGGGGGTTGTTGGGCTCATTCTCAGACTAAGGCCCAAAAGAATGAAGGTATGATGGTGAGGAGCTTAGGGAGACAGATCGCCTCCCGGGTTCAATATACGTCCTCCAGGGCTCCTGAGGACTTGTGCTCATAGTGATTGAGGGTGTACGCCGGTGAGAAGGCCCGGCTTCGTGGTCATGGCCCGTCACTTGGGCCTTGCCTCTGCCTCTCCGAAAATCATGGCGGCATTGTCAAACCTGTCAACATAAACAAAGATAACAACAAGAATATATAACCAAAGACAAAATAAAACAAAAACAGAATTTGCCTATGTTATTTGTCTAGACTCGAGGATAGAGGAATGTGCAATTTGTGCACTGAGATTAAACACAAAAAGGCTAGTGTTTAATTCACTCAGTGTTGGCTCTGATACCAACCTGTCACACCCCGATATTTCCACGTATTACCGGTGGGCCCGGTGGGGAGTATCGTGACGTAGTTGATATCATCATAGTCAAACAACACAATATTTAAATGCACAGCGGAAGCAAAAGATAGATTTATTTCAACCAAATAAAATTGTAATATTTAAGTATCACAAAGTGGTTGAAACAGATCCACAGGCGGATCAAAATAAAAAGGAAACTTGTTCAACAGACTTAATGCATCCAAGCTTGCGAGACTCTTATTGATGCGAAGGAGAGGCCAGCCTATTACGAGTAGTACCTGCACTTAACCTTTTTGGGAAAATACGTCAGTTTGCACTGGTAAATACAATTTAACTGACTCATTTTGAAAATGTTTGAAAATTGATTTAAATGCACATGGCACAAAAAGATTTTTATAACTTGGGATAATTATTTGAATATAAACTTGTAAAAGGTTTACATGATTCTTATGCGTTCAGTAGCCCGGGTTGACACCGGGTTAAAGATCAATAGACCCACCACATGGTATAGTCCCGCAGCGGTTAAACCCAAAACCGGCGGTTATACCTTAACATTTATTTATGCACTAACGGGTGTACGCCTACACCCGCATGCTTAGGTCGTGGCCATTTCGTAAAATGATGCCAAGGATATCCGGGACATGGTCATTAACCCCCCAAAGGCTTTAAGCAAACAAAACAATTTTAACGGGTCATTTCAATGATTTAACCTACATTTAATTAAAGATTCAATGCCCGACCAAGCGGTATTTTATATACCGTACCCCAAGCCCGTATAGGGAAAATAAGTTAAAAGTATTTACCTGAGCAAGTATAGTCACAATAAGCAAGTGCAAATAGCT
Source organism: Helianthus annuus (assembly GCF_002127325.2). Lineage (NCBI taxonomy): Eukaryota > Viridiplantae > Streptophyta > Magnoliopsida > Asterales > Asteraceae > Helianthus > Helianthus annuus. The sequence continues at coordinate 74,200,650 of NC_035445.2, forward strand.
TTTACCGGGTCTCCTATTCTGGAACGAAGGTTTATAATAACCTATTAGAATCCTAACGGGTCTTTAATTTAGCCTAAGCTTAGACCGGTTAGTTTTAAAGAAAGAATACGGTTCAATCGCATGGAAGGCGAAGACCGGTTTAGAATGTGGTTTTGACCTGACAAGCTTGCATGCTTGTTTAATATGGGTAACTTAAACACATTCTGGATTTTGAGACAAAAATGATATTGTTTGACCCGCTTCGGCTAATATATGTAAACTAGTTACATAAGCTGATCCGAACGCGAAAAGTGCGTAACGAGTAACCATATGAATCATATACAAGTTTCCTAAGTTAATATGCCTTAAATATGTTGTGACATCTGTAAGATATCTTCTATTATGCCCAAAATGATTTTAAACTCAAACTATGTCCCGAAAGGGCATTTTGGTCATTTAAAAGGTTATAAAAGGGTTTAATTAGTAATCAGAGTTACAGGTCTGATTTAATAAGTAAATATACTTAATTTGATAAGTCATAACATTAGGGTATCATATATATGTGAAATTTATTAATTTTAACCATACTATGCACCGTATGGGGCATTTTGGTAATTTCACATAAGCCTAAAAGGTCAAAACTGGAAATCTGAGTTTAAAACTTTTGCTTACTGTTATAATATAAAATTTTACTGAAAATATCAGTAGGCATCAACCCTTATATATATAAACTAGTTTTGATACATACTATGCGTTAAAAACGCTTAAAAAGGCTATTTGGAGCCATTTTCGGGTTTTGTATAGAAAGTTGATATTTTTATAATTTCAGAAGGCTCAAAATAATTTACTTATCATATTAGATCAGTAGAAAAAGGTTTGGTATCAAAAGGATTTGTAAAACTCATTTTATAGCCCGAAAGGGTAAAACCGGTAATAACCGAAATAAGCTTAGAACTCTAAGTTATGCTCAGCCTAAAAATAAATAAAAATCTCCAAAAATCCCCAAATATTATTTTATATCAGTAGGTAAAAAGTTTGATGTCAAAATTTGGGTTTAGATATGCTATATGCTAATTATGTCATTAAATTACTAAAAAGCTTTCAAATTACGCTAATGAGCATAACTCTTAATCTAGACCTCAAACTGATGTCAAATTTTAGGTGCAAGCATATAAATCAGTAACTAAGGTGTCTACTCTTTTACATTTTCAAAAATCACATTTTAAGGTCATTTGGGCATAATGGTCAACATAAAAGCATTTAACGGAAACATGCATGCGAATCGGATAACTAGTGAATCAAGTTGTATAATCTCAGAGGGTTATACTAACATGAAACCTAGTCCTAAATGAGCTCTAAGGCACATCTAAACTATGCTAGAACGGGTCAGAACTGAAAGTCAAAGCAGAAGTCAAACTATGTGACTTTCGGTTCCGAACCTAGCCTAAACTGAAAATTGTCGGGGTGAACATGTTTAGACATGTTCTTACATTAATTACCAAGTTATTTTAATGATAAAACAGGTTGTATGGCTTCTACATTGTTAATTATGCATTAATTTGAAAATATGCTTTCTGTTGACTTTTTAAAGTTAACTTTGACCCGACAATTGACATAGTTAGAGTGGGAATCAGAGAGTACCCTTTTAAGGGTTTATTACCCACATAATTACCCACTCATAGGCATTTTTAATTCGAGATTTGACTGAATAAATTATGAGTAATCTCGAAGTCAAACCTTAATTATGACGGTTTGACTTTTAGCTAATTAACTAAGCTAAACTGAATTAGGAAGGGTTAAGGATACTTACAAGAATCCTAATTACGACTAAGGATCACTAGGAAGCTTGCTTGATGACCAGAGAGCTCCAGAAGTAAACTTGTGAAGGTTTGCAAATGAACGCTCAATGTTGCATCCTTGAAGCTCTATATATATCAATTTTGATTGCATGAGATGGTGCCAACATAGTCTACAAATGTTACAAGATGTTCCCAGGTCTCCCTATGCATGAAAAACCATTGGCCCTGCCCCTGGAACTTGAAAACAAACCTTCAAAAGCGGTGCAACAGCTTCAACAGGCAACTGTCCAAAAATTATGTCGTTGGGCTGCTCTCGCGGGCCGCGTAAGCCCATAGGGCAATCTTACGCGGGCCGCCTGGCCTTACAGAACCTGCCAAACAAGTTTCAAGTTTTGCATTTTAGCCCCTGGTCCTTTCTAACGTGGTTTTAATTGTTTTTCTTGCACTTTTGGCCCTCTAACCTTACTTTTAAGGGTCTTAGGACTTAACCAAACTCCGTTAAGTCCTCGGTTAACCTTGTGATCACCCGTAAGGCCTTAGATTTCAATGTTGACGCTTTTAACCCCTCGCATACGAATTTCATCATAACTTTCTCATACGATAACGAAACTTTATGAAATTTTTATCACACATTCTAGTGAGCATATTTTACCGTTACAAAGCTTCGGGTTTGCTAAAAGGTCACTCAGAGGTATACTTTAAACATGTTGACACATTTAACCCTTGTAGTTTGTAATCCCTCACTTTCTTTCATATTTAGCTTCGTATGATCCATGATTTATTCATTTAAGGGTATAAACATCGTGTAGGGCTATTGCATGATATATTTATCCATTGTTAACACTTTGAACCCTTATATTCACACACTTTCTCTGTTTGTCAACTTTAGTCCCTCTAAAGTATTTCTTTCACAAGTTCAAAGCTTATGATACGTGTTAATACATTATTGGACATAAATTTTCGAGGTGTTACAGGATCGCATGTTGTTCAAGTAAGCCAGAGGGTCTTTGATGCTCGGCCTTGACTTTCAAGCAATTCAGGCACTTCGAAACATAGAGGGCGATATCTATCTTCATACCCGGCCACCAGTACTTGTAGGGCAGGTCCTGGTACATTTTATCGGCACCGGGATGAATAGAATATAGGGACTTATGGGCTTCGTCCATCAGAATCTGTCGTAAATCGGTCCATTTAGGGATCCAGATTCCGTCCAGATAATGGAATATCCCATTTGACTTATTCACTAGATGGGCTCCATCATTGAGAATCCTTTCCTTCTTCAAAGTGCGCTCGGTAAAGCAAGCATGTTGGGCTTCGCGGATTAGGGTTTCGAGATGATGCTGGGCTTGAACATTGAGCGTGCTATGCAAATAGCTCCGTCAGCTTAGAGCGTCGGCAACGACATTTGCTTTGCCAGGATGGTAACGGATCTCACAGTCGTAATCGTTGAGAAGTTCTACCCATCGGCGTTGACGCATATTAAGTTCTTTCTGACTGAAGATGTGTTGTAAGCTCCTGTGGTCGGTGAAGACCGTACACTTTGTACCATAAAGGTAGTGTCGCCAAATCTTCAACGCAAAAACAATTGCGCCTAGCTCGAGGTCATGGGTTGTATAGTTCTTCTCGTGGATCTTGAGCTGACGAGATACGTAGGCGATAACCTTGTCTCGTTGCATGAGAACACAACCAAGACCAAGGTTTGAGGCATCACAATAGACGATAAAGTCGTCGTTTCCGTCGGGTAAAGTGAGGACGGGAGCATTGCAAAGCATATGCTTGAGGGTTTAAAGGCAGTCTCTTGTTCAGTTCCCCAAACAAAAGGCTTGTCTTTGTGCGTGAGGGAGGTAAGCGGCACAACGATTTTAGAGAATCCTTCGATAAATCGGCGATAATAGCCCGCTAGTCCGAGAAAAGAACGGACTTCAGACAGGTTCTTTGGTGTAAGCCAACTCTTAACAGCTTCGATCTTCGCGGGGTCGACATGAATACCTTGACTATTGACAATATGACCGAGGAATTGAACCTCCTCCAGCCAAAATTCGCACTTGGAGAACTTGGCATAGAGTCGATTCCCTTGGAGCAGTTCGAGAACCAAACGTAGATGTTGCGCGTGTTCGGTTTTCGACTTGGAATAGATCAGGATATCATCGATGAACACGATGACGAAGCGGTCAAGAAACGGTTTACACATGCGATTCATAAGATCCATGAAAACCGCGGGTGCATTGGCGAAAAGCGGTTTTGGGTATATCCTCCTCTTGGATGGGTAGTTGGTGATAGCCTGAGCGTAGATCGATCTTCGAGAAACACGTAGCACCTTGTAACTGATCAAACAAATCATCTATTCGAGGCAAGAGATAGCGATTCTTGATTATCAGCTTATTCAATTCCCTGTAGTCGATGCACATCCGAAACGACCCATCCTTTTTTTGACTAAAAGGACTGGTGCGCCCCAAGGAGAGGTGCTCGAGCGAATGAAGTCTTTATCAAGTAATTCCTGGAGCTGACTCGAGAGTTCACGCATTTCGGACGGAGCGAGTCGATAAGGAGCTTTAGCAACAGGGTTGGCTCCAGGAACGAGGTCGATACGAAAGTCGATATCACGACTCGGAGGCAAACCGGGAAGATCATCAGGAAACACATTAGGAAATTCACAGACAACTGGAACATCTTCTACCAACGTCTTCCCTTTCTTTTCCTTCTCCGCTACTACAATGTTAGCCAAGAAAGCTCTGTATTCCTTGCGGAGATACTTGCTAGCTTGGACACATGACATAAGTTTAAGACCTTTTGAAGGAGTTTCGCCATACACACACAATTGGTCACCATTCACGAGCGAAAATCGAATCATCTTATCAAAGCACATAACTTCAGCATGGTTTTCACGAAGAAAGTCCATGCCTACTATGATGTCAAAACTTCCGAGCTGCATCGGAATAAGGTCGATAGGAAAGATGTGATTGTTGAGTTCGAGAGTACAATCACGAAGAACTGAATTGACATCGACGGTTCTTCCGGTGGCAACTTCAACATCGAACGTCGAGGGGAGATGGGAGCGCTTACGATTAAGGAGCTTTTCGAACTCAAACGATACAAAATAGTTATCGGCTCCAGTATCAAACAAACACGAAGCATAAATACAATTCACGAGAAACGTACCATTAACCACATTGTTGTTAGCCTGTGCCTGGCGCACATTGATGTTGAAAGTTCGGGCGCGAGCGGCTTGTTGTTGTTGCTGCTGAGGCTGTTGTTGCTGTTGCTGGGGCTACTGCTGTTGTGGCTCTTGCTTCACAACTCGGTTTGGGCACATATTTGCGAAGTGGTTGGGATCACCACACGCAAAGCAAACTCTAGCATTGATCGTGGGTGCCTGAGCCGCTTGGTGGCCATGAGGAGCGGGAAGTAAAGCTTGTTGAGCAGGAGCTGGAGCTGTAGCTTGACGAGGACCAGTACAGCAGTTTGCGGTGAAGTGGCCATACATGTTGCAATGCACACAAAATCTGCAGGCGATACCCACTGGGTGATGATAGGTACATGTCGGGCAGGCAGGGTGAGGGCCAGTATAAGCACGCTTTGCAGGCGGTGCATAGGTAACTGGTGCTGCAGCGGGTCGGTGTTGAGGTGCCTGCTGAGCTGGTATAGCTTGAAGCGGGGCAGCGGTAGTGACAACACAGTTCTTATTGTTGGAGTTGTTGTTCTTCCTCTTGCGACGAGAGGACTTTGACGATTGCGGAGCGGCGGCGGTCTCAGTAGTTGCAGTTGTGGTAGCTTGATGCAGGTTCTTCGAGGCTTTGTCCCAGACACCAGCCTTGACTCGCTTATCATTGATTTCAGCGGCGAGCAGATAAGTTTCCTCGATTGTTGCTGGTTTTGCAGCCTGCACAAAGTCTGCAACACAATCCGGCAGAGCTCGGATATACTTCTTGATTGTCACCTCGGGAGTCTTGACTTGATCAGGACAGATTATGCTTAGCTGCTTGAAGCGAGCAGTCATAGCAGCATTGTCACCATCATTCTGCTTTGTAAGCAAGAATTCATCCTCCAACTTTTGGCGCTCATGGGGAGGGCAGAACTCTTCCAACATGACGTTCTTCAACCTATCCCATGTCAAACCATAAGCTGCATCATTTCCGCGTTTGTTTCTCTCGGCCGTCCACCAGTCTAAAGCGCGGGACTGGAAGACGCCGGTAGCATTCAGAGTGCGGAGATTATCAGGACAGCCACTCTGGCCTAGGGTGACTTCGATCGAATCAAACCACTGAAAAAGGTCTGTAGGGCCATCTTCGCCAGTAAATTCTTTCGGACCGCAAGCTTTGAACTGCTTGAAGCTAAAAACAGACTCTGGCGAGTCTGTCCTGGACTCTTCAGAAGACTTGCTGGTATTCTCTTGCAGGTAGCTAACGATCTGAGGGATAACTTTCGCTATCTGCTTAGCGACGAGAGCAACAAGGCGTTTGTCTTTCTGGTTTTGACGAGCAGCGCGCGAGTGACGGGATCCAGGTGACGACATTGTCTGCAACAGACATCGCCATAGGACTCAAACACAACATAATCGAATCTCACCTCACACTCCTAATACTACTAAAGCTCAGGAACACGATCACGTAAACACATAGGCACATAATCACATATTCACATAAGCATAGAAGCACATAGGCACGTAAAGCACAAAAGCACATAAGCAGTCAGAATACAGAAACCTATCATTCAAAGTCCGCGAGCGTTCGAGAATAGCGATTGCGATTAGCGAGTACACAACGAGTAGTATAGTATACAGTCATCCCCCAAGTTGTAGCGATTTGTTAGCGTATAGAGGTTGATGTGTAGTGCGAGTTGTGTGTGTCGATTAAAGCGAAAAGCGAATAAATCATCAAAAATCTAAACACGTTAAACAGGTAAAACCATATAAACACATAAAATCCACATAAAAAGTGACAAATATCATAGTCGGCAGTAGCGAGCTCAGAATCGAAACTCATAAAAATAGATTGTCTGCGGCTGATAGACGTCGACTACCCAAAGTGGTTTGACTATTCACAAGGACTTTTGGTACACACTTTAACCTTCGGGACTGTGCTCTCGCCTCGAATTTGAGCGAATGGCACGCATCCTTCCAATCTCAGTGTGACTTCAAGTCGTTGGAGTTCGTCAAGACTTTGGTGAGAGTTTTGTAAAACCAAAGTAGAGATCGGAACAAGTCGTCAAGGTTCGGGTTTCACCCCTGACTTAACAACTCCGTTCCTGTTTTGATAAAATAGAGAAGAAATTCTGCGTTAAAGTGCGGATCTCACTCCCGGTTCAATGCAAATTCTCCTATTTATAGAGAAAAATGTTGGTTGAACAAGTAATTTGGTCGAGAGTTTGCGGTTTTCACACCTAATCTCGACCCAATCACTCGTTCATTTTCGAAAATTTAGAGTGCAGCGATAGTGTAGCGTGAGCGAGAACATCGAGATATAGCAAGTAAGCTCGTACAAAACCCCTACAGGGTGTGCACAAGTTGGTCTGTTGGTACCTAACTATAGACTAGGTCGTTTCTAAGACATCGACCCGGACTAGGTCGAGTCTTGCCTAATTCCCTATAGTTATGGATCTGATACCAATCTGTCACACCCCAACCGATGGCGGAAACATCGGGGCGCGACACTGAGCGAAATAGATTGTCCGGAAGTTTCCATAACAACTACGATTACCAATTATTTAAAGCATCACGTCCCATACCATGACATAATAAGTAGCATAGTTATTACATACAAAATCAAGACAAATAGTTCTGTTTCGACAACTCAGAATTTAAATAAAGTAAATTGTCTTTGTTTCTAGACTCTTTCCTAGCCTCGATTTCACAGCAAGCCAAGCATTTTAACATCTTAAGCACCTGCCACATACGTTAAAGTAAAAGTCAATACACATAGTGTAAAGGTGAGCATACAAGTTTAATAGATATAATAGAGTTCGAAATCGTTTACGCATAACCAGCACGTACAACGTATGAAATGAAGCACGTAAGTTATCGACATGATCCTATCAATACCAATGTCTACGGGTTGACTGCGCAAGGCAGTTCGTAACACATATTCATCACTGCGAATCACGTGATTAATGGTCCTTAACAACCCCTGAGTGAACAGGTGCTGAGTCCAAACCATAGTACTATCGTTGCTAAGGCAGGTAGACAACAATCTATGTGTAAACATAACAAACAAGCATTCATCGAGTCACGTAAAACATGCGGTAGTGGTCAGCGTTAAAGTATTGCGTAGTGTGTTCGATGTAATTTAGAATAAGTAACGTATGTAACACCCAAAAGTGCGTAAAGCAAAAAGGGTTCGAGTATACTCACAACGATGATGGATTGAAGGGAGTGCTAGAGTGAGTTTAGCCTGGTCAGAACGATAGCATAAACGATAAGCGGCGCGTAAAACGGTGCAAAGTGAAAAGTGTCGGATGGTAATCTGATCGGGTGGCAATCCGATCGGATGGCCAGTCGATCGGATGACAATCCGTTTGGATGGTCATCCGATCAGATGGCCATTCGATTGGATTGTCATCTCGTTTGGTGAGGATGTGTTTGTGTATGATGGTTTAAACTTTGAAGTTTTCGTTGTAGCATTTTGAAAACAGAGAAGTATCTCTACCTTTCAGATCGGTCGATCGGACGGCGGTCCGATCGGACGGTGATCCGTTCGGCGGGACATTTCTCAGAGAACAAGTTCACAACAGTGTTGTCACTTGATCGGATAGTCTGCCGATCAGGTGGCAATCCGTTGGAACTGGTAATGCATTGAACATGTTGAAAATTGTTTAAGTGTTGAAGTCCAAACATCACATGGTCGGATGGTAATCCGATCGGCTGGCAATCCGATCGGACGACAATCCATTCGATGTTCAAGACCTCAAAAGTTGGAATAAAAGTTAAGTGTGGGACCAAGGTGCAAGCCAATCGAGTGGCTGTCTGATCGGGCGGCAATCCGATCGGATGGCTGTCCGATCGGACGGCAATCCGTCCCAGTCGACCTGATCGTCTTTACACTTGGTTGTTTTGATAGTTTTGATAGTTTTGCGGTTTTTCTTGAGATGGAACGATAATGTGCCAAACAACAGAAACCTCGTCCAGACTTAGTGACCCGATCGGACAGGAACCACCCTAGTCCGACCAGTTAACTGTTCGAGACGGTGTTTCATGTTTAACCCGAAATCAGTAATCTCTTGGATAGAATCCAGATCTTGGACCAACACATCACTAAGAAGGAGTAGAAGATCAGAACAAGCTCCGATTCTATCGGTTTTGAGAGCATTGAGTGTAAAAGAGTTGAAAGAAAGTTAGAAAACCATCTTTCAATCCTTTACACCTTGAATATGTTCAGATCTATGCAAGATCTTTGTTTATTCATGTGGAAATCGTTCAGATCTAAGTTGTTCTTGGTGGATTGGAGCCAAAACATAAAGTTCATAAGAACCCCATGATGACATCATCCTAGAACACCTTAAATCTAGTGATTTCATGGTTAAAAGTTAAGATTCAAAAGATAGAAAGGTGTAGGAGTGTGTGTAGATCAAGAAAGTACAAGATTTAGGTTGAAAACTTACAAGAATCGTGAGAAATCGGAAGAAATGTGGGCTGGAGCGAGCTGGTCGAACAAGGGAGCTGTCACATCACAAATGATGTGACAGAAGGGTATTTATAGGGTTTCCCAAAAAGGAAAGTGCATTGGATAGGGTGGGCCACCGATCGGGTGGCTGTCCGATCAGGTGGCAATCCGATCGGATGGTCTCTCGATAGGGTGAGCACTCGATCCGGTGTCCGGCGTGTTGAGTTTCGTCGTTTCGATTCGCGTGTTGAGCGTTGTGATGCGATAGAGTTTCTCATTAATCCCAACTACTATATCTAACATGCAATCATCCTAATTAACTTGCGTTTAGCGTCTGCGATTCGATTGCGATAGCGTTGCGATTGCGTTTTGATTAATCACCACAACATAAACATAAACAAACATGCACAAGTAACACATAATTAGCACACACACGTAAAACAATATCCAGAACTCATAAGTCGGGTTGCGAATGCGATGCGATAAGCGATAAAGCGATAAAACATGCGATAAACAGCGATTAAACCTCGATTATTAACAAGTACTCCACATAATACAACTAACGTAAAGAAACAAATAGACTAACTACCAGTCAAAGAAGTCAAAACGGTAGTGAAGCAAGGAGTGACAGATCGAAATTAGCAATCTTTTCTTCCTTTGACTTCAATGTTGACTTTGACTTTGACTTTCGAAACATGGGGTGTTACACATTTGGGGAAGATGGTGTTGATGCTCCTAGCTGCCGGAGGTTGGTGGTGGTGGTGGTTGTTGGCTGTATGCATTTGGGGAAAATGAAGTAGGTTCTTTGTGCTTTTATATGGTCAAAGCTTTTATTTAGTTTAATTATTTTAATTAATAATGAGTTATAATAAAATCATAATGACCAATTTACCCATGAGGAAAATGACAAAACATCAGGATTAAATTTGAGTAATATGAGCTGATTTCATTTTCGGACCAAAATGGCAACAAAACTGAAACCACAGGGACCCAGATGCAAAAGGTTTGCGTGACAAAACTGCCCAAACCTCAGGGACCAAAATGGCAGTTTACTCTTTTAATATTTTTTAGAGTAAACTACCATTTTGGTCCCTGTGGTTTGGGCACTTTTGCCATTTTAGTCTAAATCTCAAACTTTTTAAATCTGGGTCCCTGTGGTTTCACTTTTATTGCCATTTTAGTCCAAAATTCGAAAACCCCCTCTTTTTTGACTATTGCAACCTGCCTATTTTGTCTTTTTGTTCAGGGGCAATTTTGTCCATCTGATTTTGATATAATATGTTAATAATTAATAAACTAAATTAAATATATACAATTCCTTTATACCCTTATTTAACCATCATCTTCCCCAAAAAAACCCTAACCCACAAAATCGAAGCAGATCTGTTCTTTCAGATCTAGTTTATTAATCATTGCCAAACCTTGAATCCCTCCCTTTTCAACCTATCTTAAATATCAAAATTTCGGTTTCACATCATCGATTGATTCTAAACATTCACTCCTTATGTCAAAGAATTCAACTGCTGGTTACAGCACAATCCCCACCACCACCACCACATACCTGCCCTCGCAGTCCTCACCTAAGACCGTGATCGCTCGGGCTAGGTACCACACATAGAAGTTCATCCCCAGGCGTCGTCCATGGCACGAGTTTTTTGATTATACAACCATTACTCGGCCACTAAGCTACGAAGACGTTAATCGTCGAATCAAACAAAATCTTAACTACTTTCAAGTGAATTACGCTATGGGGATTTTTCTCATACTCTTCCTCAGTCTGATTTACAAACCTATATCTATGATCACGTTTCTGATCTGTGGGTGCTTCCAGATCTGTGGGTTAGGGTTTTTTTGGGGAAGATGATGGTTAAATAAGGGTATAAAGGAATTATATATATTTAATTTAGTTTATTAATTATTAATATGTTATATTAAAATCAGATGGACAAAATTGCCCCTGAACAAAAAGACAAAATAGGCAGGTTGCAATAGTAAAAAAAGGGTTTTTGAATTTTGGACTAAAATGGCAATAAAAGTGAAACCACATGGACCCAGATTTAAAAAATTTGAGATTTGGACTAAAATGACAAAAATGCCCAAACCACAGGGACCAAAATTGGCAGTTTACTCTATTTTTTATTTAATAGTGGTTTGTTAAGGCTTGGTGTCATAGGAAAAATAGAGGTATTTTATAGATGTTTGAACTCTAATATGGTATGTTGATGTAAAAGTTTCTGTAACATTCTTAATATTCTAAGGAAAGCCAAGTATCAGGTTGATTTAATAGAACGTGGGCCCAATCTCAAGATTAGAGTGCCTCCAAGGTATAGATGCACAAAATAACTGGTTCCGTTTAATATCGGGAAAGAACCGGTCCCTACCCTTTTAAACCTGATAGGTCGTACTCGATTCCACGTATTTTTTTTTAAATTGGGTCCTACCCGGTTCCTGTCGTTGCAAAAGGCGGGAACTGATTCTAGTCGTTCCAAATGGCTATATAGCCGCTGCGGTCGATTTTTTAGCCCTAAAAATCAATATAAATAGTGATGTGTTGTATGGGTTGATTACTCAACTCAAAAACGCTTAAACACATTCAAAAAACGCAAAAAAAAAAAATAAAATAAAAACTCTCGTTTCATACTTTCAAGATTCTACACTTTCTTCTTACCTGATACACTCGAAACGGCGAGGAAATTACAATCATCCATTAGGATTGGTTCTTCAGCCGTCCCATTCGTTGTTGGGGTTCTTCCACATAATCGAAACAAGGAAACTTGATGCAACTGTTTACTGGGATTTGGTGGAGATGAGTGACGCTTCTACCAAGGCGTGTTGCAAGTTTTGTAGCACTTTGTTAAAAGGTGACTCAAACTCTACTTTAAAAAAACATATTAATTATAATTTTTGCAAGCCGTTGAAAGAAATACCGAAGGCTAACAAGCTGAATTGAGTAGTGATGACAATATATTTCGTTACAACTCGGAAGCGGTTTGTGATAGAATGGCAAAATTGGTGATTCAAGAAGCTTTGTGTGACACCTGTGTCACCGCGACCATCAAACAAATACCAAGCCGATGAAATATTGTATTTCATACTTGGGATCTTGTATAAATATGTGTATGTTTTGCACATATCAATTATTGTTCAATTTCAAACTCTACATTGCTTTCTAGAGCATTATACGCAAACTGGTGCGTAAACGTACTCAGTTTAATGCGAAAAATACTCCGGAACATCGACATATACTCAACATACCTTAAATAACCTTTACATAACTTAGAAATAAGTTTTGAAGGCTTGGGTATAGCAAAAACAAGTTAATTCGCTTACAGGGACTAAACTTGACAAACTGCGAAAGTATGCCAATTTGAACTGTAACGAACATTCCGGGACATGTCCATAAGTTAAATATACCATAAATATCCTTTACATAGCTTAGAAATAGGCTTTGAGAGGTTTGGTATGCTAAAACAAACTTTTGGATCATTCAGGGACTAAAAGTGTCAAAAAGTGCCTAAGTTTGCACTTTCGCGCATAACTTACGTTCTGAATACATCCGGACATCCAAAAATTTATGTAAGCATCCTTATATTATGCCTTAGTGTTTGGCATGAGAAAAATCCATTCGTCGCGTCATTTGGATCGTCTTTCACGCTTATGCGCATTCCGTCGTAATTAAGCGAACATCGCGATCGTACGGCCAAACGAACCGACATCCGACATATTTTTGGGCATGTTTCATGTCCACAATGTTTAGGCATCATTTTAGGGCCTTAAAGATGGCTTTACAGGTCTTAGAAGGGCTGGAAATAGCTTAAACACGCAACAGGGACCAAAAGTGTAAATTCTGCAAGTGGTGCAGATCAGAGGGGCCAGGCGGCCCGCGTAAGGATTGCCCAAAACATGAGGCGGGCCGCGTGAACATGTCTGACAGAAGATTTTGCATTTAATGCAGAATCTGGCCTTTCGTTCGATCAAAGGGCGATGCCTTTTCACCCAAATGAAGGGCCAAGGGTCAAGTTCACTGAATCTAACCCCTGGACACATGTACGCATGAGATCAAGGCACGATATTCGATAAAACGATCCTAACGGTTCCACCTTTCCTATAAATACCCCCCCCCCATTTGAGTAAAAACCCACAAAATCAGATCTAAAGCTCTAAGTTGAAACCATTGTTTCATACCTGAGCTATTTGGTCTTGATTAGCACTCGGGGACCCTCCGTAAGTCTTCTTTCGCTCTTTTATTCGCTTTTCGAGTCCGAAAGTCAACGTTTTGTTGACTTTCTGCATTGACCAGCTTATGGTCGATGCGAAGTTCATGGAACTTCATACGTGAGCGTGATCACGATGGTCATGGTCCGTAGTGACCATACCTACTGATCACCACGTTATCTAGGCTCAGTGACGAGTCGTAGTTTCGGCCAAAATGTGCATTCTTGCATATTTTGTAACCAAACTACTCGTAGGCATCAAAGCCGTTTGTTTTAATGTCAAACCTGTTTTCTAAACTTAGTTAAGCATGTTCTAACATGCTTAGCTCGTCACTTTTAGTTTAGTGCTTATATAGGGTCGTAAGGTAAGCGATCTAAACCATCGCTTATACTTTCGAACCCGACCCATTTGGTCGATCTTTAGGATCCGACTAAACATATTAGGTGACCATAGCTATAACCTTCCGAGGTTATACCTTGTGGTCGCAATGTTAGGCGTTCCATACGCGTTCTACGCGAATGACGCGTTAGGGTGGCATAAGCTACCTCAACGGGTCGTGATGGACCGTAAGCACTTAGGTTAAGTTTCATTTTAGTATGTAGGCTTTGTTAAACCATATTACACGAGTCTCCATACTCGTTTGGTTTACGAACCCGCGTACTATCCGATCCTTCCGATTTGGTCCGGTATATTAACATAGCTACCTATTCGGTGCTGTTTGATATCCCGTGATCTTTAGCATTATCTGGTTATTATACAAGAACTTCAAAGCAATCTCAGGTGAGTACATTGAACCCCTCTTTTACTGTTTTCTAAACTGTTTTGGGGTGAAACACATGTGCCTATCTGTTACTTTCATGCTTTCTTGTTTTCACATCATATACTTGCTATGTTCAATAGTACATATATAGTACATGATTTCATTGTGTTTATGCTATGTATGTCCATCGTGTGCATACTTAGCACAACACTTTACATTACATTTTCATGCTATGTATGCCCATTGTGTGCGTACTTAGTACATCGTTTTACATCACATGCTATGTATGCCCATTGTGTGCGTACTTAGTACATTGTTTTACATTACATGAAATGTATGCCCATTGTGTGCATACGTAGTACATTGTTGCACATTGAATTACTGTTGCATATGCTCATCCAGCATATGAACACATCACACTACATTTTGAACCGTTGTACTCTACAATACATTTCATGCTACGTACGCCCATTGTGTGCATACGTAGTACATTGTTTCACATTGCATTACTGTTGCATATGCTCATCCAGCATATGAACACATTACACTACATTTTGAACCGTTGTAACCATTTGACTATGTGAACCGTCTTAACCCTTCAATTTCATGAACCGTCTGTAACCATTGAACCGTGTAAACCAGTTGTATCCGTTGACATGGATTACATTTGACAATAGACATTTGACTATACATGAACATTTCTACCGTAGTTAAACATTTCATCTTGATGGTTTGGTTTGAGTAAGTGATTTAAGTAACGAGGCATGTGTAATATGATACAAGCATGGTGGATACGCCGCTGGTACTTCCTATATATAAGTGTTTGTATGGTATTACATATCGTAGCGTTATTTGAATCATTTCAATTTGAAACATAGCACATTTTATACAAATAACACGCTTTTCACAAGACATTGATTTACAAACAACAAATCTTATACAAACTCTTTTTACATGGTTATTCAGTTAACCATGCATTGTTCTCTTATTTATACATATCATTTGATCTCACCGTTTTTCAAATGATTTACAAGACAAAGCAAAATACGAGGTTCATGACTAAACATTTCTTCAAACTCAAGTCATGAATTCCGTTTTCACAAAACCAATGTATCTCACAGGCATTTTTATGCTGACGTACCTATTTTCACATGTGTTTTCAGGAGATGATGCATAGGACTTATCAAGACATACTTAGGCGGACCTGTGCCTTAGTGACTTAAAACGAGACAAGAACTAGTTAATTTATGTTATGTACACTTTGATTCTTGTTTAGACAATGTAAACCTTCATGGTTGATTTATAAAACGAAACTTCATTCTCCATGGATTTGAAACAATTGATTCTGTTACAACACTCCCCGACGTTTCCGCCACGTTTTGTATGTTCTACGTGGTCGGGGTGTGACAGAAAAGATGGTATCAGAGCCAATGGTTATAGGGAATTAGGTTATTAGTAATGCTTTGACCTAGTCTATAACCTTCCTAGGAACCTAACGCGAGTTTACTTGCGTTTAGTCACAAACAATACCGTCACCTACCCTTAGGCGACGACCACAACAAGAACATAAATTTCAAAACCACCTTGAAAGCTAATCATCTGTTCTAGGATGATTGATTACTAGGTTTTGAACCCTCTATTGTAAGGTTTTGAACCCTTTGTTATAAGGTTTTGAACCCCTTTGAATTTTCAAAACTCCCGTCAAAGTTTTGGGTCCTAAATAGTGTGAACACGTGCGAACTGGAAGGGTGAATGCCTGTACCCTGGGTTTTCTGTCTAAGGTTAGAGTGTTCGTACAAATCCGCATAATCGGACCAGTCACTCTTACCTGGGAACTCTTGGGGTGAGTGTCCACTTATAGGCGAGCATGTCTTCGCGATACACTATGAGGATCTATTTGCTTTGATTCAGCCCTGGTGTTGTTTGTTTGCTTCATGATTCAAACAAGTGACCATCAACCGTGATTATGGTCAGTGATTGTAACATCCTATTCTTTCCCAATACCATTTTATTTGTTTCCTTTCATGTTTTCCTCTTTTAGAATGCCTCCTCGACGCGAACACCAGATAGCAACTGCCGAGCTGGCAGAAATTATTGCGCAGCAGATGGCTGCTCAATTCCCAAATCTCTTTGCTCAATGGAACCAAGCCAACAACAACAACAATGGTACATGCAATTTCAAGAACTTTAACTCGGCTAAACCACTCAAGTTTAGTGGTTCTGAGGGAGCAACTGGGCTTCTCCAATGGTTCGAGAGCATCGAGAATACCTTTCGCCACGTGCAGTGTCCGGAAAATCGCAAGGTCGAGTTTTCTTCGAGTGTGTTTCAGAAGAGGGCTCTTACATGGTGGAACGGGGTAATGAGAGACCGTGGTGCAGATGTTGCTCTAGCACAAACATGGGCTGAACTGAGAGCTCTTATGATGAGAGAGTTTTGTCCTCGTCATGAACAACGAGCGTTGGAGAAGGAGTTTGATGATTTGAAACAAGATATTGGCGAACACAGGGCATATACCGATAGATTTGAGGAGTTGAGTCTACTTTGCCTAACTATGGTCGCCCCACTCGACAAGGCTATCGAAAGGTACATCGACGGCCTACCTGACTCGGTACAAGACATTGTCACTGGTAGCAACCCTACCACACTCCGTCAGGCCATTGAGCTATCTGCAACCTTGACTGAATCGCAGATCAGAAAGCATAAACTTTTTCGAAAGTGTGACAAGAAGCCAATCGAGGAATCAAAGACCATGGATGAACAGACTGAATCTCCTAAGAAGTCAAAGAAGCGAAAGGCTTCTCAGAACTTCACCGTGGTTGCTCACAATGGTCAAGCCGTCCCCAACCAACCAGCTCAACCCCCTGCTAGAAAACCATACAATGGAACTGCACCTTTGTGCAACCAATGTGGTCTCCATCATCACGCCAATGTACAGTGCCGCAAATGCCAAACTTGTGGACTTATAGGCCACACAGAAAAGTCTGCCCAGCTGCAGCTGTACCAAACCAAGCTGGCAACAATCCCGCTCAAGGTCGTTTCCTACCAGGTTCTTGTTTCAACTGTGGCGAGATGGGTCATTTCCGAAGAAATTGCCCAAAGCTTGCTAATGCAAATCCAGCACAAGGATGATCACCCGACTGACTAGAAGACAACATCGTTTAGAAATAATCATGTCTTATGTATTAAGTTTCTTTTGTTGTCAAGATCCAAGGAACAGTTGATATCGTTGTTTATAAATAAATCTTTCATTTACATTGCAATGTATTTCGATGGTTGCATGTATAAACGACATATCCCTTGCAATACCGACAATCAAGGAACCGTATTCCTTGAAGAACAAACTACCCCCAAAATTCTCCCATTCTATAATCGCTTGCGTCTTCCACGGAATTCCTAAGTACCCGTTTATTCTAAGGAAACGAAGTACAAGGCGCAGGTTACAACACAAGACGAATACCCAAGGTACCACTATAAATCCTTAATAAGGTACCTAGGAATTTCCCGTAAGTCTTTAATTGTTGTATACCTTCACTCGAATGTGGTGATTCCTTGTAATCAAAAATCAAATTTTGGGAAATCTTTCTATCTTCTCAGATAGATTCCAGTGAACATTGAGATCCGTCGACAGGTTTCCATATCCGTATTCAATCGATAACAAGTTAATAACAAATTATGATCAAATTAAACAATTATGTGACTATGTGCTTATGTGTTTCCTTATGTATTGTTGTGTGATCCAAATTATGTTATCCAAATCTTCGTAGAATCTTACATATCCGTGTACAAGAGATTCATAGTAGGATGCCCAAAGGTATTACTTAAAATCCTCAATGGACTTCTATGTGATAGTTAAGTCCCTCGGATTATAAAGTACTACTTCATAATTAGACCCCTTGAGTGGTCTAGCTAAACAGATTCATCCAAAAAAAAAAAAAAATCTGGTTAGGGATATCATGTGATGATATAGCTGAAAGGACTCCTTGGTGGCCTAACCAAGAGGATCCCCTGTCGATCTAATTAAAAGGAACCGATGGAAGTCTAGTCACCCTCGTCACAAGTTTGATATCCTTCCCCAAAACATTACAAAACAAACTGTGCGGACTGTGCAAGGGATTACGTAATTATGGATGCATACATAATTATGGAATTTAGTGCACCGAAATCACAGCAAGTTCTGTCATGTGTCTAGAGTTAACCCTATTCATTTCCAATTCTGATGAAGCATCCGTTGAGGAAAAATGAACTAGCTATTCATTTTTCACTTCTGAAGAATATCCGTTGAGGAAATGAATATCCGTTTATCCTTCATTTCCAAATCTGAAGAATACCCGTCGAGGAAAATGACTCAGTTTGTTCATTTTCGTTCTGAAGATTTATCCGTTGAGGAAATGAATATCCGTTTATCCTTCATTTCCAAATCTGAAGAATACCCGTTGAAAATGACCCCATTTGTTCATTTTCGTTTCTGAAGATTATCCGTTGAGGAAATGAATATCCGTTGTGTAATCCTTCATTTCCAACTCTGAGGAAGCAACCGTTGAAGATGACTCCGTTAGCTCATTTTCGTTTCTGAAGATTATCCGTTGAGGAAATGAATATCTGTTGTGTAATCCTTCATTTCCAACTCTGAGGAAGCAACCGTTGAAGATGACCCCGTTTGTTCATTTTCGTTTCTGAAGATTATCCGTTGAGGAAATGAATATCCGTTGTGTAATCCTTTATTTCCAACTCTGAGGAAGCAACCGTTGAAGATGACCCCGTTTGTTCATTTTCGTTTCTGAAGATTATCCGTTGAGGAAATGAATATCCGTTGTGTAATCCTTCATTTCCAACTCCGAGGAAGCAACCGTTGAAGATGACTCCGTTAGTTCATTTTCGTTTCTGAAGATTATCCGTTGAGGAAATGAATATCCGTTGTGTAATCCTTCATTTCCAACTCTGAGGAAGCAACCGTTGAAGATGACCCCGTTTGTTCATTTTCGTTTCTGAAGATTATCCGTTGAGGAAATGAATATCCGTTGTGTAATCCTTCATTTCCAACTCCGAGGAAGCAACCATTGAAGATGACTCCGTTTGTTCATTTTCGTTTCTGAAGATTTTCCGTTGAGGAAATGAATATCCGTTGTGTAATCCTTCATTTCCAATTCTGATGAAGCAACCATTGAAAATGACCCGTCTGTTCATTTTCGTTTCGGAAGAATGACCGTTAAGGAAATGACAAGATATTGCCTTACATATCATTGGTGGTTATTTGGCAAATTCACAAATAGACTCCTACGAATAAATTTCGGGACGAAATTTCCTAAAGTAGGGGAGACTGTGACACCTGTGTCACCGCGACCATCAAACAAATACCAAGCCGATGAAATATTGTATTTCATACTTGGGATCTTGTATAAATATGTGTATGTTTTGCACATATCAATTATTGTTCAATTTCAAACTCTACATTGCTTTCTAGAGCATTATACGCAAACTGGTGCGTAAACGTACTCAGTTTAATGCGAAAAATACTCCGGAACATCGACATATACTCAACATACCTTAAATAACCTTTACATAACTTAGAAATAAGTTTTGAAGGCTTGGGTATAGCAAAAACAAGTTAATTCGCTTACAGGGACTAAACTTGACAAACTGCGAAAGTATGCCAATTTGAACTGTAACGAACATTCCGGGACATGTCCATAAGTTAAATATACCATAAATATCCTTTACATAGCTTAGAAATAGGCTTTGAGAGGTTTGGTATGCTAAAACAAACTTTTGGATCATTCAGGGACTAAAAGTGTCAAAAAGTGCCTAAGTTTGCACTTTCGCGCATAACTTACGTTCTGAATACATCCGGACATCCAAAAATTTATGTAAGCATCCTTATATTATGCCTTAGTGTTTGGCATGAGAAAAATCCATTCGTCGCGTCATTTGGATCGTCTTTCACGCTTATGCGCATTCCGTCGTAATTAAGCGAACATCGCGATCGTACGGCCAAACGAACCGACATCCGACATATTTTTGGGCATGTTTCATGTCCACAATGTTTAGGCATCATTTTAGGGCCTTAAAGATGGCTTTACAGGTCTTAGAAGGGCTGGAAATAGCTTAAACACGCAACAGGGACCAAAAGTGTAAATTCTGCAAGTGGTGCAGATCAGAGGGGCCAGGCGGCCCGCGTAAGGATTGCCCAAAACATGAGGCGGGCCGCGTGAACATGTCTGACAGAAGATTTTGCATTTAATGCAGAATCTGGCCTTTCGTTCGATCAAAGGGCGATGCCTTTTCACCCAAATGAAGGGCCAAGGGTCAAGTTCACTGAATCTAACCCCTGGACACATGTACGCATGAGATCAAGGCACGATATTCGATAAAACGATCCTAACGGTTCCACCTTTCCTATAAATACCCCCCCCCCCCATTTGAGTAAAAACCCACAAAATCAGATCTAAAGCTCTAAGTTGAAACCATTGTTTCATACCTGAGCTATTTGGTCTTGATTAGCACTCGGGGACCCTCCGTAAGTCTTCTTTCGCTCTTTTATTCGCTTTTCGAGTCCGAAAGTCAACGTTTTGTTGACTTTCTGCATTGACCAGCTTATGGTCGATGCGAAGTTCATGGAACTTCATACGTGAGCGTGATCACGATGGTCATGGTCCGTAGTGACCATACCTACTGATCACCACGTTATCTAGGCTCAGTGACGAGTCGTAGTTTCGGCCAAAATGTGCATTCTTGCATATTTTGTAACCAAACTACTCGTAGGCATCAAAGCCGTTTGTTTTAATGTCAAACCTGTTTTCTAAACTTAGTTAAGCATGTTCTAACATGCTTAGCTCGTCACTTTTAGTTTAGTGCTTATATAGGGTCGTAAGGTAAGCGATCTAAACCATCGCTTATACTTTCGAACCCGACCCATTTGGTCGATCTTTAGGATCCGACTAAACATATTAGGTGACCATAGCTATAATCTTCCGAGGTTATACCTTGTGGTCGCAATGTTAGGCGTTCCATACGCGTTCTACGCGAATGACGCGTTAGGGTGGCATAAGCTACCTCAACGGGTCGTGATGGACCGTAAGCACTTAGGTTAAGTTTCATTTTAGTATGTAGGCTTTGTTAAACCATATTACACGAGTCTCCATACTCGTTTGGTTTACGAACCCGCGTACTATCCGATCCTTCCGATTTGGTCCGGTATATTAACATAGCTACCTATTCGGTGCTGTTTGATATCCCGTGATCTTTAGCATTATCTGGTTATTATACAAGAACTTCAAAGCAATCTCAGGTGAGTACATTGAACCCCTCTTTTACTGTTTTCTAAACTGTTTTGGGGTGAAACACATGTGCCTATCTGTTACTTTCATGCTTTCTTGTTTTCACATCATATACTTGCTATGTTCAATAGTACATATATAGTACATGATTTCATTGTGTTTATGCTATGTATGTCCATCGTGTGCATACTTAGCACAACACTTTACATTACATTTTCATGCTATGTATGCCCATTGTGTGCGTACTTAGTACATCGTTTTACATCACATGCTATGTATGCCCATTGTGTGCGTACTTAGTACATTGTTTTACATTACATGAAATGTATGCCCATTGTGTGCATACGTAGTACATTGTTGCACATTGAATTACTGTTGCATATGCTCATCCAGCATATGAACACATCACACTACATTTTGAACCGTTGTACTCTACAATACATTTCATGCTACGTACGCCCATTGTGTGCATACGTAGTACATTGTTTCACATTGCATTACTGTTGCATATGCTCATCCAGCATATGAACACATTACACTACATTTTGAACCGTTGTAACCATTTGACTATGTGAACCGTCTTAACCCTTCAATTTCATGAACCGTCTGTAACCATTGAACCGTGTAAACCAGTTGTATCCGTTGACATGGATTACATTTGACAATAGACATTTGACTATACATGAACATTTCTACCGTAGTTAAACATTTCATCTTGATGGTTTGGTTTGAGTAAGTGATTTAAGTAACGAGGCATGTGTAATATGATACAAGCATGGTGGATACGCCGCTGGTACTTCCTATATATAAGTGTTTGTATGGTATTACATATCGTAGCGTTATTTGAATCATTTCAATTTGAAACATAGCACATTTTATACAAATAACACGCTTTTCACAAGACATTGATTTACAAACAACAAATCTTATACAAACTCTTTTTACATGGTTATTCAGTTAACCATGCATTTGTTCTCTTATTTATACATATCATTTGATCTCACCGTTTTTCAAATGATTTACAAGACAAAGCAAAATACGAGGTTCATGACTAAACATTTCTTCAAACTCAAGTCATGAATTCCGTTTTCACAAAACCAATGTATCTCACAGGCATTTTTATGCTGACGTACCTATTTTCACATGTGTTTTCAGGAGATGATGCATAGGACTTATCAAGACATACTTAGGCGGACCTGTGCCTTAGTGACTTAAAACGAGACAAGAACTAGTTAATTTATGTTATGTACACTTTGATTCTTGTTTAGACAATGTAAACCTTCATGGTTGATTTATAAAACGAAACTTCATTCTCCATGGATTTGAAACAATTGATTCTGTTACAACACTCCCCGACGTTTCCGCCACGTTTTGTATGTTCTACGTGGTCGGGGTGTGACACTTTGCCTTTCAACCACTTCGACAAGCGTTAGATAACATCCATGATTTGAGATACGCTTCAACCTCGCTACACTTATGTAAGTCGTAATAAACTTAGACGTCATTGTTTAAAATTATGGAATAAAGCTAAAACAAATCTAGTTGTATTTTTTGAAAATATAGAATCGATGTGAACCTAACTAGTGATGTTTGGTCGGCTCCAAAGGGTTTATCGTAATCGTACATTTGTGTCATCGCCCATTGGGTAGATCCCCATTCGTGGCAAATGATGAAACATACGATAATTATGCAAACTGGGCAAATTTTTCCATACCCATTATGTTACACATATTATTTACTTAATTGTGCAAACCGGGCTAGAAAATAAACATGTTAACGACTATATAAAAGCTTTTAAAATGGTGTTACACAATGTGTTTAAAAGTGGAAAAAAGATATCAAGATTATATAGCCCATTGTACCAATATCGGTGCTAAACACTTAGGTCCTAATTGGGTGTACCGACTCGTTTGAATTCAACTTGTCACATGTTTGAAAGTGTTTTGTCCCAACTATGTCCTTTACAAAGTTTTCATTACAGTATACAAGATGTATATGACTTGGACGAGTTTGCCACATCGGCTTGGCGTAATAGTGAAAGTCTCACTCAATTTCTTGACGTTTTCAGAACGCCAACAACAAAATTTTATGGTGTTTACTATCCCACATGTTGTTTAGTTCTTACGGACTTATATTTAATAACCTTAAACTTTAAAAATTTTCAAATTTTAAATACAATGTTTTGCTTGTTGATAAAACTAATGAAAGAAAATTTTGAACTACCACCGGTTTTTACTTGTGTCGTCGCTTTAAACCCAATGTTAAACATTCTAGGGGTTGAATGACTTATAGACGATTTTTTTTGACAATTTGAATATGCATGAGAGGGACTCGACTTTGAAAGCCAAAACTTATGAAAATTTCAACAAATGTTTGAACCAAATGTTT
Organism: Helianthus annuus; assembly: GCF_002127325.2. Lineage (NCBI taxonomy): Eukaryota > Viridiplantae > Streptophyta > Magnoliopsida > Asterales > Asteraceae > Helianthus > Helianthus annuus. The sequence goes on from NC_035445.2 coordinate 74,224,661, forward strand.
GATTGGTATTTAAATAAATATGGCTCGACAACACACATAAAAGTGTCTCAATATCGAGCTCATGTTCTAACTCATTCTCGATACGGGGCTCGATTATGACTATGATGAATATTGTTCGGAATGAGACAAATAAACGTCAAAGGGGTGACATCCCAACAAGTGAACTCGGTAGGTATAGTCATGCAAATTATGTAGCGACTATGTCTACCGAAGATCATAATAACTTTGATATTTGGGCTTGGTGGAAAGGAAAGGAAAAGGAATATTTGATTCTATCCACCATGGCGCATGATTTACTAACTGTCCAAGCTTCTACGGTAGCTTCTGAATCCGTTTTTTCTCTTAATGGCAAGGTAATGTCGATTCGAAGAACAATACTCACTCCCGAATCGATAGAGATGTGCATTTGCCTAAAAGATCATTTGGATGCGGTGGATCGTATACAAGATTAAACAAACCTTGAAGATGAAATACTACTTGAAGCAAGATTACTCGACGAAGAAGTGGAGGATGGACTATCTTCGGGCGTATTCGACGTAGTACTCACTGAAGATGTGACGGCCCATAAAAAGTAAAGTTGTATAAGAACATTGTATTGGTGAAATATTAACAATCAATAAATAATGATTTTTTTAGTTTTTATTAATGTTATGTTTGGTTTTTTATATAAAAAAGTTAGATAATTCGGGTTTAACCGTTTAAAAAAGACGTTTTAAGAGGAACCGGTTATACCTGGATTTTGGGTAGGAACATGTTTGTACCCTACCCTAACCGGATATATTGGGTATTAGTTTAACTTCCAGAACCCGGGTCCGATTCCTTGGATTACTCGGGTCCAGTGGGTAGGACACAATAGCCGTTTTGTGCACCTCTACCCAAAGTACTCCAAATTGAACCAAAGAATCAAAAAAAAAAAAAAAAAAAAAAAAAAAAAAAAAAAAAAAACCTTCATAAATATAGGTTATTTATATATAAAAAAATTGTACGATAGGAATCTGTGACACTTGAAGTCGTATATTCGTTGGTTTCTTGGTTATGTCATACGCAAGTAAAAAATACATACGCTAGTCATGTTTTGTGTACATGGTTGTGTACAACATGTTTTTCAGTCTGATACACAAGTAAAAGCAATGACGCATATTTTTAGTCTGATATACACGTACGTTTAGTCTAATTCCCGACTAAAAACAAATACACGTATTTATCTCTAAAACTAGCGTAAGCATAGAAACACGGAAGAAAAAGAACAACATAAAACTAACCTCAATAGATTGTAGTCTGATACAAAAATAAAAGCAAAAATACGCGTATTTGTTTATCTAGTAAAAACAAATTCGCGTATTTATCTCTAAAACAAGCGTACACGTTATGGAATAAAACTTTTACGACATAAACCCTATTTTTTCTTCTTTATTCCCCACTCATCATCTCTTTCATCTTTCTCTCTCTCTCCTCTCTCTCTCTCTCTAAAATCAAATCGATTATCTTCAAACTTTTGCATAATCAATCCATGACGCTTGGCTCAGGTGGATCGAGTGTTGTAGGTAACCTCTTACTGCTCAAACATATCCTCAATTTCAATCTCAATTTCAACTTTTAGGGTTTCGATTTCGACTTTTAGGGTTTTCCCAAATTTTGCTTATTATTGCATCGTAAAATTTCATCTGTATGATCACGAGAATCTCGATTGCTGTATCGAGCTTGCAAATTGATTCTTTAATTAAGAAATTTAGTTAACCTTAGGTCAATTAGGTTTAATTATTGTTCTATTGATAGATCATGAATAGGTTGTTGTTGCTGTTATGAATTTTGGATTCGTATTTGAAGGTAATTATTGCATAATGTAGTCTTGATTGTTGATAGAAGATTGATTGCTTTGATTTGTTGTTTATTTGATCTAAGATCAGAAGTTGTATGCTTAAGAGTTAAGTAATTAGAACTGTTTTATGGATCTAGGGTAATTTATAATGAATTGAAACTGAAAAATGTTTTTTTTTAATTATTATTATTATTGTCTTTTTAATGGAGTGTGAAGATTTGGTTTAATATTTTGAAGTTTCTTGCAGTGCCTAGAAATTTCAGGTTGCTCGAGGAGCTTGAGCGTGGAGAAAAGGGGATCGGAGATGGCACTGTGAGTTATGGAATGGATGACGGTGATGACATTTACATGCGGTCTTGGACCGGAACCATCATTGGCCCTCACAATGTATGATCTTTAAAATTTCAAGAACCAAGAACCTTGGTTTTAAAATGCGCGATGCGCTCCGATGTGTTTTGATCCCTGAACCCGATGCGCGATGCATGATGCATGTGCATCACGTATATGAGGCGTTTGTTATTTAAAAAAAAATATTTATAGATGGTATTTTAACTTGATAACTTTAAACACTATAAATTTGGAGATTAAAATAAATAATTACAACAAAATAGCTCTAGTACCATGAAAGAAGTTCAATTTAACCAAAATAAGCCTTGAACTCTTAAGTCAAGTAGTCTATGCAAAAGGCTCATTTAACAACTTCATCAGCTCATTGTACAAGCTTGTTAAGCACATTCTACAAGCTCATTGTACAATTTTACTGTCGATTTCAGAAAAATGTGCGCATCAGGAGCGCGTTATGCGATTTAGGGCGCATCATCCTCGCATCATGTACTCCATAGATGTCAATAGCGGCTATAGCGTGCTATGTAGCGAAGCGACCAAGTGTCGCTATTTGGGTCATAGCGACCAATAGCGTGAATAGCGACAGTTAGTTTAGCTTTTTTAATGTAAATAGCAATTAAATATAGCTATAAAATAGCTGGATTTATAGGTTTTTGTTAAATATACATGTAAAATAGCATATATACCAAGGTATTTTGATATAATATACATATAAAAATTTTCAAAGTTCTTTTTCTAGTGTATCGCTATATATAAAATAGCGCATAGTTATCAAAAGCGCTCGCTCTTCCCGCCTAGGCGATATTTTTGGGCGAGTCGACCTACCTGCGCTTCTCCCTCCTAGGTAAAAAAAGCCACGTGACTTTTTTTTTTTTTTTGAAATCTTATCTTATATATATACTAGATTATAGTTACAGATATTTATCTATTTTTTTGGAAATTATATCTCAATCAAATTTGAATTTTAAAAAAGTTGAGAGATATCATATCTTCTGTAAAAATATATTGTTATATACAGCCTATGTTGTAAACAAACGTTCATTTTTTTGGCTGGCAAAACATACAATACTACAATTATTTTTCGACCTTACGAGGATTTGCAGTATATTTTTCGACATTATGAGGATTCATGATGATTTTGGTTTTATTATAAGGATTATGGTATTCGAATACTTTTGGAATTTGAAGAGTGTTTTTTTTTCAATACATAATATTATTTTTTTATGTTTTTTTTGCTTGCGCTTTTTTTTCCTCAGGCCCGCGCTTTTTTTGCGCTTCTCGCCTAGGCGACAGCCGGGGCTTATGCGCCTAGAGTGCGCCTAGCGCATTTGATAACTATGAAATAGCGGTCGCTGTTTGTCGCTATTCGCTATGTAGCATATAGGTCCTTTGTCGCTATTCGCTATTAACAACTATGATGTAATCGCAGCGCATCACCTGATGCGATCTCATGCACGCGTTTTAAAACCAAGCCAAGAACAAAGCGAATGTAACCAACCAGTATCGGTTTGGTCGCGTTTGATTCGGTTTTGTTGGTCTAGGCTGGTTATTGCATACCTTGGTTTTGTTGCTTCACTTTGTGAAAAACATGATTTAGATTTCGAACTTGAGATTTGAGATCATGTATATGTTATTCAGTATATGAAAAAATGTATAATACTATTGTTTTTGTGGGTTTTTTAGTCTGTACACGAGGGCCGCATCTATCAGTTGAAGCTATTTTGTGACAAAGATTACCCAGAAAAGCCACCTACTGTTCGTTTTCATTCTCGGGTCAACATGACTTGTGTCAACCATGAAACTGGAGTGGTAAAAATCAATGCTGTTCAATTATTTTGCATCATAACTGTCGATCGTTGTGACATGTCGCTAAATTCTTGGCACGCTACGAACATAAATAAGTTTTGAGTTGTCATATCTTGCCTGTTTAAAAAACAGGCTGTGTTCAGGCTGGCCTGTTTAATACGTATAATTAATAGGGCCGTTGTAGGGTCACACGACTTTAAGTGTTCGGGTTACGGTTGATGTCTTTGACATGAATAAATATATGGGTTGTGTTCGGGTTCAACGATTCAATTCGCAACCCGATACAACTGACACCCTTAATTCTATGTATTCAAAACAGAAAATCAGTTTCAAGATGAAACATTCAAACACCCTCTCTAACTTAGATGTTGAGACTTCAAGATTTCATTTTGTTGCTAAAAAATTGTGTTTTTTTTTTTATTCACAGGTGGAACCAAAGAAGTTTGGGATACTGGGCAACTGGCAAAGAGAGTACACAATGGAAGATATACTGGTTCGGTTGAAGAAAGAGATGGCATCCCCACATAACCGCAAGCTTGTCCAACCCCCGGAAGGTACCTGTTACTAGGGATCTTTAAGAATGTTGTGACAGTTTAATTGAATCAAAATTGACACTTTAATGGGTTTGGGATGTCTTGAAAGAAAAAGCCATCTGATGGCAGAAATGTGGACTTGTTTGATTAATGGGATTCGTGTTCGTGCTTAATATATGTATTGGTTTGCAAAATATATGTTCGATTTAGTTAGTTTCGAGGCTTTGTTGAACTCATTATGTTACGAGTTTGTTGACCAAGGAACTTTTTTCACAGGTGTTATAATTTTTTCGGTCTGGATTATACTATACCCGGTCGGGTCATTGAAATTGGTCAGTTTTGTGGTTGGGTAATGGGTCAAAATGATAATTTGGCATAGGTTGCGCGGGATTAAGCTAAAGGCCGTTTTTTGTTTGGATATGTAGTTGTGTTAAATTGTTGTTGGGAAGGTTTACATTATTATTTTATAATTTATCTATAGTAAACCAATGTGTGACACGTGTCATTCATTAGATGCACCTATTTTTGGGTTTTCCCGCCTTTCTTTCATATTTATTTTCTAATAATTTATCTTCTAATTTGTAGATAATAATAAATAGAAAAATGTTTATCTGATAATTATAACCCTTTTATTGAAATTCGGAAAGGGTTTCACGCTTTTTTGGATTTTATTAAAATTCATGACTACATTATATAATTATAAGTTTGAATATATATGTCAAAATTAAAATTATTCTTCAAAAATTCAGTAACATCCATACTCTATATATACATTTAGAAAAATGTTAATAATTGCAAATAATACTAAATAGAAAAATGTTAATTGAATACAAAAAAAATATAGGATATCATCAAATGTATATCAATTACTTAAATGAGTATACACATGCATGGGCGGTGATAAGGGTGTGCGGGGAGGACCACCGCACAGGGTCTGTGATTTCGAGGGGCACATGTTTTTTATAAAAAAAAAAACCCGATATCTATGTTAATTTTTTTAAAATAGCATACCAAACATACTCTTAGTGAGCCCAATACCCATTAGCATTAGCTTTAGGGCATGTTTGGCTAAGCTTTCTGAAAAAATTTATTGACTTATTGGCTGTTTGAAAAGTCATAATCTACAAAATGATGTTTGACAATATGGGTGTATGTGAGAGGAAAAAACCAATAAGTCAATAAGACACTCTATACTGACTTTTCCAAAACCCCAATAAGTCTATAAGTTGTTTCAAAAAACATAACCAAACATGCTCTTACTGAGCCCAATACCCATTTTATTTTAAAATTAAATAATAATATTAAAACATTACGAAAGAACATATTTTTTCGAGCTCAAACAGGGTACATGAATTCTTACAGACGACTCTATACACATGTATGAGATTTTTTTACTATTATTATTAGTTTCATTATTTATCAAATATATATAAATGTCTCCGTCTTTGATTTGCATTTACAAGAAATATTTATTATATAGTTTAAATTGTTCAACCCGTGTAACACACGGGAACTAACCTAGTTATTATATATACATAATTCTGATTGTTTCAAAACTTCGTATAGTTTCTATAAAGTCCAATTCCATTAAGTAATGGGCTGGCCCCAAGTATATTGCATTTGATTAATAGTTAATTGTTGGCTAGTAAAAGCCCAAACCATTGGTAATGGGTTGGCCCAAAATATATCCGCATCTAGATATTAATGACGGTTAAAAATTAATTAAAATATGACAATATATGATAATAGGCATAATATTAACACAACTGAACAAAGGATACGCCAACTGGGGCTAGCTCAGTTGGTAGAGGCTCTTGCCTCTTAGTGAGAGGTCCTGGGTTCAAATCCAGGCAAGGTACATCCTTTCGTGTGGTTAAACTGAATGGGTTGTTCTTTGGTGTGTAAGCACGATGGTAGGCTAAGAAAGGCATAACTTTTACGATATAGTCGGGTTGTTCTTTGGTGTGTAAGTAGGTTAACAAAGGTATAACTTTTACGATATAGTAATCTTTCGAGTAGGTAGAACTCTACACACGTGTGCTTTAGGGACCGACTATCTGTCAATATTTATAGACTTTGGTAATTCGTTAAGGGGGAAGGCGCATATAACCCACAAGGCCTCAAGTTCAATCGAGTAGTTGCGGGTACACTGCCGTAACCGCGACGAGTAGGGATGGCAAGTACCACAACCCTGAGAAAGAAGGCTCACAACCCGCATCACAACCTCCGTCGCATTCTTCCCCATCAAGAACCCTAGTTCACATCCCGACCATAAATCGAAAAAATCACTTTCGATTTTCATATATTAACATCCCAACCATGGGGTTTTTGATCGGAACAAAGAGACTAGCTGATTGGCATTAAAATCACCTCCAATGTCGCCTGATTTGATGATGGTGAACCTTGGCCCGAAAACAAAGACGACGGTGGTGGTGGTGTTGAGTTGTTCGGAAAGCAAAAACGACGATGCTGGTGAACCTTGGCCTATATTGATTTTGATTAGCTATCTTAATTTAAAAAAAAGGTTAGGTTTTGAGTTGAGTTAGATGGGTGCCCCATTCTTTTTGGTTGAACTGGGTTTAATGGGATGGCATGGGACAATCATATTGGCTAATGGAGACTAATAATGTGGGTTGTGGGTTAAGTGTTTACATTGACCATTTCTGTAAGATGACTAAGCAGTTGCCCACCTCATGATCGACTTTTACACTAGTTTGTTAATTATGTTTTAAATATACGTTAAACCTAAAAACACTTTGTAGTGTATGCATTTCAAACCAAGGTGTGGAGTGAAACACCACCATTATTTATATGTTACGCATATTATCGTAGTTTGGGTAAAAGGGAAAATATCTTAAATTACCCTGTAAATACATTTTTCATAATTTCATTATTGTTGTAAAGATTCTTTCTTTACTAGTGACTTTTACTTTACGTTAAAAGTCGTTGATAAAGAAATGAATCTTGACAACAATTATGGAAAGGAATTTACAGGACCATTCAATGTATTTTCTCGTTTATCCAAATTACGGTAATATACATAACATATAAAATAAAATAAAAAAATCTGGTGTTGTTTCACCCCACACCTTATATCTTAGTTGCCCACATCATGATCGGATTTTACAAATTTTTTTTAAATGGTCAGCGTAAACACTTAACAGATTAGCGAAGTCTTAAAATAGTTAGTCAGTTGGCCTCTTAAAACACACATGTGTAAAGTTCTACCTACTCGAAAGTTCACTGTATCGTAAAACTTATGCCTTGTAAAGAAAGGAATCGTAGCAACTATGTATTTTATAAAACTATGCTCTTTTTAATCAAACGAAGCCAGAAATCTAGCACAACCATGCGAGATCATCTTACAAGCCTAAAGCGCAAAAATAATCTTAGATTTATGCCCCTGATAAACAAAACCAGGATGAAGAAGATCACCAAAAATGACACGCTTAGAATAACAATCAATAGACACATAGTGACGAGTTAACCAATTCATCCCAAGGATCACATAAAGTCACACATATGCATTGAATAAAGGTCTACTTTATGCACAATAGATTCAACACGAATAAGACAATCTTTATATAGTTGAGTAATTACGATCAAATTTCCATTCGAGTGGAATCAGACAGGATGTGCACTAACGTAGTTGATCTAATCGTAACCTACTTACTAAACGAGTGAGAAACTGTAGATTTCGTCACCCTATAGAATAGCATATTTTGTAAAAGGAATAATGGTTTTTAATAATCCAAACTATTAGCCGTTGGTCGGCAACAGTTCCAACTTTAAAATTAAGGGAATATACCATAGAATAGTAATGGAGTTTTAGGAGTGTTCCAATTAGGTCACTAATAAAATTTATTGTTTCAAATAGATCATTCTACTTTATTTTGATGTTCTATTGCTAGATATTTTACCTGAATAGCAGGTCATAGTCCTAGCATTTATTTATTCAGATTTTTCTTTCTGATGATAAATTCATTTACACGTAACATAACTTGTTTTTCTCAATTTTATAATGTTAATCAATAATCATGTGAATTCCTTAAGCATATCGTCTTCTGGTTCATCGGTTTTGAATCCGGTTTTTGTTTGGTACTTTTTGTTTGGCAATTTTTGTTTCACTTTATGATAATACAGCATGTATAGTGTTTAGCATATAGTTTCTACTGGCCTTTAAGTTACCAAATCCAACACATATATTCCTCAAGCATATCAAAAGGCAACTGTCAACATATTTTGGTCTTATGGAAGTGGGGCATCGAATGAGTCTCAAGATTCAAGATATGGTTTTGATGGAGTTCATGCACCAATAGAAGAGGCGAACGGAAAACGAGAGTGGCGGCCGCCATGGCTTGCTGCGACTTCTCCGAATGCTACGGGACGAACCGAGTGGTGCCGACCATGGGACGAACCGAATCACATTTTTTATTTATTTTATTTTTTTTTTGCATTTTTCTAACTTTTCTACAATTTTTTAAAAAAAATTTAAACCTATTTCGCATTTTTTTTTCTAATCCATTTGGCATTTATGTGCTATGTCAACAATTTTTTTTAAATAAAAAACCTAAATAAATGCCATGTAGGATAGATGACCTTCTATTTAGGTAAAATATCTAGGATTGAAACATCAAATGAAACTTGAATGACCTAATTGGAACAAAAAAAAAATATGAATTACCTAATTAGAACTAGGCCTGTAAACGAATCGAACGTTCATGAACTTGTTCGGCGGGAAGTTCGTTTAAGTTCGTTTATTTAATAAATGAACGAACACGAACAAAAAAAATTGTTCGTTTAATTAAATGAACGAACATGAACACACCTTGTGTTCGTTCATTTATGTTCATGAACATTCTTTTATGTTCGTTTATGTTCGTTTAAATTTTAATAAATACATAAATAGTTATATTTATATAAAAATTAGGTTTTCTAACTACTTATATAAATATAACTATAACTAATTAGTATATATATGAACACTTATTTAGATGTGTTTTCGGATGAAACGTAATATATTAGACTTGTTTCTTCAATCATGTTAATTTATGTTTATTCAAATATGTTCAGTTAATTTGTTTATGTTCGTTTGTGTTCATTTATGTTCGCGAACTGTTCGTTTAGGCTTTAAACGAACGAACATAAACGAACACCAACATGCCCGATTTCTTAATGAACGAACACGAACAAAAAAATGTGTTCGATTATATGTTTGTGTTCGTGTTCGGTTAAAGTTAAATGAACGAACACGAACATGCTTATGTTCGTGTTCGTTCGGTTCGTTTACAGGCCTGATTAGAACACTTTTGAAACTTGGTTACTATTGTACAAAGTTAACCCTAAAATTAATCAGTGGTGGTCCCCAAGGGCGTAGCTTTCAAGGGGCCGGGAGGGGCGCCCGACCCCCCGAACTTTTCGCTCAGTAGTGTTATGTATGTACATTTTGTGTAGAATTTTTTCGGTATATACGTTTTCGACCCCCCGGTTTTATAAATCTTTTTTTTACTTATATGGAATTTTTAGGTTCGGTGACTTCCGACCCCCCGGTGGAAATTTTCAAGCTTCGCCACTGGTGGTCCCACCTCTTAATATATTGTAAACTAATGAACCTTTACTAACATAATCTTAATTTCTTGTTGTCCCCTTATTCTTTTCGGTTTAGTAAAGGTCCATTAGTTTATTATATATAAAAAGATGGGACCAACATTGGTTATTTTTTAAGTTAGGACCGTTGCCGGCCAATAGCTAATAGTTAGGATTATTAAAATCCATTATTCCTTCCTAAAACTATGTTAAAAGTAGTTATAAAACTTTGTTAAAAGTACTTAAAAATACGTATTAATGAAAAAGCCATCTTAAGCTATCGATCCTTTGTAAAACTATGTTAAAAGTTGTTATAAAACTTTGTTAAAAGTACTTAAAAATACGTAATAATGAAAAAGCCATCTTAAGCTATCGATCCTTTATAAAACTATGTTAAAAGTAGTTATAAAACTTCGTTAAAAGTACTTAAAAACATGTATTAATGAAAAAGCCATCTTAAGCTATCGAAAACATCACATAGGACGAGGTTTAGTCGAACCCATTGACCAATTTCATGATTATGTTATGTTTAGTCATGAAAAAGGAAACGCTCCATACCATTTTAGGAAACACATGACTCATACCACGTGCACATGCTTGTTTCACATGGCATGATTATTAGGAAGCTACCAAGAAACAAACGTTAATTTCGAAGATATCATACAGATTTATGGATGCTTTAATAATGCTCTTCCACCAACATGTATATTACTTTATTTCTAGTCTTATGAGTATATTAATTAATATAAAAATATATGTTAAACATGTCTAAAAGTAGCACGTTCGGAGAATATAAGGCATCCACCATAAATTAAGATTGTATGGTAACGGGTAAACCGAATCAACTCATGACCCGACTTACCATTAGAGATAACGTCTTTAGTAGAATTCTACAAACGTTTAAGCAAAAAAATTCTTGTAACTTTTTTATTACAAGGTGAAGGATAAGTCACATGGGTTTTATTACAAACATATGACCCATTACATTCTACATGTCGCGTAGGACCCATTGTTTACTACGAGGTAAACATGTGTAGCGAAGGTAAGATACTAAGATCGTCCAAGTACACAAGAGCTTTCAATGACGAACGGTTATCAACGTCTAGTCAAACCAAAAGTAGTTTGTGAAAAGGTTTTAAACATAAAAACAAAACAATTAAAATTAAACGAAAGCAATAACAAAAAGAATCACTTGGATCCGACTCCCATTTGATATCTAAATTGACTTATTTGGCTATGGACATTTTAAGAGATCATTATACGAAAAATACACATCTTCGGTTTATTCTCCCGAGTACTCTATGAGAATACACCTAAAGTTGTTCCATGAAAAAATGAATTTATATGTTGTTAGTGCCAATAAGTGGTAGGTCTCCTTGGCCGGGCAGACATTACCATCGACTATATTGGTCAGAAGCAGCAGAGCGGTCATCCAGAAAAGTCGGATAAAGTATTAAATAAGTTTTGATTATAAGGGATTAGACCCATTATCTACTATGACTCCCTCGATTTGGTGCTATCTCCTCGAGAGTAGTAGGAACATGAAAATCCAAGTCCTTGCACATCGAGTATACAACCTCTCTGTGCAAGGCAAGAACTTAGCCCACACCACGTTTCTAACTCCCCTCCAAGTAGTTAACGTGTATTTATAAAGACGTAAAGATACGAATGTTTGAATCAACAAACACAAAGTAATCAATGGATTAAAACTCACTTTTAATATAACAAAATCATATTCAAAGTCATTAACACGCACTAAATGAAAAGTCCAAAACTAAGAAATTAGAAAGACATTAAAGGTTTGTCTTCACTAAGTGATGCAAGAACATTAGCCAATAATGGCCATAATGATGAATAAACATGTTAATCAACAATATTGAATTGTTACAAATATAAGTTCTTACAATTTGGGATCTAAAGACAAACCAAACTCTATACAATATGAAAATGGTGATGGATAGTGGTGGTGAGTGAGAGAGAAGGAGTTGGTGCCGAAGGATGAGGAGAAGGGCACCCCAAGCACTCTATTTATAGGCTAATTATGAGGTGGGGGCACGACCTCGTGTAAATGCTCTTTTGAACTCTTTTTGTCTTTTCTGATCAGGTTCGTACATAGACACGAACCATATGAGATACTTTGTGGGTCCCATTGTGTTAAAATTTCAGAATCTTCTGAGGATATGACACAGGGGCGTGCCAAAGAGGCACAACCTCGTGCATGGTGGCCTATGTTGTCTTATTCTAAAAAAGCTTGACACGAGTGCGTGTCAGGTAGGCTTGACCCATGCGTGGTGGTATATTTTGTCTTGTTCTACTGCAGGGGTGACACAGGGGCGTGTTTGATCAGGCACGACCCCATGTCAGAGGGTATTTCTGACTATTTCTAAGGGGATGAAGCATGAGGGCGTGTACTCTTCTGTTTTCTTGCAAAGTCTTGTTTTCGCCGTGAATTCGCTTCTTTTGTCAGTTTACGCATTTTTTTACTCTGAAAATCAAAAGTAAACAATAAACGACTTGTTTCCAAAATTAATACAAGAAAACAGTAAAAACGAGCTACATTTGATATAAAATATATATTAGGTTTTACATTTATCAAGAGGTATATACACAAAACTCACTTGAGTTTCAAAATCTAGTAAAAACTCAGGTATATCTAGTGACGTGGTGGCAAAGTTGTAAACAAAAGAGGATGTTGAAATGAGCTAATCAATTACTCTGGGTATATCTAGTTACAGAATTACTCTAATTATATCTAGTTAGACAATGTGTAGTGGGGCGTTATATGCCCTCATAAAGCCCCTATAAAGCCCCAAACACCACTACGAGGGGCTTTATGAGACAAAAAAAGGTGGGTGGCGCTATATATATGGCGCCTGATTGGGTGGGGGGGGGAGGATTTCAAAAATGGACCAATCAAAAATTAGTTAGTGTTTTTATAATTAATTAATAAAAACGAAAATTAATAATTAGGTATTGATGGGTAGGGGCTTTATGACTACGGGCTCTAGTGATATAACGCCCCATAAAGCCCCTATGTGACGTGGCACGACACGTGTCGCATAACGCCCCACAAAGGGCTTTATGACTACGGATGGCCTTATATAAATACATACGTACGCAAAACTTCATCAGATTCAAATAAGGCCATTCATAATTACCCTAATTATCATTAACTAATTACGCTACTTATGCGAATAATTACGCTAGTTATACAAATACATATGCAAAACTTCAGCATATCAAAATAGGTGATTACATAGACACTCTAGTTATGATTAAATAATTGCTCTGGTTATACAATATATACAACTTTAACAAATTCAAAATAGGTTATTTCATAATTATTCTACTTGTACAAACAATTACTTTAATTATACAAAGTAATTACTTTGGTTACAAGTAAAGTGATTACTATAGTTATGTGTAGAGTAATTGTTTGTATAACTAGAGCAATTACGCTACTTATAACCAAAGCATTTATTACCAACTCTAAAGCTAGAGTAATTTTTATTATATTATATATATATGGGTGAAGTTATTCTATAAAGGCTTCTAATTGTAAGAAGTGTAAGAAGGATTTATAGAGTGACAAATGTCCAATAAGCTAAAACTAAACCCATTACATCACCACAAAAAACCTAACCCCCCCCCCCCCCGGGCAAAAAACGAAAAAAACAAAAAAAAACTATACCTCACCAAAAAAACCCCAAAAAACCTAACCCCCACCCCCCAAAAACCTAAAAAAAACCTAACCCCCCACCCCCTAAAAACCTAAAAAAACCTACCCCTCACCCCCAAAAAATCTATAAAAAAAAAAACTAAACTGTCACACCCCAACCGATGGCGGAATCATCGGGGCGCGGCACTGAGCGAAACAGATTGTTCAGAAGTTTCCACAACAACTATCATACAATTCAGTTATATAACACGTCCCATACCGTGTCCCAAATAATAACAAGTTATCATAGAAATCAACTAAACAATATGGGAACTGTTCCGACAACTCAAATTCTTAATTATTACAGACCGTAAGTAAATATTGTTTTAAGACTTCTAGACGGCTAACTATAGATCTTACTGACTACAGGTGCCAGTACAAGATCTACAGATAATTATGACCCTGGAGCAGGTATATGGACACTGTCCTAAGGTCACAGGCTCCTAGAAGCTTATTATTGCCTCGCTTCCCTAGCACGCTAGTAGCTTAAACACCTGTCACATACGTTAAAAATAAAAGTCAATACATATAATGTAAAGGTGAGTACACAAGTTTGATATAGCATATAGAGTTCGAAAAGTTTACGCATAACCAAGCACGTACACAAGGGCAAACGATGCATGTAAATTATCAACATGGGACCATCGATACCAACGACTTCGGGTTGACTGTCCGAGACAGTTCGCAATACATGATTACCACTGTAATCCATGCAGGTAATTGTCCTTAGCAACCCCCGTGTGAACGGGTGCTGAGTCCAAACTATAGTACTACGTTGCTAAAGCAGGCAGATAGCACTCCACGTGTAAACATAATAAACAGCAATCATTTAGACAAGTAATACATGCAAGTAGGTTAGCGTTCAAATAGTTTGTGTTGTTTGTGAATTTGATAGATTACGTATGTAACACCCAAAAGTGCTGAAAGCAAAAAGGGATCGAGTATACTCACAGTGGTTGATCGTGGATTGAAGGGAGCACTGAGAATAGGTTAGCCTGAATAGTTCGATAACACAACGATGAGTAACGCGGAAAAAGTAAACAATGTACTTGGATCGAGTAGGCCATTCGATCGGACAGCAGTTCGATCGAGTGGGCTGTTCGATTGGTTTGAAAGTCCGTTCGAACATCCATTCGATCGGCCGGCTGGCTCGATCGGCTGGTTCCTTCAAGTGGATTGTTTCTTCCTTTGATGAGAAGGATGTGTTTGTGTATGATGGTTTGTACTACCTTTCAAGTTGGCCGATCGAACAGCTGTTCGATCGGTTAGCCCAACCGATCGGCTAGCACTTCATTGTTTTCAAATATGTCACTCGATCGGTTGGCATGCTCGATCGGGTGACATTCCAATGTTCAAAAAGGTTAAGTGTTTTGAAGTAGAGTATCTCATGATTCGAGCAGTAATGATTACAATCGAGTGGCGTAGTCGATCGAACAGTACCTCGTCAATACTACACTTCATGAGTTTGTGGGACTAAGTGCTAGTCGATCGGTTAGCCTAGTCGATCGGCTGGCATAGTCGTTCGGTTGGGCTGTTCGATCGAACAGCCTAGCCGTTCGGCCAGCTTCTCGATTCGGTTAACCTTTCACTTAACACTTGTTTCTTCCCGTTAATTGTTGATGTTTTAGAGATATTTTGACTACGAGTTGAACCACAAAGCTGAAGTCCCTACTTAGTCTACTGACTCGAGCAGGAATCACCCAAGCTCGGCCAGAGGCGGTTTGGAACTTAAGTTTAACATTTAACCCGGAATCGGTATATCTCTCGGTAGAACCCGAATCTTGAACCATGTGTTTGTTTAGATTGATTTGTAAATCGGTTCAAGTCTCGTTTTCACCTTTTTGAGTGTAAAAGAGTTGAAAGATAGATGAAAACCCATCTTCCAATCCTTTTCCATCGTGAAATGTTAAGATCTTTGGAAGATTTTAGGTTATTTGTGTGGAAATCGGTTAGATCTAAGTTATTCATGGTGGAATGATGCCAAAACTTAGTGTTCTTGAAGAACACATGATGACATCACCCAAGAACACCTAGATCTTGGTGATTTCATGGACGAAATCCAAGTTTTGAAAGATAGAAAGATAGAGAATCGATTAGTGAACAAAAACGTACAAGGATTAGAGCGGAATACTTACCGGTTTGAGAGAAATCTGAGATTTAGTGAGAAGAAGAGGCTGGTCGGTCAGAGCTTTCCCAAAAGTGGAAAGTTTGACAAGGACAGCCCTATTTATAGGCTTCCAAAAGAGGAAAGGGTCAGCTGATCGAACAGCATCCCTGATCGAGCAGCTGTCCGATCGAACAGCCTGTTCGATCGGCTAGCCTGTTCGATCAGGTTGCCCTGTTCGATCGGCTTGCCTGGTTTTGAGTGTTTCGCGACGATTTTTGATTTTTCGACTTCGATGAACGATGATTTGAGAATGATAGAATTCCTAATCAAATTACTTTTAGTCCCAACTACTATATCTAACATACAAGCATCCTTACACCAGTTCGGGTTCGATTTCCATTGAGTTTGATTCACCTTTGAGTCTTGACTGATTTGATTGATTCACCACACACTTTAACATAAAAGTAAACATGCACAAGTAACACATAAGGCACACACACACGTATAAAAGTACTAAAATCCCCACACTTGAGTTCGATGATTGACTTGATTAGCTTGATTATTGATTGACTAGCTTTATTGCATTGTTACTTCCTATCATTCACAGTCGGTCGTTGATTCACAGTTCGATTATCGGTCGATTAGTTTGATTATACAACACTTACTCCAAATAATATGAAAATCAAAATGAAACTAAAATGAAATTAATCTTTATTTATCTTTAATTCCAATAACAGTCAACACTTGACTTTGACTTTGACTTTTGGAAAACACGGGGTGTTACAGTCTCCCCTCCTTTAGGGAATTTCGTCCCGAAATTAGGCCGAGAACCGTACATCGCCGTGTGATTTTACCAATTTGATGCTTCAGATCTATCTGAACAACTGCGGGTACTTGGCCTTCATGTCACTTTCGAGTTCCCAAGTGAACTCCGCGCCTCGTTTGCCTTCCCATCGTACCTTTACAATAGGAATGCGAGAGCGTCTGAGTTGCTTGGTCTGTCGGTCCATGATTCCGCCATCGGTTGGGGTGTGACAGATGTTCGATCGGTTAGCCCAACCGATCGGCTAGCACTTCATTGTTTTCAAATATGTCACTCGATCGGTTGGCATGCTCGATCGGGTGACATTCCAATGTTCAAAAAGGTTAAGTGTTTTGAAGTAGAGTATCTCATGATTCGAGCAGTAATGATTACAATCGAGTGGCGTAGTCGATCGAACAGTACCTCGTCAATACTACACTTCATGAGTTTGTGGGACTAAGTGCTAGTCGATCGGTTAGCCTAGTCGATCGGCTGGCATAGTCGTTCGGTTGGGCTGTTCGATCGAACAGCCTAGCCGTTCGGCCAGCTTCTCGATTCGGTTAACCTTTCACTTAACACTTGTTTCTTCCCGTTAATTGTTGATGTTTTAGAGATATTTTGACTACGAGTTGAACCACAAAGCTGAAGTCCCTACTTAGTCTACTGACTCGAGCAGGAATCACCCAAGCTCGGCCAGAGGCGGTTTGGAACTTAAGTTTAACATTTAACCCGGAATCGGTATATCTCTCGGTAGAACCCGAATCTTGAACCATGTGTTTGTTTAGATTGATTTGTAAATCGGTTCAAGTCTCGTTTTCACCTTTTTGAGTGTAAAAGAGTTGAAAGATAGATGAAAACCCATCTTCCAATCCTTTTCCATCGTGAAATGTTAAGATCTTTGGAAGATTTTAGGTTATTTGTGTGGAAATCGGTTAGATCTAAGTTATTCATGGTGGAATGATGCCAAAACTTAGTGTTCTTGAAGAACACATGATGACATCACCCAAGAACACCTAGATCTTGGTGATTTCATGGACGAAATCCAAGTTTTGAAAGATAGAAAGATAGAGAATCGATTAGTGAACAAAAACGTACAAGGATTAGAGCGGAATACTTACCGGTTTGAGAGAAATCTGAGATTTAGTGAGAAGAAGAGGCTGGTCGGTCAGAGCTTTCCCAAAAGTGGAAAGTTTGACAAGGACAGCCCTATTTATAGGCTTCCAAAAGAGGAAAGGGTCAGCTGATCGAACAGCATCCCTGATCGAGCAGCTGTCCGATCGAACAGCCTGTTCGATCGGCTAGCCTGTTCGATCAGGTTGCCCTGTTCGATCGGCTTGCCTGGTTTTGAGTGTTTCGCGACGATTTTTGATTTTTCGACTTCGATGAACGATGATTTGAGAATGATAGAATTCCTAATCAAATTACTTTTAGTCCCAACTACTATATCTAACATACAAGCATCCTTACACCAGTTCGGGTTCGATTTTCATTGAGTTTGATTCACCTTTGAGTCTTGACTGATTTGATTGATTCACCACACACTTTAACATAAAAGTAAACATGCACAAGTAACACATAAGGCACACACACACGTATAAAAGTACTAAAATCCCCACACTTGAGTTCGATGATTGACTTGATTAGCTTGATTATTGATTGACTAGCTTTATTGCATTGTTACTTCCTATCATTCACAGTCGGTCGTTGATTCACAGTTCGATTATCGGTCGATTAGTTTGATTATACAACACTTACTCCAAATAATATGAAAATCAAAATGAAACTAAAATGAAATTAATCTTTATTTATCTTTAATTCCAATAACAGTCAACACTTGACTTTGACTTTGACTTTTGGAAAACACGGGGTGTTACAGTCTCCCCTCCTTTAGGGAATTTCGTCCCGAAATTAGGCCGAGAACCGTACATCGCCGTGTGATTTTACCAATTTGATGCTTCAGATCTATCTGAACAACTGCGGGTACTTGGCCTTCATGTCACTTTCGAGTTCCCAAGTGAACTCCGCGCCTCGTTTGCCTTCCCGTCGTACCTTTACAATAGGAATGCGAGAGCGTCTGAGTTGCTTGGTCTGTCGGTCCATGATTCCGCCATCGGTTGGGGTGTGACAGATGTTCGATCGGTTAGCCCAACCGATCGGCTAGCACTTCATTGTTTTCAAATATGTCACTCGATCGGTTGGCATGCTCGATCGGGTGACATTCCAATGTTCAAAAAGGTTAAGTGTTTTGAAGTAGAGTATCTCATGATTCGAGCAGTAATGATTACAATCGAGTGGCGTAGTCGATCGAACAGTACCTCGTCAATACTACACTTCATGAGTTTGTGGGACTAAGTGCTAGTCGATCGGTTAGCCTAGTCGATCGGCTGGCATAGTCGTTCGGTTGGGCTGTTCGATCGAACAGCCTAGCCGTTCGGCCAGCTTCTCGATTCGGTTAACCTTTCACTTAACACTTGTTTCTTCCCGTTAATTGTTGATGTTTTAGAGATATTTTGACTACGAGTTGAACCACAAAGCTGAAGTCCCTACTTAGTCTACTGACTCGAGCAGGAATCACCCAAGCTCGGCCAGAGGCGGTTTGGAACTTAAGTTTAACATTTAACCCGGAATCGGTATATCTCTCGGTAGAACCCGAATCTTGAACCATGTGTTTGTTTAGATTGATTTGTAAATCGGTTCAAGTCTTGTTTTCACCTTTTTGAGTGTAAAAGAGTTGAAAGATAGATGAAAACCCATCTTCCAATCCTTTTCCATCGTGAAATGTTAAGATCTTTGGAAGATTTTAGGTTATTTGTGTGGAAATCGGTTAGATCTAAGTTATTCATGGTGGAATGATGCCAAAACTTAGTGTTCTTGAAGAACACATGATGACATCACCCAAGAACACCTAGATCTTGGTGATTTCATGGACGAAATCCAAGTTTTGAAAGATAGAAAGATAGAGAATCGATTAGTGAACAAAAACGTACAAGGATTAGAGCGGAATACTTACCGGTTTGAGAGAAATCTGAGATTTAGTGAGAAGAAGAGGCTGGTCGGTCAGAGCTTTCCCAAAAGTGGAAAGTTTGACAAGGACAGCCCTATTTATAGGCTTCCAAAAGAGGAAAGGGTCAGCTGATCGAACAGCATCCCTGATCGAGCAGCTGTCCGATCGAACAGCCTGTTCGATCGGCTAGCCTGTTCGATCAGGTTGCCCTGTTCGATCGGCTTGCCTGGTTTTGAGTGTTTCGCGACGATTTTTGATTTTTCGACTTCGATGAACGATGATTTGAGAATGATAGAATTCCTAATCAAATTACTTTTAGTCCCAACTACTATATCTAACATACAAGCATCCTTACACCAGTTCGGGTTCGATTTTCATTGAGTTTGATTCACCTTTGAGTCTTGACTGATTTGATTGATTCACCACACACTTTAACATAAAAGTAAACATGCACAAGTAACACATAAGGCACACACACACGTATAAAAGTACTAAAATCCCCACACTTGAGTTCGATGATTGACTTGATTAGCTTGATTATTGATTGACTAGCTTTATTGCATTGTTACTTCCTATCATTCACAGTCGGTCGTTGATTCACAGTTCGATTATCGGTCGATTAGTTTGATTATACAACACTTACTCCAAATAATATGAAAATCAAAATGAAACTAAAATGAAATTAATCTTTATTTATCTTTAATTCCAATAACAGTCAACACTTGACTTTGACTTTTGGAAAACACGGGGTGTTACAGTCTCCCCTCCTTTAGGGAATTTCGTCCCGAAATTAGGCCGAGAACCGTACATCGCCGTGTGATTTTACCAATTTGATGCTTCAGATCTATCTGAACAACTGCGGGTACTTGGCCTTCATGTCACTTTCGAGTTCCCAAGTGAACTCCGCGCCTCGTTTGCCTTCCCGTCGTACCTTTACAATAGGAATGCGAGAGCGTCTGAGTTGCTTGGTCTGTCGGTCCATGATTTCGACAGGCTTTTCCACGAAGTGTAGTGTCTCATTGACCTGAAGATCGTCGAGTGGTATTATTGCGTCGTGGTCGGCTACGCATTTTCGAAGGTTTGAAATATGGAAAGTCGGGTGGACATTGCTGAGTTCCTCCGGTAATTCGAGTTTGTAGGCAACTTTACCGATCCTTTCCAGAATCTTAAAAGGTCCAACAAATCGAGGCGCAAGTTTCCCTCTTTTGCCGAATCGGACTACTCCCTTCCAAGGGGATACCTTTAGGAGCACGTAGTCGCCAACTGCAAATTCGCGGGGCTTGCGTCGTTTATCGGCGTATATCTTTTGTCTGTCCCGGGCCCAGTCAATTGTGAATGACCGACCTCGTGCCATACAATAGGCGAGCGACATCTCCTACCATACAAGGCTTCGAAAGGTGCCATTTCGATGCTGGAGTGATAGCTATTATTGTACGAAAATTCGACCAACGGTAGGTGTTTGCTCCAACTACCACCAAAATCGATAACACACGCACGGAGCATGTCTTCAATAGTACGAATCGTTCTTTCAGTCTGCCCGTCGGTTTGCGGGTGGAATGCGGTACTCAAATTCAGCGTCGTACCCAGAGCTGCTTGAAAAGTTTCCCACAATCTCGATGTAAACCGAGCATCGCGATCAGAAATGATGTCTCGAGGCGTACCATGATTCTTAATGATCTCGTCGGTGTAGATTTGGGCTAGTTTGGCCACCTTGTAGTCTTCTCGTATTGGCAGAAAGTGGGCTGATTTGGTTAGACGGTCGACTATAACCCAAATACTGTCGTGACCTGATGGCGTGGTCGGAAGCTTAGTTATGAAATCCATAGCTATGCTTTCCCACTTCCATACGGGTATCGGCGGTTGTTCGAGTAAGCCTGAAGGTCTTTGATGTTCAGCCTTGACTCTTGCACAAGTTAAACAGCTACCAACATATAAAGCAATATCCCTTTTCATCCCAGGCCACCAGTACTTGTAGCGAAGGTCCTGGTACATTTTGTCCGCACCGGGATGAATGGAATATCGGGATTTGTGGGCTTCGTTCATGATGATCTTTCGCAAATCTGTCCTCCTCGGAACCCAGATTCGGTCCAGATAATAGAATATCCCGTTGGCTTTGCTCACGAGCTGAGTTCCATCGTGATAGATTCGTTCTTTCTTCAACGTACGCTCGTTAAAGCAAGCGTGTTGTGCTTCGCGGATGAGAGCTTCGAGGTTATACTGAGCCTGGATGTTTCGAACACCTATCACGTAATTCTTTCTGCTGAGGGCGTCTGCAACTACATTCGCCTTGCCTGGGTGATAACGGATCTCACAGTCGTAATCGTTGAGAAGTTCCACCCATCGGCGTTGACGCATATTGTGTTCTCTCTGGTTAAAGATATGTTGTAAGCTCTTGTGATCGGTGAAGATCGTACACCTTGTACCATACAGGTAGTGTCGCCAAATCTTTAAGGCAAAGACAACAGCGCCTAGCTCGAGGTCATGGGTTGTATAGTTCTTCTCGTGGATTTTGAGCTGTCGAGATGCGTAAGCTATAACCTTGTCTCGTTGCATGAGAACACAGCCAAGTCCAAGGTTTGAAGCATCACAATAGACAACGAAGTCATCGCTTCCGTCCGGCAGTGTAAGAACTGGTGCATGGCACAGCATGTGTTTGAGGGTTTGGAAAGCAGTCTCCTGTGCGGTTCCCCACACAAAAGGCTTGTCTTTATGAGTAAGGGAGGTAAGCGGTACAGCAATCTTTGAGAATCCTTCGATGAATCGCCGGTAGTAACCTGCTAATCCGAGAAAAGAGCGAACTTCTGACGGATTCTTTGGCGTAACCCATCCCTTGACTGCCTCAATCTTTGCAGGATCAACGTGTATACCCCGACTATTCACAATGTGACCCAGAAATTGAACCTCCTCCAACCAGAACTCACACTTGGAGAATTTGGCGTAGAGTTGGTTTCCTTGAAGCAACTCGAGAACCAATCGCAAATGCTGCGCATGTTCGGCCCTCGATCTGGAATAAATCAGGACATCGTCGATAAATACAATGACGAAACGATCTAAGAACGGTTTACACACGCGATTCATCAGATCCATAAAGACCGCGGGTGCGTTGGTCAAACCAAAAGGCATGACAACAAATTCGTAGTGGCCGTATCGGGTTCGAAAAGCGGTTTTGGGTATGTCTTCCTCTTGTATCCGCAACTGATGGTAGCCTGAACGTAGATCAATCTTGGAGAAACACTGAGCACCTTGTAATTGGTCAAACAGGTCATCGATTCTTGGTAAGGGGTATCGGTTCTTGATGGTCAGCTTGTTCAATTCCCGATAATCGATGCACATTCGGAACGACCCGTCCTTCTTTTTGACGAAAAGGACTGGTGCGCCCCATGGAGAAGTGCTCGGGCGAATGAAGCCTTTTTCAAGTAACTCTTGGAGTTGGTTTGAGAGTTCTCGCATCTCAGATGGAGCGAGTCGATATGGAGCTTTGGCCACTGGGTTGGCTCCTGGAATAAGGTCGATTCGAAAGTCGATATCACGACTTGGAGGTAATCCAGGAAGATCATCAGGGAACACCTGAGGAAATTCTCGGGCAACGGGGACATCCTTGACTTCAACTTTCTTTTTCTTGTCCGTCTCTGCTACAACAATGTTGGCCAAGAAGGCTCGATATTCCTTGCGGAGATATTTGCGAGCTTGAAGACAGGACATGAGCTTGAGATCTTTTGCAGTAGTTTCACCATAAACACATAGAATATCACCACTAGCTAGCACAAAACGAATCATCTTATCGGAACACACAACTTCAGCACGGTTTTCACGAAGAAAGTCCATGCCTACTATGACATCGAAACTTCCGAGCTGCATCGGAATGAGATTAATCGGAAATATATGATTGTTGAGCTCGAGGGTACAATCACGGAGCACAGAATTGACAGCAATGGTTCTTCCGGTAGCGACTTCTACTTCGAAGGGTGACGAAAGATAAGAGCGCTTACGTCTAAGAAGTTTCTCAAACTCAAATGACACAAAGCAGTTATCGGCTCCAGTATCAAACAAACATGATGCATATATACCATTCACAAGGAACGTACCATTGACCACGTTGTTGTCAGCTTGAGCCTGGCGTGCGTTGATGTTGAAGGTTCTGGCGTGAGCGGCTTGTTGTTGAGGCTGCTGTTGTTGTTGCTGGGGTTGTTGGGCTTCTTGTTTCACCACCCTGTTCGGGCACCGGTTTGCGAAGTGGTTAGGGTCACCACATGCAAAGCAGGTCCGAACATTGTTTGCCGGGGCTTGTGCAGCTTGAGGAGCTTGAGGAGCTTGAGGAGCAGGGAGTAGAGCCTGGTTGACAGCGGCTTGAGCTTGAGCTTGACGGGGACCATAGCGACAACTCGCAGTGAAATGCCCGTAGACGTTACAGTGAGCGCAGAATCGGCAAGCCACACCCGCTGGGTGATGATAGGAACACGTTGGGCAGAGAGGGTGGGGTCCGGTATACGCACGCTTAGCTGGTGGCGCATTGATCACTGGAGCGGTGCGCTGTGGTTGCTGCTGCTGTGCTGGCACAGACTGAATGGGAGCAGCAGTGGTTGCGGCAGCGCAACTCTTGTTCTTCTTTCTCCTTTTTGAAGACTTGGAGGCTTGGGCAGTGGTGTTATCGGTTGGTGCTGCGGTGACTTGATGCAGAGACTTGGTTTGTTTATCCCAGAAACCAGCCTTCACCCGCTTGTCGTTAATCTCAGCGGCGAGTAGGTAGGTTTCCTCGATCGTTGCGGGCTTGGAGGCGTAAACAAAATCTGCGACACAATCCGGAAGAGCACGGATGTATTTCTTGATGGTCATGTCAGAAGTCTTGACCTGGTCGGGACATATGATACTCAATTGCTTGAAACGGGCGGTGAGACCAGCATTGTCTCCCTCCTTTTGCTTGATACTCCAGAACTCATCCTCCAACTTTTGGCGTTCGTGGGGAGGACAGAACTCGTCCATCATGATCGCTTTCAATTCTTTCCACGTCAGCTCGTATGCAGCGTCGTTCCCGCGCTTGTTCCTTTCTGCGGTCCACCAGTCCAAAGCTCGCGACTGGAAGACACCGGTAGCATTGAGAGTACGGAGGTGATCTGGGCATCCGCTTTGACGAAGGGTGACTTCTACCGAGTCAAACCAATGAAACAGAGCCGTAGGGCCATCTTCACCGGTAAATTCTTTTGGCCCACATGCCTTGAATTGTTTGAAGCTAAAAGTAGCTTTGTTGGAGTCTTTGGGCGTGAGGGTTCGGGATTCCTCAGATGACTTGCTTGCGTTCTCGAACACATCACTGACGGCCTTTGCCACAGACCTTGAGATGATCGCGGCGAGACGTCGATCTCTCTTTTCCTGACGGGTAAGAGGTTGGCGAGGCCTTGATGATGACGACATGGTCTGCAATAGACATCGCCATAGGGCTCAACACAGCGAATTCGAATCTCATCTCGCACGTCTTAGTTTACTAAAGCTTAGAATCACGTCGCATCTCACGTCACGTAACACATATAATCACATAAGCACATAATCATAGAGGCACATAATCACAGAAGCAATTAGAGCACATAAGCAATTAAGCAAATAGAGCACTTAATTTCCTAAGCACGTACGAAATTTTATCACAGAGGCTTTCAGAAAACGGAAACCTATAACCACAAGTCGAGTGTCGTTCGTTTTGCATATCGGATAGCATCACATTGTATCGTCTAACTTAGTCGTATAGCGTAGCATAGCACACTGGTTTCGTTTAGATCACATCAACAGGGATTCGAATCGAGATAGGATAGTAACAAAAGTCACGCAGATTGATAACAAATGGAGTAACCAACAAATCTTAAAACACGTAAACAGGTAAATCATATAAAATCAACGAAGTAACACTCAAAATCGGAAAATGGATTGTCTGCGGCTACTAGACTTTGACTAACCATGGCAATTTAACTATTCACAGTTTAACTTGTCGTCACTTTCGACTCTAGGGGACATGTTTCTGCCTCGATTCTTGGGCATTATGCATGCGCATTCTAGGCCATACTCGTGAGTTCAGGTCGTTGGAGTCCGTCAATTGCCTTGGCGAGATAAAATAAAGTCGGAATAACTGCCAAGGTTAGGGTTTCACCCCTAGCTCAGCAATTTCTTCCTTGTTTTAAGAAAATTCAGAGGAAAGTTTTCATCAAATTTCGGGTTTCAGCCCTGATTTGGGTATAATTCTCCCCCGTTTGTTGATAGAAATTTGCACAAATAATTGGCAAAAATTTGTAATTTAGGCAGGAATTTGCGGGTTTCACTCCTAATCCCGTCCAAATTACAAAATTTGGCTCGGAGTTCGGATGTAATGATAGAATAGAAGGAAACAACATAAAATAAGCACATAAACTTGGTCTCTTGGTTTCTAACTATAGTCTAGGTCTCTAAGACAGCGATCCGGACTAGATCGTGTCTAACCTAATTCCCTATAGTTATGGCTCTGATACCAATCTGTCACACCCCAACCGATGGCGGAATCATCGGGGCGCGGCACTGAGCGAAACAGATTGTTCAGAAGTTTCCACAACAACTATCATACAATTCAGTTATATAACACGTCCCATACCGTGTCCCAAATAATAACAAGTTATCATAGAAATCAACTAAACAATATGGGAACTGTTCCGACAACTCAAATTCTTAATTATTACAGACCGTAAGTAAATATTGTTTTAAGACTTCTAGACGGCTAACTATAGATCTTACTGACTACAGGTGCCAGTACAAGATCTACAGATAATTATGACCCTGGAGCAGGTATATGGACACTGTCCTAAGGTCACAGGCTCCTAGAAGCTTATTATTGCCTCGCTTCCCTAGCACGCTAGTAGCTTAAACACCTGTCACATACGTTAAAAATAAAAGTCAATACATATAATGTAAAGGTGAGTACACAAGTTTGATATAGCATATAGAGTTCGAAAAGTTTACGCATAACCAAGCACGTACACAAGGGCAAACGATGCATGTAAATTATCAACATGGGACCATCGATACCAACGACTTCGGGTTGACTGTCCGAGACAGTTCGCAATACATAATTACCACTGTAATCCATGCAGGTAATTGTCCTTAGCAACCCCCGTGTGAACGGGTGCTGAGTCCAAACTATAGTACTACGTTGCTAAAGCAGGCAGATAGCACTCCACGTGTAAACATAATAAACAGCAATCATTTAGACAAGTAATACATGCAAGTAGGTTAGCGTTCAAATAGTTTGTGTTGTTTGTGAATTTGATAGATTACGTATGTAACACCCAAAAGTGCTGAAAGCAAAAAGGGATCGAGTATACTCACAGTGGTTGATCGTGGATTGAAGGGAGCACTGAGAATAGGTTAGCCTGAATAGTTCGATAACACAACGATGAGTAACGCGGAAAAAGTAAACAATGTACTTGGATCGAGTAGGCCATTCGATCGGACAACAGTTCGATCGAGTGGGCTGTTCGATTGGTTTGAAAGTCCGTTCGAACATCCATTCGATCGGCCGGCTGGCTCGATCGGCTGGTTCCTTCAAGTGGATTGTTTCTTCCTTTGATGAGAAGGATGTGTTTGTGTATGATGGTTTGTACTACCTTTCAAGTTGGCCGATCGAACAGCTGTTCGATCGGTTAGCCCAACCGATCGGCTAGCACTTCATTGTTTTCAAATATGTCACTCGATCGGTTGGCATGCTCGATCGGGTGACATTCCAATGTTCAAAAAGGTTAAGTGTTTTGAAGTAGAGTATCTCATGATTCGAGCAGTAATGATTACAATCGAGTGGCGTAGTCGATCGAACAGTACCTCGTCAATACTACACTTCATGAGTTTGTGGGACTAAGTGCTAGTCGATCGGTTAGCCTAGTCGATCGGCTGGCATAGTCGTTCGGTTGGGCTGTTCGATCGAACAGCCTAGCCGTTCGGCCAGCTTCTCGATTCGGTTAACCTTTCACTTAACACTTGTTTCTTCCCGTTAATTGTTGATGTTTTAGAGATATTTTGACTACGAGTTGAACCACAAAGCTGAAGTCCCTACTTAGTCTACTGACTCGAGCAGGAATCACCCAAGCTCGGCCAGAGGCGGTTTGGAACTTAAGTTTAACATTTAACCCGGAATCGGTATATCTCTCGGTAGAACCCGAATCTTGAACCATGTGTTTGTTTAGATTGATTTGTAAATCGGTTCAAGTCTCGTTTTCACCTTTTTGAGTGTAAAAGAGTTGAAAGATAGATGAAAACCCATCTTCCAATCCTTTTCCATCGTGAAATGTTAAGATCTTTGGAAGATTTTAGGTTATTTGTGTGGAAATCGGTTAGATCTAAGTTATTCATGGTGGAATGATGCCAAAACTTAGTGTTCTTGAAGAACACATGATGACATCACCCAAGAACACCTAGATCTTGGTGATTTCATGGACGAAATCCAAGTTTTGAAAGATAGAAAGATAGAGAATCGATTAGTGAACAAAAACGTACAAGGATTAGAGCGGAATACTTACCGGTTTGAGAGAAATCTGAGATTTAGTGAGAAGAAGAGGCTGGTCGGTCAGAGCTTTCCCAAAAGTGGAAAGTTTGACAAGGACAGCCCTATTTATAGGCTTCCAAAAGAGGAAAGGGTCAGCTGATCGAACAGCATCCCTGATCGAGCAGCTGTCCGATCGAACAGCCTGTTCGATCGGCTAGCCTGTTCGATCAGGTTGCCCTGTTCGATCGGCTTGCCTGGTTTTGAGTGTTTCGCGACGATTTTTGATTTTTCGACTTCGATGAACGATGATTTGAGAATGATAGAATTCCTAATCAAATTACTTTTAGTCCCAACTACTATATCTAACATACAAGCATCCTTACACCAGTTCGGGTTCGATTTCCATTGAGTTTGATTCACCTTTGAGTCTTGACTGATTTGATTGATTCACCACACACTTTAACATAAAAGTAAACATGCACAAGTAACACATAAGGCACACACACACGTATAAAAGTACTAAAATCCCCACACTTGAGTTCGATGATTGACTTGATTAGCTTGATTATTGATTGACTAGCTTTATTGCATTGTTACTTCCTATCATTCACAGTCGGTCGTTGATTCACAGTTCGATTATCGGTCGATTAGTTTGATTATACAACACTTACTCCAAATAATATGAAAATCAAAATGAAACTAAAATGAAATTAATCTTTATTTATCTTTAATTCCAATAACAGTCAACACTTGACTTTGACTTTGACTTTTGGAAAACACGGGGTGTTACATAAACACCTACCCCCACCACCACCCAAAAACCTAAACCCCCACCCCCACCCCCTCGGCAAAAAAAAAAAAGAAAAATTGGGTGGGTGATGGGGGGGGGGTTTAGGTTTTTGGTGGTGGTGGATGTTTAAGTTTTTTTTTTTTTTTTTGTAGTGGGGTTTTTTTGTGTTGTGGGTTTTTTTAGGTTATTGGACACTTGTCACTCTATAAATCCTTCTTACACTTCTTACAATTAGGATCCTTTGTATTCGATCCTAATCCTTATGTATAATAGAAGAATTCATTAGCTACAATTAACTATATAACTAAGGTTTTTTATTTTTGAATTTGACCACCTGTCACCACCATACCCTAACTTTCATTTAGACCATATAATTCTTTAGTTAGTTTAACATTTAGTCCCTCAAGTTTTACTTAGTTATGTTTTTATTTTGAGTAAACTGTCATTTTGGTCCCTGTGGTTTGGCCAGTTTTGCCACTTTAGTCCAAATCTCAAACTTATTACATCTGGGTCCCTGTGGTTTGCATTTTGTTGCCATTTTGGTCCAAAATTTAAAAACCCTATTTTTTGACTGTTGCAACCTCCTATTTTGTCTTTTAGTTCAGGGGCATTTTGGTCATTTTGCTTTTCATTTAACATTTTCTTAATTCAAAAATTAATATATATATATATATATATATATATATATTAATATACACACATCACAGATCTGAGTTCATCTTCATCATCGACC
This sequence comes from Helianthus annuus, assembly GCF_002127325.2. Lineage (NCBI taxonomy): Eukaryota > Viridiplantae > Streptophyta > Magnoliopsida > Asterales > Asteraceae > Helianthus > Helianthus annuus. The sequence continues at coordinate 74,254,392 of NC_035445.2, forward strand.
AGCTCTCTCTCTCTTCTCTGAGAACCGGCGACATTATTCCGGTCACACACACCACGACCACTCATCTCTCCCTCAACCACCCTTTTATCTCTCCACAAACACACCTGAAACAGAGAGAGAGAATCGGAGAAAGGAGGATGGCCGACACCCAGTTTACAGCAACAGTGGCAGCGACGCCTCCGCTCACGGCGGCGGTAGTGGTAGATGGGGGCGGTGGTGGTAGATGAGGGTGGTGGTGGTAGATGGGGGCAGTTAACGGTGAAAAATTTGGAAAAAAGGGAAAATCTGTTAGGGTTTTGAGATGGCGGCGCTCAAGCAGTTAACGGTGGTGGTAGTGCTCAGCAGGTTGTGACGGTGGTCAAGTGGCGGCAGGCGAACTTTTCATTTTTTTTCTTTTGTTTTGAAATCGGTATTTATAGTTGATCTGATTTCGATTTGATTTAGTGGGCGTTTTGTAATTTGGATACGGTTATTGGGTTTTGTCAAGATTTGATTTTGTTTGTGGGTTTGTTTTTTAAGTTTGTGGGTGGTGTTGGAATCTGGGTTTTAATGATGTTCTTGATCTGGGTTTTATTGCAAATATGATATTTGATGATGTTCTTGATCTGGGTTTTGATGATGTTCTGATGATGGTTTTGATGATGTCTGGGTTTTGATGATGTTCTTGTCTGGGTTTTGATGATGTTCTTGATCTGGGTTTTGATAATGATGTTTGGAGTGGCGGTGGTGGTGGTGGTGGTGCTATAGAGAGAGAGAGAAGATAGAGAGAGGGAGGAGGTGGCGGTGGTGGTGGTGGTGCTGCTATATATATATATAGAGAGAGAGAGAGAATAGAGAGAGAGAAGAGAGAGAGAGAGAGATGATTATTTTGATTTGGGTTTTATTGAAAAAAAATGAAATTTAAAAAATGACCAAAATGCCCCTGCACTAAAGGACAAAATAGACAGCTTTTAACAGTCAAAAAGGGGGATTTTTGGATTTTGGACTAAAATGGCAACAAAAACCAAACCAAAGGGACCAAAATGGCAGTTTACTCTTTTATTTTTCCTTTTCGTTAACTCATTAACGCTATAATCTCTAAACTTTAATAAAGTTATCATTTTGAGTGTTTAATGAATTTCCAGTTACGTGATTTATTTATGGGTTTATTTTTTTATACCAACATCCCACGTAAGTTATTTTTATCTATGTTTCGACGTGAATTTTCGTAACATTTTTAAACTATCGGTTTTTTAAACTTTTTTATACCATTCGGTTTTTCAAACTGCTCAACACTCATATCTAAATAGACCATTACTATGTGTTTTTATCTACATTTAAAACAAACCACTATAATCCGCGGCCGCCACACCATGTTTATCTTTGCTTTTGTTAACGTATAGTTTTTTTAGTTTATCATAACTCAAAGTTTATTTAAAACCGTTTATTTTTAAGACAGAGTGACTACCATTACTAATTTACTATGTTGGACTACACGGTAACGCATGGATTTGAAAATAGCTAGCTAGTATACTTTATTTACAAGGATAATAATTAAGAAAACAAACATGCATTATCTCTTTGTCAAAGTAATAATGAAATTAGTGATAGGTTTAGTAATAAAACCAATGTATCTATTCAAGAAGGAAAAGGGTAGCGACAATTATGAATTATACAAAAACTAAAAACCAACACTCATTGTGAGCTCTTGGAATCACATGACAGTATACCCCCATACCCCTCCCTTCCTCCCTCCCTATATCTATTTATATATATGTTGCATGTATATATAAACTGGCAAAGCTTGTGTGCATTGACAGCATAGTTCATGATTACAAAGGTAGAGGTGAACCGTTTGACGACTATGATTAATTTTCCATATTTCCCCATGAAGACTTTATTATCACATTTACTCCTATGCTGTCTCCATTTACTTGTGGTAATTAAAAATTAAAACGTATAGCTTAATTTTTATTTTAATTGTGTACATAAGACCGGTATATAACTGTATTTCACTCGGTCTCTCTCATTATATTTGGTGGGCACAACAACTTACTTATTATTATTATTTTTTTTTAACTCTGATACATAATACGGTTCTTATGGTTATAATGTATTTTGATCCAAATGTGAGGGTCGATTCTTTTATTTTACAAGTTTGTTGTGCTTTTTATAGACGTAGGAAAGCTCTATAGCTAGGCAAAGGAGAAGTCGCGAAGATAACCGTTCTTAGGCAACTAGCGCGGTTGCTATAACGTACCACTTTTGTAACATTGATATACGTACATGACCAATACGACTGTATAGAAGTTAGAACATAATTAAGAAGAGTTATATATTATTTTCCTTTTTTATTTGATAATTCTATTTTTACATGAACTCGCATTGATTCGTTACAATATACATACGAATATAAATGCACCTACCTCAAAAGCAAATTTCAAAGCAAGTGTTTTTGAGAATTCATTTCACTGACAACTTAATTCAATGTTAAAAATTGAAGTCCATCATCAATTTCATTTGATGCGGTACAATCTACATGAAAGATTATTAAAACACTTTAATACACAATATCAAAAATCTATTAAATGTTATCTTTATAAAATGTTATCTGTATATACTTGTGATATATTAATGTTTAGCCGATTGTGTATTTATTTATGTTTATAACGTTGAATTCTATGAATGTTGAAATATTTAATTTTGTCATTAAATTGCATTAAACCACACTGAGTTGCACTTGTTTATATTTTATAAAAACTTACAAATCCCGATGGTTTTTCCACTTAAAGACAACTGTGGCTCTCCAAACCCTATGTTGTGCATCTTTGACCAACACACCCACTTATTTTCTTTTCTTTAGAGAAATAACATTGAAGATATAAACATATATTTGTTTGTTTGTCTATCATCCAATGTTTGTGACTATTTAACGATATACAATTCATGAATCGGAGTGGAATGTTATGGGATAAGTAGAAGTTGTATGATAAGACCATTAGATCTTATATGAGTTGGACCCAAGTATAGTTTAAACTTTAAAGGTTTTTTTTTTTTATGTAAATACTTGTTTCTTTGTAAGATTTCGTGTGTGTCTTTCCTTCGTGTTTAATTTAGGCATGTAAAGGACAGTTTGAGATTTACTTATTTATTATTTAATTATTTTCTATCTATATAATCATTTTGTAAGTATTTTTATGGTAACGACCGGAGATTGAGTCCCTTGGGGAAGGGAGGTTTTGGACGGAGCTAGGTTGGGTTTTTTATTTTAATTGATATAGTTTTTGTTTTATTTTATGTGAACTATTGTGAAGTGATTTTTTATTGGGTTTATGACATCATATGCATTAGTAACTTGTACATCATATTTAATTTTAATCATTATATATGTAGTATGTACTATGTAGTAATTGGGAAGAATGATAAAAGTATACAATGTTTTAGTTTTAGAAACATTCATTTAAATAACTTATTACACTACTTTTATATCTCCTAGACAATATTTTATTATATATATATATATATATATATATATATATATATAGGTATATATTATTTTAATAACAAATATGCATTTATTTCTTATTATAAGTTAAGTAAACTTTTGCAAAAAGTTTGATTTGTTATAAAAAGACAATTTAATTGTGAAAAAATAACGCAAAAGTGGCGGTGATATATATTAATTTAAGGATATATATTGTGTGTGTTTTAAAGACTTTGGTACATAAGAAATATTGAGAATCCTAATTCAATAAATCATTCAACACACATATATGCATATATGCACAAAGAGGAAGGTTCCACTACAAAGTGGAGATACACACAAGACACCAAAAACACAATAATACAAATTAAGAACATTGCATTAGTTATATATAAGATGTTAACACTCAAAGTTACACAGATTAAAACATCATTTGCTAACACTAACACTAACACTACACTAAACTAACACAAACTAAATCATTACAATATTATAATAAATGATGTTGTTAGCACTTGAAATAAACACATTCCAAAAACCATTTTTACTTCAAGTGCTAATAACATCACATACTTGATACTCCAACCCAACCCAACCAAACCAAACCCAACTTTGATTTTGTCTCACATTAATTCAACAAAACCAAACCAAACATAAAAAAAAAAAAAAAAAAAAAAAATTAAGGAAGAGAGTTGGGTGACACATCACTTGCACATGAATCAATTATTCAATGTTTCAATCACCATGCATGAGTTTTGAAGCCAAAACATTGTTCCAAATTTCCGTGAAAGCCCTAATGATGATTCCATGATAATAAGGAGAATTCAACTGCAAAAAACAGTTCAAAAGCTCCCTCAAATCATCTCTCCCATAAATCTGTTTCTCCATGATCATTTGCAACATTGAGTCTCTAAAATCCACGTAAGGATCATCAGAATCTTTCTCCACAGCCAAACTGTTGCCACCGATCCGCCCGAACCCTTGAACCGCTCTTAAACTCCTCACTTCAGACTCATCCACCGTAGAGTCCGGTGAGAATGTGGTAGTAGTGGTGGTAGTAGTAGTAGTTGAAGGGGTGGTGTTCCATGATGTGGATGTGGATGAGTGGTTGTGGTGGTAACGGCGGTGGTGGTGTTTGTATTTGTTCGGTTTCGGGTGGAAGATTTTCGAGAGTTTGATGCCGCGGCAGCCGCCGCCGCAGCCGACGTCCACGGTAGTGGTGTTGAGCAAGAGTTTTTTGTTGATGGTTGGCATTTTGTGTTAAGGTTAGGGAAGTTGACTCATTTGATAAATAATATGTGTGTATGTGTATATATATTGGTAACATGTATGTGCTAGGGTTACAGTACCTTTGTTTATGGTTTTGTGACAGACCAATCATGATAATGGATAGGTTATAGTTATAATTTAGAGCGATGGTAGTGGGGCGCCATATCCAGCCAAAAGCCAAACATAGCGCCGCATGACGCCATGAACACCGGGACGGGGGGCGGTATGGGACGAAAAAGAGATGGCAGCGCCATACATATCGCGGCGTGATGGAGGAGCTCTTTTTTTGTTTGGCCAATCAAAAATTAGTCTGTGTTTTTTTAATCAATTAATAAAAATGAAAATTAATAATTAGGTATTGATGGATATAGGCTTTATGACTACGGGCTTAAATGCATAACGCCCCATAACGCCCACCCGCACACGTGGTGCGCCACGTGTCGCATAACGCCCACAAAGGGGGGTTATGACTACACATGGCCTTATAACCCTTTCTTACCAATAGAAAAAAGAAAATAGTTTAAGTAGTTTTTCCTCTTTTCCTTGTAAAAATAATACATATTTGATAAATGAATAGGCTATTAAGTCTTAAGGTAATTATTTTCAAAAATATTACTAAGTGAGGTTGTAATAGAATACAATATGCTTGTTATTTAAAGTCTAATGTATGCAGATAAAAGTAAATTTAATATTATTATGATATGCACATTTTAAATTTTACATATGATGTATAAATAATTAGTAAGTATAAAATATGCTTGTTTTTTAAAGTCTAATGTATGCAAGATAAAAATATATTTGATATTACATTTGATGTATAAATAATTAATAAGTATAAGTATGAGACTTTAAAGAATCAACTTTAAGGATAACGTAAAAACAAATTATACTTTTGGATATTTTGGAAGTAATGGTATGTATTAAAATACTCTTTAAATAATAAATTAAAGTATACTCTAGCTTAAATATAATATAAAGAAAAAACAACTTTACCTTGCAGGTTTCAGAGTGATATTTAACTTCATCTAACTTGGAAAACTAACCACCCAACCTGTTAAAGTATTTTTTACTTTTTAAACTTCATTTATTTTTTTAACTATAAATTATTTTAAGAAATATTGCAGAAACAATATGTATATAACTCTTTTTTGAGTTCTTTTTTTATGTGAGATATGATTTTGAAGGAAATAAGTACGCATGGTGTAATTTTAAATGATTATAATGTGCAGATAAATATACAAAACCAGTAAGTTTGTAAGGAAATATTTATGACATTAAAGGTTTAATTAATATATTATTTCTGAAATTACTTATTAAATTTATTTTATGGGAACTGAATCACAGAAATATTATATTGTAGTTATGTAGATGCTGCCAAAAATATAAATAAAAAATAATAACAAGGTATAATCGGAAGAGTATGGAAGCTGGCATGACAGTAGGTGATTAGATTATACTCTAGATTAATTTAAAAATATGCATTAATAATTAGAAAGTGTGCATCAATTAATTTAGAAAAAATATAATATTTAATTTAATAAATTATAAAGAAAAAAACCCATATAACCCGCCGGGTTTAACTCCAATGGATCCGAGATGCCCAGATCCCACAGGATAACATCAATTTCACACACTCCATTTATTTCCTATTTAAAAAAAAAACAACCGTTTGTGGATTTTATATTGCTAGTTTAGAAACACTCAAAAACTTTATACTAAGTTTGTGAAATTTTACCATTTTATGAAACATAATTTATCTTATGATTTTATAACTTTATTTTCTTATTATTCTTATTGTCAAAAGTTAAATAACTTATACAATAATAACTATTTAGTACAAAAGAAAGTAAAAGGCGATTTTAGTCCATGTGGTTTGGGTCATTTTGCTAGTTTAGCCCAAAGATTTGAAACGTTGTCATTTTAGTCCAAATAGTTTTAAATGTTGTCATTTTAGTCCACCGAGTTAACTCCATCCCTTTATTTTGTTAACTAGAAGGGCATTTCGGTCATTTTATATGTAATTCTGTTAACTGGGAGGGCAATTCGACCATATAAAATGATCGAATTACCTTTCTAGCTAACATAAAAAATGGACAGAGTTAACCCAGTGGACTAAAATGGCAACACTTGAAACTATTTGGACTAAAATGACAACGTTTCAAACCTTTGGACTAAACTGGCAAAATAGCACAAACCACATGGACTAAAATGGCATTTAATTCTTATTAAAACAAGGATTTAACATGTTTAAATAATTTAAATGTATATAACAATGTTTAACAAAAGGGTTTAGAAGAAAATGTCACGCTAACTCGATTATCTTTGGGTTTGTCATGGACTCATGGTGGACGGTTTGATAACATGGTGAGTCATGAATGCCATCGAAAATAAACAACCATCTAAATAAGTAACGACGCCTCTATGAGATGTATGATAGAACTGATACACGGCTAATTATAAAAGTGCATATAACGTTTAACTACAAAAGAAATTAGTAACATACCGACAGAGCGAGTAACTCATACGCTTATATGTTGCATTTAAATAGTTTAGCTTAAAGAAGTCCACTGTTATAAAATGTATAAAATGACAAAGCGTAACGTTTGCCATGTACTAATGTGACATTTTTGAAGTCGCGACTTACGCGTGAAGTGATGGTTCGTACATAACATGGTACATATCCTAAAGAGAGAATTGCCTTATCAAAACTATTCAAAAGATATGAATAGTGGTTAGACAGAAGACAACAAGAACCAACACTGGCAACACAACACAACATAACACAATGTTGTACCACATGCATCATGAGTTGTACTCTTCATTAGAGCCCATTGACAAAATTTGAGGTGAGTAATTGAAATTAAAGGCTATATGAAAGACATGACAAACAATTCATCCACCCTGCAGACTGTAGTAAAAATTAAAAATGGGCATCATGACTCTTCAGAAATAGTGTAAATATGCATTAACTCTCAACATTTAAAGATTGTTCAGCCTCAAAACTTAATATCACCATTCAATAATCATATCTTCCAAACTCTGAATCTATACAAACAACACCACTCCAGACCCCATAACAGTTCCACTATTTCAAATCCCCACTAATAATAATACAAGCTGTTTCACATTATAGTTTCAAACTAATTATTACTTAAGGGCCTGCAATGGGATCTCAAGGATATTTGTTGTAACATTAGACGTGTCGTATCAATCAGTATGGTCTACTTGGTCCTTTGGAGCTCACAACTTTGTTTTTTGTCGCCTCGGGTTGAGACTTTCTAGGGCTGACAAATCAGGTCTTATCAGGTTTAAGAGGTCTCTGACAACGCGAATAACACAAGTATTAAACATGAATACAACTTGTTTAACTACTTTATATCACATGTTTATAACACAGTTGTATGTTTTATGTACTAAGGAGAAGAAATGATGGATCATAGCCTCTTAATTCTATTTATTTTTAAAAAAGTAAAAAACCAAGTAGTGTACTTTTTCTGGTAAACAGATTTAATCATTAATCATGTCTTATACAAATATCTATTGTCATCCCTACCTACCTGTATGGCTCTATCTAAGCATGTTTAAGCGTGGAGTTCTCTACTAATAATACCCGAAACGTTTTTGCATTTGTTAACAGAAAAGAACAAAATGATATTGGATTTGTCTAAGGCGTATAATCGTGCATTTGTTAATGACAAAGATGGCATTGCTTCCCAACCCAACGACACGGTCATCCATAGGAGTTCATCCTTGCCCATGGACAACCTTGGTGGGTTCCACACTCCTCCCTCACTTAGAATCTTATTATTTAATACTATTTTATATAAAACATATCATAATTGTATGTACATAACTACATAGGTTTACCTTAAGAAAGTAACACTATGATTCTATGAACAAACTTTTGTTCATAATATGTTCTTAACAACTTATTATCCCATATCACATTAACCATTTTCGAAACACCATGCCAAACACACCCGAACGTCAAACATCTCAAACCATGATTCATACTTCGCCAATCCACGTTGGGGCGCTAGGGGCACCCATCACACACTATCACAACCAATCACAATCTGACGCCTCATTCCATCACATTTCATCACACCACCACATACAAACCCACACCCAATCATGATCCTTAAATCAAGTTCCACGACTACAACATACATCACGACCACAAACATCACCGTCATGAAACAACTGCTTGTGGCGGTGTTTCACATTCACACTATCATCACGGGGGTTTTCACAGGGCGCCCCGACCGCCTTGTAATAGAAGGGTACAACTTTTTATACATATGGTACAAGTTGTATCAAGCAAACTTCAACCATCTATAGTATAGGTTAATGATGGAAATGGGATTTCCATGATACCTATCAAGGATGCATAAATGGGCATAATTATGGTAGAGTGTGACAAATGAACACACAATGCATTGATTTACAATTAATAACAAACGTATACACACACACATATTTATTCACAAGGTTCATGTGAGCTAAGCCTATAGGCTAGTGGTGCTACAAAAGATGCAACCATGGGTCCCATCAAAGCATAGTTTTATTGATCAAGGTTGCAACATGACGAGCCACCCACACTGAACCAGACACGGTGCAGCAAAAAGAATGGGTGTGACCCTCCTTTTCCACTTCCACTACAGCATCTGGCACTTGCTTTACCACCTAGTACATTTTTTTATTAAAATAATAATAATAAAATTGTTAGAATGTTACTGTGAAAGAAGGTAGGGGTGTGAATTTCTGACATGACACGAAGCTAACACAAAATCCGCAGGTTTAGGTTTAGTCTAAATGAGTTCGGGTCAGTTTCAGGTTGAACCCGCGAACTCGTTTAGCTAAATGGGTCAGGTTCGGGCCAACCTGGTAATATTTTTTATGTTATAAATTAAATTGGGTGTGTATTTCATGCCATAAAAACTTCAAAAATAGAAATTGACATAAGAATTATAATTTAAATGTGGACTGTATTATATACTTTGTATATTTTTTAGTAAATTTTAATTTTAATATATTAATTTGCGGAAAAAAATTAAAAAAATAAAAAAAATTTGGGTTGAACGGGTCATGTTCATGTCAACCCGCAAATATTCGGGTCGTGTTCGGGTTCATATATATGACATGATTTTCGGATTCGGATTTGTCTAAAATTTTCGGGTTGAACCTGCCAACCCACGAACACGGCCGTTTAGCACCCCAGTGAAAAGTAATAAGCTTTGATGCATAAAGTACAATTCATTATAACATGGGTTGTGGATTTTGGCATATGTTCTCACAAAGGTACAAAGTTTTAAGAAAGTGATATATGGATGATATCATAAAAACAATTATGTTTTCTTATTTTTTGTGAAATTTATTATTTAACCTAATTAATTTTACGGTTTAGTCCTTCAACTTGAAAAAATACACGGAAAGTCACTGGACTAATTTTTGTTTACTAAAGTCTCTAAACTTGTCTAAAATGAAGAAATATATCATTTAACATAATAATTTTACACTTTCGTCCTTCAACTTGTAAGAAACTACATGAAAGGTCACGAAACGAGTTTTTGTTTACTAAAGTCTCTAAACTTGTCTAAAATGAAGATGCTTTAAAAAAGAATTTAAATAATGACTTGTTAACTTTTAAAATAAGATGGTATAATCTTTTTTTTTTCTCAAAAACGTTTAAATATCACTTTATCAAATTTTAAACAGTTCAACTCTTAACAAGTCATTATTTTTTTAAATAAAAACCATAAGTACGCGCATTATAGACAAGTTTAGGGACTTTTTCGTGTGTTTTTTTACAAGTTGAGGGGCTTTCAACAAACTGAAAATTAAGTTGAAGGACTTTTTTTGTTAAAAACAAAAGAGTTTATTGGTTTTTATGGTATTAACCTAAATATATATTGGAAAAAATACAAGTTCTGTCCTTTATCTTTATACCACTTTTCAGGCGGTGTCTTTTTTTACGAATGTTGACAGGCGGTGTCCTTTACTAGGTATTTTGTTGCAAGTTTAGTCCTTTACACCCAACCCAGTTAAAAAACCTTGTTAATTGTTGACAGGCGGTGTCCTTTACTAGGTATTTTGTTGCAAGTTTAGTCCTTTACCTAGGCATTTTGTTACAAGTTTAGTCCTTTACCTAGGTATTTTGTTGCAAGTTTAGTCCTTTACTCCCAACAATTAACAGGGTTTTTTAACTGGGTTGGGTGTAAAGGACTAAACTCGCAACAAAATACCTAGTAAAGGACACCGCCTGTCAACATTTCGTTAAAAATGACACCGCCTGAAAAGTGGTATAAAGATAAAGGACAAAACTTGTAATTTTTCCATATATATTGGGTAAAGAAAGTAAGAAACTTTATATTTTCTTCATTTTGAGTAACCAACTTTCAACTGTTTAGTTTTATGGTAACCAAATTTCATCCCTTTACTCCTTTGGGTAGGTAGGTGTATAGCCAAAAACAGTCATTTCAAATTTTCAATTCAACATCTACTTCAAGTTTAACATTTACAAAAAAAAAAAAAAAAAAAAAAAAAAAAAAAAAAAAAAAATTGAAGCTTGTACCTTTTTAGGAAAAAAAAAAGATTGTCATATTTTTATGCAACTAGCCCAAACAAAAATCCTGAAAAGAAAAGCTATTAAAAAGTATGCATGCCAATGTCATCAATGGTTCACCTACCTCATCATGCATGTACAATGGGGCCCAATGATCATCATCACCATACAAGAATGCAATCTTATTTTTCTTTTTTCTCATAAATTCCCAATCTGGCACCTTTACAAGCTATATAATAAAGATCATGTTTAGCAAACAAGATTAGAATGCAGTTTATCTTTTAATCAACTCCATTTCTTGTACTTTTGTTTAGTTTAATTACAAGAAAATCATGAGATTAGTCATTTCTTTTTTTTGGGTATATTTATACGTTAGTATCCATGTCAGACAAGTTTTCGCCTATATAGTTACACAATACGTGAAATTATCTACTTTATGTTCGTGTATAAAAAAAAAGTACATGGATGGTCCCTGTGATTGACCAAAATTTTGGATTTGGTCCCTAGATTTCCAAAAGTACACGAATGGTCCCTGTGTTTTGCACTTTGTAACGTATTTTCCCCAACTTTTGCCAAAAGTACATGGATGGTCCCTGACTCCCTGTGTTTGCACTTTGTAACAAACACATTTAGTCCCTAACTTGGATCTGCTAAAACCTTTAGATTTATTAGATGAGGACTAAATGCGTTACAAAGTGCAAACCATAGAGACCATCTGTGTACTTCTGAAAAACTAGGGACCAAATTCAAAATTTTGGTTAATCACAGGGACCAAAATTTCAGGGAAGAAAGATTATATACCTCTTCAAATTCAGTCATGGCCAAATAAAGCACATTGCACATTGTATGATACTGAAACAAAAACAATAATTAGCATAAAAACATTTAATTATCTCCATTAAAAAATATATATACAAACATTCCATTTTGTGGATATAAACTTTTTAAAATGAAGTCAGAAAAGGACTAAAAGGACCACTTGAACAAGAAGAAAATAGGTCCCATACCAACTGACACAATAATTCTCAATTTGAATGCATAATTATAGATGTTTCATAATTATAAATAATGTCACATACTTTTCATAAACAATTAATACCAATTATATAATCTTATAATAAATTTTTCACCTTAAGAACGCCTTTACAAAGAGCATCGATAGCAGTAGCGGACCACGATTTCCCCAACGACATTTTTGCTATAAATCTCGATACGGAAATTGGTAGGAATCCTAACAATGCGACTGTCGCACTGATCAGATTAGATTGAAGCCGGGACCTGATATGAATATTAATTTTAATAATTAACATATCATTACAAACATGAAACGGTCAATAGGTTCTAAAAGGTTCGAAATCTTATAGAGAAGAGTAAAATGTCATTTTCGTCCATGAGGTTTGGACGGTTTTGTGACTTTCGTCCAAAGGTTTGTTTTTCCGTTTCCGCATCTGGATCCAAAAGGTTTGAAATCTTGTCATTTTCATCCGACTCGTAACTCCATCCAATTTTCTCCGTTAAACGAGGGGTATTTCTAGTGTTTTAGACATTTTTATTAAAATTAAAAAAAAAAGGAAAAAATACAAGTTTTGTCCTTTATCTTTATACCACTTTTTAGGCGGTGTCCTTTTTAATGAATGCTGACAGGCGGTGTCCTTTACTAGGTATTTTGTTGCAACTTTAGTCCTTTACACCCGACCCAGTTAAAAAACTCTGTTAATTGTTGACAGGCGGTGTCCTTTACTAGGTATTTTGTTGCAACTTTAGTCCTTTACACCCGACCCAGTTAAAAAACTCTGTTAATTGTTGACAGGCGGTGTCCTTTACTAGGTATTTTGTTGCAACTTTAGTCCTTTACACCCGACCCAGTTAAAAAACTCTGTTAATTGTTGACAGGCGGTGTCCTTTACTAGGTATTTTGTTGCAACTTTAGTCCTTTACACCCAACAATTAACAGGGTTTTTTAACTGGGTTGGGTGTAAAGGACTAAACTTGCAACAAAATACCTAGTAAAGGACACCGCCTGTCAACATTCGTAAAAAAGGACACCGCCTGAAAAGTGGTATAAAGATAAAGGACAAGACTTGTAATTTTTCCAAAAAAAAAACACTATTGAGAAATAAAGATCCACATCTGCTGACTTTCTAGTAATGACTTTTCTTATAAACATTAACAAATAGGTAAAAGGACGAAAATACCCCTGACTTAACTTTAAAAAAAAGGATGGAATTAACGAGTCAGATGAAAATGGCAAGATTTTAATTTTAAAATTTTGGATCCAGATGCGGAAAAGCAAACCTTTGGACAAAAGTCGCAAAAGTGGTCAAACCTCAGGGACGAAAATGGCATTTTACTGAAAGATAAAGATCATAAATTTTAACAGTAGAGATATAAATGGTAATTTAGTGGTGGGGTATGATGATTGTGACAATTGTTTTACCTTGAAATTTTCTTTATAATAGACTGTTGCTGAGATCTTGCATTTACTGCCAAAAATGGGTATAGAGCAATAAAATACGCAACCTGTTGTACAAGACCGAAGCATCAGAAGACAGCTCGTAAGAATTACCATATCATTCAATATTACAGGTGTCATGATTGGCGGGTCAGGTAACGGGTTCGGCCAAAACGGGTCATTTTAGTACGGGTCGTCAAAGCGGTCTAAGTTGAGTTGAGTTGCGTAGACTCACAAACGGGTCATCTTTGTTCATTTCTATAGAATATCTTTACAAAAAAAAAAAATTAGGACCGCAAACTAACCGAACGTTCAGCGAACAGTTCGTGAACCGTTCGGCGGGCAGTTCGTTTGTGTTCGTTCGTTTAATAAATGAACGAACACGAACAGAGGCCACGTTCGTTCATCTATGTTCGTGAACGTTCGGTAACGTGTTCATTTGTGTTCGATAGTTCATTACAGTTTTAGTTTTTATATTTTATTTAAATACTTCAAAATTCCGACAAATAAAATATTTAATAGGCATCAATGTATTATATATTTTGTTCGTGAACGCATGTTTGTGTTTGTTTGTTTGTTTCCAATTGTGTTCATGAACATTAGTTTGTGTTCATGGTCGTCCGTTTGCGTTCGTTGCCTAAAATTAACAAACGAACACGGACACATTCATTTCCTTACCGAACGAACATGAACATAAAATCTCGTTCGGTTCACGAGCAGTTCGTGAACACATATATTTCGTTAACAAACGAACACAAACAAGGTCTTGTTCGTGTTCGTTCGATTCGTTTGCAACCCTAAACAAAATTGTTAATATAAAAAAAAATCAACAAAACAACTGTGGAGGTCTTATGTCTTATGCATTGAAAATAAGCTTTGGGCAATTTTCAATCCGTTTGACCCATTTTAGCTAAATTTTTTCACCCGACCCGTTGAAATTAAACACAACTCAAACTGACCCATTCGTAAGTAAATGGCGGTTTCTTAAATGATCACCTTTTCAGGAATTTGTTTAAATATTTCCAATGACATAAACGACCCAATCGAGTGTCCCACCTGCAGAGAAGACATGACGTACCGAACTTAGGTAGTTGATGCAATAAGTGAGTCCGTTACTTCATTTATTTACAATAAAATGCAAGTAAAATAAGAAAATAAACAATATCATGTTTCATAAAATATAAAATACTTCATATATATTTTAACGCACCAAAATAAGAGGGACTTTAAGATCTTGCAATTCCTGCTCGATGAAATTGATCTAACGGAACAAGAAAAAAAAAAGATTAATAATGGCATTATGTCGATAAGCGGTTATTAATGTTTGGAGAAACAGAGTCTACTTTTATGGATTAAATTTTTTGGAAAATTGGATTTTAGTAATCCAAACTTTGACCTATTGGCCGAGATTAATCCCAACTAATGTTTACGGACAGTCCCAACTTTAACCATATTTTCCTAATCCCATACTGACCGAAGGTTAACCCAGTTAATTTTTGCTGATGTGGGCTGCCACATAAGCGGTCAACGTCAGCAAAACTTTGCCACATAAGCAGTCCACGTCATCAAAACTTTGACTTATTTGCCACATCAGTAGTCCACGTCATCAAAATGTTGGCTTTTTGCCACATAAGCGGTCCACGTCACCAAAACGTTGGCTTTTTGCCACATAAGCGGCCCACGTCATCAAACTTTGCCACACAAGCAGTCCACGTCATCAAAACTTTGACTTATTTGCCACATCAGTAGTCCACATCATCAAAACGTTGGCTTTTTGCCACATAAGCGGTCCACGTCATCAAAACGTTGGCTTTTTGCCACATAAGCGGTCCACGTCATCAAACGTTGCCACATGAGCAGTCCACGTCATCAAAACTTTGACTTATTTGCCACATAAGTAGTCCACATCATCAAAATGTTGACTTTTTGCCATATAAGCTATCCACGTCAGCAAAAACTAACTGGGTTAACTTTCAGAGTTTCAGTTAATATGGGACTAATGAAGGAATATATATTCAAGGTTGTGATTGTCGGTAAACATTTCCTGAGTTGGGATTAATCCCGGTCAACAGGTCAAAGTTGGGATTGTTAAAATCCAATTTTCCTATTTTTTTAAACAATTAGAATTTGCTGACATCACAAATGATTATTGGATCATTACAACTTCAAACAGCAAAAGCGCATCCAGTTATCCAAACACTATCGCATAATTCTAAAATAATGAGAAAGATTACCTTGTGATCTATTTGTTCCTTTAATGTGAACACATTTCCGTGCTCCCAATCCTTAAAAAATCAAACAAAATCACGTAAATATCTCGAAGATTTCAAACCATACTGGATCATTGGGTAAACATGTATTTTCATAACGAAGAATTCGGGTTAGAAAAGATCTCAAGAAATATAACACACGACCGAACTAAAAATTTTGTTTTTTTGTTTTTTTGCTGGAAGAAAGAAAAAGTTTGTTCATTGTTAATAACTTTGTTCGTGACATAATTAAAAACATTTATTTATTTATTTATTTATTTATTTATTTTATTTTACCCAAAAAAAAAACATTTATTTTAGCCGAATATAGAATATTATTCCTTTGAAAAAGATTCATCATTTAGCTGACCGTGTAGCTAAACAGAAGTGTTTGAAAATACAACATAACAAGTTGTATATACGTTCCAATTTCCAAACACTAGATACTGAAAAAAATGCACAAATTGGATAAAATTACGGCTTGTAACACTATAAAGAATACCTTTTCCGAGTGTGATATATGCCCAATTGCTGACCATAAACACAAGCAGTCAAATTACGAAGTTGATCGCTAAAAAACTAATAAAAAAACCAACTTGATTTAAAATTAGTAACTGAAAAAAATGAAAAGGAGCCAAATCTCACCCGTTATAGAAGCGGCCTCTCCCATTTGCTCATAAAGGGACTCCAAAAAATCGGTGTAAAATGAAATCACTCCTGTATTACCCGAAAGATTGTTTATCAGAATAATTCATTAAAATTAAGCATAAAACATTGGTAGGGTGCTTAAATGATCATATCAGGTATGTGAAGGGATAACACTCCAAATGGTCCAATTCAGGCACGAGATATTCAGGACCGGTGCGGAAAATACGATGGTGATTCGGTATGCGCGATGCAACACCGGTTCAGATCGGATAATCACTATATTGGAGGAAACTAGATAATGACCCAACCAACTCACCATTTAAAACCATACTGACTCAAATAAACTACCTACTCTTAGATATATATTTAGAAGATATATTATTTGTATAGATGGTATTGATCTTATGTAATTGTATGGTGATTATGTTTCCTTATTATAAGTAGGTTATGATTGTATCTCTCCCTATATAAAGGGCTGATTATTATCAATAAAGATCATCAAAATTATTCACCATAAACTCCTTTATGGTATCAGAGCTACGGTTCTGACGTTCCCTTCTCCTACCGTAGCTTTTATTTTCCGGTTCCTCTTTATCGAGAACCTTTCATCCCAGCCACTGATATTAGTTTTCTTTTCTTCCAGCCGATGATATAATACTCTATTATATATCCAGCCAATAACTAATATAGTAATATCCCTTATTATTTTTCTTTTCTTCCAGCCAATGATATAATACTTTATTATATATATCTAGCCAATAACCCTTGATCTCCTAACCTCAATTCTGTCCGCCCCCAACTACCCTCAATTTTGTCCAATATCTCCTAACCTTGATTCAAAGCCCATCGACGATTATTGCAAATAACTTAAGGATCTTGCAAATCAGCTCGCTGATGTTGACCAACCAATAACTGAAGACCGTCTGGTCTTACAACTTGTTCGTGGCCTATCCAAGGAGTTCGATACCACTGCTTCATTAATTAATTCCCAGGCCGCAGATTGGGACACAGCCAGGTCGATGCTGAATGATGAAGTCATCAGACAGGCCGCTCGACAACAGCAATCTTCCACGGTTCTCGTAACCCCAGCCGCCTCTCAATCTCCGCAACCGGCTGTCCCCAGTAATCAGTACCAGCAGCCCCGTGACAGCAACAATCAGTACCAACAATCCAGCACTCAGTACCGTGGTCGTGGTCGAGGACGAAACGGACAGCAGTCTCGTAGCAGAGGAACTCGCGGCCGGGGATACAGAAGTAATAATTCAAACTGGACCTTTCAAAACTTCATGGGCCAACAATACTACCCACAGTGGGCTTGGTGGAACACACCGCCCTGCCCATACCCGACCCAGCCCAATGCACCTACACAGCCACCGTCAGCCAACTTCACAAGCTATTCGGCCCCTGCCACCTACGGCCCAAACATGGCAGCCCCTCATGTCACAGGCTGCAATGCTTTATGTCCATCAGATTTAAGTACCGCCATGAACATCAATCTCACCTACACGGACCCGACCCCACACATGGATACAGGTGTTGAGCGTCATGTCACTGACAATCAAGGTATGATTCACCACCCTGACTTATTTACTGTTAACACTAAACTTTTAGTCGGCAACGGAGAGTACTTACCAATTGAGGGCTCTGGCACTGGTTACCTCCCAATAAACAACCTTACCTATATTCTCCCTGACCTCCTTTATAGCCCCCATATTATCAAAAACTATTGTATGTCCGCCGTTTTACCCGTGATAATAATGTTTCCATTGAGTTTGATCCTTTTGGTTTTTCCTTGAAGGATCTCAAAACGGGACGACTCCTTTCCCGCCACAATAGCACAGGCGCTCTTTATCCAGTCACTCCTCCAACACTCCCACCGCTAGCCTGCTCTCTTACAGTTGCTACCTTACCCTGGCATGACCATCTTGGCCACCCTGGAAAACAAGTTTTTGATATTTTGTCTAGAAATTTTGGATTATCATGTAATTCGAACAAACTTTCTCCTTTTTTGCAACTCTTGTCATCTAGCTAATAGTAAACGTTTACCATTTTATGAATCTAATTCATTTACGTTTGCTCACTTTGATATGATACACTGTGATTTGTGGACATCTCCCATTACGAGTAAAACGGGCTATAAATATTACATGGTATTGATAGACTTTTCAAACTTTGTGTGGGTCTACCCTTTAAAATATAAATCTGAAACCTTTACCACATTTACCAAATTTCACCGACTCATAGCCATCCAGTTTAACCGATACATTAAAACCTTTCAGTGTGACCTGGGGGGGGGGGGGTTGATAACCATGCCTTTAAAGACTTTGCACACCAACACGGTCTTCTATTCCGTTTTTCATGCCCTCAAACCTCTTCCCAAAATGGAGGAGCAGAGCGCATGATTCGTCGGCTTAATGACATCATACGCTCCTTACTTATTCATGCTCATCTCCCACCATTATTTGGGTCGAAGCCCTACATACCACAACCTATTTACATAATATACTTCCTACCAAACGTTTAAACTTTTACACCCCCACCTTTGCCTTATATCTACGTCACCCCACATACGACCATTTACGCATGTTCGGATGTGCTTGTTACCCCAACACTTCGGCCACACAACCCCATAAATTACACCCTCGTTCCGTGAGGTGTATTTTTCTCGGGTACCCCCCCCCCCGATTTCCGTGGATATCGGTGCCTTGATCCTACCACCGGGAAGGTCTCCATCTCCCGTCACGTTACATTCGACGAAAACACCATCCCCACACGCACGTCCAAATACACTTTCCTTGATGATACTCTCCCACTCGGCTTCACTTTTAGCCCACCCGTACCCACTTCCGTTAAGCCTCCTACTCGCTTACACTCCACCTCACCATTCCAATACACCTACACACATCGGCCTAAACCACCTCAGCCACCACCATACGCTCCCACCCAACACCCAACTCATCCCACGGCACCCACCACCTCAGCTCAGCCCCCACCACCGTCAAATACACCACCAGCTGTACCACCCCAGCCCACTAACACTCACCCAATGACCACCCGATCCAAAGCCCAGCGTAGCTTTGTGGCCCAAACGATCTCCCCGGTACCCACATCTTACACCAAAGCCTTTGCCGACCCTCATTGGATGTCTGCCATGCAGGCTGAGTTTCGTGCTTTACAGGAAAATGAGAAATTGGAACTTGTCCCCAGACCGTCTGATAGACCGGTCATCAGGTGCATGTGGCTTTTTCGCCATAAATTTAAGTCCGATTGGTCACTTGAACGTTACAAAGCTCGACTGGTGATTAATGGTAAGTCACGAACTGTGGGTATCGACTACGAGGATACATTTAGTCCGGTAGTAAAACCAGCTACTATATGTACCGTCCTCTCCATTGTTGTTTCCGTTCTTGGCCGATTCATCAGTTAGATGTCAAGAACGCTTTTTTGCATGGCAATCTGAATGAGACTGTATTTATGCATCAACCCCCATGGTTTGTGGACAGGCGATTTCCTAATTTTGTTTGCAAATTGAAAAAGTCTCTTTATGGCCTTAAACATGCGCCTCGTGCATGGTACACCAGATTTGCCACATTTATATTATCACAGGGTTTTCGAAGCAGCGTGACAATTCTTTGTTCACTTTTTCACGGGACTCTCAAACGGCTTATCTGCTTTTATATGTTGATGATATTGTGTTGACAGCTTCATCTAATGATCTCTTACAGGAAGGTATTCGCATGCTCTCACAAGAGTTCGCCATGACCGATTTGGGTCAATTGCATCATTTTTTGGGGCATCAAGGTCACTAAGTGCTCGGATGGGTTATTTTTGGACCAATCTCAATATGCAAAAGACATTTTATCATGTGCCTCTATGTCATCTTGCAAACTATGCACCACCCCTGTTGACTTATCCTCAAAACTAAGTGCTTCGGATGGTCCCCTTTTTCCTGTTCCTACTCTCTATCGCAGCCTTGCCGGTGCCTTACAATATTTGACGTTTACTCGTCCAGACATTTCTTATGCTGTCCAACAAGTTTGCTTGTTTATGCATACACCTCGTGATCCGCATTTTGCGTTTCTAAAACGCATCCTACGGTATTTACAAGGCACAATTGACTATGGCATTCGGCTTCGCAAATCTACTACAGATTCTTTAGTTGCTTATTCGGATGCAGATTGGGGTGGTTGCCCGGATTCCCGCCGCTCTACTAGTGGATACTGTGTTTTTCTTGGAGATAATTTAGTATCATGGTCCTCCATGCGTCAGCCCATCATCTCACGTTCGAATGCTGAGGCAGAGTACAGGTGCGTCGCTAACGCCGTGGCGGAGACCACTTGGCTACGCAATCTACTTCTTGAGTTACATCTACCGCTTCATAGAGCTACAGTGGTTTATTGTGACAATGTTTCAGCCGTATATATGTCGGATAATCCGGTCCAACATCAACGGACGAAACACATTGAGATTGATATTCATTTTGTTCGCGAAAAGGTTTGTGTTGGGGATATTCGCGTTCTTCATGTGCCTTCCCCTCTTCAATATGCGGACATTTTTACCAAAGGCCTTTCCCGTCAGTTGTTTCAGTCCTTTCGTTCCAGCTTGAGCGTCTGTCCTACGCCCGCTCAAACTGAGGGGGAGTCTTGGCGATACATATTTAGAAGATATATTATTTTGTATAAATGGTATTGATCTTATGTAACTGTATGGTGATTATGTTTCCTTATTAGAGGTAGGTTATGATTGTATCTCTCCCTATATAAAGGGCTGATTATTATAATTAAAGATCATCAAAATTATTCACCATAAACTCCTTTACCTACTAATATGACTTAATATAACTACTGTGACCATCCCACGTCAGCATCCTAAGTGCGCATGGTTGAGCTGGACGTAATTGCGCGTTCATTATTGTTGTGTGTGTCGTGCAACCCATGAAGACGGAAATTCTATGCACCATCCATCCTCATGCACGTGAAGTAGATTTCTAGTAGTTAGTTTTGTGATGGATGATTAGTGGATTAATAGTGGGTGGTTGTTTATTTAATTTGAAGAATAATATTAATTTTCTAATACATAAAAAAAAAGTTCATTGTACGCTTTATTTTTCTCAGGCCCTCGCTTTTTTTGCGCCTTACGCCTAGGCCCCAAGCGAGGCCTATGCGCCTTGAGTGCACCTAGCGCCTTTAATAACTATGGATAAACCGGCCCGTGGGCTCGATACTAAAACCCTAAATACTATAGGTTCCAATAGTTTTTTTGTAAGGCTATAAATATTAGCCAGTTTATTATGTTTGCAGTCATAAGTATTATGAATTGATCTCCTAAACCTCTCAATTATTTCATGCTTCTTTCTGTTCATCTTCTTCCCAAATTGGTTCAAACCCAATTTGATACATTATCACTTTTTGTGAAAATAAATACATAAATTTTGCTTTTGATCCTATGATTCCTATATCATCTAAGTGTATGCATAATAAAAGACCACACTGCCTGCCCCCATGGGCGAAGCTTTTAAGGGGCGGGAGGGGGCGGCCGACCACCCAAACTTTTCGCTCAGTAGTGGAGAGTATGTAGTTTTGCGTATAGAAATTTTTGGATATATACGTTTTCGACCCCCGGTTTTATAGGAACTTTTAGGCCCAGTGACTTCCGCCCCCCGGTCGGAAATCTCAAGCTTCGCCACTGCCAGCCCCCTACAATCCAAAGCGAAAATTACCTACATAAAATTTTCTTTCTACCAGAAGAAAGACGCATGGTACTATGGTAGAACTAAGAAGAAAAGTACTGGTATCGGGAAAATCCGTGATATAGGGTCAAATATCGGTGAATATCACCGATAATATCGGTACTGATATTCTGGCCGATATCTCACCAAGGGACTGGATATTAACTACATAGCTTTATTTCCCTAGCCGCCCCTGACCACATGCCACGTCACCTTAACCGTTTAGGTCATCTCTAAAGTATATATATATAACGCTGGCAAGCTCAAATTAGGTCAGTATGCTTCCCGATAGATATCCATCTACCAATACCATACACATAATACTAATTCTCACACTAGAGCATGGTCACAAAGAAACCACCTTGTCTCTCTGTGGCGAGGCTAACCGGTCTTGCTGTGCGCAGAAATTATTCATGATTATACGTTAATGAAGCCGACGAAAACTTCGGAGACAAAACACTTGGAGATATTTTGAAGCTACAATATGAGAGCTTGGTTTAAAAAAGTGTGCCTTAGGCGCAAGGCACACTTTAGGAGAGTCAAAGTCAATCGTTGAATTTAGGGGCTGAAGTTTAGGAAGTAACTCTTTTATTTTTCATTTAAGTATTTCATTTCATCTTCTAGTTTTCTATGTCTTGTTTATTTGGAATTGGATTATGTAGTGTTTTTGTATCGAAGATTAGCCTCTCTCGAATCGGGCCAACTATCTTAATATTTCAATAAATCAACCTCATGTTTCCGAGTATCTATCACGCAGCAAGCTTTTGACAGCATAAAGCGCTTTTTGAATTTTTTTCAAAAAGCGCACATGAAGCATGATTTCTTGGCAGAAAATCGACCCCGAGGCGCGTGGCGTGCCTCATGTATTTCCCATATTTTGGTGCAGCAGGTTGTTGTACAACATGCTTTTCAGGTTGCACATGTACATAATTCCCATATTAAATTAAAACATATATAAAGCTTATATGTCTCTAAATATCGGGTAAATGACGCTAGAAACCTATAGGAAATATATAAAAAATTGTATAATTATTTGCGCATCGTGCGAAAAGCGGTGCACTTTTGCGCTTGGCGCTTGCCTCAGTTTTAGACCTTGTCGCTTTTGTGCGCTTCCCGCTTTCAAAACCAAGTATGAGAGTCAAAAATTTCACATATGATCAAACCTTTACTTAAATACAAGATTTATAAGGTGCTCATAAGATCATATCATATATTATTTGTTCTACTTACACTATTTTCTAAAAAATCCAATGTTGTGTACAAAGATTTACCTGGATTTCCAGGAACAAAAAGGATATGAAATCTGGGATTTGTGGGATGAATCTCAACTAACTCTGTCTTCCTACTGCATTCCCCAAATCAAAAAAAAAAAATTTGAGATGAATCATAAATACAAAACCCATGAAAGATGAAAGATAAAAATCAAAACTTTTGCATACCCAGAAACGTTGCAGAATCTGAAATTGGGAAGAGCATCTGATTTGGGGCGAAGTAGTTGTGATTTCTCATGACCCATTTGAGAAATCTTACTGCTGATAGATGCAATTGCAGAACTAAATTGAGTGTTTGTTGAATTGTTAGTTTCTTTCTTGATGAAAATGTTTTCAGATGAATTTGAATCGAGAAAATACCTGAAACGAATTTGGGGAGTGAAAGAGAGCATCACCGGCGGACCCATAATCAGTAACATACTTGTACGTTAACGTACAACTTCAAGAAGCATAACCCAAGTTTTTTTTTTTTTGTGACACCGGGCGCTGTGGCCAAGGTCGACTATTCAACCGCCGCCAGCCTCTTGGCTCTCCCCAGATGCGCGGAAACCCGACCTCTACCCGGCCGAATGCACGACAGTGGAATAATCGGTAAAACCTCACATCCCATCCAAGTCGAATCGGCGCCACCCGTATTCGCTCTTTACCTGGATGTCATAGAAAATAATGAGAAGAGTGGGAATCGAATCTGGGTCATAAGAAACACCAGTTCTTTCCCTAACCACCCCACCACTACATCATTGGCCTATAACCCAAGTTCCTTCGCTAGGGTGGGAAAACGAGTCGAGCCCATGCTCGAGCTCGATTAACTTGTGAGGGCTCGAGCTCGACTCGTTTGTAGTTTCTCAAGCTTGAGCTCGGCACGTTTATTATATATTTTAGTTAATATATTAAATAAAAATAATATGAATAATAGACTTAGGCTCGCAAGCTCGATATTAGTGGTGTAAACAAGCTCATAGGCTCGAGAGCTACTCGTGATCAGTTCGGTTAAAAGTTCGAACGAGCCGAGCCTTCACAAGCTCGACCATGAAATAGAGCTCGTTTAGTTATTTAGCCCAAGTTCGAGCCTAAAATACAAAGCTCGTTTAGATTCGCGAGCTTAAACGATCCCAAATAAAGTTTGAGTTTTTTATATATAATAATAATAATAATAATAATAATAATAATAATAATAATAATAATAATAATAATAATAATAATAATAATAATAATAAGAGTAAACTGCAATTTTACCCCCTAAAGTTAGGGATCATTGGCATGTCTACCCCCCTAACGAAATAATTGCAATTTTACCCCCCACTATTCACTGTTATGTCACAACATTACCCCCTGTTAACAGATTCTGTCAAGTCAACGTTTGTTTTGACTGTTATAATGTGTGAAAAGTCGTTTTTGCCCTTGTCTTATTAAAATTATATAAAAAATCAAGAATCAACACAAAATAAAAATTCTTCATCATCATCAGTTCATTCCAAACCCAGATCAGTTCATTCTTCATCTTCATCATCAGCAGTTCAATCGTTTAATCGTTGTGTGCTTCTTCATCATCATATTCAAACGTTTTTGCCAGATCAGTTCATTCTTCATCATCATCATCATCATTCCAAACCCAGATCATCATCATCATCAGCAGCAGCAGCAGTCCAAACCCAGATCAGTTCATTCATTCATCATCATCATCATCATCATCATCATCATTCCAAACCCAGATCAGTTCATTTACATTTGAAAGAAGCACACAAGTTCAACATCATCAGCAGCAGCAACAAATCCAGATCCACAACACAAATCACAAAATCAACGAAACAAGTTTATCATCATCAACACAAATCACAAATCACAAATCCAGATCCACAACACCGTCCGATTCGCCGCCGCTGAGTTGAATGAGATGCAACGCCGCCTGCATCTCCGGCCTTGACCACCACCACCATCAACTCCACCACCACCGCCTTCTCCTCTTCTGACCACCGCCACCATCAACTCAGCCACCACCTCCTTCCCCTTTCTCACCACCGCCACCATCAACTCAGCCACCACCTCTTTCCTATTCCAAACCCTAACCCTAGCCGCCTACAGTGGTTCCTATTCCAGATCTGGGTTATTAGATGATGTAGAAGTTGGAGTGGTGGCTAGGGTTTGTGTGCTTCTTTCTTGTCGCAAATGAACTGTTGCTGATGATGATGAACTTGTTTAATTATCAGTTCATTCCAAACCCAGATCTACATCATATTCAAACGTTTTTGCCAGATCAGTAATGAACTGTTGCTGATGATGAACTTGTGTGCTTCTATCTTGTAGGAACGACGTTGATGGTGGCGGTGGTTTGAATATGAAGAATGAACTGCTGTAGCAAGAATGAACTATCACCCTCACCTGGGATAGTGGTTTGAATATCACTGCTGTAAATTCCAATCAATATGATATTATATGAAATGGTGCAAAGCCACTAAGTAGGATGTGGTTTGAATATGAAGAATTAACTGCTGTAGCAAGAATGACAACGATGGTAGGTGAGAAGTGGGTGCAAGAATCTGTAGGCTCCATGGTTTATGAGGAATCGATTTAATGGTTTTGAATAATAATAATAATAATAATAATAATAATAATAATAATAATAATATAGGGTAAGATTACCAAAATACCCTCACCTATAAGGGTCAAACAACGTTGACTGTTAACAGGGGGTAAAAGTGCGACATAACCCCAAACAATGGGGTGTAAAATTGCAATTATTTCCTTGGGGGGGTAGACATGCCAATGACCCCTAACCTCAGGGGTAAAATTGCAGTTTACTCTAATAATAATAATAATAATATTGGCGTGCCGAACTTTTAGCTCGTTTGAGGTTCTCAAAATAGCTCGAGCCGAGCTCCGAGCTTTGGGTTTTACTCGCGAGCCGAGCTTGAGCTCAAATAAGTACGCTCGAACCGAGCCAAGCTCTAGCTTCATAAAAACATGATGAACCGAGCTCGAACCTAGTCAGGCTCGGGCTCGTTTTACTAAACAAGCTTGTTTTTTAGGTTAGGGCTCGACTCGTAAACAATTTTAAATAAACTCGGCTTGGCCCATTTACTAGAGAACTTTAAATAAGAGGTAAATGCTATTAAATATTAATAAAAACTAATATTAAACTAAAGCTCCTTAAGGCTCGACGAGCCTGATGAGTTCACATGCTAGGCTCAAGCTCGGACTCGAAAAATAAACGAGCTTTATTTTTGTCTCAAGCTCGGCTCGGGCTCGATAAGGATCGACTCGTTTCGAGTTTTTTTCTCAAGTCGATCTCGAGTAGCTCGCGAGCCGCCCTGCTCCTTTGCACCTCTATCCTCCACACAGACCCGGGTTCAAATCTTGTTGCCAACAAATTTCACCTGGAAAGAAAGTTAGAGGGTTTTACGAACCAGTTGTATTACTCCTTGAACAGTTCGGCATTATTCTCAAACGTCAAACTAATAATGAATTTCGTTTATATGCCTAAGCTATGAAGAGACATGTTAAAAAAAATAGACCACTACGAAGTAATTAAGTAAAGGACCGTGCCTAATTCATTTAAGTGTGTCTCGTTGTGATCTGTATGTCCAAAGCATCAGTTTGACAAGTTCATAAAATTTAAAGTTTGAGCATGGTGGCTGAAGACTCATATCCGAAGTCGGATATGATCCTCCGGGACGGAGCAAGATACGTATCCTTCCCCTATGCGGACCTCACTAAGTATGTCCATGCCCTCATAACTCCGAGGACGAAGATCACTTCAAGTGCGTCTAGGCGGATGACGTCATCTCAGTTGACCACTATAAATACCTTGTCAAAGTACAACACCAAGTATGATTTTCTGAACCTCCGTCCTTACTATCTCTCTCTAAATTCTCTTTCTACAAATACTTATCCTCACGCCGGAGGGTGGTCGCAGAGGGGCCCTCCCAACTCTGCGACGAGCCTAACGGTTTTCTGTTTTGCAGGAACCTTTTTCAAGTCTCTCAACAAGATCCAAACCCTCGATTACAGGCTCCGGCTTGAATTCGATTCTTTGGTTCTTCAATTGGCGCCATCCGATTTCACAAGCTCACAGTCCTTCACTTTAGTGAATTTCTTGAGCAACGAACTGATCTATGGCGGCCTCGAGTTCTATGAATTCGGGAACCATAGCTGTTAGTACACAAACTACAGCACCAGCAAGTGTTAGCTCCATAACTTCAGCTCCCTTGAGTTCAGGGCCAGGAACAACTCTGCCGTTCATACTGATTCCAACCTCTCAAGCATCAGAATTCGATGCCGAATTCTTGTCAAAAAATGCAAGTCTTCTTCGAAGACTAAAAGCCCAACAGGCCAGAAATGAAGAGATCCTCGGTTTACGAACCAGGCTCTTTCATGACGAAACTCCAGTAAGGACTATGGGTCCTACAACATTCACTCCTCCTACTTTCCCTACAGTTGTTACCTTGGAGACTTATACTGGATACGTGCAGGGATCCTCCGGACCATCTCCAGCAATGGCAATACGAAACGAGATGCAAGTAGAAGCAACTCCTGATCCGGAACTCACTAAGCCGCATCATCCGGTCTCCATGACTGCTAAGTCCAAATTCAGTGCTCGTATCACACACGCCAAGCTCCCTCTGAAGCTTAAGATGCCTACTACAGTCAAGAAATATGACGGTACCACTGATCTGGACGATCACATGTTTGACTTCGATGGGGCCGCACATGTGGAACAATGGCCGATGCCGGCATGGTGTTTCATGTTCGCACAGACCCTTACCGGAGCTGCTCGGGTATGGTTTGATGCTTTGAATGAAGGAGAGATTAATGACTTTGAGGAATTTCGAAGATTATTCCTCCAGAACTTCAGCCAGCAAAGGCATTATTCCAAAGAAATCACCGAGGTACATAACATACGGAGGAAAGACGGGGAGTCCCTGGATAGTTTCATCAATCGGTTCAACCGAGAGAGTATGCAAATCAGCGGAGTCGTGGACCAACTACGAATTTCCGGATTCTGCCACGGAGTCCGGAACAATCAGTTGGTCGAAAAATTACATGAAAACTTCCCTAAAACAATGGAGGTACTCATGGAACGAGCTAGGGCATTCGCCCGAGGAAAAAACGCATGTAATCCGGCACCAGAGTAAGAGCACAAGATGTCTTCTTGGAAGAGAAATGGCGGTTCCGTGTTCGACAAAACTCTGTCCGGAAGTAGGGGCGATCCCACCTTTACAACAGAAATGACAGGCCTCAACGGGGGAGAAGCTCTGGGGCAAGGTTTTACAACCTGTCAGATCTTTCCAAGACTCCGAGCGAAATTCTCAGTGCCGAAGGAGCAAACTTCCCAGCCCCACCTAAGCTCCGAAATCCAGGAGACAAAAACTCCAAGAAATATTGCGAGTATCATCATGCACGAGGTCATAATACGGATAATTGTTGGTCTTTAAAGCAAGAAATAGAAAAAGCAGTACGGTCCGGTAAGTTGTCGCATCTAGTGAAGGAAGTTAAAGAAGGAAAATCTTCAGGAAATTCGGCAGATAATCCGAACAATCAGCCAGCTATTTTCATGATCAAGAGAGCAAATAATCAGGGCATCAAGCGGTCCAATCAGCACATGGCCGCTTGGATGCAGCAACCAATTGCCTTCCCCCCAATTTCCCCTGGAGAAATTAAAGACGGACCTATCATAATATCTGCAGTAATAGCATGCCACAAGGTTCGGAGAATCTACGTTGACAGCGGAAGTGCCACCGAGATCATGTACCAACAATGTTTCCAACAGCTAGCTCCGCAAATGAAAGCGAAGCTGATACAAGTCTCCATACCGTTGGTAAGCTTTTCCGGAGAGGTCGTACAGCCAGTTGGACAAATCACCTTGCCAACAACATTGGGAACCGGAAGTTTGGTAAGAACCGTCAATCTAACATACCTAGTGGTGAGAGCAAGGTCTATCCATAATGTCATATTGGGAAGACCAGGGATGTGTGCTTTCGGTATCATTAGCTCCACCATTCATGGGTCGTTAAAGTTTCCCACAGAAACAGGGGTAGCAACCCTAGACTCCGAATCAACAATACATGTAGCCGAAGTGCGACAGAGCGAAAGGAACGTACAACCTACGTCTCTCCTAACGGAGGAATGGGCCATACATCCCCACTTTCCAGAGCAGAAAATTGCAATCGGCGCCCAGCTTCCTGAGCGTACTAACAAACGGTTGTGGAAACTCCTGTCCAGTTCACTTGACGTATTTGCATGGCAAACCTCCGACATGGTTGGAGTTCCCTGGTGTCTGGCCAAGCATAAGCTAAAAGTATCGCATTCAGTAAAACCAGTCGCTCAAAGAAAAAGAAACATGGCTCCAGATCGCCAAAAGGCCATCTCCGAAGACGTACGGAAACTGCTAAACGCCGGAATCATCAGAGAAGTGCGGTATCAAACCTGGGTCTCCAATCCGGTAATGGTAACAAAGAAGGACAAAACTTGGAGAATGTGCGTTGATTTTTCTGACCTGAATAACGCATGTTCGAAGGATTGCTACCCTTTGCCGGAGATTGATCTGAAGATTGATTCCTTGTCCAGCTTTCGCCTCAAATGCTTTTTAGACGCATATAAAGGTTACCACCAGATACAGATGGCTCTGGAGGACGAGGATAAAACGGCTTTTGTAACAAATGAAGGCCTTTTCTATTATACTAAAATGCCATTTGGGCTGAAAAACGCCGGAGCAACGTACCAGAGGTTGATGGATAAAGCATTCAAGGATCAGATTGGATGAAACTTGGAGATATACGTAGACGATCTGGTCATCAAGAGTCAAGCCGAAGACAACATGATCGATGACATACTCGAAACCTTTGCGCGGCTTCGGAGTATCAACCTCAAGCTTAATCCAAAGAAATGTTCGTTCGGTCTAGAAGAAGGGAAGTTTTTGGGTGTTTGGGTAACTCAATCCGGAATCAAGGCACATCCGGATAAAATCAAAGCAGTAGTATCCATGCAATCCCCAAAAACGGTCAAGGAAATTCAATCGCTGAATGGTAAGTTAGTAGCTCTCCACCATTTCATCTCAAAAGCCGCCGACCGCACTATTCCTTTCATGAATGTGTTGAAAAAACGAACCGGAAAGGGTCAAATAGAATGGACGACGGAGGCTGACACGGCGTTTCAGGAATTAAAAGTTTGCATTGGGTCTTTACCCACACTAACTGCTCCGATCACCGGAGAAACTGTTACAGTTTATCTCTCCGCTTCGCATTTTGCTATAAGTGCAGTACTTGTGGTACACCGGGATCAGGCGCAAATACCGGTCTACTATGTAAGCCGCGTCCTGAAAGATTATGAAACTCGGTACCCAATAATAGAGAAACTGGCACTTGCTCTAGTTCATGCATCCAGGCGCCTCCGAAGGTACTTTCAGGCATTCAATATAGAAGTACAAACTGATCTGCAGATCCAACAAATTCTCAGAAAGCCGGAAGTTTCTGGACGCCTCACCAAGTGGGCAATTGAGCTCAGCGCTTTCGACATCACCTACCGAACTAGGGGTCCGGTCAAAGGTCAAGCTGTGGCAGACTTCCTTGCAGAAGTACCGGTCGGAGAAAGCACCCAAGGGAAGTCCACTCCCCCAAAAGTCTGGAATTTGTATACTGATGGAGCCTCCAGTAAAGAAGGGTCAGGGGCCGGATTAATCCTGATAGATCCAGAAGGGATAAAGTACACTTACGCTCTGCGTTTTGAGTTCAAAACTTCCAACAATGAAGCAGAGTATGAAGCCCTACTCGCAGGACTCCAAACCGCGGCCAAGGCTGGTGCTACCTCCGTGCTGGCCCATGTTGATTCATTACTTGTTGCCAATCAGGTCAATCAAGAATACGAAGCCCGTGAAGAAAACATGATCCGGTACTTGAGTCAAGTTATTAACAGTTTGATTTCCTCATTCGATTCATGCAAAGTAGTTCACATACCACGAAGCAAGAACAAAAAGGCGGATGCTTTGAGCAAGCTTGCTTCAGTAGCATTCTATCACTTATCAAAAGAAGTGCTAGTCGAAACTTTACAAACTCCGGCCATCCACCAAAAAGAGTTCGTTATGTCAATCTCCGTCCAGGAAAGGTCATGGATGACTCCGATCTTGGAATATTTGGAAGATGGCACACTACCGGAAGAAAAAGGTCAGGCCCGAAAACTCAAGGTAAAAGCATTACAGTATCAGGTCCATGATGGACAACTTTACCTAAAGACCTTCTTGGGGCCGCTTCTGAAATGCCTAACTCCGGAGGAAGCCAGTTATATCATAAGAGAAATTCATTGGGGAATATGCGGCATCCACTCCGGGCCAAGGATGGTGGTAGCCAAGGCTATGAATGCTGGTTATTTTTGGCCAGGCATGCACCAAAGTGCAGTTAATGAGTTACAATCATGTGAAGATTGTCAGCGGCACGCTCCCGTCAGTCACCGAGCAAAAAACAACTTGGTTCCCGTAACCTCCGCATGGCCATTTCAAAAATGGGGGGTTGACATCGTTGGTCCTTTTCCAGTTTCTACCGGAGGAGTAAGATTTTTATTGGTGGCCATCGATTACTTCACGAAATGGATAGAAGCCAAACCCCTCCGAACCATCACAGGGGATCAAGTGCTGAGGTTTGTCTGGGAGAATATAGTATGCAGGTACGGGATGCCGCTCTGCATCGTCAGCGACAACGGGAAACAATTTGCAGAGAAACCATTTAAAACCTGGTGCGAAAGGATGCATATAGAACAAAGTTTCACTTCGGTCGCCCACCCCGGGGCCAACGGGCAGGTAGAGAGAGCCAACCGCAGCATCGTGGAAGGCATCAAAAAGCGGTTGGGGAAAGAAGACGTCTCTTGGGCGGATGAACTACCGCACGTCCTATGGGCTCATAGGACGATGCCGAAGACAAGCACCAAGGAAACTCCTTTCAGTCTGACGTATGGTACGGAAGCAGTCATTCCTGCCGAGGTAGGAATACCCACCCTTCGCATGCGACAAAGCCAAGAAGAAAACGAACAAGAACTCCGAATGAACCTTGACTTGGTCGAAGAAAGGAGAGAACTTGCGGCCATTCGAGAAGCGAAATATAAAAAAGAGTTGGAAAAGCATTACAACTCTAAGATAAAGGAGGTCCGGTTCAAAGTCGGAGATTACGTCATGCGGAGTAACAAGGCGAGCTTGGCCGAGGGGACCGGAAAAATGGCTCCAAAGTGGGAGGGTCCTTACCAGATCAAAACGGCAGGAAAAGATGGTGCATACACTTTTAGCAGAATGGACGGAACCTCCGTCCCTCGCACTTGGAATGGTGCGCAACTTAAGAAGTGTTTTCTTTAAAGAACTTTATGTTTTGATAATAAGTTTGTAAAATGGAGGTTACGGCCTCCGTCATTTCTTAGTTCCTTGTAAAGCGGATGGTTCTTCCCGCACCCTTTATACTATTCAAAGAACTGCGGAGGGTTTTACCCGCATCCTATTTTAAATGTTTTTACCATGAATTAACCGGAGGAGCGTAATTCCGGACAAAATACATAAAAATGATATAGATTTATCATAAAGTTGCAACTTATAAATAATCATCGGCCGAATCAGGGGACTAACCCTAAAAGGAAGGGACGAACTGGTATCGTTCGTATTTCCTTCACTTAGAAAATTATCCTAAGAAAGTAACAAAACATAAGTCGGATCCGTACCTAAATAAGAACGTTCTAAAAAATCGAAAATGTACACATTAAAACATGGAGGCATGCACAAAAATGGCTACATCAGAATAACCGGATGTACATAACCGGAAGATATTAAAACTATTTACACTGAAAAGGATAATTGTCAAGTAAGAACATCATTACAAGTCAGAACAAGGTGCATACCCCAAGCTACCGGATATGTCCACCCTAAAAAAAATCACAATTCAAACAAGTTAAAAACTACCAAGGTGCATACCCCAAAGAGCCGGGTATGTCCACCTTACTTCTCCGAAGATCCGCTATTTGCAAAAGTTAAAGCCTCTTTTATTTTGAACAATGGTTCGTTAACTAACTTGGGGAGATCTTCAACCACCGGAAAGATAAGAGAATCGAAACATGCAACCGCCGTATTCAGCTCCTCTGCGGCATTACGATTCAAGAGCGGAACCTCTGCGTAGGGGGTCTTCAATTTTAAAGCATGAAGAAAGCCGTTGTGAAGGCCGGAATTAACACCAACCGCACTCATGGCATTGTTCACAGCAGCTACGGTGGCTGTCATCTCCCGACCCTTGTGTATATTCTTAGCAAGGAGTTGTGCTCCCTCCGAAAGAAGCCAGGTCTTCGTAGCATGAAGATCATCAACCGAAGCTTTTAAAGCAACATTCTCTTTCTTGATTTCTCCAACCTCGGCTTCATAACTGCACTTCATTTCTTCATTTGAGCTTTCAGGTCGGCTTCCCCTGTTTTTAGCACGTCCCGCTCTACACAAAGTGTTAGAAATAATAATGCAAAAAGAAATTATAATCAAAAGAGGTACGTACCGGCCATCATGTTTGCATAAGCTAAGCGAGCATTATTAAAGGATTCCTCCATCTTCGCCAGCACCTACTTATGCTCCTCATCTTTCTTTCGCATGGACTCAGAAAAATTCTTTAACTCCGTATTATCCGGTCCCTCTCCTCGACAGCAGAAGCAGCAGCTGCTTGGGAAGACTGGTTCTGAAGAGTTAAGGACTTGATTTTTTCCTGATGAGTCTAGAGCTCCAAAGCAAGCTGAGCAATCTTCTTCTCCGCCTCCGGAGTTTTTTGGATTTTACGTTTCAAAAATCGGGTCTCTTTTTCTAAGTTTTCCCTCACCGACTCCGCCTCCACCCACCGCCGATAGAGCTCCGTCACAAAAATGTTCGATTGGGCTTGATTAGTCAAAACAGCCACACCCAGATCTTGGCTCTTCATCTTCCGGCTCCTAGCGTGATCAATCGGAGTATTGATATTGAATAGGAGAGTTCTGGTGACCAGCTCATCCATCATAGAGTGTTTATTTCGAATATCCCAATGCGGAACAAACTTATCCTCAGCCGTTGCGGGATCAATCTCCATATCATCTGAAAACACATCTGCATACCGAAAGAATGACATCAACTCAGGTCCGAACCAAGAGGGAGGAAGAGAGGACACTTGGTCTTCTTCCTCACCAATAAAACAGTCCGGACCCAAGGATGAACCCAAAGTCGTACCTGAAAAAGTTACCATCTTGTGCTCACCAGGAGTTTTTCCAGCCCCCTTACTGGACACCTCCGGGTTCTCAACATCCATACTCTCCACCTCATTGACCGGAAGGAAACCACCAGAAAAAACAGGAGTAGGTTTGGAACGCACTAAGGCGGCTTCCTTCCTCGAAAACTTCCCACCTGTAAGATGCTCATCCAGCTCAACCATCACATCGCTGCCCGAATAAGAAGAACCCTGCTTACCTTTCTTTAATTTCGGCATCGGAAGAGCGTCAGAAGAACGGATCTGCAAAGACTCCGTCTTCCTTTTACGAACCAGAGTCTGCTGTTTTACTTCATGATCAACACCTTTATTTTTCAAAGAAGCAGAAGAGGGTCGGTATCGAAGGGCCTCATCCAAACTACGAACCTCCGGGTCGCTATCCACGTTATCAAGAATTGATTTCTTGCCAGCCTGTGAGCCGGAGGAACCGGCAGCACCTTTTGAAGACGTAGGAAAAGAAGTAGTTTCCGCCGCAACTTGATCGAGTGCACCTTGGGGGATTTAGGAAGTGGTTTCCGCAGCAGCTTGTTCGGGAACATCTTGGGGAATGACAGACCGAATCTCCTGGGCCGAAGGGGCCACTTGCTTCATAAGAGGAACTTCTTCCTCGCCTTGATCTTCAAGATCGAAGTCAAAAACGTCAAAACTTGGAACCTTCAGAGCATCCAGGAGAGACATTATGGCACCTACATTTTCGGAGAAAAACAAAACAAATTAGTCAGGCAAGAAGATAAAAACGCCAAAGGGGAGGCAAAGGGCCGGAACTTACGATCGTGTTTCCTACGAATGACCGGCCAATCCCTATCCCCTTGGCTCCACTGAAAACAGACTCGACCTAGTAAAAGAAAATGCTCATGGAGGGGACGGATAGGGGACTTGTGCTCTATCAAGGCACGAGCAAGATCTTGGTCGAAGACGAAGTCTTCGCCTAATTCAAAAGACATTGTCTGGTCCTTGAACCGCCATCTCATGTCCTCCGGAAGGCAACGATCGTCCAGCCAGAAAAAATTATCTTTCCAGTTCTTCAGGCTGGACCTTTCGTCGGACGAAGGGGAAGGTATGCCCTTCCGATGGGCAAACGTGTACCAATCCCCTGCGGTAATAAACTCATAAAAGTACTGGAAGACATTTAAGTCCGGTCTCCGGTCTAGAGCCCTACATGATATTTCAAAATGATTCACACGACTAAGTCTGAACGGGTTCACTTGACTAATGTGAACTCGAAAAAACTGAAGCACCCTCATCAGGAATCTCGAAAAAGGAACCCGATAGTTCGCGAAATTGCAAACACGGGTATAAAGAGGAAACTTCCCCTAACGGAAAGGGTAAATGGTTTCGTTCTTTGAAGGAAGAACCGGACTCAAATCTAACGGGATCTTGTATTCGCGAATAAACTTATCCAACTGGTGTTGGGTAAGCACGCTCACACTCTCCGACATATTATCTTTACCCGGAGCCATATTATCAAAGACAAGAAAGAAGACGCACCTTTGAATGGAAGAGGTTAAGTAAAAAACCAGAGAATAACAGTGGAGAAGAAGAAGATGAGAAGAAAAAAGAAAGTAAAAAGAAAGTGGTAAAAACTGATTTTATAGGGGCTTTTAAGTCGGTTTGGGAGCCATCAAATCGAGCCGTCGTTTCAACTGACGTTTACGGTTTCCAACGCAAGGTTCCGCAACAGTCACATGTGGGTGACTGACGGTCAAATAACTTAAGAAACCCACGATACATCAGCACCACTCAGATCACGCCACATCATTCTGCTCAAACCACTCAGATGGTGACACGTCACTCGCATAAAGAACAAATCGAACAATAGTTTTGCTAAGTCCTTTGCAAGATTTAACAAAACTGGGGGACTTGAAGACTCATATCCGAAGCCAGATATGATCCTCCGGGACAGAGCAAGATACGTATCCTTCCCCTATGCGGACTTCACTAAGTATGTATGTGCCCCCATAACTCCGAGGACGAAGATCACTTCAAGTGCGTCTAGGCGGATGACGTCATCTCAGTTGACCACTATAAATACCTTGTCAAAGTACAACACCAAGTACGATTTTCTGAACCTCCATCCTTTCTTTCTCTCTCTAAATTCTCTTTCTACAAATACTTATCCTCACGCCGGAGGGTGGTCGCAGAGGGGCCCTCCCAACTCTGCGACGAGCCTAACGGTTTTCTGTTTTGCAGGAACCTTTTTCAAGTCTCTCAACAAGATCCAAACCCTCGATTACAGGCTCCGGCTTGAATTCGATTCTTTGGTTCTTCAGTGGCAGAGCAATCAGCAATCATATGTTTGTTTATAAACAGATAATTTTTATCGGATAGGATCACTAAGATCTTTTTGTTAGGTTAAGTTGGTTATTGAATATTTTTTGCCAGATTTTGAGTGTAAATCTGGGATTTTGTATTTGGTTTGTAAATTTGTATAAGTTTTTTTTATGTGATTCCAATTTCAGCTTAAAATTTGTTTGGGGATGAAAGAATTGTATGTACTTGTTGATACAACAAATAATAGACCAAGGCCTGTAGCGATATCTCAGGGGTAAAAGGGTTCAAGGTTTCGATTAGCCTAACGCAGGTCGTGGGGTCCCCCCACGTTTGTAGCACGTGGAGGCGGATCACTTTGTTATTATTCACTTTGAATTCTGGCTTGAAGGGTTCAACCCAGAATGTCTATGTTAAGTGAGATAATATTGTAGTGAGCCGAGAATAGAACAAGCATGGAGCAGGTTCTAGAGAGGAGAAGTAAGATCAGAGATCAAGGGTTATCTGAGTTGATCTGGAATGGCTGGAATGAATGGCAATAGGCTGTTATTTATAGGGAAAGAATATTCTATAAGAGGAAGCCTTTGACCAGTGATCCTTGGCTACAGTGAGGGACTTGCCCATTTGAGGGTTGAAGGGTTTAGACCTGCGGGTAAAAGCGTGTTCTCTGTGCACTTACTCTCTTTTACGGCTATGAGAGTGTTGGACACGCAGAGGGTGATGTGACAAGGCCCTGACTTGTCTTTTTACTGTTCATGACCGTTGGACTATTTCCGAACCTTTTAACCTTTCAACCTTTTAAGCTGTTGTGTTTCTAATCAGGTTTATTAAGGTTTGAGCTACCCCTGTCATCAGCCCCCCAAGTCAGAGGTATTTGGGGTGTAAGCTCAAATGATTCTGACTTTTGTACACGATTTTTATTGCTTAAAGGCTTCAAGGCTTGAAAGGTTATCAGGTGTCTAAGTTTTTTGGATTTGAATTTTGAAATGACAGTTAATGTGATGGATGGCAGTTTTTTGCCTTTTGCGTAATAATAATTGCCTAGACTTCACTTTATTTTTTCTTTCGATCGTCTCTCCTGGGTGCTAGCAAAGATATGTATGTGAGTTATTCTTGTCTCACTAGAGGAAGTTGAGGCTTTTTGTAAATAATGGGGGATCGATCCAAAGTTTAATCCGGTGGCTCTGGGTTTACATAAATCGATCGATCAATGTCCCGCTGGTTCAATTGCTCTTTATTGTTGTCATTTCGAGTTTTACAACTTGTGTCATCCGTTTTCAGTCTTTGTTCTGAATATTTTAGAGTATTATCGTGTGTCATTTGTTCAGTTGCATCCTCAAGGTCTTGCTAGGATTTTACATTTTGAGGTTTTATGATAGGGTATGACCCATCGTTGTTGTTCCGATGTTTCTTCCGTTTGACCAAGAACGACGATTGGGTCACGTTTGAGATATCCCAAGTTGATGTTTGTTTGACTTCCTCAATGGTTACTACCTTTGGTTCTTTGAAGGACCGATTTTTTTGGATTTCAGAGTCCATTGTTCCTTTCAGGCTTGTTTGGAGGCATCCTTATGTTGTTTTGAATGAGCTTGAACCTTTCAAACACGAGATAGATGGTTGTTGAAGTTTATTAGGGGGTGTCCTTCCAGGCTTTGTCCCTTTCCCGAACATCTTTTAGTGTTGGTGGATGTTAGCAAGTTGTGGGACAAGCCGGATCGTGACCCTGTGCTCGTGAGAGATGATCAAGGTATGATATTTTGTATTTTCTGCTTATGTTATATTTTATTTGTTGCAGTTATGTTTGCCTTAGACTTTATCAAGAGCGATGACACATCTGATGTTGTGTTTGGAGATGCCGAGGCTACAACCGGCGAAGATGTTGTTGTTAGGGGCACTGAACATAGGTTCGAGGGTTCAGGCTATGTGAACGTTCCCAATGTCAAGGGTTTCACCAAAGTTGTTGCTTCCAAAGTCTCTACTCATCGTTCGAGCTGTTGTTTGATAAATACTGCTGACCAACCATCGGCTTCTGAGCCGGTGGAACTAAGTAATGACATAGAGGCTTCAGATGATTTAGAAGTTGGGGTTGGGGAAAATCAAAAAAGGACAAGGGACGGCCCTTGGTGGTTTGGCGGGTAAAAAGGTTGTGAGCTTGAAGGGTTCCGGGAAGGGTGGTGAAGGTTCCACTAATGTTAATCTAGGGGAGTTTTATGTGCCGGATTGGAAGGTCACAGTTGGTGACAGCTTCAAGCCTTCATCCGTTTGTGAGGATGTTCTTACCCACTTTGATTCTCCTGTTGTTCGAGGTTCTTGCTCATCATGGACGATGAACTGATGATTTTGAAAATGATGATGGGTGCTTGCAACCTTGCTACCTTGCTTCTTGAGGGTGTATCCCGATTTCGAAGAAAGGATGCAAGAATATGAAGTCTTTTCGAAGAAGAGGGATGGGATGAAATCTTCAATGGTTGCTTTGAAAGAAGCTGAGGGATACGCTAAGAGGGAGAAAGCGTTGCTGTTTGAAGATTTTTAGGAATTTTCTTCCCGCACAAGACTGAATTGGAAAAGCTCTTGGAGACTGACAAGGTTCAAGTCAGGGTCGATAAGGCTGCCTTGGAGCTTCAGAAAAAAGGCCTTATTAGAGGAGAAAGAAGGGTTAAAGGCTTCACTTGCCCAGGCAACTAGTGATAATAAATGGCTCATTGAGCATGAATTCCAGCAAGTGGTTAACTATCTTCTCCATTCATCGGAGTTCAAAAAGGTCTTGGGTGATGTGTACACCGAGCTTCTTGCTCATGGGAGACACCAAGATTTGTTTGCTGGTTACAAAGCTTTGTAAGCCTGGGGAGCCTTAGGAAAAGTCTTCTCTTTTTCAACCCAAAGCCTTCGAAGTTTTCAAGGAAACTGTTTTGAAGGTAGGGCATATTATTTACCCTTATGTGGGTGAAGTCTCCAAGTATTTTGGTAAACCTTTGCCTGTCTTGCAGGAGCTAAAACCCAAGGGCCTTAATGAGGCTGTTTGTAACGAAGTGTTGAAGTCCCTCTCGAAGAAACGTCCTTGCTCCGGAGATAGCGAGGAAACGTGTGCTGAAGGTGGTGAGGGCTCAAAGGGTTCAAACCTTGAAGCCTCCGAGGCAGTGGGTGCAGCAGGGAGGAAAAAGAGGAAGGCTAAAAAGACCCAAGATGATGGAGGTTCGAAGAAGGATGATGCATCAAAGTCTGCCATCCATGACGTTGCTAAGTGAAGAAGAAACCTTAATTCATAGCTTTCTTAGCATGTCGAATAATGTTATGGGTTGTTTGTTTGAACATCTTTTTATTTTAAAGGAATCGTCTAGATCCCTTGGTGGTTAAAGCCTTGAAGGCTTGTGGACAATGTTTTATGTTTGATGGCCAGTATGGCCGTTGCTATCTTTAACTTATCTTGCTATGTTGTTCTATTTATTCCCTTGCGTTTTCATTGATTTTGCATGTTGTCTTTGTTTTGGGTGGTGCATCTTATGTTATTTATACCTTAAAGGGTTCAGTGCTGCAGTCACTTAGTGATCGATGTCGTAAGGTCGGTCAAAAATATAATTATAAAGTGTCCTATTCACCTTTTACTAGTAAAGGGCAAGTAGGGTGTCGAATCCACGGGGAATCAGTGGAAAGTATGAAAGCTCGTTGTTTTTAATGATTATCTAATTCTAAACTAATTGCTTTTTGCTGATTAAGAGAGTTATTAGAAAAACAAATGTAATGAATGTGGTTGTAAACAATTATGAGAAAAATGACCAATCTCCGGGTTTTCAGGTTGTGTAGAAACACGGGTAACCTAATTACTACCAATTGGAAATCACATAGACATGATTTGCTAACTAATTGTTTTGATAAATAATTAACAGATAATATATTTGGTTGCAATGATCCACGATCGAAACCGAAAGATTGATGCAACTGAATAGTAACCTAATTAATTACCAATCCTAGATTTCATACACATAAACAAGTTCAATGGTTAAAGGTTGAAGAACAATGACAACTTAGAATTTAATCCCAATTGTTGATGACAAAACCAAATAACTGATGAACGAGTATGCAATGATAATCCAACAATGTTTAATCAAAAACAAATAAACAATAAAGATAAACTAACCAAATGATTAGTCAAATCTCAATCCAAAAGTTTGTAAAACTAGGTCAACCTGGTTCCTAACACAAACCCTAGTCCCGAAGATGATCACGGGAGGTTTAGCCGCTCATGCTCTTGATTTGATCTTCAATCTTGATGAGAAATTGCATGATTGATGATTAGAAGATGATTGGAAGGTGTAGAATGGTGGAAGAATGCCCAAAAATCCCCTAATGGTCTCCCCAAAATCGTCACCCCAGAATAGAATAGGAGATCCTTATAAAAACCTAATTTTCGCACTTTAAACCTGATTTCCGTAACCCCTGAACCGTAGGCTACTGTCAGAACCGTAGGCTACTGTCGGCAGCTTATTCACAAAACTGTTTTCTTCATAACTTCTTCGTTTTAACTCTGTTTTCTTCCCCGTTTGCGCCCACATATTTGTAATCCAATTCTCTATCATATCATGCTTTGATATCTTTATTTACTCTCCATTTGCATTCTTCAAAACACCTCTAATCTTCATATTTAACCTGCAAAGCATCATTTTCTCATAGTTATCCAATTCCACACATATAAACACTCAAATATGCATAAGATTGGACATTAAACACATATAAATCACAATCCAAATACCATCCATCACATCCCCACACTTGACCTTTGCTTGCCCTCAAGCAAATCCATTCGAAACGTTATCACGGATAAATAATGAATACCCCAAACGCCCCCACTATGCATTAGCTAGGGTCCAAAGTCATACCCCATTCCTAGAGTAGCATTAGATGTGTTGATTCAGCAAGCAAACACAGTACACATTTTTGAAACAAAACTCGCCCAACTAAGCCTAACATGCTCCCGGTTTTTATTTTCATGCAACACACCCCTCACAATTTGTCGCTCCCCTCGGTTTAATATCTGAACTAGCATGTAATGCGCTAGTATGAAACACTCACTAACCAAATATGAAACTCTGTATTCATATGCTTGTATGACAATCACACCTCCACTCTATCACATAGACAACGCACATATCTAAAGGACTTACGGGTTTTGGGCTTAGGGTAAAGGTGGTGAATTTTTGGCTATTTTAAGTGGCTAAGAGAACATGAAGATACCAACACATGACAATTTTTATTCACTCACACTAAACTTAATAAATAACATAGATATATTTTTCTTTAGCCGCCTATTTCGACCATTTGGCCTATTTACTTGGCTGAATTTTCTCTTTTTTTTTTTCACAACATAAACAACTGAACACATAGATTGTCATTTGCGGTTGGTAATGTAACGGGTCGGTTTGGATAATGATTCGGGTTTGACAAACGAACAGGTATAAGGCTCAAAGTTGGCTACTATGGTTAATCTTTTTTTTTTTTTTTTTTTTTATGACAATCGGTTATCAAAGGTGTAAAAGAAAAAGGGGATCCTAATGTGCCTTTATCATTTATGTGCATATATCAAATCCAGAGTCTCAGCATGTATCGAATCACACAAGTTCTAAAACAGAGAAACATACGGCCTACTCTCAACAAATGAATATATAAATCTCAATTCAACTAACATTCTAGTAGGCTCAAAATCTCACTAACGTGGGGAATAA
Source organism: Helianthus annuus (assembly GCF_002127325.2). Taxonomy (NCBI): domain Eukaryota; kingdom Viridiplantae; phylum Streptophyta; class Magnoliopsida; order Asterales; family Asteraceae; genus Helianthus; species Helianthus annuus. Next base: position 74,297,256 of record NC_035445.2, read on the forward strand.
GGTTACCGATGTGTGCATGCATTTATTACCAACAACTTGTCACCCCTAGTTAGGCAAGTTCTAACCATTTTTTTTTTAAAAACACCTGCTGAAAACGGCTCATATTACTATTCTGTAAGATTAGACCATGACTAAGGACCCACGCACCACAAGCAGAGACGATTAGATGTACTGAACAAGCCGCTTTAACGCCCGATTAGACCACTTTTAAGACAAAAAGTTAAAAATTTTCAATTTTTCAAAAACTTCCCTCATCCCCACAATTGGGATACATTGTCCCCAATGTATAGGTTTTATGGTCAAATGTGTGATTTACCAACATGCAATTTATCCCATTCAAGCGACTCATTTCAACCACCCATCCATCTACACAAGACAAAAACCCACTAATACCATACCCAACACATAGTATAATGTTTTACACCACCAAAGAGACAACCACATAAATCCTACACAAATAAACAAAACAAAACACCGCCAAACCGCCTATGGTCTAAACCACCACCCAACACACAATATAAGAAAATTACAAAACACAAGAGATAGGAAGAACACATGGACCTGATCGACACCGATCAGCGAGTGCTCAGTGATAACGATGCTGAGGAGGTCCAAAGATGGACGTCAACGTGTCCACAAATTCCCCGAATCCAAATGCTCCTACTACCCGACCTTCCTCCTGATTTTGAGTGCGCTCTCGGTGTGGGTCCACCCACTCTGAATGGTGAACCGGAGGCACCGGGTAGTCAACTGAACCATCATAAGGCGGAAGTGAAGTGTACTCAATGTGTGGTGGGTTTTCCACCACCGGTTGACCTGTACGCCATGCTGTGTGCAACCGCCTCTGTCGAACCATCCTGAACACTCGATGTCCCAACTCTCTTTTGTCTTACGGATCGTGCTGACGCTGGTTCGGACAAACTAGCAACACCCTTATTCTTGCTTTTGATTATCCTGCCCATCCTTTGTCGCTTAAAACACTTGCGTGGACCTAGATTGAACGTCTGGTAACAAAAAAAAACGAAAACCCCCATTTTTAAAACTTAGGGTTCGTCACTTCCTTCTCTGATTCCTTACAAACGAGCGAGAATCATAGAAAACGAGCACTGAGGTTTTGTTCTCCTCGAAAAACTAAGCAAGTTACACCCAAGAACCACTCGATTTGGTGCAGATTTCGCGAAACTAGAGGTTGAAGATGACAATGGCGTCTAGGGTTCTTTCGTGAGAGATGATACTGGCGTGTAATTCGTTTTATTTTGATGTGGTTTTTTTTTTAACAACTCGGGTTATAACAATGACCCGACCCACATAAATATCCGGACCCATGCCCTTCAAGACCCATTTTAAATGTGGCTGTTGAGAACATACCGTAGGTTACTTGCCTACGGGAGTTAATTGTTGCCATCTTGCTGTTCAATTCCCACCGTAAGGTGGAGACTCCAAAGTAGCCTACGATTAAAGTTGCTTTTTCTTTTTGACCTTCATTCACGTATACCCCAACTAACACCCATAAATGGCAATTTAATGTTTTACTTTCACAATTTTAATTCCAACACCATTTTCAAATGCTTTCAAATACATAAATGGTTTTAAATGGGAGTTACGTGAAATCATGAATGGTTTCAATTTTTTTTTAAATAAATAAGAAAAAAAATAGAATTGTTTCAAGTGGTTATGATTCTCTTTGATTCCAATACCAAACAAACTTTCACCTTTCGGTTTACTCACCCGCTCCATCCCCCATAAAAAAAACGTGTCGTCCGCGACACATAATTGAGTCCAAAAACGTACCTGGGCGGTTTCAACTTCCCCACACTTGGGTGATTGTATCCGTGACGGACGGTACGACGCAAGAATCTGCGAAATATCATATGCAAAACCAAACCAAACGAAACAAACAAATGCACAATAGTCTACAACCTCGGGCTGCCTCCCGAGAGCGCTAAGTTTATAGGTCTTCAGCCAGACCGTACCTGATATACCCTCATGGTGGTCGAGTGGGTTGCTTGCATCCCATGGCCTCTAAGTATGTACCCCGCCAATGCTCCAGTAAGTCATCCACGGTATTCCACATTGGACCGAATAACTTTAACCTTCTTTTTGCATTATTAACTTCAGGCGGTTTCTTTTTCTTCTTCTTCCCTCGTGGCTTCCCTTTGTCTATTTTGAACTCCTCATGAGCCACACTTTCCTTTTTTCTCACCGCTTTGTTTCCTGCCACTTCAAACCTGTCAACCATAAAACACTCATGTTTGGTATGAATCTCCTTTGCAGGAGAAACACTTTCTTCACCACTTTCAGCTTTTGAGTGTTCACCTGTAATAAGAGGATCAGCAGCATTTGAAAACACATTTAAACGCAATTCACGGTCACCAAAATTCATACTTACCGTTCCATCAACGCAGTTTATAATTGCATGAGCAGTCGCTAAGAACGGTCTACCTAGAATGACTGGAGGTTGCGTGTTCTTTGAACTTGTAGCACAATCAAGCACTAAGAAGTCAACTGGGTAGTAACACTCTTCTACCTTCATAATTACATCCCTTACAATCCCCCTCGGACACATGGGAGTCTGATCAGCCAACACCACGGTGGTGTTGACTTTTTGTAATGGACCAAAATCATATTGGTCATATAGACTCCCTGGTAAAATACTAACACACGCTCCAAGATCCAACAGTGCCCTTTCTATTTTAAATTCACCCACTTGTACGGAAATAATGGGCGCTCCTGGATCTTGGAGTTTGGGGGGCAGGGTACCCAACAAAACGGCATTCACATTTGCAGTTAAATCAAGTTTTTTAGGAAACTTGTGAAGCTGTTTTTGGGTACTTAACTCTTTCAGAAACTCAACTTGATCGGGACTCTCTTTAATCGCATCAAGTAAGGGTAGATTAATTTTAGCTTGTTTAAAGCTTTCCCACCTTTCATCCCTTGGTGGGTCCCGATCATGTTGAGAGTCCGATCTATTACCAACATCCTCCACCACCTCCTCAACTAATTGTGATGGTGGAGTAATTGTGACACTACCAAATTCAGAAGTTGGAAGAATACTTACCGCGTTGATGTGCACATTTCTTCCATTTTTCAAGCTAGATGACTGATGTGCTGGGTTAACTGTGGTAGTGCTTGGCAACTTACCTGGATCTCTTCTCAGCTGAGCTAGATCTTCTGCTAGCTGCCCCAACTGCTTCTGCATTGCTTCAGACGTTTTGTCCCGAACTTCATTCTCTTTCTGGACGTCCTTCATGAACTTCATAATAGCATCCAATTTGTCATCACTCGTTCCACCACTAGCACTTGAGGAGTTCCCTTGCTGAGTACCCGGATTATATGGGCCCTGATTTTGGTAATTACCTTGCAAGTAATTACCTTGACGACTCTGATACTGCTGGCCTCCTTGCATAGGTACCTGAAAATTAGGGTTCATTTGATTAGCAAAATTACCGTAATTAAAATTGGGGTGGTTTTGCAAACCTGGATGATATGTATTCAATTTCATATCATATTGCTTTCGTTCACCATAGATTTGATTCACTTCATCAGTCTGACCACCCAGTACAGCACATTCTCCAACTTGATGCCCTAACTCTCCACACTCAGTACACACCGAAAATGTATTGGCGGTTTTAACTACGGCTCCCTTTCCCAACTTCATCTGAGCCACTTGTCGTTCAAGCAATAAGTTTTGGTGCCTCAACTTCTCGACCCGCTCCTCAGCTTCATAATCAACCGACTTTGCTGAACTCGATCTTGCCTTCCTGCTTGATTGTGTCTGTCTCTTTGAAGTGGCACTTTGTCTCTCCAAATATGCCCAATCCGCAGCTTCTGTATTTGTGAGAAACGTACCATTGCTGATGGCTATAAGATCTCTTACATCATCAGGAAGTAGCCCATCATAAAACACCTTAATTAATTCCCATGTCTGAATTTCATGATGTGGGCATTTCCTAAGCAACTCCTTAAACCTTGTGAACGCTTCATGGAACGGTTCCCCTGAATGTTGCTGGAATGCTCTGATTGCATCTCGAGCTTCACTAGTTCTATTCATGGTGTAGTATTCCTCCAAAAACACCAGTTGCATCTCTTGCCAAGTGTATATACTACATGGAGGTAATGTGGTGAACCAGTGGCGTGCTTTGTCTTTCAGGGTAAATTGAAACAACATTAACTTTACTTCATCCTTTGTAAACCCCGAAACCCCAATTGTTTGGCAAATTGAATCAAAACTTGCAATGTGCAAGTATGGTTCTTTGGTCCTTTTTCCATAAAACTCTGGCAAATGGCCTAGGTATTGAGGCCTCACCTCAAAAGGTCTGTTATTGTTTCCAACTGGTGTGACTATAGCCGACGAGTTAGGCACTACAACTGGTCGACAGTGACCTTCAACGCCTTGAATTGGTGCCCCTTGAACGACTTGTGGGACACCATCCACAAACTGTATCTGATCGCCCCTAAACCGGTTATTAGCTCTTCCCTCATTAAACTGCGGAACTCCATTATGAATTTGATTTTGTGGAATCGGCCGCTGGATGTGATTTCTTTGGTTGACTTGTTGTTGTACTGGGTGTCCTTGATTCACATTGTACCCCTCATCGTATCTGTAATCCGCGTACCTCCCATCATACTGATTCTGATAATCATCTTCTTCCCAACCAGATTCCCAAGTATGCACACTGCCTTCTCTGTGTTGGAAACCCTCATCATACCCGTGTTGATGTGGTGGTTGGTTAAGACGAATAATGTCCCCATGTTGGAGATTTAGATTTGTCGGTTGGTTTCGTGGACCTGGGTTAAATTGTGGAAATGGTTGTGGTGGTGGTTGATTCTGGTTTTGGTTATTGGGCTGGTTTTGGTTTTGAGGGATTGATGGATCTGGAATGGGCGGGATTGGTTCGTTTTGTGGAGCTTGGTTTTGTGGCTCTTGGTCAGCCATCTCGTTAGCTGCTTGTTCAAGGTCTTGAGCAACTGTTGACGACTGAGCTTTAGCTTTCACTGCTGAACGTAGAAGAACGCGATTCTGTCGAGCAGTCTTTTCTATCTCTGAATCAAACAAAAGCGGTGATGATTTCTTGGAAAACCTGGTATGCATGCAAAACGAGAATCACCTGCACACAGATAAACAAGAAACCGAGCGTAATACTAAACGAAACAAATAAAAGACAAACAAAAAGAAATATTTTTGGATTTTTTTTCTAATTTTTTTTTCCGAAAAACAACTAACTAAACTAAGCGCACCGATTCCCCGGCAACGGCGCCATTTTGATCGATGTCGTAAGGTCGGTCAAAAATATAATTATAAAGTGTCCTATTCACCTTTTACTAGTAAAGGGCAAGTAGGGTGTCGAATCCACGGGGAATCAGTGGAAAGTATGAAAGCTCGTTGTTTTTAATGATTATCTAATTCTAAACTAATTGCTTTTTGCTGATTAAGAGAGTTATTAGAAAAACAAATGTAATGAATGTGGTTGTAAACAATTATGAGAAAAATGACCAATCTCCGGGTTTTCAGGTTGTGTAGAAACACGGGTAACCTAATTACTACCAATTGGAAATCACATAGACATGATTTGCTAACTAATTGTTTTGATAAATAATTAACAGATAATATATTTGGTTGCAATGATCCACGATCGAAACCGAAAGATTGATGCAACTGAATAGTAACCTAATTAATTACCAATCCTAGATTTCATACACATAAACAAGTTCAATGGTTAAAGGTTGAAGAACAATGACAACTTAGAATTTAATCCCAATTGTTGATGACAAAACCAAATAACTGATGAACGAGTATGCAATGATAATCCAACAATGTTTAATCAAAAACAAATAAACAATAAAGATAAACTAACCAAATGATTAGTCAAATCTCAATCCAAAAGTTTGTAAAACTAGGTCAACCTGGTTCCTAACACAAACCCTAGTCCCGAAGATGATCACGGGAGGTTTAGCCGCTCATGCTCTTGATTTGATCTTCAATCTTGATGAGAAATTGCATGATTGATGATTAGAAGATGATTGGAAGGTGTAGAATGGTGGAAGAATGCCCAAAAATCCCCTAATGGTCTCCCCAAAATCGTCACCCCAGAATAGAATAGGAGATCCTTATAAAAACCTAATTTTCGCACTTTAAACCTGATTTCCGTAACCCCTGAACCGTAGGCTACTGTCAGAACCGTAGGCTACTGTCGGCAGCTTATTCACAAAACTGTTTTCTTCATAACTTCTTCGTTTTAACTCTGTTTTCTTCCCCGTTTGCGCCCACATATTTGTAATCCAATTCTCTATCATATCATGCTTTGATATCTTTATTTACTCTCCATTTGCATTCTTCAAAACACCTCTAATCTTCATATTTAACCTGCAAAGCATCATTTTCTCATAGTTATCCAATTCCACACATATAAACACTCAAATATGCATAAGATTGGACATTAAACACATATAAATCACAATCCAAATACCATCCATCACTTAGCCTTAAGATATTTTTAACAATAAGATACAACCTCCATCCTATGTATGACATTCACTTAGAGTCTTTTTGGTTCGTATGCCAATGTTGGGGCTTAAGGAACATTTGGTGTAGGCTGTTTAAACCCGTCTTTGAGACATGATTTTTAAGATTTCTCTGAGTCTCATGGAGTTGTATTGATTTAGGAATTCACCCCTTATATAGGTCCATTCAACCCTTGAACCTATTGAGCGATGTGGCCTGTGAGCTCATCCCCTTACATGGCCCTTGCCATGGAGTTTCTTGCTAGGTTCTCAACCTGATTATAGGATAAAAAGACAAATTTTGATTCATTGTTCATTCATTTCAAAGTACTTTGATTACTAGGGGAATAGAACAACTTTGGAACTATTTGTAACACGTTTTGGTTAAACATGGAACCTTTTAAGGTTGTTGCCATCCCAATGGCGGGGAAGCTTTTTGCCTTGCGGACCTGTCAGCTTGTATGATCCCCCTTTGTGGGCTTTAAGGATAATGTATGGCCCTTCCTACTTAGGACCATGCTTTCCTTGGCTTTCTTTCTTGCTGGCCTCATTGTTTCGAAGCACAAGGTCCTCAGGCTTGAAGCGTTCATGCTTCACCCGTGTATTGTATATGATTCTATGTTTTGCTTGTACCTTGCCTTTTGTATGGCTGCTTAATCACGAGCCTCTTCGAGGAGTTTCAAATTCAACATCGTCTCTTTCTTATTTGGCTTGAGGTCGATGTTAATTGTTCTTTGTGTTATTGCTCCGATTTCAACTAGGATTACAGCCTCTGATCCAAACACTAGGCTGTAGGGTATTTTCTTTGTGGCTCGTTTTCTCGGTTGTTTGAATTTCCAATAGCACATTGGGAAGCTATTCGAGCCAGTTGTTGTCGTATCTTCCTAATCGAGATTTAATCCCTTCAACAATGTTGTGGTTTCTCCTATCAACCTGGCCATTGGATTGTGGGTAAGCTACCGAGCTGAATACTTGAGTTATTCTGAACTCCTTGCACCAGGAGCTAGAAGGTTTCTCGGCAAACTATTTCCAGTTATCCATGACTAGTACCCCTGGGAGCCCAAAACGATAGGTTATGCTTTCGAAATCAATGACATGTTTCCCTGAGATTTTTGCCAATGGTTTTACTTCTGTTCACTGGGTGAAGTAATTCACAGTTACCAATAAGAGCTTGACTCCTCATTTGGCTAGTGGGGATGGACCAACAATGTCTATACCCCACTTGTGAAATGGCCAAGCCAAGGAGATGGGAACGGGGTCATGTTTGGGGCTTTTGGGTACCGAAGCATGTAACTGACAAGTTTCACATTTTCGCAGTTGTTCGGAGGTATCTCGATGCATGGAAGGCCAAAAGTGTTCGGGGTTCATCAACTTTGACACTACCGATTTTGGGCCACAATGAGCTCCACATATCCCTTCGTGAACCTCTTTGATCATATATTGGCTTTGTTTTGGGCCAACGCATCGAAGTAGTGGTGCAAGGTATCCTTTTTTCTAAAGGATATATCCTTGTAACACATACTGCCTTGACTTGATACGAACCCTTTCAGCCCTAGTCTGGTCATTAGGTAATTCATCGTTTTTTGGGAACTTTTCAATGGGAGTCATCCAATTTGGCCCTTCTTCGGTGATCACATCTTGAAACTCGTGTTTTTTGGATGGATGGTATTTTTAATACCTCAACTAGTATCTTCTTGGTGAGATGTGCAAACGTAAGAGATGCAGGCTTGCTTACTGCATCAGCTCTCTTGTTTTGAGATCTTGGAATTTATTTGATGGCACATGTTTGAAATGTGTTAATCGATTCCTTTGATTTATTTTGGTACTTATTCATGTTGGGTTCTTTTTCTATGTAGATGTTATTGTCTAAGCTTGAGAGAGTCTGTGAGGACTTGAAGCCTTTTGACACCCATATTTTTTGCAAGCTTGAGCCTAGCAATCAATGCTTCATACTCAGCTTCGTTGTTTGTAGTCTGAAATTCAAGACGAAAGACATACGTGAATTCCAATTCGTTGGGATCAATTAGAACTAGCCCTGCTCCTGACCCTTCAATGCTGGAAGCTTTGTCGGTAAAGAGCTTCCAGGTATCAGGGTTGGAGGGTTCAGCTGCAGTTGTATTAAGTTCTGTTATGGCTTCTTTAGGGACTTACAAGATGAAGTCAGCCAAGATTTGAGCTTTGACAACTTTTCTCAGGACATAGGTGATTTTGTGTTCACCTAGTTTCACAACTCATTTGGCTAATCGTCGGGAATTTTCTTGTTTTTCAAGCACATTCTTAATTGGTTAGTCAATGATCACTTGTATCGGGTGTGACTGAAAGTACCTTTGAAGCCTTCTAGCCGTTTGGACTAGGGCTAGAGCAAGTTTTTTTTTTAAAGAAGAATATTTGATTTCTGCTAATTTTGAAGTTTTAAAAAAGTAAACGGGTATCTGAACTTTGTTTCATTCAATGATTAGAGCCGTACTTATGGTATTTTCAGCAATCGAAAGGTAGATAGAGGTCGTTCCTCCTGTTTCTGGAGCCGAAATGGCTGGGAGTGAAGCCAAGTGTTGCTTCATTTGGTTGAAGGCTTCCTTTTGAGGTAAAACGCTTCAAAGCTGTAAGCTTTCCATTGAAAGTCTTTCTTGTTAGCATATCCTTTGAGGGTTGGCTTTTATGCTTTGTTTCCCCATGATTTGCCCTAAAAACGAGCACTTGACTGGATTAAGCTTTCATGTTTATCTTTCTCGAGGTTTGGAAGGTTTCTTGTATGTCATTGAGCATTTGGTATTCCGTTTTGCTCTTGATCATCAAATCTTCAACATAAGCTTCTATGTTCTTGCCAGTTTGTTCGGTAAACGCTTTGTCAACCAGGCGTTGATAAGTGGCACCTGCGTTTCTTAAAACAAAAGGCATTTTTTGGTAGCAAAATATGTCTTTATCAGTGTGTAATGCGGTTTTTATTCGTCTTCTTCTTTCATTAGGATCTGATGGTAACCCTTTTAGGTGTCAAGAAAACACGAGAAGCCCGTGAGTAAGTTAACCTTGAGGTCTATCCAGGGCAGCAGGTAGCAATCCTTTGGGCGTGCTTTGTTCAAGTCTTTAAAATCGATATACATTCTCCAAGACTTGTCGGGTTTTTAAACCATTACCGGATTGGCCACCCATGATTGATACTTGACCTCTCGAAGGGTTCCGGCTAGAACAAGCTTTTCCATCTTTTGGCATTCTGCAAGGCTTCTTTTAGGGGCTTGACTCCGTTTCTTTTGTATAATGGGCTTAACATCAGGTGGGATCCATAACTCATGTTTCAACAATGCTATGAGGGATGCCGGTCATATCTTCGGGGCATCAAGCAAATACATAGTGCAAGAGCAGCTTTTCAAGGTATGAGAGGATTTCATTGTAAAGGTTAGTGTTTGCCCTTATCCCCTGTTGAGGATATTTTGGGTTTATGTTCAACCCTTGTTCATCGTCTTCGTCCTTTCTTGAGCTTTCCCCTTCAACCACAAAAGCTTCTTGGGTAGGTTGAAGGGTTGCTATCCCTTTTTCAGTGGTAAACTTCACAGTGCCTTGACCAACTACAACTGCCATTCCGAACACACCTTGCCCTGGCCTTCCTATGATGATATCATAGTTGGAAGGGATATTGATCACCGCAAAAGTGAGTTGTTCGGTTCGTCCCTTTGTTCTTTCGCTGAACAAACATTAGGGGTTATTTGGCCTAAAGGCTTGGTAGGTATGTCTGCGATACCTTCGATGGAGGATTCAGGCTGTTGAAGCTTTGAACGCTCATCGTCGCTGAGAGGATTAAAGCGTTTCAAGCTTTTCATCAGCTGAGAGGGTTAAAGCATTTCTCAAGCATGATTTTGGAGGATTCAGACTGTTGAAGCTTTGAACGCTCATTGTCGCTGAGAGGGTTAAAGCGTTTCAAGCTTTTCATCAGCTGAGAGGGTTAAAGCTTTGTTTTCAAGGTCGACCATGTTCACTTCCTACTTTTATTCTTCAACCATTTTGTCCTTGACCCCTTTAACCAAGTGAGCAAGTTCGGAGTTGACGGGTTTTTCGATCCTCTTTTTGGGTTGGAAGCAATTATTGGTATGGTGACCTTTCTATTCGTGAAACTCACAATACTGGCTTGATTATTCCAATCTTTTGTTTTTTGGCAAAGGTTGAGGAGGGCAGAAGCTGTGTTTTACCCCTTCGGTTGCCAAGATCTCTTATGTAGCCTTGGTTAAGGCTGTAAAGTTTATGGTTTTTTCTTGGCTTGGAGGGTTCTGGCCTTCAGGCCTTCTGGAATCCGAACCTTTGAACCGTTTGTCATAAGAGCCATACTAGAAGCTCCAGTTAAGAGTCTTTTATTTTGTTCTATGATGTCTACAGCTTATTCTCCTCGAATGTGGGCTTCAGCCCTTTCAAGTGTTTCTTCAAGGGTTTTGGGCAGACATTTATTGAAGTATCTTGTGAAATATTTGGAATTTAGCATTCATGAACCTTGCAACCCTAATCTTTTCATTGGCGTAAGTTAAATCTTTCTTCTTGTAACTTTCGATGAAGTCTCTGAGACGTTCATCATCACGTTGTTTGGTCTGGAAGATTATCGTGGCGTCATTGACATGCCTCTGTTGTTATAGGGAACTTTTGCTAAGATCGTCAAAGGTCTGAACCCTTCGTCCAGGAAGGTCATTGAACCATATGCGTGAAAACCCTTCAAGGGTTTACATGAACATGAGACAACATTCGGAGTTGGGTCATTTTTCAATTCTTGCAATCCCGGCGAAGATTTGGAGGTAGTCTTTAGTACCGTGATGGCATCTTTATCTGGGTTTGAAACTTGTAATCAACAATTTGTTGGGAGAAGCAAGACAAGTTTGTTAGGCTTGTAGGGTTTTGAGAGGTCTTCTACTACCCTTGAAGCTGGGTAGCCGCTTGAGGTACCCTGGTGAGTGGTTGGCACTTGGTTGATGAAATTAAGGTCAAAGCCTTAAAGGCTTTCTGTGTCATCATCCACTTTTCACGTGCTGCAAAGGAAATTTTTTCCATCATCCGTGTCATCAGCTAGGGTATAAGGTTAAAGCCTTAAAGGCTTTCTGATGGTACTCATGAAAGATGTCATCATCTGTGTCAAAAGGTTAAAGCCTTAAAGGCTTACTGTATAAGGCATTCCCATGGATGTGTTCATGACCCTACCACGAGCCGAAGGCAGGGTGGCCATGGCTTGTTTTCACGAAGTAGCAATGGGAGGGAGAACACTTGAAGTTGGTAACTTACCATAATTGATCAAGAGTGGTTTTATGCCCCATAGGTGCACCGGTTGTAACGGGTTGGTAGGTAAATAAGGGAAAAGCGGTTGGACTTGGCCTCCCAAAAGCTTAAAGGCTTGAGTGGTTGGTCTGCCACACTAGGACCAACTTCAAGGTAAGATGTGGCTGAACGTGAGCTGCTAAAAGGAAGAGATGAAGGGCCATGTGATAATGAGGGTTCAGATTCCTCATAATTTAGTCTTATTCTCACCCTTTTTTCCTTTCTAAGCTCACATGCTAGTTGAGAAGAAATCTCAGTTGTAAGAAATTTCTAGCTACTCACTCGGGTGTTAGATCTATGTGTTTCGGTGTATGCATTACATCGATTTGAGTAGGTGCAACCCCTGACCGAGATGGGTTTGTGTTTGAAAAGAAGTGAACTCTAGGAACATATCCCGTTGGAGTACTTTCGGGAGTAGAAAGAGGTGTAGATAAGACCGGTGAGATCCGACCCGAATTTGGTGTTAAATCGGTGTTGTTAGGCACCTGATTTACCTGACCGAGAGACTCGCTTTCAGACATGATGTAAAGAGAAAATGGAGCTACACAACTGGTCTTTAAGATAAAGTTAGCGGTGTAGCCCCACGGTGGGCGCCAACTTGTTGATACAACAAATAATAGACCAAGGCCTGTAGCGATATCTCAGGGGTAAAAGGGTTCAAGGTTTCGATTAGCCTAACGCAGGTCGTGGGGTCCCCCCACGTTTGTAGCACGTGGAGGCGGATCACTTTGTTATTATTCACTTTGAATTCTGGCTTGAAGGGTTCAACCCAGAATGTCTATGTTAAGTGAGATAATATTGTAGTGAGCCGAGAATAGAACAAGCATGGAGCAGGTTCTAGAGAGGAGAAGTAAGATCAGAGATCAAGGGTTATCTGAGTTGATCTGGAATGGCTAGAATGAATGGCAATAGGCTGTTATTTATAGGGAAAGAATATTCTATAAGAGGAAGCCTTTGACCAGTGATCCTTGGCTACAGTGAGGGACTTGCCCATTTGAGGGTTGAAGGGTTTAGACCTGCGGGTAAAAGCGTGTTCTCTGTGCACATACTCTCTTTTACGGCTGTTAGAGTGTTGGACACGCAGAGGGTGATGTGACAAGGCTCTGACTTGTCTTTTTACTGTTCATGACCGTTGGACTATTTCCGAACCTTTTAACCTTTCAACCTTTTAAGCTGTTGTGTTTCTAATCAGGTTTATTAAGGTTTGAGCTACCCCCGTCATCAGTACATGTTTAGTTGTTTACTTTTTTTTAGAGCGGCAAAGAAATTTTCATGTAAACTCACCCCTGCTCGGGGCTATGTCCAAGGTCGACTACTCGACTGCCGTGAGACCGTACCCCCAGATGCACGGGAATCGGATGAAATCCGTAAACCCTCGCCCCCGTCAGGTTCAAACCCAGGATTAAAGCCTCGATTTGTCTCTTCACACAGATGTCCGTCGAAAATGGCCTAAGTGGAAATCGAATCTATGTCTCCACTAGAGAGAACATGCCTCTTTACCACTAGACCAAATTCTCAAGACTTAGTTGTTTACTTAATTATGTATTGCTGCTAGCTTAACCACCACAGATCAATTCAGTTGTAGCATAAAATTAATGCTAACTAGAGGATTTGAATCCATATGGTTTCAATGAACGAACAACTTGGACATCAATTGATCAAATTAAATATTTAATCAATATCTTATCTTGTTTAGTTACGAGTGAGAAGGTGGACCGCAATATCAAACTGTAAACAAAAGAAAAAAAAACTGAACAATAAGAACCGAATCAACTAAATGAATTGATGGTTTGGTTATAATTTTTTTATAGGTGAATTTTGTGGTTACGTTACGTGTGTATATATAACTGAAACCGAATCGACAATAAAATCAAATATATATTTATAGTTTTTTTATAAGTAATCAGTTATATATCATAGATGTTTTATTATTTTATTATTTTTATTTATGAATAACATTTTATTAATCGCTTTTTTTCCTTAATAAATTAAGGGTTGGTTGTTTACCTCTTAATGAGGTTTTTAATGGTTCAGACCTCTTATTGGTTCAGCACTTAGGGGTTGTTTGGTAGCCTCTTAATGACCATTCAGATGCTACCTCTTAATGGTTTAAAACCTCTGAATGAATAAGAGGTAACCTCAAGTCTGAATGGTTAAGAGGTAACATCTGAATGATAAATCATCAAATGTCACATTTTTCTACCTTCTCATTGGTAAAATTCTTAATGATTCCATCAAATGAATAAGAGGTAACCTCTTAATGATTCCATTAAGAGGTAGCCTCTTAATGACCATTCAGAGACTACCAAACAGCCCCTTAATGGTTCAGACTGTTTGTTTCGTGAGCAGATGTCTGAATGGTTCAGACATTTGCCTCTAAATGGTTAAGTATTATACAGAGTCTGAATGGTTAAGACCTCTAATTTGAATTGATCAGACATTTGCCTCTGAACGGGTAAGCATTATATAGACTCTTAATGGTTCAGACCTCTAGCTGGTTCAACACATAATGGTTCAGACCTCTACTAGTTCAGTACTTAACCATTCAGATGTTGCCAAACAGCCCCTAAGTATACAAATCATAGCAATCATTTGGCTGAAATTAGTTTAAATCCATGTAATTGTCATATGAAAGGAGCGGTAACATTTAAACTCGGGAGGTCTTACGGTTGGGTTTAAACATCAAAACGTAGTTGTTAAACTGATAATTGTCATATGACAGAAGGGGTAACATCAAAACCTCAAATACATCAAGTCATCAAGTTTGAACAAAACAAAACGATCAATAAACATAACAAATCATATAAAGTCGATAGGGTGCCAATCTTTGGGGTAGGGTAACCTCATTCCATGTCATGTGACTCTATACCAAACATCTGTACCTGTTAAACCTCCAAAAATCAACTGAGGTGAGTGAGTCCTAGTTTTAGTTATGCATGTCAACATCGATTATTTATTTCTAAACATATAGTAGTGAAACATTTTAACTTTGAACAATGTTATTAGTAAACATTTATATTTGATGTAAAATATGTTTAACCTTAACCTTCACAAAGCCAAACATATAAGTGTCTAAAAGTATCATAGCATTGCCTTTATGAGTTTATGGCTCGTTGTCCATAAACCGACAATGTATATCAACGCCCCTATGGCTCGTTATCCATAAACCTACCATGCACATCATATTATAAGGGTTGTGTTCACCCCTCGAGTGATCGTCACCACTCACCACCCCTTGAGGAAACGGCCAAGTTACCCCATATAGAATAATAGACCATAGTGATCAACATGGTTGTACATTAGAGTACAACTTCCGGAAGCGTATATCTTTAACCAAAGTGAGCTTCATTATGTATTGGTACAGAAATCTCCATTCTAAAACAAATCTTGGTAGTTTTACTATGACGTCGAAAGTGACAACTAGAAAGGAAGTACATGAGTCAAGCTAAAACAATTATACTCTTACCTTGTTGATTTTAGAGAAATTGAGTTTTTCACCTCTATCTCTAAAGCATCAATGTGACTATTTAATAATTTTCAAAGTTCGAGCGTGGTGAACCAAAGAGTTCTTTTCTTTATGTCAAAAGTTTTCCGTATTCGTATGTCTATGAATAGATAACTTTTAGTAAAGTGCAATTTGTCTTTCTGTGGCTTGGTGGCAAGAGCAAGTTACTCCCCTTAAGGCCATGGGGTATGGGGTTTGGGTTGGGGCGTGGGTTGGGGGGAAACGCCCAAGGCACCACCCCGGGTGGGCTTGGGTTTGGGGCGTGGCCCTTGGGGCTTGGGTTTCAAGCCGGGAGTGGGGCGGAGGAGCAAGGTGACATGGCGGTTGCTGAGTGGCCCATTCAAAGTAGCCGTTGGGCTAGCCGTTGGGGGCTAGGTTTTTTAAAAAAAAAAAATCTTTTTTCCTTTATATATACTTACCACATTTAACATTTTTCTCACACAATATCAAACACATAAAACACAATATTACCATGAGTTCTTCAAGTTATAGTGAATCGTCATCATCATCTGACGATGGTGCGGAAATATTTCTACAAACGATCGCGGCGGTGGTGAAAGCTATCGTGGAAGACGAAGACGATGAGGAACAGACTCAACAACCTAAACGGAGGAGGAGGTACATCGCTCGTGAACGGCACACCGCTAACGATTTGTTGGTAAGCGACTACTTCTCAGCGGAACCTAAGTATGATGAAAAAATGTTTAGGCGTCGTTTTCGTATGAGTAGAAACTTATTTTTAAGAATATCTAGAGATCTTGAGGAGAAATATGATTATTTCCAACAAAAACCCGATGTAACCGGGCAATTAGGATTTAGTACATGGCAAAAGATCACGGCCGCACTTAGGCAGTTAGCGTACGGTAATAGTTCGGATATTATGGATGACTATTTAAAAATGTCTGCACGTGTAGCTAGAGAAACTCTTCACAACTTTTGTTCGTGTATTCTAGAACTTTATAGGAAAAGATATTTGAGAAAGCACTTCTTCAGTGACATGCAACAAATATTGAAACATCACGCTGATTATCATGGGCTACCCGGGATGCTAGGTAGTTTAGATTGTATGAAATGGCCCTAGGAACTTTGTCCTACCCAATGGCAAGGCGCTCACACTAGTGGATTTCACGGGGTGCCAGCCATCATGCTTGAAGCGGTTGCGTCCCAAGATCTTTGGATATGGCATGCGTTCTTCGGTATGCCACGTTCACATAATGATATTACCATCATAAACCACTCGCCTCTTTTCAATGATCGGGTAAATGGTATAGGACCCAAAGGAACTTTCTTTGTAAACGGGATTGAGTACATGTACGGGTACTACCTAGTTGATGGGATTTACCCAGAGTGGGGGGTTTCGTAAAATCGTTCACAAGACACGGTACCTCAGATCCAAAGAGATTAAAGTTTAACAGGGTCCAGATGGCTGCACGTAAAGACGTCGAGCGAGCATTCGGTGTTTTGAAGAAAATGTGGAGAATATTGGCAATGCCTTGTCGACTATGGGACAAGGATCAAATTGGAAACGTGATGTACACATGTATCATTCTTCACAACATGATTTTGGAGGATGAAGGTAGAGCGGTCGTAACCTACTATGATGATGATGACCCCCAGCCAGGTAACGTAACAGACGAAGATAAAGCGGCAAATGAATTTTTATTAAAGTCAAGGGATATACATCAGAACCTTCGAGCTGATTTGGTGGAACATGTTTCAACGATTCCTGGGTTCGAAACCGACGAAGTATGACTGTTTATTATTTTGATAATTATTATGTATGTTTATGTATTTTTTTTATAAAAAATATGTATGTTTATTTTTTATGTAGTTATAAATATATATATATATATTAAAAAAATTGTTGATGTGGCTATGCCACCCGCCCAGCCACGCCCAACCCAAGCCCCAATCATACCCCTTGAAAACTTGGCTTTGGGTTGAGAATATTCAACATCCACGTGTCACCAAATGCCCAACCCAAGCCCCAACCCAAGCCCCACCATACCCCTTGGTCTAAAGTTTTTTTGTACTATGCACCCTCATGCTTTCAATGTATAACACCATGCACCCTAGCCTCTAACGAAGTTAGAAAATATTGTTAAGCATTTATTGGTAGAAGGGCATACATGTAATTTCACCATCTAAAAAACCCTAAACATGGCCCAATAAACCCCCGCTCACACAATTCCACCACATAGTTTCCCTTCCTTCAACCCACTCCCACCACCGCACCACACCGATCACACCATGCACCCCACATATGAGTGTCCTAGAGAGTCGGGCTTTGTTAGTCAATAAAACATAGAGTAATTAACTCACCATCATATTATATTAGTTCGTTTCTAATCCAATTAATATATGATTTTGCATCCGTGTTTATAATAGTTACAGTGCATATAGGTTTTGAGAGTTTTTAGCGGCGGCGGATCTAGTCCTAAAATTCAAGGGTATCCCAAAAAAACTAGGGGTATTTTCGTATTTGTTTAGAGGCATCCTTTGTATAAAACCGGAAAAAAATTACACTACGAAAACGGAGTTGAGGGGTAGCCTGTGCTACCCCTGCTTGTACACTACATCCGCCATTGGTTTTTAGAGTATATTTTTTTAACAAAATAAACTCTTACCATAGTGTCATAAATAAGTTTCGAGATTTTAAAACAAAACTAGGTTAGAACCCCGTGTATTACACGGGTTGAATAAATGTATTTTTATATAACAAATAATATAAAAATATATATATATCTTTAAAAATCTTGTTTATTATATGGATTGAATAAATATAAATTTATTTATCAAATAATAAAACAATATATAATTAAAAATCTCGTTTATTATATGGGTTGAATAAATATAATTTTATATATTAAATAATAAAAAATGTTGTATTTTTAGAAACCACGTGTATGGTACGGGTTGAGTAAATTTAATTTTATATATTAAATAATGAAAAAACTTACATTTTTAAGAATCTCATGTGTTATACGGGTTGAGCACATGTAATTTTATATATCGAACAACAAAAAGTTATATCTTTATAAACTCTATGTATTATATGGATTGAATAAATCTAATTTTATATACTACATAGTAAAAAAAAAGTTATATATTTAAAAACCCTGTGTATTACACGAATTGCATAAATGTAATTTTGTATGACAAAAAATAAAAATGTTATATCTTTAAAAAACCACGTTTATTACACAGATTAAATGAATTTAATAAAAAAATATATTTGGTGACTACTTTTCTTGATGTACGTAATCATTTTTCATATGATTTGCCTCCTAGGATTTTTTTGACTCGTTAACATTAATTAGGCAAATTGGAAATAAATAATCCCAACTCACTGTTATTGGCCAATAATAATCCCAACTCATTTAATCACCAATAATAATCCGAACTATTCACTTTTGTTTGTAAAATACTCCCACGTTAAAATGTTGGAAAAATGTGGACTGATGATGTGTGTAAAATGCAACATATAAATCACATCAATTAAGGCATAAAACTAACCCTTTTTAAGTACTAATGTTGGAAAAAGAGTGTTTTTGTCTTCCTTTTGTATTTTCAGGATGAAATGAGCTCAAAATCACAAAAGAAGCAAAAAGACAACTAATTCTACCATAAATACAAGAAAAGGAACAAAAGTAGACTGCCCGGACCCTCAACGGCACCTCCCAAGGCAAAGTAGAGAAAACAGAGTCTGAACACGCCCCGTGTCCAGCGAACACGGGGGCGTGCCCAGGAAGCAGCAGAAAAGACAAACCAGTAGAAGCTTCCATTGCCCACCACGGGGCTGTGTCCAGCGGGCACGGGGGCGTGGTGAAAGTACAGCAGGCGCATTAATTGTAATTGCGAATTACAATTAATGAAGAGAGAGAATGTCAGACGGGCACGGGGCCGTGTCCAGCGGACACGGGGCCGTGTCCAGCCTTCTGTTCAGCCTATAAATAGAGGAGCTTGGTTCCATTCTCTCTCATCCCTTGGCACACCACCTCTCTCACACTTCATCCACCACCCACCACCACCATAACACCATCATCCACCACCATCATCCATTGTCCATCGTAGAGTGTGTGAGTCGTCTCGGGATCCAAGATTGATAGTAAGAGTTCTTGACAATCAAGGCCATGTTTGCCTAAGTCTCTTACATCACTTGGTGAAGACAAGTGTTTAGTATAATACTTTTTATTTTTAATCTTTTGCACTTTTTATTTGGTTTTGTATTAATGACTTTAATAACTAGTTACTTATGTTGAAGGTGATCTTTCCTTATCGTTTGTCCGTGGTGTCTTGGCATTATTTTACTGTCTATATAAAATAAAAGATTTTCACCATTCATATCTCCACGGTCTATATGGAGGTATGTTGGCTACCTGATCGGGGGTTAAGGGAACGGTTTGGTAAGGGTCTTGCCCTTGTTCAGCGTTTAGAGGTCCTGCTTGGGACCTGGGTCAATTTTAGTAGGATCTCCTTCAATGCCCATAGGTATTGGATGGCGGGGATCCAAACTCTTTGACCCCCTCATAAGTTAACTACTATTAATACTATAACCCGGCTATTTAGGACTGTATCCCTGCTGACTCAGACTACTTAGCCGAGGGTAACGTCACCGCCAAAAGCGGGGCCTACCACAATTTGCATTAATAACTTAATTCATTATCTTTCAATAATCCGACCCTTTAGGATTGTATCCTTGCTGACTCAAACTACTGGGTTGAGGGTAACGTCGCCTTCAAAAGAGGGGCCTACTACAATAACTAAGATAATCTCTTAAACAAGTGCAAAAGTGCGAAAATAATCAAAGGTTATACTAATACACATGTCGGATCCAAGTGATTCATCTTGTCTATATGTTTTTATTTTATTTTTATTTTTCAGCATTTAGTTAGTTTTTATTTTTCTTAGTTTAAAACATTTTTTTCTCACTTTCTGATTTGATTAGACGTTGAGGATAAACCGGTATTAAAAGCTCTTGTGTCCTTGGACGACCTCGGTATCTTACCAACACTATACTACGTCCACGATGGGTGCACTTGCCCATATGTGTGTTTAGTGTTAGTGAATATCGTGTTTTATAAATTTAAAACTTGGCTAAAAGTGTAAAAAAGGGGCTTAAATACTCATCAAAAATATATTACACCTAACGCACATCAAGTTTTTGGCGCCGCTGCCGGGGACACAAGGATTTTAAGAAAGTTAGGAATCAACGGCCTAATCATATTTTTATTTTTCTTTAATTTTTTAGGATTTTTTCTTAGTTTTTCAGCTTCTGCAGAGCTCAGCACGGGGCCGTGCCTGGTCGGACACGGGCCGTGCTCAACATCGTTACTGGCAGTTTTTTGTTTTTCAAGTTACAGAAGGCTGACTACGGGGCCGTGCCGGTGCAACACGGGGCCGTGTCCAACTTCCAGTAACTGGGATCTGGAAAACAATCACTGCAACTCCGACCACGGGGCCGTGTTCACTCAACACGGGGCCGTGGTGAACCTTCTGACCAACATTCTTTTCTGTTTTTATTGCAGGACTTGGAACCCGACACCAACCTCACGTAGTGTATGAGCTCCAGTTACAATAAAGACATAAAAGAACCGCTAGAAGAACCCGAACGCTTTCTCAGAAAAAAGGTTAAAAGCCAAAAACCAAGAGAAGGTTTCGGGTGATCCACCTCCAATGGCGGACCAACGTACCCTTATGGATTATCTACGGCCCACCGTAGGTAATCTAGGCGCCGCTATCAATGCTCCGAATGTCGAAGCCAATAACTTCGAACTTCGACCGCATCTGATACAAATGCTCCAAAACTCCGCAACCTTCCACGGTCTTGCGGACGAGGATCCCCATCTACATATAACTAATTTCTTAGAAATATGTGATACCTTTCGGATCAATGGAGCATCAAACGACGCCATCCGCCTCCGTATGTTTCCATTCTCACTAAAAGACCGAGCGAAAGCTTGACTCAACGCCCTCCCAGCTGGATCGGTAAACACCTGGGATGAACTAGCCCAAAAATTTCTATATAAGTATTTCCCTCCTGCTAAAACTGCTAAATTAATGGCTGAAATTAATACATACTCACAAGAGGACGGGGAATCCTTATATGAAACTTGGGAAAGGTTCAAGGAGCTATTACGCAAGTGTCCCCATCACGGCCTCGCAATATGGCAACAAGTGTCCACTTTCTACAATGGATTATTGCCACACACTAGGCAGACACTTGATTCTAGCTCTGGGGGACTTTTAGGTAACCGTCGCCCATATGAAATATATAATCAGATTGAGGAAATTGCTCAAACCAATTTTCAATCGCACACCCCCCGGGGAAATAAGTCTATCGCCCCGGGCGCCCATAAGGTCGACGAAAGCACTTCTTTACAAGCCCAAATCGAGGCCCTTTCTTCAAAAATAAAAAAATTAGAAATGACAAAAACAGTCTCGGTTATGGCTTGTGAAGGGTGTGGTGGGTCACATGAAAATTGGAGTTGCATGAAAGAAACGGACGATCAACAAGAAATGGTAAACTACATTGATAACAGACCTAGGCCGTCGGGTCCCCCAACGGGAACTTACAACCAAGGATGGCGAAACCACCCAAACCTTGGTTGGAGGGAACCCGGCAATAGTAGTAACCAACAAACCCAACGAACAAACTTTCAGCAATCAAGAAATGAGTCACAAAATTTCACTCAACAACAAGGTGGACGAGAAAGGCTCGAAGATACTATATCTCGCCTCGTCTCTGACACTGATAAGAAAAACTCGGAAAGATTTCTACAATTAGAATCTAATTTTAGGAATCAACAAGCTAGCATTCAAAACATAGAAAAACAAATAAATCAAATAGCTCAAAACTTTTCCGAGAGACCGCAAGGCGCATTACCTAGCAATACCGAAACAAACCCAAAGGCGCAAGTTCACCTCATCACACTACGAAACCGCACCGTAGGGCCTGCAGAAGTACCACCACCTACAGAAGAAACAGTGCCAACACCTCTGCAGGAGAAGAACTCCCCTCCATCACCAGAGCATACCAAGGCTCCTCGAGTTCCGTACCCCGGTAGGTTAATTCGTCAAAAGACAAATGAGCAATTCGCAAAATTCGAAAGTCTGTTAAAACAATTGCATGTCAATATTCCTTTTATCGAAGTCCTAACCCAAATGCCCAAATACTCTAAATTTAAGAGGGACTTCCTTACGCATAAGAAGAAAATTGAAAATTTGCAATTAGTTAATTTAGGCGAAGAATGCTCTGCCCTCGTACTCAACAAACTTCCCCAAAAGAAAATCGATCCCGGAAGTTTCACGATTCCGTGCTCAATAGGGGAATCGCCCGTTCGCAATGCCTTGGCCGACCTAGGGGCAAGCATTAACCTTATGCCCTCATCAATGTTCAAGAGGCTTGGCTTGGGAACCACGAGCCCTACAAAAATGAGCATACAACTCGCTGATCGATCCGTCAAATTCCCACAAGGTGTCATCGAGAATGTCTTGGTAAGGGTAAGCAGATTCGTTTATCCAGCTGACTTTGTCATACTCGATATGGAGGAAGACACCGAGGTCCCCCTTATACTAGGAAGACCCTTTCTTGCCACGGCACAAGCAGTGGTAGATATGAATGACGGGACACTCACTTTGAGATATGGGGATGATGAGGTGAAGTTCGGAGTTGGGAAGAGAATAGAGGACGACGACCCAGTCAATTACATGAAGGTTATTGATTCAAGCTTGGATGTCGCTCTCCGACGGTGTAACATGGGAAGCCAGGCATCCCACTAGATATATAACCTCGACTCGGGTCTAGCCAAGGACCCTTATAAACGTGGCGCACCACGGAGGCATTCCGCGGGACTATCCTTAGTTTAGTTTAATCTTTTAAGTTTTTGCAGAATAAAACACACTCATGGTGGTAATGGATGAAAAAGGGAATGAGAAAAATGGAACCATGCACGAAGAACAGAGCAACCCGACAAAAATCTCCATCACAGAAGGCTCAACACGGGCCGTGCCCAACCAACACGGCCCCGTGCTGAGCCCCCTGCAGAAAATCACCTAGTTCAGGTAACTGGACACGGGCCGTGTTCAGCGGACACGCCCCCGTGTCCAGGCTTCTGTTTCAATTCTCTACTTTTTGTTACTGGCACTTGACCACGGGGCTGTGCCCGGTCAACACGGGGCCGTGTCCAGGATGCCAGTAACACAAAACTTTGCTTTTAAACCCGCTTTTACACATTCCAATCAACCAAAAACATTATTTTTGGACACATTGAGGACAATGTGTAATTTAAGTGTGGGGGGGATGCTAAAACCTTGAATTTTGCAAATCCTAAACACAAGCCTTACACAAAACTCTATTGGAACCGCTAAACACCCCAAATTTTTTCAAAAACTTTTTTTATTTTTTATTTATTTACTTGTCTTAGTTTAAGTTGGGAATAACAAGTTCTAAAAAGGTTATATTTTTATAAATTTACAACCGATAGCGTCGTGATACAAAGAACCAACATAAGAAAATTATGAAACAGCATAACAAGTCTAGTTAAAAATTCGATTATATATACTTGATCACATTAAAAACCCATTCCCACAAAAGTGAGTTTTGAGCCTTTATTGAGCATAAAAATATACATATTTAGACTAAATGCTCATTTTTCGTTTCTTGTGTGAATAGCCGCTTGGTTCTTACAAATCTAGAACTTGCCACGACGATACATTCCCGGTCCTTACCAACTTAAACCCAAGTAAGTAAATGATAGAGGCATTAGGACTAACCATTTTTCTTTCAAAACCATTATTTTTCATTTTTTTTATCACCTACCCAAAATCCCCCTAGATAGCCACTTTGAGCCTAAACCTTTCATTTCATTACCCCAAAAACCCTTTTTACCCACCAAAAACATTTTTATTTTTCACCCTTTATTTTAGTAACAAGCTCGGTTTTTCGTAAACTCGCCTTACTAAAAAAAAATAAATAAAAAAAAATGATGAAGTCAAAAACAAACAAAAGCTATATAAAAGCTTGTTTGGAGAAATACTTCAAAATAAAAAGTCGCTAAAAACAAGGCATTTTACGAAAACCGACGCTTTTTACGATTTTCGCCCTTTTTTACTAATCACTAACCCAACCACCCACCTTTAACCCAAGCCTAACCCTTCACCCCAAAAGTCCTCTTGATATTTACAAAGGTAAAAAGTTAAAAAGGAGGAGGATTGATTGCTTGGCAAGCCTATGGAAGGGTAAGTTCCATGCCGCTCTCGAGTGATTCACTAAAATATACACCTTCGGCCGAGTGTTGAGTGATCCCCTGTGAGGTATGTGAACTTGTATATAAATGGAATTTTAATAAGGCATGCTATGCCCAAATAAGTAATTTATCTTATGAAACGTTCAAAATAAATCATAACGAATAGGATTGTAAATAAATAAAAATAAAACTTACAAAGACCTTGGATTCCCGACACTCTAGGACAAGCTTAAAAAAAAAAAAAAAAAAAAAACTTCTCTTCTACCTATGCCATTTGGGAGTGTAAGCCACATTTAAAGAGTTTTGCTTGAGGACAAGCAAAAGTTCAAGTGTGGGGGTATTTGATGTGTGTAAAATGCAACATATAAATCACATCAATTAAGGCATAAACTAACCCTTTTTAAGTACTAATGTTGGAAAAAGAGTGTTTTTGTCTTCCTTTTGTATTTTCAGGATGAAATGAGCTCAAAATCACAAAAGAAGCAAAAAGACAACTAATTCTACCATAAATACAAGAAAAGGAACAAAAGTAGACTGCCCGGACCCTCAACGGCACCTCCCAAGGCAAAGTAGAGAAAACAGAGTCTGAACACGCCCCGTGTCCAGCGAACACGGGGGCGTGCCCAGGAAGCAGCAGAAAAGACAAACCAGTAGAAGCTTCCATTGCCCACCACGGGGCTGTGTCCAGCGGGCACGGGGGCGTGGTGAAAGTACAGCAGGCGCATTAATTGTAATTGCGAATTACAATTAATGAAGAGAGAGAATGTCAGACGGGCACGGGGCCGTGTCCAGCCTTCTGTTCAGCCTATAAATAGAGGAGCTTGTGTCACGACCCCCGATCCCATCCTGGCCGGAATCGGAAGCCGCGAGCAGTCCAGTGGTACCGGTGATTATTTTGAAAAACACATTGCAGCGGAAATTTCATCAGGACCGTGAGTTAGGAAAATATCAGAGTTTAGAAACACCGGATTTTTATTTAAATAGATGGAATAAATTCCATGTTTTACAAAGGTAGCTTTTAATGAAAACAATATTTCTTAAGTTGATTTAATTAATAAAATAAGCCACTTCTTGAAGTCTTTTAGTGCCGGATCCAATCCTTACTCCAATCTACTGTAATTACCTGAAACGCGTTTTAAAAAGGTTTTGTCAGCGGGAAATACTGAGTGAGTTCATTCATTTTACTGAAAACGACACATTTGTTATAATTTACAGTATTAAGAGTTTTTACATATGTTTATTATCAACCAACTTTCAAGAATAGGTACTTGTCACAGACCAGCTCTGTGACTGTGGTCATATCACCATTGGCTGTCCCAATGAGTGACGTATATCACTTACTTTTAGGCTCGCCCACCTAATGTGATTAAAACAATAGTAATACTGTGCACAATACCCCACATACCGGCTGTAATTTGGTGATTACATAAACTTAATCACTGTAATTATAACTTTGAAAAATGATTTGGAGTATTGTAAAACAGTTAATAAAAAGAGAATGACTCACTAATCATCATGAAGGATTGAGTTAACAAACTTCTTGATTCTACTTTTCCCGCTAATTAAGCATGTACTTTATTATTCTGGATCTTCTGATGATTTAATAGTTTGTTTGATTGTAAGGGTGTAGTTGGGAGTGTTTTTGGTGGTTTAACAGAATAGAATACGTATTGGTGTAAAACCCAAATCAAACCTTAACGGTAGTCATGAGATTCGAACCTTAACGAATTTCACAAAAACCGGGTTAATGATCAATACAGCTTTTACGATAACTCACGAGATCAAATTCTCCCAATAAATGACAAAGTGCAATACTTCAACTCATTTATCGTATTAACGACAAACGACAAAGTATAATACTTCAACTCATTTATCGAATTATCGACAAACGACAAAGTATAATGCTTCAACTCATTTATCGAATTATCGACAAACGACAAAGCATAACCCAATGTGGGCGGCACTTAGACATTTTTTGGATATATTGATCACTCGGAAAATGAATCGTAATAGCGATTGAGTGATTATTGGTTAGAACACCAACGTATAGAGAGAAGAAGAAGAGAAATGAGCAAAGAAAAATGAATCCTAAGCTTCTTATTTATAGCAAGCAAGCAGGCAGCTCAATTCCTTTTAGTGACGTGCTTGCTAGCTAGCTTGACGTGCTAGCTTAGTTATATTAATTCAGCTGCTTAACTCGTTTTTCTTGTATAACTTTTAAAATATGACGTTTTATAAAACGACGAATATGTCAATAGAACGAGCATATTTTTATCTACATTTTAACCTAAGTTTCATTAAAAACGGAGTAAGGAAAAAAAATAATATATTTTATTATTAATATTAAATGTTCTTATACGACCCCATATATATCTATTTTTAATAGACCTTACTTAGCTTAATTAATCTTGTTAGCTTAATTAATATTGATTAACTGATTAATTAATCATACTAAACTTAATTAGGGTTTCCTTATTGCATAATTATCATACTAAATATTAATTTTAGTGAGGGTTGTTACAGCTTGGTTCCATTCTCTCTCATCCCTTGGCACACCACCTCTCTCACACTTCATCCACCACCCACCACCACCATAACACCATCATCCACCACCATCATCCATTGTCCATCGTAGAGTGTGTGAGTCGTCTCGGGATCCAAGATTGATAGTAAGAGTTCTTGACAATTAAGGCCATGTTTGCCTAAGTCTCTTACATCACTTGGTGAAGACATGTAACATCTCGTATTTTCAATCTTTCTATTTTTGACAAATCTGCTTGTACTTTCTATTTTTGTAAGTTGTACCTTTGTCGTATTGGATTCTATTCCCAAATTGTACTCGAGACTTGAAATCATAATGGAAATGCATGATTTTATTCATATATGTGTTTATATGCTATGTTATTACACGTTGAAACACGTTGAAACTATGTTAAGCACGTAAGAACAGTGAAATTCCATCTAAATCCCAGCTCTTAAATTCATCGCTGCCAAGAGATTACCCTAAACCGTACGAAAATTTGGAATTCGTACGTTAATTCGGTTGAGATATCAAAATTTGGGTTAAAATAATTTTATACTATTTTATTAGTATTTTAAATAAATAAATTAATAATGAAAATTAAATAAATAAATAAATATATATTAAAAACTGAATTTTTATTGGTTTTTTTTAGTATTTTGTTAGTTAATCTAACCCCGTTAGTGAAAACCCGGTTAAAGGAGCCTAACCAGGTTAATTTTATTAAAGGGCAGCACTAACTGAGTTAGAAAACTCAGTTAGTGGCTAACCCAGTTAGTGGCTGGTTATTAAAAAAAAAGGGGGGGCTTTATGCGCGCGACCAGGATCGAACCGGAGACCTCTTGTTCAACAAACATAGCACTAACCACTCGGCCGGGCATGCCACATCCAAACAAACTAGGAATCAATTAACTCTTATGCGCTAATTACGTGCACCTTCCATTTCAAACCTTTAACCGCCAAAACCTGCAAACCGTGTTCTTTCCTTTTTCCGCTGCCGACTACAAATCCGGCAATCAATTAACGATTGATTGCCCGGTTACCTTAAACCACCTTGCCTTTCCTTTTAAACCAACCCGACACCACCCTATATAACCCGGCTCCATCCTTCACTTCGAAACCGTACCACATCTCATTCATTACTCGATTCACCTCCGTCCACTCCGTCGCCGGGATCCTCCGACCAACGCCTCGCCGCCCTCGCCGCCGTCGACCACCGCCGATCGCCGTCCGGTACGGATTTTCCGTTTCCCGTTCTTTTATACATATACGTAGTTCAGATTATGCGATTTTTTTTATAAATTCATGCACAAGTTACTGTTAGTATATTATATTATTATCATTATTATTATTATTATTATTATTATTATTATTATTATTATCGATATTATCAGATTATTATTATTTAAAACAGGTTTATTTATTATATTTATTATTTATTATTATAAAAGCAGAATTATTAATTTTCTGAAATTTAATTATTTCAGTTTTAGTTATAAATCAGAAATATTATTTATTTATATCTGAAATATTATCATAAATCAGATTTATTTATAAATTCCAGAATTTATATTATTTGATTTAAATCAGAAATATTTTCAGAATTTATATTTTTAAATCAGAATCATTATTTATTATAAATCAGTATTTATACTTTAAAAACAGAAAAATATTATTTAGTATTTAAATCAGAAATTATATTTTTATTAAATCAGAATTATTAATTTAAGACATAATTAATACTTTAAAATTTAGAATTATTATTCAGAATTATCATTATATATATATATATATATATATATAATCGGAATTATTATATAACGAATAGATTTACTATTTCATTTAGATTAGCAATATTATTTTAGATTATTAATCCATAATATTTATATAAATATATATATTAGAATTA
Source organism: Helianthus annuus (assembly GCF_002127325.2). Lineage (NCBI taxonomy): Eukaryota > Viridiplantae > Streptophyta > Magnoliopsida > Asterales > Asteraceae > Helianthus > Helianthus annuus. The sequence continues at coordinate 74,326,226 of NC_035445.2, forward strand.
CTGTTATTAAGTATATGCTATTTAATCAAAATTTTTAAGTAATAATATTATTAATCAGTATTCATTTTTATTTATTTACTTATGTACAAATAATCTGTCGTATATATATAAGCATATGAAGATTATTTAGAAATGTTAATTCCAAATTTTATAAAAGTCTTGATATTTAATCCCTAAATTCCCAATAATTAATCAAATCCTCAAAATTTATAGGGTAATTCTCTTGTGCACATCCTCTTGGGAAATTCCTAATTCTTAATCTTGTTCCAAGAAATACGCAACGCACTCTAAGGTGAGTATACATGACCCATTTTCTATTTTCCACTTTTGGGTGCAATATGTATTACATATCAAACCACACAACACATTAAACATTTTATGCACACTCTATCCTTACTCTATGTGATACATTTTAATCATGTTAGACATGTTATGCTATTGTAAACACCTAATGACTATGTGTTCATTAACTTCGTACAGGCCTCCCCTAACAATGGTAGCGCTATAGGTTGAGAAACGCCCCTCCTGTTCTATGAGCAGGTATTGTTAGGTTAAACTATGTCAACATACTCAAACTCGTTTGGGTACACTTTAATTGCGTTAAACTTTGGTTTGGACACATAGAGTAACATCGTTTCGAGTATATACTGTTAACATGATATTGTATTTCACATTTGGATATGAGCAAACATTTTAAACACGTATTATGCTATGTATGAAAACTTGTATACTCGCCAACATGCTTTTGTTGACTTTATTTTAATACATATTGCAGGTTGATTGATCAAGATACAAGAAAACAAGCTAGGATGGCTTAGAAACTCATTCTAGAAATAAACTATTGTTTGAATTTATATTTGATTGTTTGAAACTTTGTATTATCCTTTAGAATTTAATAAAATGATTTAAATTATATTGTCACATTTAGTGTTATGTTGTTTTGAGCAATTTGTTCGTCTCATCCCGATGTTTCCGCCATCGGTTGGGGTGTGACAAGACAAGTGTTTAGTATAATACTTTTTATTTTTAATCTTTTGCACTTTTTATTTGGTTTTGTATTAATGACTTTAATAACTAGTTACTTATGTTGAAGGTGATCTTTCCTTATCGTTTTTCCGTGGTGTCTTGGCATTATTTTACTGTCTATATAAAATAAAAGATTTTCACCATTCATATCTCCACGGTCTATATGGAGGTATGTTGGCTACCTGATCGGGGGTTAAGGGAACGGTTTGGTAAGGGTCTTGCCCTTGTTCAGCGTTTAGAGGTCCTGCTTGGGACCTGGGTCAATTTTAGTAGGATCTCCTTCAATGCCCATAGGTATTGGATGGCGGGGATCCAAACTCTTTGACCCCCTCATAAGTTAACTACTATTAATACTATAACCCGGCTATTTAGGACTGTATCCCTGCTGACTCAGACTACTTAGCCGAGGGTAACGTCACCGCCAAAAGCGGGGCCTACCACAATTTGCATTAATAACTTAATTCATTATCTTTCAATAATCCGACCCTTTAGGATTGTATCCTTGCTGACTCAAACTACTGGGTTGAGGGTAACGTCGCCTTCAAAAGAGGGGCCTACTACAATAACTAAGATAATCTCTTAAACAAGTGCAAAAGTGCGAAAATAATCAAAGGTTATACTAATACACATGTCGGATCCAAGTGATTCATCTTGTCTATCTGTTTTTATTTTATTTTTATTTTTCAACATTTAGTTAGTTTTTATTTTTCTTAGTTTAAAACATTTTTTTCTCACTTTCTGATTTGATTAGACGTTGAGGATAAACCGGTATTAAAAGCTCTTGTGTCCTTGGACGACCTCGGTATCTTACCAACACTATACTACGTCCACGATGGGTGCACTTGCCCATATGTGTGTTTAGTGTTAGTGAATATCGTGTTTTATAAATTTAAAACTTGGCTAAAAGTGTAAAAAAGGGGCTTAAATAATCATCAAAAATATATTACACCTAACGCACATCAACTGACATGGCTGGTTAACATCTTACCTGTGTATAAAATGATTATCAGCCTCATTTGCTCACACAATCGACTGAATTTGCCCAATTTGTAGAATTAGGGTTTTGAAGTAGAGTGCGTTTGTGTGTGCAAATGAGGCTGATAATCATTTTATACACAGGTAAGATGTTAACTAGCCACGTCAGTCCACACATGTTAAGCCACATCAACAATATTTTAACCTAGTTAGTGTTTTTTTAACGTGGGAGTATTTTACAAACAAAAGTGAATAGTTCGGATTATTATTGGTGATTAAATGAGTTGGGATTATTATTGGCCAATAACAGTGAGTTGGGATTATTTATTTCCAATTTGCCTAATTAATTTTACCTAAGTTATTTCTAATCTCTATATTCTTAATGATATTTCCCTAATAACTTATCAATCTTTTTTTCTGTCTATAGTTCCGTTTTAATCTCCAAAATAACATATTTAATTTTACTAAATTATTTTATAATATTACCCGCTCCTTTAGAGAAATTATTATTATTATTATTATTAAATCTGATAAATATTTTAAAATATTAGATTATCTCCTATACGAATTGTTTAAATCTATATTAAATTTAATTTTATAATTATCTTTTAAGTGATGACTTCAATGAATGACATGTGTCCCTTTATTCTTTTTTTTTGAAAGGCCAACAAATTCGTTATCAAATCAAACCAGCTAGCAGGTTACTAGCTTACAAAGGTACAGTACACACACCAGGAAATCCAAAAACTTACATGTCAACTACCACCCCAATCTATGCATATTAAAACTACTCCAAATACTCCAATCCAAATTCAATTGCTTAGACCGAGCCTTTATCCACAGAAAGGACAGTCCCTTTATCTCCCCAATAACCTTTTGTAATGAGCAATGGCCTTGCTCAAAAATGACTTCGTTTCGGCACCGCCAAATACACCAGAAGACCGTATGACAAATTGCTTGAAATGCCTTCTTGAATTTAGCTGAGCCGCCAACATACTGGTGTAAGTCAAGAAGGTCTCTAACCCGGAATGCGTATATCGGTTGTATCTTGCACCATTGCGTTACAAGCTGCCATATCATTTGGGCAAAACTACACGTTACAAAAAGATGTTCCGTATCCTCTTGCTCCTCGCCACACATCGGGCATAAACAATTAGGCATGTTTATATTTCTCCTCACTAATGCACACCTTGTCGGTAACCTGTCCAAACACGCTCGCCATGTAAGAATCCCGACTTTCTTAGGTACCCAATTGTTCCAGTTAAGCACGTACTCCGGGTCGCTAAACCTTTGCTTTATAAGGCCTTCCTTTATGCTCCCAACCGTAAACTTCCCTGAGCCGTCCAAAGCCCATCGCCATTCATCCTTCATATGTGACCTACCGAAACCATTCAACAAGCCTACTAGCTGAACTAACTGGGCCGCCTCTACACCATCCGAAATAGCCCTTCTCCATTCCCAGTTCCACCCCAAACTCCCTCCCAACCAACGATCCGAAACTGCTGCCATCTTTTTCTTTTCCAGAGCAAACAGAGCTGGGAATCTTATAGCTAACGTCTCATCCCCAACCCAATAATCCAGCCAAAACATAACACTGCAGCCCCTTCCGACTATCGCAATTATTGATTTTTCAACTGCTACCCCTGCTCTTTGTATTTCAGCCACCGCCTTTGTCACCTGCTTCCAAGGGCCGGGAATTGTTAACTTGGTAGGGATGAAATTCCAGCCCCGACCATTGTTGTGAATAGCCCATATTACCCTTTTCCACAACCCACTTTCATCCTCCTTAAACCGCCACCACTACTTCGAAAGCATAGCAAGGTTTGCATCCCGCAATGACCCAATACCGAGGCCACCATATTCAACCGGAGCTACGACCTTTTGCCATGCCACCCAATTAAGTTTTGCTTGATCCTCCGACCCTCCCCAAAAGAATACTCGTCTCATACGATCCATCGCTTGAATGACCTTTTCTGGAGCCCGAAACAATGAGAAGTAATATGTGGGAAGCGAATTTAGCACCGATTTAATTAATGTTACGCGCCCCCTATCGATAATTGCTTGGCCCTCCAAATAGATAATCTTCTTTTAACAGTGTCCAAAACCGGTTCCCAAAACTTGCTTAAGTTCATATTGGCTCCTATTTGCAAACCAAGATGAACAAATGGGAAACTACCCACTTTACACTTTAATAATGCCGCCACCTCCAGTATTTCGTTTGTTTCCACCCCTATCCCATAAAGACAACATTTCGCCATATTAACCCGAAGCCCCGACACTAAATTAAAACATCTAAGTAGTTGCCTAAGGTTCTTGGCATTGAACATTGACCAATCCCCTAAGAAAACTACATCATCTGCATATATGAAATGTGAGAGAGTCAACCCTTGCCCACCGCATGCGAGACCATCAAAAAGTCCCACCGAACATGCTTTCTTCATGACTCTGGACAACGCCTCCATCACAATGACGAATAAAAACTGGGAGATTGGGTCACCTTGTCTAAGGCCCCGATAACAAACAAATTCTTGTGTCGGAGAACCGTTTACTAAAACTGAAGCCTTAGCCGATGAAATGATCGCTGAAATCCACCTCCTCCAAAGTGGCGGGAAGTTCATTTGCTCCAAAATAGCATCCAAAAAACTCCAATTCACCGAATCGTATGCTTTATCTATGTCTACTTTGAAGAACATACCCCTTCTCTTCATCTTTTTTATCCACCCCACGATCTCGTTTAACATTAATGGTCCATCCATGATGCTCCTCCCCGTCAAAAAGGCCGATTGTTCGGGTGACACCAACTTCCCAATTACCTTTTTCAATCTACAAACCAACACTTTGGATAAAACCTTGTTAATACAACCGATCAAGCTTATAGGCCTATAGTCCGAAAGACTCAACGGGTCTTTGACTTTAGGAATTAATGCTATAAACGAAGAAACACAGCCTTGATTCAGTCTTGCATGCTAAAAAAACTCCTCGAACACAGCCATGAAATCATCTTTCAACCCTTCCCAACACCTTTTAATGAATTTGAAGTTGAACCCGTCTGGTCCAGGAGCCTTTTCCCCGTCACACGACCATACGGCCTCTTTTATTTCCGCCAAAGAGAATGGTTCAATCAGTAATTCAGCCTCCGAGTTGGTTAGGCGGGACAAATTTGGACACACAAACGGCGGCCGGTCCTTCATCGGCTCCTTAAATTTTTCAGCAAAAAAAGTAAAGGCTTTGTCCTTTATTACCGTCGGATTTGACACCCACTCCCCGTTTACCATTAACCCATTAATTCGGTTGTTTGATGTATTTGCGTTTATAACCCCGTGAAAAAATCCGGTATTTTCATCCCCTTCCACCGCCCACTTAACCCGAGCTTTCTGGCGATAATCCAACATTTTAACCCTATCATATTCCAACATAAAAGACTTGCATTCTTCTCTATGTTGGAGTTCCGTTGGCCTCAGGTCCCTTAGTTCAGCTTCTTTTTCCAATTTTTCAACTGCCTCCTTTTTTTTATTATAGACAGCATCCCTATGCCTTCTTTCAAATGCCACACAACTCCTAATTTTATTTTTTAAGAACTTCAGCTTGGTTGCTAAAGCAAGATCTGCAGGCCCATGGAATGAAAAAGACGAGCAAAGGCCTCCCACATACTCCATAAACCCCGGCATCTCCAACCAAGAGTTGAAAAAACAAAACGGGATATGCCCAAAATCCGTCGGTACCGTTGACAAAACAATTGGGCAGTGATCCGTAATGTATCTGGTCAAAGCCGTTACTGTCGCCAACGGCCATTTCCCCTTAAACTCACTACATACCAAGTATCTGTCAAGTTTGCTCAATTTATCCCCCCCTATCTGATATGTATGTGTAACTGTGCCCTCCCATATTATACTCGTGCAGATCAGCTAATTGAATAAAATTGTTAAACGATCTTGCATTCGCACTGACAAACTCCGAGTTAACCCTCTCCGACGGCCACCGGACATCATTGAAGTCCCCCATGAATACCCACATACCTTGCATTGACTATTTTAATTCCCTAAGTTCTTCCCACAGACCCCTCCGGCGCACCGCATCATTCGGTGCGTATATATTAACCAAATTTACGAACTCCCCTGTTGCCACCAATGTACCAGACGTAACCAAATAATACCGACTCTTAATCGAGCTAACACAATGGAACATAGACGGGTTCCATAAGCTAATTAACCCCCAGATCTCCCATCAGAAAAAACCTGCTCAAAGTGAAACACTGACCTGCCCCAGAAAACGTTCGGCTGGAAATAAGCGTTATTCCCAAGCTTGGTCTCTTGTACAGCCATAAAATGAATGCCATGGGATGTTTTCAACCCCCTAATCCAGGTTGTCTTCCTCTCATCCCTCACCCCCCTTAAATTCACGGCTAGACAATTCATTGTGAACCTTCATTGTCACCCTCGCCATCAACAATCTCTTGTATTTCGGATTCAAAACCTATCAATCCTATACCTACAACCGCTCCAACCCTAACCGTTTCCCCTACTTCATCCTCCATCACAATAGGTTGAGCCGCTCCCGCCGTGGCGAATTGCGGATCCGCTACTGAACCCCCATTTACCCCCATCGGAACCGATACCCCATCACCACTATTAACTTCAACCCTACCTTCACTGTTGTTGCCTTCATTGACTTGTTCATGCACACTTTCCACAACTGACTTTGGTACAGGGGTATTGAGGTCTGGGAATGAATTAGTGGGTGTTATAGTATTAAATTCCTTGTCAAAAGGACCAACTGTATCTGATGCAGCCTTGGGAGATCGAAGCCCACGTGGCCTTTTTTTTGGCCTGCTTGGAGGTGTTGGCCCATTAATATTAAGCAAGCCCAATTTAAATTGTTCTACCATTGAGACCTGGCCCCCCACATTAAACATACTATCTGCCATTGTCTCGGGACCCCCTATGTCCCTACCACACCTAGACTCCTGAGCCTCAGCTGATTTTCCATTCTCCCCATGCACATGCGTACCTTTTTTCCCAATCCCTACGTCTTCCATCGACTCATCGACTTCCTGCCTCTCCCGACTATCCAACTTCTCAACCGGAGATTCATCCTCCGGTCTAAACTCACCTTCCTCCCGACCACCGTCCCCGATCACCGACTCAGCTGTCTTTGTCGGACTCCCGTTATTTGCTTTCGAGAAACCTTGTAGCACTTCCCGTAATCGAGAATCCTTGTCTTCAACCACCCACACCGAATACTGGTTGCCCTCCCATACCAACTCTACTTCCTCATCAATCCATCCAGCCACCTTAGATAGTATGCAGCATGATCCTTGTGAGTTGTCTGACTCTTCCCATGAGAATTTTGATCCATCAGCCAACCTTCCAAACAAACCACCCACTTTATCAAAGATCTTGTTGTCTCTCAACTGCATAGGAACCCCCACTATTCTGATCCATGCCAGTCTATCAAACTCAATTTCTTGGCCTTCCCACAGTGTTACTGAAGCCAATACCTTTGCCCATAACAATTCATGTACCTGTATGAACTCCATGGCTAGTCTTTTTTCTTTGAAAACAATCAACACCTTCAAGCCACCAACGTAACTCACCGGATTTTCTACAAATCCGCCTTTCACTAGCATTGTTTCCACCATTTTTAACGATTGAAGGTCCTTTGCTTCTCCTATGACCGAGCGCATAATGCAATGATCGGGGTATAACGCCGCCTTGTCTTCAATTCGTAACGTCTTTTTCTATGACGATGGTGTTTCATTTGTTTTACAAGCAGCGTCCTTATACCTAGTACCGTTCATAAAGGTCAGTGGAGGGTCCTTTCTCACTTCTGTATGACCTGCGAAATGTTGCCCATTGTTCCTCACTGGAACATACTGGCATGTAAGTTTTCCATGGTTCTTGTCGTATCTTGCCACTGATACACTCAACTTCGCCTCAAAGATTTTTACCGTATTCATTCCACGCAACGTTTCCTGCAAGTCAACCACCCCCTCACACCGCACAAAGCCAAAGAAATTCCCCCTAGCATCCTTCTTCTTCGCCACATATGCATCCTTCACCTTCCCGTGTGGCTGAAACGCCTTCCACAACAATGATTTCGAAATCTCCCCTGGTAAATTGGACACATAGAATGTCGTTACCGGTCTCTGACTATTGTTCCCCCCTCTGTTTTTCCGGTATCTTACCTCTTGAAACCTCTGGTCGCCTCTCAACATCCCTCTGAGTTTTCTTCCTCTACCACTAAGAGATACTAGTTAGTTTGCTCTACATGTGTCCCTTGTCCCTTTATTGGTTTCTTTTATTATATAGTATAGATTATGTAAATATTATTTTGTACTATTTATGCATCTAATAATATTCATGTATGTATTCTGGTATATATACCTTATAGACAATTAAAATATTTTCGTTAAAACACTTGCATACAACTAACGACTACAATCATAGCTAAAGTTTGGTTAATATTTTATTAAATCATAATAAAGTTGATGTAAATCAATCTTTTGTTAAGCTAATATGATAAAATGTGTTTTCAGAAAAGTCAATTTAAATTAACTATAATTTAAAAATAATACACATGCAGTACATGGGAACTAATTTTAGTTATCCGTTTGGTCTACAAACCAAAGTTGGTTTAACGTTGACCTAACACAACTACCCTTCACTTTATTCATGTCATGGTCTTACATCAAGAGTTTCACTATTTTGTTTCTTTTGGCCGGCCATGAAGTTGGACAGGAAGGACCACCGGCCAGGGTCTGATATTTCGAAAGGCACGTTATTTTTTAAAAAAATTTCGATATGTATATGTAAAAATAAATAAATTAATAGGGTATACCCATACAAACACCAACATAGGCTCACTTACAAAGTTATTTTTATGGTTTAGATTTGTTACTAGCCCATTGGCATTAGATTTAGACCTTTAGTGAGCTCAATACCCAATTTCGTTAAGGCCTAAAAACACGTTTTTTCGAGCTCGAACAGGATACATGAATTCTCAGGGCCGTCCTGTTTGATATTTAAATAATTATTTGGCAATAAAGCAAATTTTAAACCTTATTAAACGTTAATCAAAACTTGTGTCATCAACCAAGAAAAGATTAACGAATTCTAAAATCAAACTGATAAAGAATAAATAACGATAATCAAAATACAACTTTGCCACAAAAAAAAACTTATCTATATCCAAAAAATACCCAAAGACTAAAACGATTATGTTACAAATGCATATGACAAAAAATCATATTCGATGGGGAGCCCGATACCCGACCTGGTCTAACGCTTGAATCCATGAGTTGAAGAAGGAGAGTTGATCTCCTATAACAAGCGAAACCCTCGTTTTGTGTTGCTGAGACATGCGCCTAAGGAGAAAGTCTTTGCAGCCGAAGTCAGCTGAGAAGCCGAGTGACGTGCCAGCACTACTAATTAATTGAGACCGCAAATCCTGAAATCAAGAAACTAGAGATGGGTGTAGCTAGGTCTAGTGGTATATGAACCTATACCCGACTATTTTATGTAATATAAAATATAATATGTTTGTAGTTTGTTCCGCGTTAGAGTAAACAATGCTACCTAAAATTGGTTTGTATTGTTTTGGTGAAGTTTTGTGATTAAACTCAGTTCATATTTTTTTGGTTCTGATTTTGGTATTTGTTTAGTCTTGTTTTGAGTTGATGGAACTGTTGGTGATTTAGCTATTTGGTTTCTATTTTATTAATTAAATTTTGATTTGATGTGCACAAACTTATACATTTGGCCTTATTATAGCTTTGAAATTCTCTAATTTCATGGTAAGGGTGAATAATGCCCCTTCCTTGGGCGTTTTCCGCTATATGGCAGTACAGTTAGCAAGGGACATTATTGGACGTTTTCTAAAATGGGTGTAGTGGGGATGTGGGTATTATGTTAAAAGGGTGTAGATAATTAAATAAAAATAAAAAACCCAACAAAAAAAGCTATTAGCCAAGAAAAAGGAAGATTAAATGTGATTGGTCCTTCAAATTTGGACAGAGCGTTATTTAAAAAAACGCCTAGGGGGAATTTTTTATCAATAACGCCCAATAATGCCCAGGGGGTGGGGAGGGAGCGTGTTTGGCCGTGATTGAGGGCAAATTTTGAAAAAATCACGCCCACTAGGCATGGTCTTATTCATTCTCTCTTTTTATCTATACTATTTTATAATTTATAATATTTTTATCTATACTATATTATTATACATATAAGTAGAACAATGAAAAATTCTCGATTTCTCGATGAGGATCCGAGATCGATGTTGGGGACGAGGATGGGGATGCAATCAGGTGCGTTTTATTCTTAAAATCCTAATTGATTGTTGGGTAAACTCTATTATTTAATATTATTGTAATGTAATATAATATGGTATATAAAGTGTCCATTTTTATTAAAAAAAGTTAAAAACCACTATTGTTGGTTGGAATATGCATTTAATAGTCGTACGAAAATGTAACATCAAAGAAACTACTTTCATGAGACAATTAATAAATTAGTTAAATTTTCAGTAGGTAACTAATGGTGATAGAGCCCTTTTATTGTTTTCTATTGTTACGTGTCTTGTTTTAGCAAGAAGTAAATATTACCTTTAATACAATAAACAGAATATACATTATAACTAGGTTATGGCCCCGTGTGTTACACGGGTTGATTAATGAAAACGATATAATTTATTATTTGTAAATACTTATTAATTTTAATCTACTCTTGATAGTTTTGATTGAACATACATAATAAATTCATCAGTTACCATTAATAATGTTGAATTTCATGGGACAAACATCTAATAACATTGAATTTTATGGGATAAACTTCCTAAAATTATAAAATAAAAAACAAAGTCATCTAGATTCACACCAACAAAACTTGGGAAAAGTTGAATTAAAGAAAGGAATATTGAATTTAATAATCTCAACTATTCGCCGTTGGCCACTAACAGTTCCAATTTAAAAAATAACTACCGGTTGTCCCAGCTATTAACATATTAGCTTCCAATGGACTCTGACTAACAGAACCCTAATGTTGTTAGTATCCGATCGCCGGAAAAACGTTTTTAGCCGGAAAAAGGTTCCTAAAGGTCTGATCTAAGGTTACAAAAAGGTTTTGGACGAAAATGTTGAGTTTTCCAGACAAAAAGGAGTTTTCCGGCGATGAAAGAATTTACGGCGACCTCAATAATTGGGGCTTTTAGTAGAAAAAAGGTTCCTAAAATAAGTAATAAGGTTACAAAGAGGTTTAGGACAAAAAATTTGAGTTTTTCGGTCAAAAACGCTTTTCTGGTGACCGGAGATTAACGGCGTTAGGTTTCTGTTAGTAAGGGTTCATTGGAGGCCAATATGTTAATAGTTGGGACAGCCAATGGTTATTTTTAAGTTGGGACTGTTGGCGGCCAACGACGAATGTGTTATTATTGAAATCCAATATTCTCTAAAGAAACATGCAACCATTTTGATTATTTTTTTACTCAGCTTTAATGCTTTGTGTGCGTTACTTATTGAAAAGAAAAGTCTTGGTATCAATACATCCATCTCAATCCAATGGAAAATGTTTCCATTTTATTTCTTTTATTATATAACCTCGTGTATTGTACAAGTTGAATAAATGTAATTTTATATATTTAAGTATACAGGTTATTATAATTAGAAATTTGATTTTTGAGAATATGTATTTCAAGAGGAAAAAGAAAAGAGATAAAAACATAAGGGAAAATATCAAATAGAAAGTTAATTTTTGCTAGGAAGGATAGGAAGCCATAGAAAAGAGATAAAAACATAAGGGATAAAAACATAAGGGAAAAGATCAAATAGAAAGTTAATTTTTGCTAGGAAGGATAGGAAGCCATAGGATTATGACATGTAGCAAATTTTAAAATAAAGAGAAAGGGTATTTTAGTCAATCCAACTCCTTCTTCTTCCTTTTTCAAAACCCAGTAAATTCAAAAACCCACCATTTTCAAAACCCACCATCTTCAACTATTTCTTCACTTTCTATCTCAATAATCACTACATTATAGTGCGATTTTCATCACCAATCAATGATTCAGAATCCGATCAACGTGTTCTTCAGCTTTTTTTTGAAGAAAACCCAGTTTAATTTCATAAAAAAAAATCTCGTTTTTCCGGTGATTTTGGAGATAATCACTCGATTCGTTGGATTCGAGCGTTGATAAGTGTTTCTATCATTCAAATTTCGTCAATTAATTTCATTTTCATGATCTGGGTTTTTGATTTAGTCATTGCGTTTTACGATCTTTGCGGGGGTCCGGGGGCGGTAGCCCCCGGTAGCGGGGTCCCAGGGGCGGCAGCCCCTGGCGGGGTCCAAGGGGCAGAGCCCCTGGCTGGGTCAATTAAATTGCTGTACTAAAAACGCATCAGAAAAATTAATTTTCCAGAAATTGGCTCATTTCGAAGACAGTAATTCGTAGACAATTCAGACAGTTCACAGTGACAGACAGTTTTATGTGTCCATTGCGTTTTAGAAATAAGAGAGTTTTATGTGGTTTCTGGCTATTGCGTTTTAGAAAAAAAAAAACACATTTTTAAGTGTTTTTAGTCATTGCGTTTTAGGTAAAACACATTTTTTAGGTGTTTTCAGTCTATTGCGTTTTAGAATGAGTCATTTTTAAGTGTTTTCTGGCCATTGCGTTTTACATATAAGACATTTCTTTGTGTTTTTGTTGCATTGCGTTTTAGGTAAAACACTTTTTTATGTGTTTTCAGTCCATTTGGTTTTAGAAAAAAAAAACATTTTAAGTGTATTCTGGCCATTGCGCTTTACAAATAAGTATTTTTTTGTGTTTTTTGTGCATTGCGTTTTAGGTAAAACACTTTTTTATGTGTTTTCTGGCCATTGCGTTTTACAAATAAGACATTTCTATGTGTTTTCTGGCCATTGCGTTTTACAAATAAATCATTTCTTTGTGTCTTTGGTGCATTGTGTTTTAGAAAAATGTCATTTTTTAGGGTTTTTTTCATTGCGTTTTACGTGGTTTTTCTATTGCGTTTTACGCAACTGGGTTTAAATTATTTTTTTTTAAAATATACCAATAGTATACTCGTTTTAAAGATAAAAAAACGCTCATTTTTTTGGTGCAATTTTTATAAAAAAATAATGTCGTATGAAAGAGTTATTAACGTTTGAAAAATGGGGGGGAATTGGAGGAGAGAGAAACTATTGGCTTGGATTGACTAGAATGCCCTTGAACAAACTCACGCGCCTCTTTTCTTCCTTTTAATTTCCCTGATTTAATCTTAGCCCTTGATTAACTTAATGGATGGTCAAGATCACTTCCTATCCTTCCTAGCCAAATAAACTTCCTATTGTATCTCCACCAAAAACATAATACACGTAACAAGAAAACTTTTATGGGTGGTTTTGGAACTAAGAGCATTTAGATCATGTTCACCAAATTTTGTTACAGTTCTCTTTCATGTTATAAATACTGGTTATGAGGGGTTGTAGATGAAGAAAAGAGAAAATATTACGGCTTATCTTAAAATTTAAAAAAACAGTGTTTGTGAGTAGAGGAAAGATAAAAGGTAATGACAAATGTATAAAAAATATTATTTAATTGAAAATTAGAGAAAAAAAAGTAACTTTTAGTGTAATTATAGAGATTAAGATGGTGGATATGATGTGAATGTTTGGTAGTCTTCGAACAAGATGACGTGGAAGGGTCCATGATTTTTTTTTCATTTTTGAGATTCTATGGGGATTTTTAAAATGATTTTTAACACTTGATTTCATTTTTACTTTTGTAAAAAAAATCCAATCTTTACTAAAGTTCATAATTAAGTTTTGATATATAATCAACTTGCACTACTAGTATTCAAATTTATAAAGTTTTGATATATAATTTCAATTTATAAAGTTTTGATATATAATTTCTTTTAGAAAAGCTTTACCTAAACATCTATATATAAACCTATTAATGTGTTAAAAAAAAAAGTTTACATTAAAATATAGTCTATTTACTTTTTTTCAATAAGTGACTGAAATTTTATATTAAACAAAAAGAGAATCATTTTTTTTCTCTAACCGGTAACAGGTTGATTTTGTTTACTAAATGGTTTGAGTTGATCTCATTTTATTCTTTTTGGGAACTTCTTAGCAAACGTAGAATAGTAATTTATATCTACCAAGAGCAGGATCTGAAAACTCTTAAAATAATTTAGGTCTCGGACGAAATAAAAAACTAGGCCCAAAATTATAGTAGGGGAAATGAATTAAAAAAATTAAACCTTCGTAGTGGAGCCAAGCCTTGAATTTGAGACCTTTATATTATCTTGAGGTAGTTTTTTCCACTCCACCACTAACAACAATTTTATGTACAATAATTGAATGTGTATGTTAAAGCCTATATATATAAAAGCCTATAAAAACTTTTTGGACTCTTTAAAAATTTGGCCTCGAGCGACGGCACGGTTTGGCCGGCCAAAGAGCCGGCCCTGATATTTATAAGTTTTTAACACTTTAATATAGTTTTAAAAGCATTTTCTTTATAAGCTTATAGGTTAACGTCCCTAGTGAGGTAGCAACTTTTTGAACATGAAAGGCATTATACATCGCTTCTAGGACGTTAAAAAGGGGCACGAAAGCCCCCTTCGTGACTTGCATAACCGGCATGAGAGAAAGGAGAATGGTGGGTCTCGTGTACTTCAACCAATCACATGTTTTGTTTTTATTTTTTTATTAGATTTATACATTATTTTAATAGGTAATGGGTTATGAAAACTTATGAAATCATTACATACTAAAAGTGGGGAAAAAAAAAAGTACCAACACCTCATGCTTACTGAAATAACAGTTGTTTGGCAAGTTTTAAATGTGTAAGTGTTAAACCAGTAAAATGTCAGAACCATTAAGTAATGAACCAGTAAAATGTCTGAACCACTAAGAGCCAGTATAATGTTTAACCATTAAGAGGCAAATGTCTGACCAATTCATATAAGAGATCTTAACCATTCAGACTCAGTATAATGTTTAACCATTCAAAGAGAGATGTCTAAACCGTTCAAACATATGCTCACGAAATAAACAGTCTCAACTATTCAATATTAAACGAGTAAGATATCTAAAGTATTAAAAACCAAACTGAAACAAACAAAACAACCCTAAAAGAAAAAGAATCCATTAGAGTATATTGTAATTGAAATAGTATTTCCAAACAAGCAACAAGAATTTATGAAAAGGGTGGAAGAAGTGAGGAGGAGGCGTTGGAGGCAAGTAAACCCCACCTCATAACCGCTTTCTTTCTCTTTTATAAATACTCACACTCACACACATACACACACATGCTTCTTATTTAATAAATCACCACCTTCATTCTTCTTCATCAATTTTGCTTCTTTTTTAAGCTTCAAATACTCGTTTCAAAAACCCATTAATTTCTTCAAAACCCCATCATCAATCCACAATCTTTTTCCGTTTTCCTAAGGTAACACCCTCGTTCTTGATTCCACCAAAATGGGTCCTCTGTTTCTAATTTAAATGTTTTTAAATTCATTTTCTAATTAAATATTGATGAAGTTCATTGTAATTTGATTCCATTCGATTCGATTAGATTTAATTCGATTGTGATTTTGGGGGTTTTTAGGATGAAAGCTTTATGTAAAGATTTTTAATTTAATAAAGAATTATTCTCTGCTGACTGTATTGATCTTTTTTTTTTTTACTTTTGTTTTATGTTGATTGGTATAGTGGTAAATTGATTTGGGTTTGATTTAAATTAGGTTGATTTTGTATAAAGTTTTGAAATTTGGTTAAAAATTTGATTATGGTTAATGTTTGTACAGTTAATTTAGGTTGGGAATTTGGCGGCAAAAAGGGGGAGATTAGAAGAAGATGTTGGGTGAGCTTATAACAAACAGTCTTGTGTAAGTCACTTTCATGTTTTGATTGGTTTTAATTTGGGGGAAATTGGTGTTTGGAAACAGGGGATTGGTGAGATTAGTTGATGTTTGGTTATGGGTGCAGGTTGATTCTTGGATATGCTTATCCAGCTTTTGAGTGTTTTAAAACACTTGAGAAACATGGAGTTGAAAATGGGGAATTGAGATTTTGGTGTCAATACTGGTGAGTTTTTACTTTTTTATTTGAAGTAAAATGTTAAAATGGTCGCTGAGATTACGTCACTTTTGTCACTTCAGTCTAAAAATAAACCTTTTTGTATCTGTGTCCATGATATTTCATTTTTGATGCCAATTTCCATCCAAATGGCAAACTGGGTTAGAAATTTTTGTTAACCTCTCTATTTTTTCTGTCGTTTTCCTCATTTAAATGAAGGGCGTAATGGTCATTTTAACTCAGATTTTATTTTAACTAAAAACCCAATTTTGTTTTTTAGGGAGAGGTTAACATATATTTCTAACACGGTTCGGCATTTGGATGGAAATGACAGAAAAAATGAAACCTCATAGACGCAGATACAAAATGTTTCATTTTTGGACTGAAAGGCAAAAATGACCTAATCTCAAAAACCATTTTAACAGTTTACTCTTTGATTTGTCTATTGTTATGTTTGGGTTTAATCATTGAAAGTTGACTTAAGTGGGTGTTTGGTCAACTACTTGGTTTTCATGTTATTGTTCATGAAGGTCAAAGTTTGAGGGATAGATTGTGAGTTTAGGTAATTGGGTTTGAAAACATCCATGATTAGGTTTGCAAGATACCTTTTGTTCTAATCATTGAAAGAGACATGGGTTGTACACTTTTACCATGATTGGGTTTGGGTTGCTTGTTCATGTCATAATCAACCAATAGTTTTCTCAAATTCTTTAACAATAATAATACGACTAATGTAGCAAAATGTTGTATTCATCATTGGACAATTTATATCTTATTATACTTCTAAAGTTGTTCAATTTTGGTCATTATCTATAGAACCGTGTTGTTATGCCAGGTCCCCATACCTGATTGTTAAATCATATTTTGTACCTGGCGTTATGTCTTCATGTACTCGATTTTTTAACATCATGATTTGCATATTTCCCGCTATTGTCTATTCGGGATTCCATTCATAATCCTAGGTGGTTAAAATTCGGGCGTTGGACTTCACAATACTCGAAACTCGATGTCAAATTCATCCCAAAACAACTTGAAATACCAAATTCTAAAAAAAAAATCTAGCAATTTTAATTTTTTATAACCTTATGAGTTCTAAAAATTCGAAGTATTACCAAAATTGAATGATATTCGAAGTTTAGTTACTAGTTTGTCAATATAATGATAAAATTATAAAAGATGAAACGTTTGAGAAACTTGTTTTGCTATCTTAACCATTTATTTTATGTTACGTGTTTATCGGTTAACTAAATTTTTTATTTTAGTAACAATGGATATGTATGTATTCGCTTTTAGTTAACTAAAGAAAGGGGCCCACTTTAGTCATGCTCTTGTGTGAGGTTTTGAGTGATAATGATGAATGTAACTCACATGGAACATGTTTGCTTCTATCAACTTCTTTATTGTGTCTTCTAACTTTAGCAACAAATAGCAATCTTTAATTCTATATTGTTGCTTATTTCACAAGAAATTGAACTTTCCCCCTCAATTACATAATATTTTTGCGTAAAATTCGCAACTTTCACATAACGTGTTAAAACATTTCTTATCAACTTGACAATAACGCGTAATGATTTCTTTCAGGGTGATCGTTGCAATACTCACTGTTTTTGAAAGGGTCGGTGATATGTTCATATCATGGTACGGTCTCTTTAAAATTCAAAATCGCTATAACCCTGTATTTCAGACAGCGAAAAGCGAAAATAACCGATTATGATTAAAATGAAACTTTTGTAGGGTACCAATGTATGGAGAGATGAAGCTAGCACTCATTATCTATTTATGGTATCCTAAGACAAAGGTACAAACTAATAACAATATATGAGGGGTTGTACTTTGTGCATTAAAGGATGTACTAAAAAAGGAAAGTTATGTGTAGGGGACCTGGTATGTATATGAAGCAATGTTGAGGCCCTTTATAGAAAATCATGAGACAGATATAGAAAGGAGTTTAAAGGAAATGAGGGCTAAAGCATGGGACGTGGCAATTTATTATTGGCACAACTCTACAGAATTGGGTCAAACAAAGTTCTTTGAAATCTTTCATTATATAGTCTCTAAGCCCACAAGATCTGAGGTTTGTCATCTTTTACCCTTTCTTTTTCAGACCATTTTTCTTTAGTTTATTTTGACTTTTCAAGTTGGGTTTAAAATAATATTGATATCCGCGGCTTACGTTTATCACGAATAAATATATGGGTCATGTTCAGATCATGAATTAAACCCCTTAAACCGAAACGTGACACACTTCATATTTTGAGAAGAAATATACATTGTTAACCTACCTAACAATTAAAATCACTGATATTAGATTTGACTGGTCGGTCAGACTGGGAATGTGCTATATAACCGGTTAGTCTGTTTGAACCGGTTAAATTGGTGTATCGGACTGAATGATTAAACCAGATTTTTATAACAAAATAGAAAAAAAAAATATACTTTTTTACTTTTCTAAATATGTCATTTACTAATTCAGTTACTACTACTTTACACTTCATATTTTATTACAAATCCATACCAAAAGATAAAATAGTATACATTTTGTTTTGGGTTGATTATTTTTTGTAATATATTTTTTTATTTTTACAACTTTATCCGGTTTAAAACGTAGGTCCGTAAAATGACAAGTGCAATTACGGACGGGTGTAAACGAGCCGATCCAGGCTTGAGCTCAACTAGGCTTGAACTCAGCTTGTTTGACTTATGCTCGAGCCCTGACTCGGCTCATTTCAACCTATATTTCTATATCTCGAGTTTGAGTTTGAGCTTTTATCAAGCTGCTTGACTTGTTTACGCCCCTGCTCGTGCATATTTTCTTTTTCAATGTTTGTGAGCTTTTCTATTGTGCAGATTCTATACAATCATCAGAACTCCGGTGACGGACGTCCACCGCCACCACCGGTGACTACAACATCTTTTTTCCGATCAGAGCAAGACGAAGACACGTGGGCGCCCACCGCTCCACCCCTACCAAACACCACCGGCCGCCACCGCGCTGTGTACGCCGAGGAACTCCACCTTCCACCATCGCCTACCCGATCCAACTCGTCTTCGGGTCACCGCGAACATTGGCTAAGATTTAGACGGTCAAGAGGAACTTGATTCGTCGAACCCGAACTAGTAAATGTACAAATTGTAAACAAACAAACATAGAAAAAGAAAAGAACAAACAAAGAAACTTGTATCTTGCTTTTCATTCATTTAATTCATTTTTTTTTCTTAATTCAAATGATTAAACAATTAAACCCGGTGCACGAGGCTTCTGCATGCGTGGGGTCCGGGGTGTCAATATAACTTCAAATGTTAGTATCCTAACCCACCCTGCATTTCTGCAAGAGGGAGGCTGTTTTCACGGGTGAATTGACAAGAGAAGACAATCGAAAGCTGCGGTTACGAGGCGGAGGAGGCTGCCGGAGAATTGTGTCCACCACACGCGGGCGGATTCATCGGATTCGTGGCAGGTGGACATGGGCTGGAGGTAAGCCCAGGCCGCCTGCTTCACAAGGCGGTTTCGAATCGAAATATCATAACCCGAGTTGGGGGCGGAGTAAGGAGGTTTCGGGGAATGAATGGCGGTTGGCGGAGATGGGAGAATGTCCCGGAGGGAGGTGTAACAAGTATGTTTGATGCCATTGAGCTGAAAATCCACTGAAGATGAACAACAAGTTGGTGATGATGATGGTGTTGTGGTGGTGATCATGGTGGAGATGAGATTGTGAAAGTATGAAGGTTTTATTATAAGAATTGAAAAGTGTTAAATATTTGGAGTAGAGTCTAGCCAATAACTGGCGTATCTTGTTGATGTTTTTAGCATCATTTGTAATTTCTTCAAGATTTATTAAGATCCTATTTTATTAGCTAATTAAATAATGTAACGCCATCTATTAAAACGAATAATAGAATATTAATTAGTCAAATTCTAAATCGGCAAAATATTTTTTACTTAAATCTCAGGAAATCATAGTTTTTTCCTTATTTAATGTGAGTATAGTTAATAGATAAAGATAATGTCTATATTTATGATATTTAAATAAAAGTATGCTAAGTATACGTTTTGTTTTATTGTTTATTTCTATTTCAATTTTTTTTTTTAACGACTAATTTCAATTTCAATTTTAGTTTATTTTTATTATTTAAAACATTAACCGGTATCTATATAATAATAGAATAATCTCGGTTTATCAACTGTTTATTAAACTAACATGCAATCAAACTCTTGGAACTCTGATATAAGAGAAGCAATGAAGTGGACAACAAATCAAACAGGTGTCCTGAAATTAAACCTCACGAGGACACGTGTGACTACCAACAAAAAACGCATGAAAAAAAATTAGGGCTAAGAATCGAACCTGAGTGGAATGGAGATTTAGGAAAAATAAAATCCACTCTACTAAAGACACTAACCCAATAAATGAGGAATAAGAACTCTATAAATACAATAAAAAAACGTGTTAAAGAGGGAAAAAAGCCAAATGATGTGAAGCCATGTGTAATTATTATTCATAAGCTTTGTTAATTAATATATTTTAATTTAATTTAATATATTTTAAATTAAATTTAGTTTAATTTAATTTAATATCCAAAAATTGTATTTTAGGGGAAGCATGGAGTATAAAATCTCTTTGGTGTCACTAAATTTGTCTATTGTCCTTTGTCCCCCATAATTATCTGAATTTTATTTTAAACTAATCAATAATATCTTTTAAAGATGCAGATCATCTAAAATATTCGGATTTCGATGCTCTCCTGTAACATGCAGACAAAAATAATAGAAGATACTTTTTGAGATCCAATATTTGGTCAAATCTGAAACAGTTTAAAGGTCAATTAAGATTAACTGATATTAAAAAAAATAGAACAGTTTAAGGATCAACTCAGACCATAAAAGTTATCCTCTAAAATGTGATACTCTAAATTGAAGTTTATTTTAATATACATGTTTGGGTTTGAGCTTGTCAAGACTAGCAAGCTTAAACAAGTCCATTATTTATATAAATATAATATTATTTTATATTTTATACAGGAAATATGTGATTACATATGTATTATTATATATAACTAGAAATACATCCCGCCGCATTGCGGCGGGGATTCTTTAATTATAACTAAGTCGATTTAGGACGCGCACGTTATGTTGAACCTATCAAACGGGAAAAAAATAGACGATGTAAAAACGTTTACCCACACACGCACGCACGTTGCGTCATGTTAACTCGCAAAATTTAGAACGAAACGTAAAAATGTTAAACCAAAGACGCATGTTGCGATGTGTTAAGTCACAAAATTTAGAACGAAGCATAAAGCGAAAATTTTGCGGAAAATGAAAACTATAAAGGACCAAAGTTGAAAGTAAAAAAAGTTGTGAGGATAGATTAAAAAGTTTTGTGTTAAAGTAAAAAAAAAACAAATAGTTTTGGGTTAAAAGTGATTTATGAAATACTTTTGGGTGAAAAGTAAAAAATCAATTAAAAAAAACCCAAAGCCAAGGTTACAAAAACCATATGCATAACCATTTTTTCTTTGAAAAACCCTCAAAGCCAAGATTACAACACATAAGTAAAAAAAAAAAAATGGCTAAATCGCAAAAGATGGAAACTTTTGAATAGAAGTGAAAAATCAAATTAATCAAAGTGGTTAAATTGTATAAGATGGAAACTTTTGAATTAGAAGTGAAAAATCAAATTAATCAAAAGGGGTTAAATTTCCAAAATTGAAACTTTAAACTTAAATTGTCAAATGTTAAAACTTTAGGGTTAAAAAGGAAAGAAATATTAAAACTTTAAACTTAAATTGTCAAAGATTAAAACTTTAGGGTTAAAAAGGAAAATTTCAATTTTTTTTTGAAAAACACCCTAAACCAATGTTACAAGTCATATATGCATAAACATGTTGGTTTTTATAATGTTTAAATTTTATGATAAAATAACTAAATATATGTATTTTTATACATAAAACTATTAGCTATAAATAAAATAACACTTAATAAATCCTAAACAAGCAATTAACTCAACACTAAAATGTATAAGATTTGTTGGTACTTGGATTTATTGAGCTTAAAAACAAGCATACTCAAGTTTTATTCCAATGGAATTTTAATTTACTGTACAAAAAACCTGACAGCTGCTTTGGATTCCCGATTTCACGCTCCTTGTATCCTTTTGGACCGTTTCACCTGAAAACAAGTCATCTGGTGACTGGTGTTGGTGTTGACCCGACCCTTTTCGTGGTTGTTGTTGACCTTGGCTCACCTGAGCGCACCGTTTACATGTGCATCAGCGTGACCGGATGGCGGTGTGCTTGGCCTTGGTGTCCCCA
Source organism: Helianthus annuus (assembly GCF_002127325.2). Taxonomy (NCBI): domain Eukaryota; kingdom Viridiplantae; phylum Streptophyta; class Magnoliopsida; order Asterales; family Asteraceae; genus Helianthus; species Helianthus annuus. Next base: position 74,348,617 of record NC_035445.2, read on the forward strand.
TTTCTGCTAACCCGAATTCTTCACTAAGCAGATCAACATCATCCCATTGTACTAAAAACTAGTCAAGGAATACATTCCTTTCAATATATCCAGGCCTGTAAACGCAATGTTTTAAATACCGGTATGAACCGGCCGGTTATACCGGTTAAACCGGATACCGGACACGTGCCCGGTACGATAAAGGCCGATAAAACCCAAATACGGTATGTCTTATGTACCGCCGGTAAATCTGGTTCTACCGGTTCAAACCATTGAACCGGTTTTTATCTTAAAAGTTGATTTTTTTTAATTATAAAAAAACGATATTAAGGTAATACCGACGTTCCATTGTAGGTAATTAACCTAGTGTCTTCCGTTACAATATTTAATCGCTATTGAAACTGCTGTTACTCACATCATCCAATGTAATATTTTTTATAAGTAATAAAAATGTTCTTAAAAAATGCATAACATTTTACAAGAAAACAATTATTTTTTCATAAAACCATAATCAGTTATATAAATCTTAATTGAGATTGGATTGTTTTTTAAGATTAATTTGTATTTTATGGAATTATAGTGTTAACCAGTGACCCGGTTGAACCGCCTGGTACAACCCGGTTCAACCGGTTGAACCATTTCAGAGCCTAACCCGGTATGAATAAAAAACCGGTTTTTAAAACATTGTGTAAACGAACCGAATGTTCACGAACTGTTTGTGAACTTGTTTGACGAGAAGTTCATTTATGTTCGTATATTAAATATACGAACAAACATGAACACATTTTTTGTTCATTTAATTAAACGAACGAACATGAACACACGTTTTGTTCGTTCATTTATGTTCGTTTATTTACGTTTGTTTATGCTTGTTCCAATAGAATTTACGTAATTAATCACTAATTTATTTAAAAAATCACTTTAAGTTCGTTATGATTAGTAAATTGTGTTCATATGTGTTTTTATTTATGTATCTTCAATTATGTTCATTTGTGTTGTGTATTCTTTGTTAAATTGTGTTCATTTAAGTTTGTTTATGTTCGTTTACGTTCGTGAACTGTTCGTTTAGGTTTTAAACAAATGAACATAAACGAACACGAACATGCCTATATTCTTAATAAACGAAGATGAACAAAAAAAACGTGTTCGATTATATGTTCGTGCGCGTGTTCGGTTATAGTTAAATGAACGAACACGAACATGCATCTGTTCGTGTTCGCTCGCTTCATTTACAGGCCTGATATATCATTTTACGGTAATCAGGTAATGTACAACATTTATTATTTGGGCGAAAAGAAAAAAAGGATACACTCTGTGTTCCAGATATCGGTCAAAGGGACTTCTCTATCTGATAGAAGCCAATAGTCTGCATCATTCTGCAACAAATCACAATACACAACTTCATTTTTATATACGGTCCTCAATACATATACACCATTTGCACAATTACACATATATTATTGAATCATAGTTACTTACATCAACGTCTGACGGGACTATTCGCATAATCCTCGCAGGTGAGTCTTGGGGCAAATTATGATCGGAATTCGTATTATTAACATGTTGTGATTGCGGTTCAGTGTGGGCCTCCGGATTGTCGTCAGAACCGGAACTGGATGCCACTGGTACCATCGTCATAGGTTGGTCAACCCCATCCGCATCCTCAAACTTTTCTTCAAATTGACTAAAGATATGTGGTTTTGTGTTGATCATAACCGAATTAAGTCAACATAAGCATATAAGAATATAAGATAAAATTATTATATATATATTACATGTACCTGACAAGATATACATCAATAGGACCCATTGTGCTTCTAAGAATTATCCTGTATCTCCTTTGTGGATAATCAACAGCCTGACATATCATCAAAGCAATGGCCCTCATATATTAAATTAACCGTAAGTTCTAGAAAAAAAAAATAAAAAGATTAACTTATAATATCATACTCACCTAAAGGGTGTGACTTTCTGACACGACACGAACCTAACACGAAATTCGCGGGTTTGGGTTTAGTCTAAATAGGTTCGGGTCAGTTTCAGGTTGAACCTGCAAACCTGTTTAGCTAAATGGGTTGGGTTTGGGTCAACCCAGTCGGGTTGGCGGGTTGACCCGTTTAACCCATTTATATTATAATATACTTTTTTACAATACGTTTTATCTCAAAATTAAATTGGGTGTGTATTTTATGACGTAATTATAACTTAAAAAGAGAGCTGACATAAGATTTTATAATTTAAATGTAATTGTATTCTATACATTTGTGTTTTTTTGTAGTAAATATTAATTTTTATATATATTAATTCGCGGAAAATAATGAAAAACTAAAAAGTTCGGGTTGAACGGGTCGTGTTTGGGTAAACTCGCAAATATTCGGGTAATGTTCGGGTTCATATGTATGACACGATTTTCGGGGTCGGGTCGGGTTAAACCCGCGAACACAACCTGTTTAGCACCCCTAACTCACCTCATCAGGATCCGGGACTTCAAGAGTAGTCCCGTGCGGAGCCTTAATTGCTATCAACGTTTCATTCTGTCAATTATAAAAATCAGAAATCTAAAGTCAGGTAAAAGTGTGAATTTACGTAACGAAAATGTAAAATAAAATAATTATTTAAACCCCACCTGGAAGCATGGTAGACCTTTTATATCATCTTCAGTTACAAAAAGCCATCTAAAACAGTGAAACGTCAATAACGAATATAACGTTAACAATTTTAACCGATGCCACAAACATAAGTGGAGATAAAGTCATAAAACATTACTTTTGGTAATTGTTATCTTCACTCAACTCCCGCATTCTTTCCTGCATTTCGCTGCAAAAACCATGCTAAATAAGATGGATTCATAATAGCAAATATGGCAAATCGATTATTGTTTAAAAAAATTAGTACCTGATGCTTTCATCTAATCTATGTTCTTCCACTGAAAGTCTTTGAACTTCTGCCTGTAGCAAACGCTAAAAGTTAATAACTCATGAACTACGACTTTTGAAAAAGAATCGTGACATACTTGAACACTGTAATGATAAAAATAAATAAACAAACAAATAAATAAATAAAAAGTAAATATTCACCAACTCATACCTGCAACAAAGCAACGTCATTCTCCAAATCCCCGGGTTTTGAAGCATCGTGACCTCTAAATAGATAATTACGACATTTCACATAAGTTTAAACGGATTATAGCTAGTCATTCGTATGATATGCATGTGTTACAAATAAAAAAAACTTACTTCCATCGGATTCTATTTTTGAGAGTCTTTTCGATTAGACCAATTCCTTCAAGAACATTTGTTATATCATATATTCGCCTCTTCTGCACCTGGTATCATCATAAATTGTTAACATGTATCTTGTATAAAAATCACATAAAATATATTTGTTTTCTTAAAAAAATAGAATAAGAATACCGCCAACGTTGCAGCAGCATTATTCAAATCAAGAATACCATCTTCAGCGTGTTTGATGAGATCGATGAATTTTTTTGTCAAAAGACCTGCAAAGTTTTAAACTTTATGTTAACAAAAAAAAATCCCATTTGAATGTACACGCACACCAAAAAGTAATACCTTTTGAAAGATCTAAAGCAATAAGTAAACGTAAAGTTACCTAGTGAGCTGTCATACCGGCAGGCAGCGATTGGAGTAAGTGCAGAAGGCGAACCTGTATTGACCATAATTAGTTTTCACACTGCGCAAAACACACATCCAAACGCTCTCATATGTCTGCTAGTAATGCAAACATATAAAAACCTCAAAGCATGTCTCACCGGCATTTGAAACAGGGGTCTGAGGAGCAGGTTTGTTGCTTGGCGTGACCTTTGAGCGCGCGTTTATTCTTCCACCTTTTGCAGATACAGGAGTGCGAAGTGGACTATCAATTGTAGCAGTGTAACCAATACTTGCCCAATCATTAGATGAAACTTCATTAAAACCTGCTCCATGTTTTCTCTTTACCGGCTGCAAAACCATAACCATTTAAAACTTCAACCATGAAAACAAAATAACTAAAACTGACCCATGAATTCAGAAGAATAATATAATGACTGAGACTTGATAACAGCACCAATAATGCGATTAACTATATTCATAATTTAACACTTAATTATACGTAGCGTCTCCTTTTCTTGGTTGCTGTAGTTGTAATCCAGAGACCATCTGAAGATTGTATATTAACCAACTGTCATACTGTCTCTACTATCAAGTAACAAGTTTCTTGGACACTTAACTTGAGTTTGATCTATTTCACGCAGTGGATAAAATGAAAGACATGTTTATCACTTCCTTGAAAGTTCGTCAAGGATGCGTACGTTAGGGGGCGTTCACGACTTCACGGTCCGGTTTTGACGGTTTCTAGGTCAAACCATTAATCAGTTTTTAAACCATGGGCCAAGACTCATTGGTTTACTTCAGTTAAATCAGTTTCAATTCAATCAGCCCAAATGCATGCCTAATGTAGATAATTATATACATCTAATATGAGATACTGAGGTATCTATAAACAATAAAACATATACAAATCTTACAGTCCAATTTTTGTTTTATACAGTTTGAAACTTTTGAAACCACAAACCAAACTATTCGCTACATATTGAAACTTTATAAACCGATAGTAGAGACTACGTCATCAATACCGGACACAAGGTCCGGCTACCAGCCCAGAAATCACAAGACACTCCGGCCGGATATCGGCTGAACGGAAGGGACCGGGTGACGTCACCTAAATCTAAGGGTATAAATACCCAGCTCCAAGTACAACCAAAGTACGTTATTTGTACTTTCGTCCTTATTCTCTCTCTATACTTTTTCTCTCTACATCAAATACTTACCCTCACGCCGGATATAGTTGCAGAGTGGCCCTCCCACCTCTGCGACAAGCCTAACGGTTTTCTGTTTTGCAGGTTTCTTAGGATCCAATCCACTAGATCATCCGGAGGTCTAGTTTTTGGATCTTCACCGACCGACCTAAAGTTAAAAAAGACGACCATGAAACGATTATACCATTTCACCGTACTACACGGAACCACGCATCGGGAGCCTCGACACCGGTTAGGCAATGCCCAAATTGGATCCAACTATAGATTTTTAGGTCACATTCCAACCAATTAGACAAACTCTGCTAATTTGAGGCGTAATCGATTACGAATTAGTCTTATAACAAATTATATATCCTAAAAACACAACAACTTTACATTACACTATAGCAACAAACACTCACGCGTGAGCCTCCAATTAACCTAACAAACAGCATAATTAACTAATTATCACAACAAACGTTTATAATTACACTACCGGAGATTTAACTACAATTACGTCAGCAGACTGATCGACGGTGCCGGCGACTGTAACGCCGTCAATTCCAGACGGAAACTGGTGGTAATCAACGGAAGGAGTAAACGGCGGTTTAGTCGAGGAGAACGGCAAGTGACGTCTCATCGGATGCAGGATCTGTCCACTTCTGGCGCCGGAAAGCGGCGCCGGCACCGGTGGAGACGCCGCCGTGCGATTTGGAGGTCGATGTTCAGACATTGAAGGAAATTGTGTGGAATTGAGGAAGAGAGATGAGTGAATTGTGAGAAATTGAGGTGAATTTAGGGTTTATGAGGGGGAAAATGGGGGTTTGGGGGTTGTAGAGAGAGAAAGTAGAGAGAGAAAACGAGGGTTTGGAAGAGAAAGAAGAAAACGAGGGAAGGGAGGGAATTTTTGGTTCGGATAGATGTGGAGGGAAGAAAAATGAAAAAAAAAAAGGTTTTCGGTGGGATATGAGTCCTTCTACTTTGGGTTTATGACTTTAAAGTCCTTTTAATTCTAAACCAATGTACTACTGCTGTTCACGAGTCGGGCTAAGGCAAGCTCGGGCTCGGCTCGATTATAAACCGATCTGGGTCAGCTTGGTTTGGATTTGAACCCGAGCTAAAAATTTAAGCTCGGGCTTAGCTTGATATTTCAAAAGAACATATAAAATTAAGTTTAACCTAATATGTTACAACTTACAAGCCAATATCAAGTACGACAACACAAAATAAGTTTAAAATTTTAACGAAATACAGTATATATTCATTAGCATGGTAATCAACATTCGAATATGTCATAGATATCAAATTATATTCCTAAATACATGTAAACAATAATCTGATTTTGTAATAGATTATAATAGATATAAAAAGAAAATATATTAAAAGCAAAATAATCTGAGCTGGGTTGAGCTGAGCTACCAAGCGAGCAAAACCGAGCCAGTCTTACTCATTACGAGCCGAGCCGGCTCAGCTTAGTGTCAAACTGAGTCATATCAAGCGAGCTTTTTCGAGCTAAATCTGAGCGAGCTCCGAGCCATGAGCTTTTTGAATAGCCCTAATATGTACTATGTCACCGCTTTATGCACCATGATACGCACTTTAGTTCTTGAGTAAACTGCCAAAAGGGTCTCTAAGGTTTGGTCATTTTTGTCACTTTAGGCCAAAACTCAAATCTTTTGAATCTAGGTCTCTGTGGTTTCAATTTTGTTGTCGTTTTCATCCAAATCAAAATCTGGTCAGATTTTTTAGTTAACATCCAGTTTTTTTCCCTTACCTCGCTTTTAATGAAGAGCAAAATAGCCTTTTAACATTTTATTATAACAAATTAAAAAAATCTTACCATTTTGCCCTTCATTAAAAGGGAGGAAAAAGACAAAAAAAGTTAGATGTTAATTGAAAAATCTAATCATGTTTTGCTTTTGGATGAAAATGACAACAAAATTAAAACCACCTGGACCCAGATTCAAAAGATTTGAGTTTTTGACTAAAGTGAAAAAAGTGATCAAACCTCAGGGACCATTTTAGCAGTTTACTCTTAGTTTTTTGTACTTCTTAACATTTGTTTGGAGATATACAAGATCATATGATTAGTAAACCTTTAGATTAGTCGAACATGTGAATTAGGTTCGGTTTGTTAATTTGGTTTTGCCTTTTAAGCAACTTGTATATGAGTATATCGGTCCTTATACCTTCCAAAAAAAAAAAGTATCGGTCCTTATGATCCGATTTAAGTCCATTTACGATTTTGTCATAACAATGTTGTGTTTGTTGAACTTATGATATTATCCATGATGTTCGCTTGTGTTCAGGGGCGGACCTAATGTAGGTTGAAGCGTAGCACGGGCTACGGCTCAACTTTTTTTCCGGTAGTGTAAATTTTTTTTTTTTTCGATTTTTATACTAAGGACCCCCTCAACAAGTACTAGGACACCCCTGAAAAAAAAATTTACAAAGTGAAATTAGGCCCAAATAATACTGATTGTATTAGCCCAAAAAACCAGATTGATAGCCCAATTGTAATTAGCCCAAATAACCAAATAATAACCAATAGTGTATTAAATTGAATGGGCGGCAGATTGAATGAAGCAGGGATGTCAAAGGTCGACACTCCACACACGATGACACGAACAAGGGCTTGCTGACCTGCTGTCGACGTCCAGATTGTGAGTTGTGAGTATTCTTTATTTCTTTTCTTCTTGAGTTCTTGAATTGTTTAATTTTGATCTAAAAATTAAAAATAAACCTAGTCCAATCTAAATTTTAAAAACTTATTGCCAATGTTAATTCATATAGCCTGCTCAATATTAATTCGTTAACCTAAATGCTAATAACTTTAAAAAAAAAAAACTAGTTTATAAAATTTAATTCGGTAAGGCTTAAGGGCCTTTTTTGGCTCACCCAGGGCACTTTAATTTTCAGGATCGGCCCTGTCCCGTAATGTAGGTAAAAAAATTATGTTCTATAAATATATCGTAAAAAAAATTGGGATACCCCTGAATATTTCTTCTAGTTCCGCCACTGCTTGTGTTAACGGTTTGAGTTGTGCCTATGTTTCTTATACAACATACTTCATAATTGTTGATTCTCTTGTAAAAACTACGTGTATTTTTACAAGTAATCCATTTATATATTTGTGGTATTATTCTAAACTATTGTTCGTAGTCACTAGTCACTCAAAACTATATGATAGTTGTGTGCAAAATAAATAGTTGAATTGAAATACATCAGGTCACCTTTTATCATGTTAGTTGAATTGAAATACATCGGGTCACCTTTTATCATGTTATTTTTGTGTGCAAAACAACATTACTAATCTAACACCTTAAATTTTCAAAAAAACTAATCTAACACCTTAAGCTGGATAAGACCATGTGTCATTATTACAAAAAAAAAAAAAAAAAAAAAAAAAAAAAAAAAAACCGGTACAAACAAGTTGAGCCGTTCGTGAGCTACTCAACATCGGTTTGTTAAAAAACTTGAATTGAGCCGATCTTTAACGAGCTCAAGATTGAGGCTCATTTAATATTCGAGCTAAAGCTTTGTATTTCGAGCTCAAGCCAGCTCGCTAGCTTAACCGAACATATTAATTATACGTTTTTTTATTGAATACTATATGTGTGTATGTGCGCGGGCTTGTGTGTTTTTGTGTGTAAATAACTGTTAAGCTATACAAATAAAATAAAGATAATTAATAAATGATAAATGTACAGAGCTCGAAAACTTCTCACGAACCTAGCTTGAGCCTTAAAATTAGATCTCTAAACAAGTTGAGCTCGAGCTCAATCCCTTTTAAGTTATAAACGAGCCGAGCTCGAGCTTAAACACACGCAACTCAGCTATTACACCCCTTAATTACACAAGTCAAAAAACAATTCCAATATGAGCTAGGGATGAGCACGGTACCCGTTTGGTACCGAAAAACGGGAAAAATAGGTACCGGTACCGAATACACCGGTACCGAAAAACAGGGAAAGTGAGTACCGGTACCGAATATACCCAGTACGGTTCGGTACCGGTACTCGGTACCAACTGCTCATCCCTAATATACACTAAATTAAATCATCCATTACCAATGGCATTATAGCCTAGTGATATTTTTGGGGTGTGATAAAGCTTAGGGACCATTTGGTCCCGGGTTCTATTCCTACAAAGAGGGTTTTTATTGGGTTTCCTTCTGAATAACTAGATATGATCGGGTGGTTCCGCTGATGACACGATGATACATGTCTCTCTTTTTCATTGTTCCCCTCGAAAATCTTGAAAACATGTCATGCACAAAGCACAACTAAGTCTAATATCCAATGAACTGGTGTATGGAAACAACAATGTAATGAGTAGAAAACGAATTGTAGAAAACTGAAGAGAAGTGATACAAAAGGTAAACAAAGATCGTAATTTCAAAGTTTTAAGTGAAAATGCTTATGAAGTATAAATTCTATTCTATAGAAAACAATAGCAATCAGTATGGGTTTTGAAATGTTGGAATAATGAAAGCCATGAAACATGTGTCATTGATTTTCAAGCATTATTTAAATTGAGCATGATTATCAAATGATTTTAAGGTTGCGATTATGTACATAAATCGGCAAACTGATATAATGATCATGTTATTAATAAGATTGATGTGATAAGTCGCAAAGTAATAGAGTACTAAGCTAGAATAAAAATGGAAAAGGATTAATGGGTTAGAACAATATAATATTGTGAAAATTAATCAACTATACATAATGAATAAATGAGCACTTACTAAACCGCTACCATTAGGCTGAATGGTGTGATTTGGCGTTCACAACCACATCAACTCTTTAACGCCTCAAACATCACCCCGGGGACGCCAGGACACCCATGTGAGTGCAATTACGAGCGCCAAAGGCTACCTTCTGATATGTTGTGAGTTGAACCAATGAGCTTGGCACAAATTGAGGGTTAGGGACGCCAAAGGCCACCTGCCCACCTCCACATTGTGTAGTCTTAGTAAGCGTGTGATATTTGTATGATTTATTTATGTTATAATGATGTTTGTTTATGGAAAGGTATGCATGACTTCACTAATATATGCTGTTAAGACTTGTCCATGGCATTAGCCTAGGGAGGTATCTTGGGGTGGGATAAGGCTTTCGGACAATGAGGTTCTGAGTTCGATTCCCATAAGGGGTTTTTTCTCAGAGATTTATTGGGTTTCCTCCTGAAGTGGAGATGGATGTGATCGGATGATTTCGTTTGTGACATGATGATACTCCAGCGGTTCATCAGTGATCCAAATTTGTTGTTCAGAAAAAAAAAAAATACTATTAAGACTTAAGGCTAGTTTACCCGTACTTTTTTTACCTATGTCATACAACTCTAAATGGCACCAAAAACACATATGATCTAAAGACAAGAATTTATAAATCATGATTATTTAGTTAACCGGCATGACCACTAGACCTCACAAATCAAGTATGTAGTGAAATGTATTAAAGAACTATAAGGTTATTTAAACAAAGAGTAAAGTACAGTTTTAGTCTTTTAGGTTAACACCCGTTCGCAGGTTCAGTCCTTATTTTAAAAAAATCAACACTCCAATCCCTAACGTATTCAATTTGATTCAATTAAAGGCATGGGCCAAACTTCTGTTAGTCCACAATTTGGATTATGGTTAAAAGACCATACTACCCTTAAGGGACCGAAACTGCGATACGAATAAGTCAAATCCCCTTTTATTTCCCTCTCCACACAACCACCACCAGCCGCCGCCCCTCACCGTCACAGACCAATAAAAACATGTCTAAAATCAAAATAAACAAGAATATATGTCCGGGATTAAGACTGATTGTAAGCGATACAGAGGGTTTTTAAATTCTTAAAACTGATTGCCGGAACAAAGTGCCTCGCATGGATTCTCAGCTCTTAAGAACAACTTCATTTTTGTCACAATAGTTAGTCTTTGTTTTTATATTGGACCAAACACATATTTGTTTTATCTGTAATGCATTCCAAGTTAGATATATATAAATTTTGACAACAGTACTACATCTAGTCATGAAACCCTGAATTCCAAACTACAATTCATGGTCCCTAAAAATTATTTTCCAAAAGAGTTATCACAATTTCACATGTGTGATAAAATATACTAGGTTTGTTGTCGTCGCGTGTTGCGGCGAAACAGAGCAAATAATAATGTAAAACAAACATTATTTGAAAGTGAAACATGTTGTTTAGAAAACCAAACCGTCGGTTCAATTTATAATCGTATCGTTAAACGATACCAACTAAATACTCTATTTTGAATACAACTTCATTTTTAACAAAACTTATACCGTAATACCGCGAGGAAAAGAAAACCAACGTAAGCTACTAAAGAAGTATATTGAATTAATTGATAAAGAAAATATGATTTAATAAAAGATAAAAAATACTAAAAAATAAAATAAATGATAAGGAAATATAGGTTTAAAAAGGAAAAAAAAAATGAAAAAGAGTGAATTTCAAGGATTGTCCTTTATCTTTATACCCATTTTCAGGCGCTGTCCTTTATGTTCAAAATTGACGAGTTTTGTCCTTTATATTTTCATATCATACACGTTTTGTCCTTTAGGCCTAACCCAGTTAGTTTTTCAGTTAAATTTGATCATGTGTTTTGCACATGAGGACATTTTTGTCAATTCAAAGGAAAGTTCAACGGCAGATTTACAGCTCAAAGCTTCTGCAACCTTTGAATTGACAAAAATGTCCTTATGTGCAAAACACATGATCAAATTTAACTGAAAAAATTAACTGGGTTAGGCCTAAAAGACAAAACGTGTATGATATGAAAATATAAAGGACAAAACTCATTAATTTTGAACATAAAGGACGGCGCCTGAAAATATTTATAAAGATAAAGGACAATCCTTGAAATTCACTCAATGAAAAAACTTAAATGGTAAAAGTAAATATAATAATAAAGTATTATATTATAAAATTATAATATTAAATATAAAATATAAAAAAAAAACTATATACTATTGTAAATTTAAAATCACTATTCATGTTCCATCATAGACAATATGTATAAAATTATTAATTATTAATGACAAACTCAATTATGGTATTTGCCTATTTGGTCATCGCTACAGTTAGTAAATATTGCTTTAAATATTCGTATGAGTACTTTAAGAGCATCCCATCCTTTACGTCCTGAATGGGGTCCAAAAGTGGATGAGGGCCCTTAGAGGAGATGACCATAATAATTGTTGTGGTGGATAGAAGTAGAAGTTAGAACGAAGTCACGAAGATAGATTCGAGAATTCAGTTAGATTATGCTATGTTTCAGCTCATCCTTACCAGAACAAGGTACACTAATTTTAGTTTTAAAGTTCGGTTATGCTCTGTTTTTCTTATGTTTTGACATTACCGGCTATAACTATACAAATCATACGGCATCCATAACGCATCTAACGGGCACGGTTGTCTCAAATCAAGCCGCAACCACGGCTTACCACTACCACTCCAATCTAAGGGTAAGAACTTGTAACGGTTCGAGTTTTCCAAGTGTGTTAGCTGGAAAAATCAACTTGTATTCACATATTATAGTACTGAAATTACATGGTATTCCATAAATCAAACAATCACAATCACTTCATCTAATCATACAAAAAAAAACCCAATAATCCAAAGAAGCTACTTGATAATATGCTTGATCAAAAAACCTTTATGCATCTTATGGTACATCTTCAATACACGAGAAATCAATGTTACCTAAAGTCAACACAATAATCCTTGCTTTGCATAAAGAATGGTACATTAGAGTTTCATTATAGCAAGAAGTTAACAAATTTGTTTATCAACATATATTTTACCACAACATTTAAGAATTTAGATACATTCATTGATAATGATCATTTATTATCGAGTATTGGTGTTGTATTTTTGTTTTTTAAATTTCCAACACAAATCATAGGTTTCACTTCAATTTTAAATTAGAAACAAGAAAACTCACCCAAAATTCACTTTCATATCTACATTTTTCTCATTATAAAATTTCATTCCAATCATCATGGCAAATTACATAAGGATAGCAGGTATACGAGCAACAAACTGTACCGCCATTCCCTTCTGAATAGAAAACTCTAATCTACTAAAACCAAAGCCTCGCCCCTAAGGGGTTAAAAAGTTGTTGTGGACCACACGATGAACTCTAGCTAAGAACCGAACCGCCTCCGGCGCCAAGGAGCCGAATGTGTCAAACGTCAAGTGGACAAAGGCATATTGATTATCCTCACAAGCTTTCACGTGCTTTTCCACCTTCTTTGACTCTGCTTTCAGTACCGCTTGCCCCGTCACAAACCCATTTTCTTGGAACCCGGCTAGGGGGATACACCTGTGAGATCAACACAAGTATCGTTATCTATCTATCTATCTATCTATCTATCTATCTATCTATCTATCTATCTATTATTATTTTTATTATTATTATTAGAGTAAATTACAAGTTTTGTCCTTTATGTTTACATCAAATTTCAGGCGTTGTCCTTTTTTCCAAAAGTTGACAGGCGGTGTCCTTTACCTTTCAAAATCTTGCACGTTTTATCCTTTAGGCCAAACCCAGTTAGAATTTTTGGTTAAATCTGGTCATGTGCCTTGCACATGAGGGCATTGTTGTCATTTCATCTCTTCAGAGACTATTGTGTAAAATACTTATCTTTAGGGACTAGTTTGTAATAAATTAAAAATAAAAAATATAATCTCTCTCTATCTCTCATAAGTACTAAAGTCCCTCTCTCTCCTCTCTCTCTCTCTCTCTCTCTAACATAACCTGCCAACACACCACCGCCTTATCCCCATCGTCACCACCCCCAAAACAAATATAACAGCAACGATTGGTCACTTCTATCTCCAACCATTCGGGCTTCAGGTAGGCTTCCGTTCACTCATTTCTCCGCATCGATTACAATAACCATGTGCAATTAAAGTATCTATGCCAAATTAACCCAACTTAACAACAAATATAACAGCAACGATCCCCTGTTTCAAAACACAGAATTACACTTCTACAATTGAATGTCAAACAGGTAACTTTTGACTTCAAAACTAATACAAATTAAAAGCTTTTCAACACCATTAACGATATCGAAGTCTTCTACTTGAATTTGATAAGTTGCATCTTAAGAAAATACTAGCTTTAAAGACCACAAAAAACACCACTTTAGCATTTTGGATCTGTAACACCCCAACCCGGCTTGGGTTGACATGTCACTTATGCAGTGTATCAGTGGTCAGAAGATGATTCCATAAATTGTAAAACTTTACATTATTTCAAATAAGTCAAATATTGTAAGAAAAAAAAACACTATAAATCTTTTTAAAAATCCATGTGCGTCTTTAATCCCTCGAGCCATCCGTCCAAATCTTCCCGAATATTCCTTGTAACCTAACGTACATGAGAAGAAAAATGTACGCCTGAGTAAACGAGGTTTACTCAGTGGGACAACAACAATAAAGTATACAATTTCCTAACAAAATATACATATCACAATATACGTATAACACATTCAGTTAGTCACCTTCAGTGTGTCACATTCAGTAGTTCAATGCGTAGTCAGTTCATATTCAGTGCGTCACATAATCACATTCAATAGTTCACATTCAGTTTTTCAGCGCGTCACCTTTCGGTGCGACACAATCAATAGTTCAGTGCGTCATATTCGATATTTGCCAATAACATAACTATATATATATAACTATAATAACACATAATCTTAAAGATCACAAAAGCATAAAATAACAAATCTAAATCTCCAACTACGAGGTAGTGAAAACTTAAATTCGTGCACATAAGTTGTTCAAGAGTCCGTACCTTGGTTGTGTAGATCCAACTCGGGCAACTATAACACCTCACTCAACAATGACAACCTACATCACGGTCGTACTTAACTTATAAGAACGAATCATGTATTTATATATTTACCAAATGTCGACTTGGATTCGAATTGCTTTACTTATATACCCATTTCAACATCTCGAGTTATCTCTAAATATTTACTATATCAAAATTTTAATATACGTGTATATACATATATATACACTATGTATGTATACATAGTGATAAGAATAATACTAGTTTTCAGTATGAAATAACAGTTAAATTCATCTAAATATTGAAGGTTAACTAACAACACATGCTTTTACTTATTTATTTTTAAAGAAAACTAGTGGAGTTTAATTACCTTAAAAATATATAAAAGATTGATTCACTTAAAAGCATTTTGACTTGTTTATCTAGTTATGAAACTAATATTAGAAATTCCTTTTTCAACGTAAATTTTATTATTAATATGGACATATAGATTAAAAAAAAAAAAGTGACTAGTTTGGTGGTCGTGAAGTAAAATAACAATATTGTGAAGGGTGGGATTAGAACCCATAACCATGTACATTGTCCAATAAGCTCACCCCATATTGTTTTAAAGCCTTGTATTATTATTTATCTTAAACTTAAATGTCATGTCTTTATAACTAAATTTATTTGTTAAACTTTGAGCTTAACAGAATGCCATTTACTCTATTTTAACAGTCCAAGTGAGAGTGCAGGTTGTTAAGAAACCATAAAAAATGTGGACCAAAATACTTATTTGAGAAATATCTCATCCAATTACATGTTTATTTTAAATTCTTATAATATATCATTATATCATCTTCTTTTAAAGCAACTAGGCTATTATGAGCAGCTTGTTAAATCCCAGAACCCACAACTTTGTTTCAGAAACAGAGACAACAACTCGACATATTCAACGGTAGGATTTTTACCTGCGCACAACGGAGATTGAAGTTGGCGATGTGGAGATGTGTACGGTGGCAAAGACGTGCGGTGGCGGCGGTGCTCGGAGTCGTTGCAGTCTTCAGAAAACACAATGGCGGCGGTAAGGTTTGGTTTTTGGGTGGTTCCGTTTCTTTTTATACGATAATAACGGTGGAGGAAACAAGCTTGGTTCACATGGTTGTTAAGGTGGTGAATAAGTGGTGGGTGGCGGTAGGGCTTCGGTGATCGGTCTCCGCCTGGAACTTGACACGAAAGAGATCTACTACAGATTTGACAAGTGAATGGTAACCCAAGTATTTATTTATAAAGCATGAAGGAAGCTTGGTTACGTACAAATTTGGTAAGATGGAATGGTGGGGGTTTGCTTTGAGTGTTGTAAGGTAAACAAATAGCCAAAGGTACATGGGATGGTGTGAGTGCAATATATTAAATTTCATCCGAAAACACATCTAATTAAGGGTTCACAGATAAAAAATTAACTAAACATATTTGTATAAACAAGTCTAATATATTAAATTTCATCCGAAAACACATCTAATTAAGGGTTCACAGATATACTAATTAGTTATATTTATATAAATACAACTATTTATGTATTTATTAAAATTTAAACGAACATATATAAACGAACGTATATAAACAAACGTTCACGAACATAAATGAACGAACATAAAAGAATGTTCACGAACATAAACGAACGAACATAAGGTGTGTTCATGTTCGTTCATTTAATTAAACAAACAAATTTTTTTGTTCGTGTTCATTCATTTATTAAATAAACGAACATAAACGAACTTCCCGCCAAACAAGTTCATGAACAGTTCATGAACGTTCGGTTCGTTTACAGACCTAAGAGAGAGGGAGAAAGAGAGAGAGAGAGTTAGAAAGAGAAAGAGAGTGAAGTTTTTTTTATTTATACTTTATTCTTTTAATTTTTATATAATGTTTTATTTTTAAGTTTTGTATAAAATGGCCCTCTAATAAAATTTCTTTACAAAATAACCCCTAGGAAGGTGAAATGACAACAATGCCCTCATGTGCAAGGCACATGACCAGATTTAACCAAAAATTCTAACTGGGTTTGGTATAAAGGACAAAACGTGCAAGATTTTGAAAGGTAAAGGACACCGCCTGTCAACTTTTGGAAAAAATGACAGCGCCTACAATTTGATGTAAACATAAAGGGACAAAACTTGTAATTTACTCTTATTCATATATATATATTAATTCAACACATAACCGAACAACAGTGAATTGACGGTAACGGCCGTTAATTATACTACTTGCGCCGCCACGTGTCACTTTGTTATTGGTCACGTTTTAATTTTTGTTTTCTATCTCGGTTTTGAAGATTGCCATTAAAAACAAAGGCTTTGCTTCTTCAACCATTTTTATCTTTGTACACAACCAGAATCATCAACTGGCCTTTCAAGACATAGTATGAGACGTCGCTCCGTCGACTCTTAGCTGCCGAGACCCGCCGCTGATTGGCGAGTCATTGCACATTGTGACCCAACCGAGCAAGAATAGAGGTAACGAATTCGTTCAATGGTGGTCCATCCGCCGTACCGGAGCTTTCTGCAAAAGAAAGTAAAGTTTTACATATTCTTGAGGATGCGATGACGACGGTGGTGGTGGTTTCAAGTTGAACAAACGAACCCACTTCAACATATATGACGAGATCGGCTAGGATCCCGTTTACAGCCGGTGGCCTCTAGCGAAGAGATTCCGACTACTAGGTTGCGTGGGTTTGTGAGTGTCGAACCGGATCTGTCGTGGTTACAGTCGCCGCTGTGGTGGTTTTGTTATGGGAAGGAGATGGCACGTGGAGGTGCAAAGAGAGAAAGAAAAGGTGAGGAGATACTGAACTGAAGGGGTGAAGATGCACATGGAGTGAAGTGAACTTTCTCATTAATTATGTTTTACAAAAACTGAAACGTGTCATAAGATGGGATGGGAAGGATTATAACATATCATATCAATAGAATTAGAATACAATAAATAAACTGAAACGTTTTTAGCTTGTAAGCCGTTAAAAAAAATTTAGTTTGTATTAATAAAGACAAAACCTAGGTTGAGAAGATTAAGGTATTGGGTTCAATTTTTACAAATGATAAGGAATTAAATAAATTAGCTGTTAAAAAATAGTAATACGTTTATCGAGAGCGTACAAACTCAATCCGTATTAAAGGTGAAGGGGGTGATGAGGGAATTTTCACCCACCCAATTATGATGTGTCATGTCAATTCCCCTCTCATACACCACTCTTGCCCAAAAAACATAAAGGGCGCTTTCACTTAAACCATTTAAAAAAATGCATGATTATTTGAAAGAGAGTGCGGCCCACCATTATCCCCTCTCCTTCCTCTTCGCCACATGCTGCAACAACTCCCCGCATTCACCCTTCACCGCATGACAAAAACATGTTGGCGGTACATCCCATTACGGCAAAAACAGTCCCCGCAAACCCTTGCCACACCCACCCCTCTTACCCTAAGAAAAAAACTATATCATGTAATTACTTTTCGTAATTGAAAGTTCCAAGAATAAAATAAAACAATTTGGTTAAGAATGTATGTGTAAGAGATTAATTCAAAATTTCAAAAACTTTGCGTGAGATGACGACACAAATTCACATTTTTATTTAACGAGTTTTTCAAGTACCGTTGGTTGTTTGCTTATTACTTATCATGATTGTACAACCCATGACCCTGCAACGCGGGGGTTTAAACACTATTATATAACAATTGTCGTCGATTCTTATCTACAGTGGTCAACAGTGTATAAAGAGCAGATATTGGCGGTCATAATGATAGCTTTACATTCGCTTAAAACATGCATGTTCAAAATTCTCGCTGCATAGCATGTAAGGATTCTGAAGTGCTATGGATCTTTGTTTTGTTCTTCTGAAGCTCTTAGGATTTTTATTTATTTTGTGTTCTCTATGGTTCTTTGTTTTGTTTTTTATTCTTAGGGTGGAAATCCATACGACGACTACCATTGGGCATACTTTTCGTTTAAGTTTTTATTAATAGTCGTTCTTCCCCGCCGCGAAGCGCGAGCGGAAACTACTAGTTATTATTATTATTATTATTATTATTATTATTATTATTATTATTATTATTATTATTATTATTATTATTATTATTATTATAATATTAATTTTCCAACATCTTCTACATACATACCCGTGCTACCTAGACACCACCAACCAACCCCCACAAAACCCCTTATCTTCATCTATCCTTTGCAATCACATCTCCACCTTAAAACACCAAACACTCACCTTCACACTCCACACCAACAACAACAACAACAACAACAAACAATGGCTGCTTCATCTGCCTCTGCAGCTCTTATCTCCTCCCCAAACCCTTTCATTTCCCCCAAATCTCATACCCTAAGCTTCTCCGCCTCCTCCTCCTTGACCTTTCAGTCCAAATCCCTCCGTTCTTCCCTCTCTCTCCGCCCCTCCACCGCCCGCCGCAACACATTCGTCGTCAAAGCTGTAAGTACTCCCTTCCCTTCCCCTATATATAACGCTTTCGCTTTTCAACCGAATTTAACCCGACTGACAATTTGTCGAACTGAAAACCGATTATTAGGTTATTATTCACTTTCGGTTCCGGTTTAAAACAATTGTTTAAAACGACACCGTTTTGCATATCAACAGTATCCTAATAGTTAAGCTTAAACCAGCCTTTTCTGATCACATACTGATTAATTAGAGCAATGCTGCCACGCTATGCAGTTTAGGTTATCTCAGTGGGATATCGATAATTTTAATATCTTGCAGAATTCATTATATCTGTCAAATATCGGTGATATACTGGTTATATCGGTCAATATCGTCGATAATATCAGTACTGATATTCTGACCGATATTTTACTAGGGGACCGATATAACTTATATCACCGAATGCGGGATATAGGTAAGGATGCGTGCATTAAGCCCAAGTGGCCTGACATCCTTGGACCCCACGATGGCACGAATGCGGGAGCCTTGTGCAACTGGTTGGCCCCTAAAAGTATTGATTAGTAATTGGTTAAATACTTGGTTTTAAAAGCTGTGTGCATGAAGGTGTGGGGCCCTCAGGAAATGCTTCAGGGCTTGAGGCAGCGCCTCTTGTACTTCTGGTTGTAAATAAAGCTTATTTGGTTGTACATAGAGGAATGCATCACATAGGTGATGTGTGCGCCTCAATCCTCAGATTTTGTGACCTAAACGCCTTAGAGCGCCTCTCACCTTTTTAAACCAGGATTAGGGAAGAATATGTAGCCTTTTTGGATCCGAAAAAGATGTATGATTTACCTTGATACATTCTGCAATAAATCTTTTATAAAATGAGTCTTAGAATGCCAAAGTGTATACAAAATCAAGCGCCTCTAGTGAAATTATATGTTTTTTAATCCTTAACATAGCTCATTATATGGTAAAAATCAGCATATTTTATTACGGAAATTTGAGCCAGGGGACTGAGTAATGTTGATCATTAATCATCTAATACATAATGTGTTCTTTTTTGTCTTAGTTTTAATAATTTATGTTAGCTATCTATCACTCATGTTGACATCTTTTTATCTGTAGGCACTGCCACTAGTTGGAAATCAGGCACCGGACTTTGAAGCTGAGGCTGTTTTTGATCAAGAGTTCATTAATGTAAGTGAAGTGACTTTCGATGTTTGCTTTTGAAACTTTATATTGTTTGCAGGAGCGTTATGGACCGTTGCTCCGTTATTTTTTTTAAGTTAACAAGTCTAGTTTTTCTTGTTACATACTCGGTATTTCTTAAGAAATTGAAAATTTTGTAACTTTGTAAAAAAAATGTCATCGCAGGTTAAGCTCTCTGACTACATTGGCAAGAAATATGTCATTCTCTTTTTCTACCCTTTGGACTTCACTTTTGTTTGTCCAACAGGTGAGTAGCCCGTTGCTTGTTAAACGCAAAAACCTTTTATTTTTAGCTATCTTCATATTTACTGAAATATGGATACAGTTTATAGATACGTGTAACGATGGCTGTTATATTTTTTCCTTCAACTTCTACTAATTTTGTTTTCTTATTATAGAAATCACTGCATTCAGTGACCGATATGCAGAATTCGAGAAGATTAATACTGAAATATTGGGCGTTTCTGTAGACAGTGTGGTAATTGTTTCTTACATCATTATACAACATTATGATATTTAACGCTTTTTTTTTTTTTTTTTTTTTTTTTTGCATAAGTATGTCGTTTAAAAGGCGACCAAAATGTGAAATATGTGTATGGTGTTTTGTTTTCGACAGTTCTCCCACCTTGCATGGGTTCAAACAGACAGAAAATCTGGCGGTCTTGGTGATCTGAACTACCCTCTGATTTCCGATGTCACAAAATCGATTTCAAAAGCTTTCAATGTGTTGATTGAAGACCAGGTACACATTTATAAATAATTTTTCGATAACTTTTTAGCCATTTGTATATAATTATTTCCTATGTCAAAATATCGGTTTTCAATTTCAGGGAATAGCATTGAGAGGGCTTTTCATAATTGATAAGGAAGGTGTCATCCAACACTCCACAATTAACAATCTCGCAATTGGTCGAAGCGTTGATGAAACATTGAGAACACTTCAGGTAAACATGCAGCATGAGTGGGCTAGGTAACGGGTCCAAGTGAGTTTTGTACTTGTGCGGGTTGGGTTGGGTTGACTTAGAAACATTTTTGTTCTTTTATTTTTATGAGTAAAGAACACGGATTGTCTTTGTGGTTTACCAAAATATTGGATTTGGTCCCCAACTTTCCAAAAGTACACGGATGGTCCCTCATGGTTTGCACTTTGTAACGCATTTAGTCCCCAACCAACAAATCTAAAGGTTTTAGCACGTCCTGGTTAGGGACTAAATGCGTTACAAAGTGCGAACCACAGGGACCATCCATGTACTTTTGGAAGAAGATGGGGACTAAATGCGTTACAAAGTGCAAACCACAGGGGCCGTCTGTCTACTTTTGGAAAGCTAGGGACCAAATCCATAATTTACTCATTTTTATTTTATTTTTAAATAATTGGCATGCCAAATAAAATAAATCGTTTTGTTAGCCTTTTAGCATTGAAAATACACTTTGGCGATTTTGACGAGTCATACTTGTTTTCTTGATATTACATTATTACCCGTTTGGCCCGTTAGAGATAAAACTATAAAAGTAACAAAATCTGCTCGTTCTTGGTATGTTGAGCTCATTGGTAATTGCATTTCTGTGTTTGTATCGTAGGCATTGCAATTTGTACAAGAGAACCCGGATGAGGTATGCCCGGCTGGATGGAAGCCAGGGGAGAAGTCGATGAAGCCCGACCCTAAGGGCAGCAAGGAATACTTTGCGGCCATATAGTTAGACGCCTTTCCTTTTATTTTCATTGAACTGAATTGAGTTTTGGGTAAAACCCTCAAGTCTGGACTACATTTCTTGAAACAGTGTTGTAAGCATGTTAAAGCTCAAAACGTCTAATGAGTATTTGTATTTTGATTATAACGACGGAGTATGAGTTAAGTATGTATGTTATAGCTTACTTAATTTTTACCGAGAAGAATACGTTAGTGACTTTGTATGAAGGTATGAAGATGAGGTTTGTAAGAGCATCTGCAGTTGATGCAATGGGTGACAAAATCCGATTAGTTGACTTAAAACCGAATTAACCGATAAAACCACAACGAAATAACCACACTTGGCAACCTGACTGCATCAAACCTTGGAACCCAACAACATCAAACTTGTTTAAATGTTTGTTATTGATTTATGGCCAAATTTATTATTTGGATTAAAAGTTCTAAGACCCAATTTTATTAATAAGTGGTTAACAAAAAAATTAGGCTAAAAGTTTTAGTTCTAAATTCATTATCTTTGGCTTATTTTTTCAAGCCAAACAATTCAAGCCCAAAAAACCGAGCATCTATATCTATACTATATAATAAAAGAAACCAATATGTGGACACATATCATTCATTGGAGCCATCTAATATAGATAATTAGTATTAATTAAAAGATAATTATAAAATTAAATTTAAACATCTAAAATATAAATTAAATAATAATCAATTCCAAACAAACCCTTTGGAATCCGAAGCACTATTGGATGTATTTAGGTAATTAAAATATTATATTAAGAAAAAACAAAAATCTATATCTATACTACTATATAATAAAAGAAACCAATATAGGACACATGTCATTCATTGCAGCCATCTATTATAGATAATTAGTATTAATTAAAAGATAACTATAAAATTAAATTTAAACAATTCGTATAGGAGATAATATAATCTTTTGAAATATTTATTAGATTTCAAAACTATTTATCTTGACATTAACAAAAGACGTACACTAAATATAAATTAATATAATGTAAAAAGTTAAATGACATTTTAGACCCTGTGATTTGGGTCATTTTGTCAGTTTAGTCCAAAGGTTTTATAATACACAGGATTTATAAAGATATAACAAAATATAACTTTTTATTGATTGCTATATAAAATTACATGTGTTCAACCCATACAATACATGAGGTTCTTAAAAACGTAACTTTTTTCATTATTTAATATATAGAATTAAATTTACTCAACCCGTACAATACACGGGGTTCTTAAAGATATAACTATTTTATTATTTAATATATAAAATTATATTTATTCAACCCATGTAATAAACGAGATTTTTAAAGATATATTTTTTATTATTTGGTATATAAAATTACATTTATTCAGCCCATGTAATAAACGATGTTTTTAAAGATATATATTTTTTATTATTTGATATATAAAATTACATTTATTCAACCCGTGTATTACACGGGGTTCTAACCTAGTAACCGTATATGTGAAAACCAAGAAATCGAAGTTGATCAGTTTTCTAATAGTGTAAAACCAAAATTTCGATTTTGGTTAGGTTTGGGCCAAACCATCTCATGCACACCCCTATTCGATGCTTCATGGATTTCCGAAGCCATTTTCGAAGCCGATGTGGATCCAAGATGGCAAAGGTCAAGCGACAAACGACACAAATTTCGGTGGTGAAAGACGTTTGTGGCTACGGACCGCCAGAAAAAAAATATATGAGAGGAGATGGAGAGATTGAAGAGAAAGGGAGAAAGACCGTGCAAGTGGAGGTTCGCTGTCCGGTGTCACTTCTTTACCGTTTGACGTTCGTCAGGTTTGCCGCAATTCACCATTCGCGTACTGTAAAGTCGAATAGACGTTCCAACGTAATTTATAAACCGAAAAATTACCGGTTGTCACAATTACATTGGTTCAATAAATCTAACTTGTTAAAACTATTAGTTTTATGAAGATTTTGTGTGTTGTATATCGTCAAAAATTAGTAAAATAAAAATAATAATGATTTAACAATTATATATATAAAATAATTAAGGTATAACAATTATGAAATTATATTTTAAGATAAATATAATTGAAATCTTATGGTTTAGTAGATCTTAATAAATTATTAATATATATATATATATATATATATATATATATATATTAGATATATAGTGGATGGTTCAAATGAGAAGATTGTTTTGTAAGAAGAAAAAATAAGAAGTTTCAACCAATAAGAATGCCCCATTTTACTTCATTTAATATTTGTATTTAATTTTAATATAAGGATATATTGGTAAACTTACATAAATAGTTAATTTGTATTCTTCTCATTTAATAACTAACTAAATTAAATTTGTAACTCCTTTTTAAAATATATATTTTTTCCAAACTAAAAAGACAACTTAATTTAGAGTGTAGAATAAATTACTAGTTGTGTAAGATAAAGTACGAGTTGTGTAGGATATATTTCGAGGTGTGTAGGATAAATTTCGGCTGTGTAGGATAAAATTCTATAATGTGTAGGGTATATGTAGGAAAATTTGATATGTGTAGGTTTTGTAGATTATATGTAGGATAATTAATGATTAGTTGACTAATTAATTAAAGAGAAAAAAATTAATGATATAAGTTATAAATGAAATAGTAATTTACTAATATGCCCTTTCTTCTTTTTCTTCTCATATTAAATTTCTTCTCAAATGAACCTTCCCCTTCCCCTAGATATATAAGTGTTTAATTAATTATTTAAAATCATTATTATTTAACAGGAGATGAAAACATTTAATAGGAGAGAAAAACGGAGAAATATTTATTAGACTTCATCAGTCATGTGTCCCTTTATTTATTACTTATACCTCCTTTACATGTATTTTTAAGCATAAATTTTATTCTAATTTTGGTTTTGGTTATTAACCGAATAAACCAAACCGATCAACCAAAAACCGAACGATTAATAAAATAGATTAACCAGTGACTTCGATTTCGATTAATGCTAATAACTGAAACGGACCAAACCATACACCCCTAGTTAAAAGTTTGTGGTGTTCTTAAACTTGGAATTGTGGTTATGTATATGTGGTTATATTAATAGTCCTTCATTTTGTTGATCAACACCCGATTAATCAAACACCCGAAAAGACATCCGGTCAACACCCATAAATTAGATAAACAAACTTTTATAAAAGTTATTAGAATCAAATTTAAAAGAAGCAATAAGACCAAATAGTAAGTTATTAAGATTGTAAATAAAAGAAAAAAATAATAAAAAAAGAATAGAGAGATAGACATAAAGAATGGATGTCGGAGGTTTTTTTTAATGTAAACAATATTAAAGAAAAATGTCAAAAAAATTGGAGACGGTGGATGGGATGTGAAAGCTCTAAGATATAAACGCTTTAAGAAGATTTATACTGCAGTCTGTGTGATTCTCCGTACCCAAATTATAGAGAAAATTTAAGATTTTTATTCTTTTCACTCATATAGTGGAGTGCTTATTCTCGTACCCCGTACCCCAAATTAGTAAAAATACAAATAAATCCCTATATTTTAAGATTTACTATTCATCCCTATCTCATGTTTTTAAGTGGGGAGTGAAAAAAAGGTAGCATTTTTTCTATTTTGAAATAGCATAATAAGTTCTTGCAGTTCTAATTCATCTTAATAATAACTAATACATATTTATGTAAATTAAAATAACTCACCTTAATTTATACTTGTGTAAATTAAAAACTCACCTTAATACACATTTATGAAAATTAAAATAACAAAGGAGACGTATGCACATGATGATGAATTTAAAAGATAGAAGGATTCCATATAATGTTGATATTTGGTGGCCAACAGAAGCACGAAACATGAGGTTTGGAAGTTTCAAAATAAGGTTGGTGGTGGATGCCCTTAAAGTATTTGATAAAAACATTAACTATGCTATAATGAATTTATTATTCAATTATATATTAATTCAGATGTATCAAATATTAAATATTAAATATTTATTTTAACGTAAAGAATAGTAGATTGCTCAAATAAAAAATCGGGATTTAAATATTTTTGTGATCCCATTTTTTTGGGGACGAATGATATCAACAAGTAAACTAGTAAAGTATTAGAATTAGATAGCAACAACAAATTTAAATTAACTAAAAAATATGCGTTTACACTGGATAACGTGATTCAAGTTGTGTTGAATAAAAAACTAAATTGCAACCGGTGGATAATGATAGAAAACATGTTTACACTGATAACACAAAATAATGTTGGTGTCAAGGGTTTGCGACAAGTCATATGACTTACTACTTATAAGACTATGGGGGTTGTTTGTTTACCACTTAATGAGACTCTTAATGGTTTAGAGCTCTTACTGGTTCAGCACTTAATAGTTCAGACTGTTTGTTTTTCGAGCAGATGTCTGAATGGTTTAGACATTTGCCTCTGAATAGTTAAGTATTATACTGAGTCTAAATGGTTAAGACCTCTAATCTGAATTGGTCAGACATTTGCCTCTGAACGGTTAACCATTATACTGGCTCTTAATGGTTCAGACCTCTTACTGGTTCAACACTTAATGATTCAAACCTCTTACTGGTTCAGCACTTAATGGTCTGACCAATTCAGATTAGAGGTTTTAACCATTCAGACTCTGTATAAATCTTAATCATTCAGAGGTAAATGTCTGAACCATTCAGACATCTACTCGTGAAACAAACAGTCTGAACCATTAAGTGCTGAACCAGTAAAAGATCTGAACCATTAAGAGGTAAACAAATAGCCTCTAAGTTTGTTACATATACGAGGTGTAAGTTTGAAGGTGGAAAGGAGCTTGTGGTGATATATATAATTTATTTTTTTATTTTTTTTAGTAGTTAGGTATTTAATTTATTTACACAACTAGTCCCTGGAAAGTGAAATGATAATAATACCCTCATGTGCAAGTCACATGACCAGATTTAACAGAAAAATCTAACTAGGTTAGGGCTAAAGGACATAACGTACAAGATTTTAAAACATTTAGTACAAGACTCGTCAATTTAAAAGATAAAGGACACCGCCTTAAATTCCAGTGGCGGAACTAGAACAAAAATTCAGGGGTATCCCAAAAAAAAAAAAAAAAAATTTACCGTGCAATCGTACAATATTAAAAAAAACAACAATACATAAAATGAAGTAAAAAAATACCTAATAGATTTGTCCTCTTCTTTTGTTCATAGCTTGAAATCGTTCCATCACATCGTCGTCTTTTACTTCACTTAAAAAATCCTTTTCGACCGCACAAACCATAGCATTGTTCAAGAATTCCGGACCGATTCGATTGCGTAAATCCGTCTTCACAAGCTTCAATTTCGAAAAACATCTTTCAGTGGTTGCGGTTGCCACCGGTAAAAGCAAAACTAGCTTAACTACCCGATAAACTGTAGGACAAGAACTATGCGTTCCCGTTTCAACCATAACACGCGCAAGATCACTTATTCCATTCAAGTCTTCAAAGTTATCATCATCGCTTATTGTGTGACGAAATGACTCAATATCACCCAAAAGACTCCCTATTTCTTGTGTAGTAAAATCATCCGGGTACATCTTAGCAAATGCTAATATCTTCGATGGGTCAAAATTAGATAAACCGTTAGAAGGATTTAAACCCGACATATTTTTTATCAAACTAGTTGTTACCTCACTAAATCGATTTCCTAGTTCTTGAATTTGCATGTCCAAAACCTCATTAAAAATGTCTATTTCAAAATGATGTCGATCTGTAATGACATTCTTTCGGTTTCTTGGATTACCATAACTTTCCGTCATGTCCAACATTGTAATGTCATATTTTTTTACATAAGGAAGTCACTTTTTCCAACATCGGCTCAAACCCATTTTGTCTTAAATCATTTAATGCTCGTTTTGTACCATTTATCAAGTTGGCCGCTTCTAATAAATCTTTACCTTTTTGTTGAAAGTGTTTTGAAAGAACATTTATGTAACTTAATATATCTCCCATCAAATGCATATAAAAAACAAACTCGAGTTTTTTAAAATAGGATAGAATACCTTTTGCATTCGGAATTGCATCAACGTCATCATTTGCTTGATCAACATTCGGACTTGAATCAACGTCAACATTCGGAGGAGTTGTTTCATTCGGAGTTGTATCATCATCATTAATTTCTTCATATTTTCTTTTGAAAAAGTTCCCAATTAAAGCTTGTTTTTTGGATTTTGGTTTCGTCATCACTACAAAGAATTCAAACAATAAACAATCAAACTAACAACCAATTACCAATAAGTAACAATATTCATAAAACTTATCAAACCGCCATTAACAATAAGTAACAATATTCATAAAACTAATCAAACTGAAAGTCTAAATATTCATAAAACTAATCAAATATTCAAACTGAAAGTCTAAACAATCACAGGATCTACAATTTCTTATAATATTCACTAACAAACCTAAATACCTAATCAAACTTTAATATTCATAAAGTGATAAAACTAATAAAACTTCTTTGTTCGTGACCTTTGATTATCTGCAAGTGCAAAAAATAAAGGGAAACTAATCAAAGTGACAAAACTAATAAAACTTTAGAGTAAGGTTAACATACAAAAAGCCTTATCATACATCACGTAGGAGACAATGGTAACCGTTGGATCAGGGGTATAATCACGCATGAGACCACATAATCACGCATGGGACCACATACTCACGCATGGGACCACATAATCACGCATGGGACTATAATCACGCACGTTCTATGATAATAACGCACGTTATATTTTTTGTCATGTATGTTAATGTAGGTTAAGCCTTAAAGTACATTATACTTTCTCTATATAATATTGAAAAAATCAAAGGGAAACAAACAAAAAACAAACCTGCAAGTGGAAAATAATCTGCCGCCTGTTTGTTCGTGACCTAATGTGACCGACAACAGCAGTTCAACACTTCAGCCAAGCCAATTCTGTTCGATTGTTGAACTGTTCCCGTGTTCCGCCTGTTTGTTCGTGACCTTTGATTATCCTTGCATAATAATCTGCCGCCCAATGTTGTTGGGTTATTATTTTGTTATTTGGGTTAACTAGTATTGGACTATCATTTGATTATTTGGGCCAACATAATCAGAATAAATTGGGCTTATTTCAGTTTGTAATTTTTTTTAGGAGTGTTCTAGTAATTGTTGAGGGGTGTCCTTAGTATAAAAAACGAAAAAAAAAAATTTTTTACACTAGCGGATAAAAGTTGAGCCGTAGCCCGGGCTACGCCTCGGACCACATTAGGTCCGCCCCTGTTAAATTCACTATAAAGAATAAGAACAAAATTTGAAATTCACTCCAATAAATATAATATAAAATATTTTAAAATTGCTAAATTTAGAAAAAAAAAAACCCGTTGTGTTCAAAATCGAGGCTGCAAATGTGTTTAGTATTCAAGTGTGATAACAAGCTATGAAGATTTTAGAAAACAAGTATACAAACTTTCAATTAAATCACATATAAACATACAATATTTACAAGATAATAAGCAAAGAAGATCTTAGAAAACAAGAAAGACAAAAATATAAATACCCATTAAACTTTCAAAAGTTAAAAATCAAAGTATCATCTCCATTTCCATATCATATACATGAAATTGAAGGACATTCATTCCCACAAAAACCAAAACAGTCACTACTACTGGAGATGGTACCATTTCATAAGTGTTTCTATATATAGATCATTACTATATACCCCCATAACATACTAACATCACCAAAAAAAGGCCCATCAACCGAAACTTTACGTCTGCACCCCTGCATCAGGTACATAACTTAGTCTATCGACCTCGTCCCACGTCAACTTTGCAGCAATTTCATCGTATTCCGGAACAAATTCCTGGAAACAACATAATCATAAGATTCATTAACGACCGATTGCAGCACTACAAATCAGAGGACTTTCAGCAACAAAAAGATAATGATTATATTTACTAGAATATGTTGTAGGAATGATATGTGAATGTGTTAATACTTTATACTATTTGGAATTGTATATGATGTCACTTGTTTGAATGTATAACCAATTGTTTTGTGATGATAAAAAAATTACGATTTTGACCCCTGTGGTTATATCACTTTTACCCTTTTAGCCCAAAAAGGAATCTTTTTACATTTGAGCCCCCAACGTCTTTTTTCTAACCCTTTTGGCCCCCCAACACTAACCACGTCCATTTACTTTTAGGGGCCAAAAGGGTTAGAAAAAAAAAGACGTTGGGGGCCAAAAGGGTTAGAAAAAAAGACGTTGGGGGCTCAAATTTTAAAAGATTCCTTTTTGGGCTAAAAGGGTAAAAGTGATATAACCACAGGGGCCAAAATCGTAATTTACTCTTAAATAAATTTTAGATAATATAATAAAGAGTAAATTGTCATTTTCGTCTCTGAGTTTTGGCCACTTTTGCAACTTTCGTCCAAAGGTCTGTTTTTCCGTATCTGAGTCCTCGTGGTTTCAAAATCTTGTCATTTTCGTCCCTGTGGTTTGGCACTTTATTGCGAATTTCGTCCATCGAGGTTTGGCTCTAAGGGACGAAAATGACAAGATTTTAAAACTACGTGGACCCAGATACGGAAAAACAAACCTTTGGATGAAAGTTGCAGATACGGCCAAACCTCATGGACGAAATGACAATTTACACTCTATAATAAAACATTTATCTTCTCAAACCTCTAGCTGTCGGACCAACTGTTTAGCGGTTGGGGCGGAGACGATTATCCGGCGAGCGGTCGGCGAGATAAAGCCTTCATCAACAGCCTTGTCTATGAAAGACAGCAATGAGTTATAGTAACCCTCTACATTCAACAAACCAACCTGGACATGATCCACAAAATAAGAAAACTGTTATTAGAATGGGACCCACAATGTTTTTTTTTTTTTTTTTTTTTAATCTTAGAACCACAAAATAAATAAATAAACAATATTGAAAATCAGAATGATGATGCAACAAATCTTCCAAAAACATCTATCCACATGCATCTGATTCTTCTATACTACCAACATTTGACCAAAAAGATGCCCTTTTTGATTCTTCCAAATTTTATTTCAATCAAAATCATTGGAAAACAACCTTTTTTGCATGATGTACAATGTATATGTGTTAATCAATGTTGTCAAAACAGGACAGTCAATGAAGCAACCCCCTTATACAGTGGCGAAGCTTGACCCGAATGACGGGGGGTCGAAAACGTACATACCCAAATATTTCTATAGAACCGGGGGGTCGAAAACGTGTATACCCAAAAATTTCTATACGAAAACTACATATATAACACTACTGAGCGAAAAGTTCGGGGGGTCGGGCGCCCCTCCCCGCCCCTTCTATACTTCGCCCCTGCTGCCCTTATACTTGACTGGTTTCAAAAACCGGATAACGTTATAAATAATTAACAAGTAAATGAGTTTTTTTAAAAGAAAAAATAAAAATTTATATATATTTTTTAATTCATGTCCAACCATCCGATCTGATTCACCGGTTCATATGGAGGCGGTTTATCCGGTATAATTATCTGGTCGTCTGGTCTGGTTTTTAAAACATTAGCGTTAAATTTGCTTACCGGTTTATGATGGATTTTGAGTTGAGCCCATGTGATGACTTCAAGCAGTTCTTCAAGGGTGCCATAGCCACCTGAGAATTTAATAAAATCCAATATGAAACATTTTATAAAAAAAAATCAAGATTTTGAATCTTTATGAACCATTTATAAAAACTATACCCGGGAGAGCGATAAATGCGTCAGCTTGACGAGCCATCTCAGCTTTTCTTTCATGCATATCAGCCACAGCTTTCACTTCACCAACTGTCTCACCAGTTATCTGTTATTCACAATAATTTTTATTAAATTTTATAAAAAAAAAATTTGGACCCACAAGTGAATCACAATAATTTTTTATTAAATTGTATAAAAAAATGGGACCCACAAAGTGAAAACATAAACTACCAAATGGGTGTTTAAAAAAGTTAAAAACTTGATATTTCTTTTTCAAGATTTCAACTTTCAACTGAAAGTTAACTAATTTAGTTAGAGTGGAACCAGCAACCAATTTAAATAGAAATAATGAGTTGATTTATTGCCATTTATGGTTCAAAGGGACAAGAAAGACAAATTGTAGAAATTGATTTGAAAAGGGAAGTTGATAAAATGCATTTTGTATCAAGACATGTCAAATCACTACTAATGTACAACTCTTACAGCACAATGTACAAGTCACTAAAGCATTAAACAAAAGAAGAAAACTTTGATTTGAAGGTTCATGAATATACCTCTCTGGGCATTAGAGTCCTTGGTATAACTCTGCAAGAAACAAAAAAATATATATATATATCATTACAAAGAAGGTTGTACAGTACAACTCACTTCTGCATAGCACAACAAAATGATGCAAATTGGAAAGACATGCAATATTGCAATGAACTTTTTCTTTAAGGAATTACCCAAAATACCCTTGTAGCAGTGACTTGTTTTAATATAATCAGAAGGGTAAAATTGTCATTTTGACAAAGTTATCTTTTTTTCTTTGAGTAAATTCTAAGTTTTGGTATTTTTGCAACTTTTAACAAAATATTTGTTTTTCCGCACCTGGGTCCTCGAGCTCGAGCTCGTTAAACATATAAAAGCTCGAGCTCGAGCTCGGCTCGATTCGAGCTTTATTTCTAAAGCTCGAGCTCGGCTCGAAAGTAATTTTTCAAGCTCAAGCTCGGGCTCGACTCATTTAGTATTTATTAATTAATTTATATTAATTATAATTATTATTATACATAAAATTAAGTTATTTTTTTATATTTATATAAATGTTAATTATTATTATATAAATATATGTTTAATATATTAATAAAAATATATAAACAGAAAGCTCGTTTAGGCTCGCGAGCCGGCTCAAGCTCGATAAACGAAGCTCGGGCTCGGGGTCCCCATTGACGAAAATGACAAGATTTTGAAAACACGAAGATTCAGATACGAAAAAACAAACCTTTGGATGAAAATCACAAAAGTAACCAAACTTCAGGGACAAAAATGACAATTTACTCTTTTTCTTTCAAGAAAGTTGGGAGAGACATACTTGAATCACTCCCAAAAGGTTTCATACTTTTTACAACAGTTTTTAACTTTTTACATGATTTGTTTTACCTTTCTATGTACAAAAGTCCTGGTATGGACTGACAAACCAATATGGATGTTGTTGTCTTTGATAAAATCATAAAACAAAAAAAACTTTGTGATCAAGAAACCTGTATATTTTATATAAAACACCATGCTTTTTAAAGAGTGGGACTATGTTTTCAATCTTTCACAAATAAAGATGTCAACTTTTTCAAGAAGTTGATGTTTATGTTCAGTTTTCAACAGGAAAAAAAGTGAAAAATAGCTTGATTAAGTACACATATCAGAGTTTTTAAAGCATTTGATCCCATGATGTCTGCAAAAACTCATTTTGCATTGAGTACCGTGAAACATGCATGATTACCTTTGAGTAATCTTTGACTTTTCACAGTCAAACTTGTATATGCTAGAGGTATACAATTAGCTATAAAACTTTCATCTTCAACCCAAATTCTTTTCACATTCTATTTATTTTACTATTTGAAGATATAAACACCTTTATTATTAAAAAGAAATTTATTGTATGGTTATTATTTTCACAAAAGAAAAATAGTGAATTTGACCATCAAGGTCAAGAAAAAGCAACCACACAAAAGGCAAGAGAACAAAGTATAATGAAGTGAAAATGATGTATCCATTGTATCGGATGGAAACTTATATTTTCACTATCTTTATCTTTATAATTTATATTCCAATATATATTTGTATATTTACATCAATCATTTTTTTTAGCTTTTTAATTTAGAGATAATATTATAAAAACAGAGACGATTACAGACTAATGGCAGGTAGACGAGCAACAAGTTGCGCCACTACCCTACCCTGCTAAACACAAAATTCTGCCCCTTAACATGCGCGGTGTTACTGCTTACCACCTGCTGAACCCGCTTGAGGAACCGCACCGCGTCAGGGACGAGAGCGCCAAAAGTATCGAAAGTATCAATCATTAATCTTTACTTTCCTTTCAAAAGGAAGAATGTTTTTTTTTTATAAAACTTGAGTAATTATTTAAAAAATTGATCTTTTAAACTTGTGAAGTACTCAAAATGCATAGATGCATAGTCATAGACACATTCAAAGTCTAGAGAGAGAAAGAAGAGAGAGAGAGAGTAAAGAGTGAGAGTGAGCATACCCTAGAACATGGCGCCCACCATCATGAACTGCCTGAGAAACAAGACCCAT
The DNA here is from genome assembly GCF_002127325.2 of Helianthus annuus. Classification (NCBI taxonomy): domain Eukaryota; kingdom Viridiplantae; phylum Streptophyta; class Magnoliopsida; order Asterales; family Asteraceae; genus Helianthus; species Helianthus annuus. Next base: position 74,382,830 of record NC_035445.2, read on the forward strand.
CAGACCCACGCTGCCACCTCCATAGACTAGATCAATCCTTTTTTCCACCTAATATTAAAAATTTAATAACAATGCCACGTGTCACACACCCACTTCACCATTTCAGAATCAAGAAAATTAACCCATCATTATCACATTGTAAACAATAATACCCTTTTTTCAAGATTCAATTTTTTATTGAGTTGAACTCATTTCATTACACCCCATGAACAAAAATGATGATGGGGGCCTTTGATTGGTGTGAAAACATGCTTAAGAAATGGCCATTATACTAATATGGCACGTTTGGTTCCCCATTCACACACCATTCTCTTTGTTTTATTCATTTAAGTTTGTTAGTTTTTTTAAAATATTTTTTTATATATAAAATTTTTGTTCTTATACAACCTCCCACCATTTTTGTTTAGATCATGCAAGAAGGCTGCTCAACTGACAGCATGTTACAGCTAGCAATTTCTCTCTCTAAACGCACACACCTACACACAGTCTCTCTCTCATGCCAAACATAAACCCTAACCTCCAAGAAATGGTGAAATAATGTAAATAAAATAATAAATAAATAAATAAAAATATTGTACTGAATTAGAAAACTAGCAAGAAACAATGGTGGGTTTTGATCAACATGGTGGTATAGAAATGGGTTCTTGAAATCTTGATGGAAAAAAAAAAATCTAGCAAGAAAGAATTGTGGGTTTTGATCAACAATGGTAGCTTAAAAATGGGTTCTTGAAATCTTGAAAAAAACACTAGCTAGAAAGAATGGTGGGTTTTGATCAACAATGGTTGTTTAAAAATGGGATCTTGAAATCTTTAAAGAAAAAAATAGCAAGAAAGAACTGTGGGTTTTGATCAACAATGGTTGTATAGAAATGGGTTCTTGAAATCTTCAAAAAAAAAAAAAAAAAAAACAAGAAAGAATTGTGGGTTTTGATCAACAATGGTTGTTTAAAAATGGGTTCTTGAAATCCTGAAAAAAAAAAACTAGCAAGAAAGAATAGTGGGTCTTGATCAACAATGGTTGTATAAAAATGGGTTCTTGAAATCTTGAAAAAAAAAAAAAAAAAAAACTAGCAAGAAAGAATGGTGGGTTTTGATCAAGAATGGTTGTATAAAAATGGGTTCTTGAAATCTTGAAAAGAAAAAAAAAACTAGCAAGAAAGAATGGTGGGTTTGATCAAGAATGGTTGTATAAAAATGAGTTCTTGAAATCTTTAAAGAAGAAAAAAAAAAACTAGCAAGTAGCAAGAAACACTGTGGATTTTGATCAACAATGGTGGGTTAAAAATGGGTTCTTGAAATCTTGAAAAAAATTAGAAGGGTATGCTTTATATAAACATATATATGTGTGTGTGTATATATAGTTGTACATGCAGAAAGAAGTTTGACTGTTTTGTAGATTTTAAAGATTATATATAGTATACCAGTTCTTTGCCAAGCTCAATAGCAGCTTCTTGGTAACTTGGTTTCTTCCCTGAGCTGCTTCCACAAAAGACACATATTCTCTTGAATCTTGATGATCTTGTTTCACCTTCCATATCTCACTTTCTCTCTCTAGAAATATTGGGAAGGAAGATGATGTGGTTGCTTCCTGGAACAAGGGAGATAAGAAGAATGAACCAATATTTATGTGAATGTTGTTGTGTAATATCTTTATATTTTATATTTTATATTTTAAATAATGTGAATGGATTTTTAAACAAAAGGAAATGTGAAGAGACCCGCAACATAACATAACACCACTACCCCACCTCTCTCACGTTCTCTTATCCCCGTGGACAAGTGAGATTTTTTAAATTTTTTTTTAATTTATTTAGTATTATAAGTTATAATTATAAGAGCATTCATATTGGAAATGTCTCTCTAATATCTTACTAAAAAATGAATTTTCTATGTCTTCTGTTTATTTTTTAGAAGCCTCTCAGGTTTTGCTCTTCATTTCTGACGACGGGTTTATAATTTTTAAGTTCACAACAACATTCAGCTAAAAATGAGCAAAAGCCGAGAAAGTGAAAGTTACTCTAAAGAATGGTGTGGCAAGAGTAAAAGGGTTCACAAAGAAAAGGTCAAAAGTGGAGAAAGAGGAGTTGGCTGTTGTTGAAGATCTCAAACTGAAAGAGAGGTTAATAGAAAAATAAATTATGGCATGTACTGATGGAAAAATAAGTTATAAGTTGAATGGGTCAGACTCTTTAAAGAAGCTTAATTTTGTTATTAGCCCTGGCTAAATTAGGCGTCTTATCTTAGGGTAAATTATAGTGGTTACTTCATTCACATTTTAGAGTTTTGTTTTACTATTTGTGAATCAGGATACTAACATAGTTGTTACTTGATAAACTTTTTAGGTTGACAAGTCGTTACAAAGGGTGGAAGAAGAAGCTCAGCGAATATATAAAGACGAGCATGGTGTGCTTCTTGATGATGAAGCAGCTTCAACTAGAGATGCAATGTAAGTATCTAAAAAACAAACAACTTTTATAAAAGAGAACACTGAGAAATTTATAACAGTTGAAACAAAAAGGAATCAACAGCTCTCCTATTGAATTTCTTTTTATCGAACATGAACTGTTAGGTTTTTTAAGTATATGAAGTGGGAACAATAGTTAGACTTTGTTAGAAATCTAAATACATGTGTGTGTTTTACAGAACCAAACTGTATGAACTCACTACTGAATTTCCTATTTTCCCCTCTAATTTCTAGGTATGAGCAGGTTGATCTCTAATTCAGAAACTTAATGCCAATCAGGTGATCTTCTATTGAGGTTTTAATTTAGCCAAACCTCTGGGACGAAAATGGAATTTTACTCTTGGTTTTTTTATTTCCAATGTTTGATATGAGCACCTGACATTTGAAACATTTGAAACGATGTCTAGGTTATCACGACATCCGCTGCAGATGGGTTACCATAAGGATGGATTAAAGAAACCAGAACTAAGATATATGCAATCCACAAAAGAAATAATCTGGTACTTTAGTTTTCTTTTTCATTTTTTATGTGTGGGGAATTTTAAAACCCAGTATTTACTTTTTAGTGACCTACTTTTTGCTATTTTTGCAAATTTATCGTTGTGTGTCATGCAGTTCTATACAGACCCTGAGACTGGATACATCTTTCGATCCAAAGCTGATGCTCTGCGTTATATAGAGACCAGAAATGTGAACTCATGTGGTGTTAGACCAAAAGTTAAGGATAAAGATGGAAAGGAAGCTGTAAGTCCTTAAGATTTGCAGTTTTTAGGCATCATTATGGAATTATCAAACTGTCATATTGACTTTAGTTGACCTGAATGTTTTTTCTTGACATTATGTATATACAAACAATGCACAAAAACCCACTACTGGAGATGACGTGGCGACTGAAGTTCCTGAAGAGAATCACACCCCTGATCCAAAAACCGCTATTGACATAAACCACAGGGTGACAAAGAATAGCAGTCCCGCGACTGATTCGCCATCTCGATCTTCAAAAAGGCAAAAAGGGAAAGATCACGAGATTGCCCCTACAAGCGGTGTTCCCGCTGAGAAGCAGGAAACATGGGTAAATTTGGAAAAACAACCTGATGATGGCAATCTAACTTTTGACATTCCAGAAGATGATAACTGGACAGACCAATGCATTGACTTTGCGATGAAAACACTTACAGTCGAAATCATGTTTAATGGTCAACCAGTGGAGACAACAGGTGCGAAGGACAATCCTCCAGCAAAGGTGAACTGAGGTATGATGTTCAGTGGGATTCTCGACGGTTAGTATGGTAATTTGACTTTAATATGATTATTATTATCGTAAATTTGGGTTGATGTTGGTATGTATGTGTCATATTTAGGGTGGAGAACTTGAAGCAACTAATGGTATGTTCCCGCAGGATGTTGTTGCTCGGGTCCTTAACAATCAACTAATCTCATTAGTGTGGATCGATGAAAGGGTTGGTGTGCTCCTGGTTTTATACACTTTCTCTACTTACCTTGGTTGAAAATAACCATGTCAAAGTTAAAATCAATCTCAGGTCATAGTTTATCTAATAATTGCCAGTTTCAACCTGAACACAAGAGGCAAATTGGACGGTTTTGGGTAATGGGTCACAATGGGTAAAAGTTGTTTTACTTGGTTGAAAGTCAAAATGATCAAAGTCAAAATTAAAACTTATCCAACAATTATTTGTTTCAACCTGAACACAAGTGGCTAAATGGACAGGTTATGTAATGGGTCAAAACGGGTAATCGTTTAAATTATTTTACTCCGCAGCATAAAAAACTGTTCGTGTAAGTTCAGTCTTCGCAAGAGTTGTATTTTTAAGTTCGTTTTGTTTATATATATCTTAGTAATCTCCGTAAGAGATGATGTCAGTGAGTGCATGGTGAGAAAAGAACTACGAACCCCCCCCCCCCATTAATATATAACTGACATTATTGTTATTATCATTAGACAGATATTTTGATTTTACCCGTTTAACCGTATGTTTGAATATGTTGTTGCAGCTACACAATGTGTTCTTTGGACTTGCATATGTCGTGTACTGTCATCAAGTAATAAAGCTTTCTTAAATTGGTTTTGAACATACGCCGCAAAGCAGTTTGGTAATTTGGTCAAAAGGGGTTTAGAAAGTGGTCAAGTGGGTGATTTTTGGTACGGGTTGACACAATTTGTATTATAATCATAGTAATTGTCCATGACAACCCGTTAGATTTTTTGACCCAAGTAGTATGTAGAATCTTGAATCTTGATTCTGTTTGGCAAATGAAATGGGCCAGGTAGGGCTAGGTAACGATTCACATGTTTGGGTGGAAACACATTCTGGCCAAAATGGGGTTAGGTCGAAGTGGGTTGTATTAATGAAGTATCAGTTTTGTTTGGGTCAAAATGGGTTCCAATATTATTATTTAGGTGTTGTTGTATGAGAGACTATATGTTTGTTGACCCGCTGTCATCCTGTAGTCAATTCATGTTAGATTATATAAATTACTACAAAGTAAGTCGACATCATGTATGATATGGTTGATTTCATAGGTTTCATGAAGTGCACATCAACATGGCTGCACGTACCGATAAAAGACTCTTTGTTCCTGTCATAAGGGTTAGTCGCCACACCTTTGGTTGCTATCTATATAATTTTTAGTTGATAAAATGGGCTGGCTAAGCATTTTTTAGGACGGCTTGGGTTGACTCAAAACACATTTTGTTAAAAAAAGAATTAAATTTTGTATTAAATAGTTGGCGTGTTTAGTTAAACCAGCTGATTATTAGGTCTGAATGCTTCCCGCCTTTTTGTTAAATTATTAGCATCGTTTTCAAGCATGATTCAGTACATCAAATTCTTTTCTTTTTTGTAGGGGTGTTTCAGATCTAGGGGATCCGTTTGTTGTCAAGCAGTTTTGCGCCATCATAAATCCATCCCAGGCCGACATTCTAGCAGTGGATTTGGTGAGTAGATGAATAAGTTCATTTTGTATCAAGTAGAGCCATGCCAACAATCTTGACCCAAAGCTGATAATCTAAGTTAAAATGGCCTGAAAAATATTGAATTTGGGTTGGAATAGGCAAGCAAAAAGTAAGTTAAATTCTTGACGGTTAAATTCCACATTTATAGTCTAACGGATCAAGTGTGGTATAATTGGCGACATCGCGTCGACGTTGAGACATGGCATCCATTCATGGCGATTTTTATTGTTTCGTCTAGCAACATATGTTTCCTTCTTTGTTCTTTGGTCTTTTCTTTGTTTTTTCATTGCAACAGTAATTTTATGTGATCGTGATTCTGATTTTGTTTTCTATAAGCTTTGTATTGATTTAGGGGACATGGAGTGGTCTGTGTGAATCGATTTCATTTTTCTATGGATTATCAATCCCATATTCAACATTTTATGATGCGTTAAGGCGGACCAAAATTATGTCAAAGGAATCAGTCAATGACCTTAAAGACCGAACTCGAAAAATATACACGAACCTGAACACGACCCGAATATTCACTTGGTGCCTCGAACACGACCCGTTCACCCCGAGTTTTATTGTATTATTAATTTTTTTTCCAAAAATTAATATATTAAAATTAAAATAATTATTTTAGATTATGAGGGGTTCTCCCATTTTGTTGAGATAAAAAAAGAGTCTGCTTTTCGCTTTGATTAATTTGTTTTATTTTAGATTATATTTTTGTGCCATTTAGTTTTATAGACATTGTAAGGATGTATTAATGTGAGGTTCAAAAATGGTCCAGTTAACTTGAAAATCAAGTTGCAACAGTAACACATTACGGGAGAAACAAAAGGCAATTGCTATCAAAGATTCAAGGGGTAGTTATTAACATGGCCTTTGTTGCATGTTAGCCACCAACCAGACACAAGCAACCCCCATATGACCTTTTAGTTATGGTTCAATTGATGGTAACCTGGTACTAATTGTTTGTTGGCCTTGCTGGCTAGAGAGTGTGCTCGAGCCGAGTTATGTGAAAAAAAAGAGCTAGGAATGCTATGTTGTTTTTCCACAGTATACTACTTGAAAGAGTGCAAACAATACAAGTCGGATGGGTTGGCTAACGTGTCAACTGTCAACACGAGTTCAGGTAAAAATTATATATTTTTTCGGACGGGTCAGATTTGGTTGACCCGATTCACTATTTGTTTGTTTTTTCCTTAAGTAACTAACATGTGAACTCTGATCGCAAACACCATGGATGAGTCTGTTTTAGGTTTAACATTGATTGATCAAAATTAACACTTATACTATCTCATAAGTTTCTAAATAACACAATTAGGCTTTAATGTAGTTTTGTAGCAAAAATCACTATTAGCAATTACATATCAGGTCAAAACAGTAATCATTTTAAAAGGTTTAGATTATTATATGAATCATCTGTATCATTCTATATGTATTCTTGGTTATTTATCTATAAAAGGAAAGTTGGTGCATTAATATGTAAATGTATAATACCCCCCTCAATTCATGGTTGCAATGTAATATTAAAGCGCTTCTTTTTTTTGTGAAGTGATATCATAATATGTTCAACTGAATTTATTTGATTTACCCATAACCGAATTCATTAGCTTTACCCTGCTACTTTGTGTTAGGTACCCATGAAGAGGATTCTTTTCCCTGCAATGGGTTGCTGTGTTGAGGCTAATACTGCACAACCTCCACCACTTCCCCCTCTTAAAGAAAACTCAGTTTGGTGGTTTGAAAGATGAAGACCACATACCACATATTTACGAACCTTTATGGTATACATGACACATTTCTCAAAGGGGCCATGAAGCGTGGTGATTTGTATAGAACTAAGGATTTAGTGATCAAGAGTTCCGATTGGATTTCTTGCTATATAAGTGATAGAACTAAGGTACATATTATTATAAAAAGTCATTCGCGGAGCACACATGCAATAAGCTAAAAGTCAACTAACCTAACTGTTCATTTCAAGACTAAGCATAAACGTAATTTTTTTTTCAAACAATAGAAAACATATCATTTCTCAACACCGCGAAATTCGCGGGTATTAGCACTAGTGAACCAATATTTATGTGAATGTTGTTGTGTAATATCTTTATATTTTATATTTTATATTTTAAATAATGTGAATGGATTTTTAAACAAAAGGAAATGTGAAGAGACCCGCAACATAACATAACACCACTACCCCACCTCTCTCACGTTCTCTTATCCCCGTGGACAAGTGAGATTTTTTAATTTTTTTTTTAATTTTTTTAGTATTATAAGTTATAATTATAAGAGCATTCATATTGGAAATGTCTCTCTAATATCTTACTAAAAAATGAATTTTCTATGTCTTCTGTTTATTTTTTAGAAGCCTCTCAGGTTTTGCTCTTCATTTCTGACGACGGGCCTGTGTGGGAGCCCATTTTGCCCACTTTGAGCCTTTCTCTTTGGAAGCCCAAAATACTGAAAGGTCCATTAAACAAATTATACTTGCTCACCAAGGTCCCTTCTAAGTTTAAGCGGGAAAACAGCTAAGAGGTTGCAGGCTCATTTAATGTCTGATAGGAGAGGCATCCGGTCACTATCATGGTACTTGTCCGGCGATACATTAATGAAGACGGATATCGCACCGTTGGGGGTCAGACACGTGTCTGACCTTCCCAATGTATTATAGTTACCGTTAGATACTATGGGAACGTTTCTCTTGGAGATAAGGGCATGCTATTATATAAGAAGGCACAAGGAGAAGGGAGAGGCAGGTATCATCTCCGGCCATTATTCTCATTTACTACTCTCATTTATTCCCCTCATTAACTCCGACCAAGATTCCTTGTATTTACTACACACAACACATTAATTAGATTCACACCAAGATAGGAACTCTCCGGTGAATATCTTCATCGGAAAACGTTCCTTTTCCTGATCCGGCAAGTTTACTTACTCTCACGCCGGAGCTTGGTCACGGATCCCCCTCCCGGGGTCCCCCGTGGCGAGGCTAACGGTTTATTATTTTGTAGCAAGCAAGGACAGGAGCTCTCTACGTCAGCGAAGATCCAACCGACGTTATCCGGGGGTTGGGTATTCGACATTGGCGCCATCCGTGGGACACAGGCCTGACCGGTGTTCCCACTTAAACATCCGACGTTCAGAGAGCAACTCACCTTTCCAGAAGCAGCATGACAACTCCACATAGTTCACGTGTCACCCAAACGGCTCAAAATGATCTAGAGAAAGTTACCGTGGAGGATATCACTTATGAGGAGAATAACGAAAATCAGGTAGAGAACCTGGAAGAAACGGAGCACGTCACTCCTGGCTTCGTGGCCATGCACAGGGAAAAGATAACCAAGTATCTTGACGATCTAAAGAGACAAGAAAAGTTGGACAGCCTCAGGGCCAGACTCTCTTTTGATACACCTTCCAGTCAAGAGGGGACGAACCCCCAGAACAAGAGCGACAACGGGGACCAGCTGGAAACGTTCATGACAGCCTTAAGCCAGATGTCTTCCGAAGAAAGAGAGGACTTGATCACCGGACAGAAACATAAGGAAAAAGAGAAAGACAACTCAGGAAACACTGGCTTGGACCAACCATACCTGCCACGAGACTTAGCCGAAGTCTCAAAGTTCACAAGGAGGATATCGGAGGCACCCATGGCCCCCCAAGACAAAGCTCCCCCCAGGCTTTGATCGCTATGACGGAACGAGAGATCCAGAGGATCACCTGCACGCTTTTCGAGGAGCAGGACAACTGGGAAGGTGGTCCATGCCGGTATGGTGCCACATGTTTGTGCAAACATTAACGGAAGGAGCCCGGCTGTGGTTTGATAGCCTTCCCCCCGGGAGCATAGACAGCTACGAGGAGTTAAGCGAAAAGTTCCTCAGGAATTTCGGCCAACAAAGGAAGGTGGTCAAGAATCCCAATGAAATCCTCCACATCAGGCAAAGGGACAACAAACGGATAGACCAGTACATGGAAAGGTTTATCAAAGAAAGCATGAACATCAAGGATGTCCCAGAGGTCATGAAAATTAGTAGCTTCATAAACGGGCTGAAGCATGCACAACTGTGTGAAAAGCTGGGAGAGGAGTTCCCTCCTTCCTTCGACAATCTCATGGACAGGGTTAGAGATTTCGTCCGGGGAAAGGATACGGTCAGCAAAGCCAAGGAGACGGACACCACGCCCCGGAGGGCCCCTCCAACGACAAGACCACCTGATAAAGGTACTCCCTATTCACGAAAGCCTCCCTTTGATAGAATGCTACATGACAGGGCAAGGCCCTCATACTCCCCCTACAGACCTCGAGGGAGAGGTCCTCTCCCTTACCCCGACAACTTCACCCCACTCGTCAAAACTACAAGTGAGATACTGGCCACGGAAAGGGTGAAGAATTCTTTCCCGAGGCCACCCCCCATAAAGCTAGGACCCAAAGCGCAGCCGAATGAATACTGTGAATTTCATAAAGGCTTCGGGCACAAAACCGACGATTGCATGTACCTCAAGAGGGAAATAGAGGCGGCGGTGAAGACGGGAAGACTGGCCCACCTGGTCAAGGAAATCAAAGAAGGGGGAGGGGATCGTAAGGGAAGAGATGCAAGAGAGCCCGGGAGGGCAGATGTTGATATGATAAGAAGGAGAAATGAACTTGATGTTACCCGAAGTGTTAAGGCCAGGATCCTAGGCTCTCCGAACTGCATGAAAGCTCCCATCCTCATGCCGTACCTAGAAGAAAGCGAAGTGCAACGGCTCCCACTGAATATCTCAGCTGTGATAGGTGGACACAAAGTGTCTAGAATACATGTAGACGGGGGATCCGGCGTCGAGGTAATATATGAACATTGTTTCCTCAGATTCGACAGAGATGTAAGAGACAGACTGGAGGAGGACTCTATCCTGTTAGTAGGATTCAACAACAGTGTATCGCACCCTCTGGGAAAGATCAGACTCCCATTTACAGTTGGTGTGGGGGATAGGGTCCGGACAATCAATCTAACCTTCACTGTAGTCAGGGCACCCTCCAAGTACAACGCAATTTTGGGAAGACCTGGGATTGGAGATCTACAAGCACAAGCATCTACTCCTCACAGGGCGTTGGTATTCCAAACACCAAAGGGTCTTGCATGGGTTAAGTCAGCCTACGAAGTAGTCTCTTCAATATCCAAAGGGGAGGAACCAGGGAAGACCCCAGAGAAGAAGGTGGAAGAATGGATCCTCTGTGATAAGTTCCCAGAACAAACAGTCAAGGTGGGAAGCCACCTAAGCGACAAATGCAAAATTGCCCTAAAGGAGTTACTCCTCCATAACCTAGACGTGTTTGCATTCCAACACGGGGACATGACGGGAATTCCCAGAAGCCTGACGGAACACCGGCTCAACACCTTCACATGGGCGAAACCAGTGAGGCAAAAGAAGCGGAGCATGGGGCCAAACAAGAGAAGGGCTGCTTGTGAAGAGACCCGCAAACTGCTCAAGGCGGGGATAGTCAGGGAAGTCAAATACCCATCCTGGGTTGCCAACCCAGTTATGGTTCAGAAAAAAGATGGGGGATGGAGGATGTGCATCGATTTCCAAGACTTAAACAAAGCATGCCCCAAGGACTGCTACCCCCTCCCGGAGATAGACACCCAGGTTGACTCCCTATCCCAGTACCCACTGAAGTGCTTCCTAGACGCCTACAAGGGATACCACCAAATACAGATGTCAATAGAAGATGAGGAAAAGACCGCTTTCATCACCGACGAGGGAACATTTTGCTATACTAAGATGCCCTTTGGTCTCAAAAACGCGGGGGCGACATACCAAAGGTTTATGAACACCTTGTTTAGGGAGCAAAGGGGAAGGAATCTAGAGGTGTATGTTGACGACATTGTCAACAAGAGTCTGACAGAAGCAGCCATGATAGACGACATAGCTGAGACTCTCAACACAATGCAGGATGTAAACATGAAGCTGAACCCCGGGAAATGTTGTTTCGGGGTAGAGGAAGGGAATTTCCTGGGGGTGGTGGTAACTAAAGGAGGGATAAGGGTAAACCTAGAGAAGACCCAGGTTGTGGCTGAAATGCGCTCCCCCGGGTCCTTGAAGGACATCCAGCAATTAAACGGAAGGCTGATCGCGCTAAATCGTTTCTTATCAAAAGTGGCTGACAAAACCCTCACTTTTATGAAGGTGTTAAAGGACTGCATCCAGACCAACAAATTCAACTGTACCACCGAGGCTGAAACTGCCTTTCAGGAAATGAAGGCCTACATCTGTAAGCTCACAACGTTAGCCACCCCGGTGCCCGGGGACCCGCTGCTCCTTTACCTATCTGCCTCTAAAACGACCATAAGCGCGATCATGATGGTGGAACGGGAAGGGAAATAGATCCCCATATATTTCATCAGCATAACACTTAAGGGGCCCGAGGAACGGTACATGCCTCTAGAGAAACTTGCATTAGCCCTGGTCTTTGCGTCTCGGAGGCTCAGAAGATACTTCCAAGGGCATAAGGTCACCTTGGTCGCTGATCAACCCCTCCAGAAAGTGCTTAGAAAACCGGAACAGTCAGGACGACTTGCTAAATGGGCCGTAGAACTAGGAGAACACTCTCTAGAGTTCAAGCCCAGGACAGCCACGAAGGGACAGATACTGGCTGACTTCCTAGCAGAAGTACCCGAGGACGAAAAGAGGGAACTACAAAAGTGGGAAACTTTGGAGGAAGAAGAAAGAAGGAGGGAGGACGAAGCCGTCTGGAAGTTGTTCACTGATGGAACATCCAGTGAAGAAGGGAATGGTGCAGGCATCACGTTGATAAGCCCCGATGGGGTTGAACTGACATATGCTATAAGGCTGGATTTCGAAAACACCAACAATACCGCCGAATATGAAGCCCTCCTAGCAGGGATGAGATTGGCACAGAAGATGAAAGCAAAACACGTGGAGGCTATTACCGATTCACAGTTGGTAGTGAAGCAGTATCAGGGGGAATATGAAGCAAAGGATAGCATCATGGCTCGGTATGTGGCAAAAGTTAAAGAGACAGCCAAGGCATTCAGAACTTTCAAACTGGAATACATCCCTCGAGGGAAGAACAGGAAATCTGATGCACTCAGCAAGTTAGCTTCAGTAGCATTCGACCACCTCGCGAAGGAGGTCAAAGTAGAGGTCCTGACATCCCCCTCCCTGGACGTAACGGAAGTAGCCACAATCGAAGGTTCCCAAGAAACATGGATGACTCCAATTGTTAAATTCCTCCGGGACGGGACCTTACCTGAGGGGGAGTGGTCGGCCAGAAAGGTAAGAGTCAAAGCCCTACAATATGAACTGATTGGGGAAGAGCTATACCGAAGGTCGTACCTGGGTCCGTCCCTAAAGTGCATAGACATGGAAGAAGCCGAATATGTGATCAGGGAAATGCACGAGGGAATCTGTGGAATGCACTCAGGACTAAGAACGGTTGTAAGAAGGGCAATGAATGCAGGATTCTACTGGCCACGAATGTACGAGACGACATCTGAAGAAATCAAGAAGTGTGATAACTGCCAAGTACATGCACCAATGACCCATCAGCATAAACACCCTATGGTCCCAGTCTCGACATCTTGGCCATTCCAAAAATAGGCCATCGACATAATCGAGCCTTTCCCGGAGGGCCCTGGGGGGTCAAATACGTGGTGGTGGCCATTGATTATTTCACTAAGTGGATCGAAGCGAAACCCCTGGCAAAGATCACCGGAGATCAAATGAGACGGTTCGTACTGGATAGCATCGTGTGCAGGTATGGGGTCCCGAAGGAACTGGTGAGTGACAACGGGGTGCAATTCGCCGGGAGACCCTTCAAGCCATGGTGCGAACAAATGAGAATCCAACAGGTGTTCACTTCCGTAACCCATGCCCAAAGTAACGGGTTGGTAGAATGTGACAACCCGAGACCTCAAGATCTATTCCTTGCGAATCATTTGTTTCACAATCTTGCTCTACTTTTATAACTCTCTTTACATTGTATCTTGTGATTGAAAGTTGAATGATTAAGTACTGTTTGTATTTGAGTGATACATGAAAACTTAGCACTGTGTTTAACCTTATTGAAAAACACTCGACGAAAGAACTAGGTCCTTCGTCGCAGTCACCTCTCGGCGAAAAACTGTCATTCGATCACAAACAACTTTCGTCGCCGACCCAAATCATTCGAAGCCCAATAGGGCCCAGTTTACCTATTCCTATCTTATTGTTAGTAAAGGGTATAAGCCCAATAGTAATTCATGCATGTGATCGTGAAATTGTGAAGCTTCATGGGCCGCTAAAGACATTCAAGATGGGGTTGTTCACTAATATTTTAACAATGTGTGCATGGAACTAAAGTTGGAGTTGATTTGCAAGAATTGGAGTGGGCCATGAAAGTCTTAAGGCCAGCGAATTCTAAAGGTGAATGTTGGCGATAAATAAATTAATTCAAACTATTATATTTGAAGTTGAACCACCCAACCCCAAAACCCATCGTCCCCACACCAAAACCCTAAAAACAAAAACGTCGGCCGATCAACGCACACCGCCATCTCTCCCTACTCTACAATGCCTGTTGACGACGGAACAACCACCCAAGGCCACAGTAAATGGTAAGTGCACTCCGTAGTCTCTTATTAAAGTTCCGTTGTCTCGGTTTCGGTTTCGGTTCGATCTCGACCTTAAGCTTTGCAAGAAAGTAGAGTTATAAATGAGGCTACTGTTAGTTTTATGTGCATCGGTTCGATTTCAACTTTAGTTTTATATGCATCGTGACATGATAGAGTTGATTATACGTTTATATAGATACGCATGAGAACTGTTTTTTTGGGCGTGTTAGACTCGTGACGGCAACTGTGATGTAATGTTGTGTTGTGTTGTGTTGTGGTTACATGTGAATCTTCATCTTGACTTGTTTATAAGATGATTGTATAGAATTATAAATGAACTGTTGAGATTACTATGTATAATATGATGGGATAGAGTAGATTGTATATGAGTATATATATGTGTAGATGGTAAATGATTATGGTCGCGCTTGAAAGTTGTCAAAAGGTCGGGATACGGATGTGTGTATGAAAACGACAAAGTATGATGTTATGTTGGTGATCGATGCGTGTATTAGGTTGTATGTGAAAGAGTTTCGGTCCGCTTTCGACTAATATGTTTGTATAAAGTAGGTTAATATGTGGAATTGTTGTGAGTATATTAGATGTGAGGGAAATAAGATCATATATGTTAAACATGTGTGAGTTTTTTTTATATATGTGAAAGGAAAACCGTATATGTGCATGAATATGTGATGAGTAGTTATATGATACTTGAATGGGGTGTTTATGTATGAATCTTGCTGTAAGCTTATGTTAGGGGTAGGAGTCGATCGTATGCGTGAATGCCGATATGTGAGTAATTTCGATGGGTACTCATGATAGTTTAGTGCAACAGTATCCGAGTTCAAATGTTAGCGAGGGAAGGCACATGGGCTAGATTTCACGGTGTCATGAAATTAAGTGTATTTAATATTATATATGTACCTGTGTATGCTATAGAAATATGCATGTAAATATGTACACATATGATGAGGATAAATATATATACATATTTAATAGTATAACGTATACATACTGATGAGGTATTAAAATGGTGTAATCATATATGAATGATGGTTAGGAAATTTAGTGTCTATGCATCTGAGATATATATATATATATATATATATATATATATATATATATATATATATATATATATTTTCTTTCTTGAACAGTATTCATATGCATTAACATGGGTGTGTTTATTTATGAAAATAATAATAATAATAATTAGAAATTGAGGCGGCAACAACTTGAAACCGTACAACGATCTCCTTGCTAGATGTTTAATAGTGAGATTTCATGATGATAACTGGCTGTTATGTTGCATGATAATAAGTGTAATACATGTGCGCTACTTGTGTAATGTGAGTAAGAAACTATGTGGCTTGGGTCTATGTGAACTGATTAGCTTTGATAATCATGTTAGGACTTGATTGATCAACGTGAATACGTATGTATACATACCGAGCAAACCAAAGGTGAGTTCATCTCTCTTGAGCATGCGTCCCGGTGGTTGGGACAGTGGGTATCCCGGGAATGGATAAGTCTTTTGGGTAAAAACGGGAATGTTGGATAATATACTCTTCCTATCACCTTTAAAGTCCCCCCGTGTTGTTTGGTTACCTGGGAGGTAACATGGTATTAGTTAGTAGCGCTACTTAGGTTTGGCAACCTCACCCCGTTCCTGGGAGGACGGGTGTTGAACTAATGACCTAGTCATGACCAATGCTTTGATAGGAGCATTGGAGAAAGGGAAAAATAATCAGAATCCGTCTTGTATTGGGGTATTATCAACATTACTTTCGGAATCAAATTCAATGGATTAACTAAACACTTGGTAACCAACGTTTTCGTAAAACTATGAACTCACCAGCCTTGTCTGATACACTTGTTGCATGCTCGCAGGTTGTTAGATATCTTGGATAGGAACTTGCTGTCTCGTGTAGCTGGAGTGGTCATGGGTCGAACTGGAGGGATTCATGTGATTGAATTATTGATATCATACATTGGTTTACTAATTGCTTCCGCTGAACATGTTGGTTTTCGTTTAAACTTATTGTTGGTAATTTTCATTGATAATTGAGAATTTGATTTATAAACTTGTAAGGGTTCGATGTAATTAGTGGCTCATTGTTGGTACGACACACGCCTAACAGGGACATTCCTTAGGTGGTATTTTGGGGGTGTGACAGTTTGGTATCAGAGCCACTGGTTATAGTGAACTTGGTTTTTAAACGCTTTTATAAAACCAGACTATAACCAAACAGATCCGAAATCGACCATGACACTCAGCTCCAGACTGCAAGGTTCGTTTCTCGTTAACTATTGCATAGTATAACTAGTGTTTGCTTATGAATAACATCACACGTGAATGCACACTTAGCACTGCAGTATGAACTTCTATGTTACCAACCCATGTTACGTGTTTTAAGAGTGTGACTCTTCTTGAACTTTCATGATCTATGTTGTGGCGTCATTTGTTTTATTTCTCGAAATCGGGGAACCTTTTAGCGCGAGTTAAGAGGCATTGAGATAAGCATGCAAATAGCCTTATTATTATGGGTGCACACATAATAATAATGTGGGGTGCATGTGAGTCCTAGTGAGACTTAACGAGTGTGAGAGGGGTTCTGCTCTGTTAATTGATGTTATGTTAGAACTCAACAGTCTATAGGAGTCATAGCAGTGGTTGTCTCCTACTCAAATGTGATCTTTTCACCCCTTTCTGAATCCTTACGAATCTCGATGCTATCGAGTATCACCTGATCACACATCTGAACGCCTAGCAAACTGTGTAGAATGTTAGGTGCTAGTACGAACGTCCCTGAGTTGGATGGCTCAGCGTCGAATGATTGGACTATACCTTCCTCACTTATCTTTGCCTGCTGGAACTTAGCGTGTTGACGCCTTAGATCCCGAAGTGCGATCACTTCTGCAAGACTCTCGCGACATACCGTGTATTACTCAGTCAACTTGCAAGAACGATGGACAAGAGGGTAAACGTAGTACCTTACCAACTTCGGCATTTGAACGACCCTAGTTACCGGCAACGAACAACAGCGATTTGACTCCAATCGAATCCTTAACCCCAGCCAGCAACTCATGGGAGTCGACTCTTACGAACCAATCGGGACAAAATCGATGACGATTGACTGTAGAGCGGACTGTGTAACCGCCCGCACCATGAGTAGTGCCTTAGGATGTGGCACGTAATGTAAAAAGATAGACCTTGTTGGTGAAAGGACGCAGGACACCGTTACAGGCAACAATATTAGAGGCAACAGTCGCGGAAACATCAAGGTACTCGTGATCGTAGCTTACAGTATGGAAACGAAGGTGACGATAGCCAAGGGAACGGCGGTAGCACTGGAAATTCTCGTGATGAAAACAGCACTGGAAGTGAAGCTCATGGAAGGACATTTAGTGTTGCCATAGGCTATACCAGGCATAATAGCAACACGATAGCTTGGATGGGTAGCTATTCGCTTTGTCTCTGTTCTGTTTAACCCTGATGCTTCTTGAAACCGAACCTGTTGTGAAGTCGGCTGATGCAAGTCAATTGAAGCCTTAGATGTTTGTTGGGATACAAACTTGACCTTGGGGGACAGGTGTTCGACATCGACTTTCCTTCTACTACCCCTGATGGTTACAATGCAATAGTTAGTGTGGACTGGTTATTCAGAAATCGCGCAGACATACCTTGTGAGGAGAAAATTTTGTGTGGAGAATCGTTATTTGTTCTAAAGCAACAGAGTGGTGCAAAGGTTAGCGCCATATCAACTATGAAGGCCCAGAAGTGTCTACGGAGGGATCACCCCGCTACGTTAGCAACCGTTACTGATGTTGAGGCTAAGGAAAAGTGGATCGAGGATCCACCAATTGTATGTGATTCCTCTCAGTGTGCTACCCGAGGAGCTTACAGATTTACTTCCACCATTGTTAGGCAGAGTCTCAGTTTGATCTCACGACAGGGGCAGCCCTGATTACTCGTGCTACATACTGTCTTGCACCAGGAGGGTTGCAAGGACTATCTATAGGAACTGTTGGACAGGAGTTTTATTGGACATAGTTTTTGTTCACTTTGGGGAGCCCCAGCTATATTCGGGAAGATAAAGCCTTTATGTGTACTGATTATCCAGAACTCAGCAAGGTGACAATCAAGAACTGTTTTCCTCGACCATGTATTGACGGAAGACCGAGAGGAGAATGTTCCTGAAACGGCATATCGAACGCAATACGGCCATTGCGACTTTGTACACCATGACCATTGAGTTAATCAACACACCAGCAGCTTTATGGACCACATGAATCGACCGTATTTATGGATGACGTTCTGGATCATTTCCAAGAGGAAGGAACATCATGGGCAGCATTTGTATCTTATTTTAGAGCTCCTGAGGGAAGAGCCACTCCGCGCGAAGTCTTGTTAAAGGTAACTTCTGGATTCGAGAGATACCTTTTTGGTCATATGATCAACGAAGTGGGAATACACGTGGATCTCGCTAAAGACCCATTTCATTAGATATTGTTCGGCACCAAATATCCCTTCGAGGATGCAGCAATTTCTTGGTCACACTAGACTCTATCGCAGATTCACCACATGATTTTCGAAGATCGCGCAGCTTAAATCTCTTTAGCACAGTAGGGTGCTGTGTTCGTGAAAGATAAAACAGGAGGACGTCTGAAAGACAAAACAGGAGGACGTCTTTTCAGCTTTTGAATCCCAACTCTACAATGTTTACACACCGACACAACACGAGAAAGTGATGACTTACGTAATGGACTTACAGAAAGAACTGCACGAGTCACGACCTGCGGTGGAAGCCCTGGTCTTTGGATTTAAGTTGGAGGCATTACTTGGACGGTACCAAATGCACTACCTAGACCGATCACAAGGGCCTCCCGTATACCCTTGTTTCGAAGGAGCTAAACATGTAACGACATCACTGGATGGAGCTATTGAATGAATACGACCGTGAAACCTGGACGTGCACGAGCTTTGCAGCCTACTATCGACTCTAACATACCTGATTAGACTCGCCTTGCTCAAACTGAAGAATTGAAGGAAGAGAGTTCTCAAGATTAACCCATGCGGGGCATGGGGAAGCAACCTTTGGCAGGTCGGACGATATTTGCTACTTCATGGAACGAATATGAACCTCACTATACAGCAACCTTAGGAAACTGGTGCAGGCGAAGCACACGGGTCTCGATATCCTATTCATCTGAGTTTTATAGGATGTATTAAAGCCTGAAGACCATGTACGGGTGACCGGGCCTGAAGGCCCATATAGACACGTATGGGAACGAAGTTTGACATGTGGGAAAGTCAAGGTAGGACATTAGCAACCAGAAACACATATATGGAAATGAGAGCAGACTGCCATGGGTTTTATCACTGGTCTACTTACAACTCGAAACGGAAACATTATCACCTGGATGATCGTTGATGGACTCACGTTACCAGCACACTTTCTTGTAATCAGGAAAACTGACGAGTCTTCACAGTGTAAATATTCCTATGAGAGAGGCGGCTTTTAGGCACGAGGTGCCAACTCTTGTTACCTCTGAATTTGATCTATGCATGATTTATGTCAGTTAATACACAACACCCTTGACTCACGTATAGACATGAGGATTACTTATCAACATAGGACGAACGGTTTGAGTAAACACCCCCCTGACACTCGAAAACATGCTGCGAGCATGTGTGAGATTAACTTGGTGTAAATTGGAAGGACGTATACTTTTGGCTGAGTTCTACTGTAGCCGTTACCATTCTAGTATTCAGACAGCTCTGTTTGAGGCATTGCATGTACAGTAACGTCAAACTCCTTGTTGGAATAGGGTGGGTGATAACCTAATCATGGGTTCAGGACTTGTACTCGAAACTCTTGGGAAGATTGCTTGGATCAGAAATCGTTTGGCGCAACGCGTGACCGTCAGGAAAGCTGATAAGCTTAGGAAACGCTGGAAGCTCGCTGTAGGAGAACGTTCCATAATCGAAAGTCTCACCCTGGGAGGGTGCGGTACGCTATAGAAAACGTGACAAGCTTGGTTTACGATGCGTTGAAACATTCAGATTTCGGGAACAAATCGGTAACCTGACCTACAAACTTGACTTACCTGTTGAATTGGGTAGCGTACGTGATGTCATCTATGTCTCGAATCCAAGATAGCGTTTGTCCGATGAAACGCTTGTGATACCCTTATTAGAGTCTGACGTTAAAAATAAGTTGCAGTGGTTGAGGAATCTACTGAAATCTGTGACAACCGGTAATTAATGGCTTCTAATTACGCGATTAACAAACGTTTAAGCCAATAATAAGTAGTGTTTAAGGCACGAGTTAACTTAATTAGGCTGTTGGAATGCCTAGTTACGCCTGTCTAACTTTACAGTGCGCGCATGTGGATTTGTGAGGAAACTACTGATCGTTAAGCGATAACGAACTGACACTGTACAAATACTGACAACGCCTACAAATACGAGCTCTACATATATAACCTTACATTTGAATGTGGTTTTGTGAAAATAACACGCTTTCGAATATCACAAAGCACAAACGTGAACGATAAACGCGAAAATCAGATACGCATTGGCAACAAAATGAAGCATCCGGCATATGTATTAATTCAAAACTGAAATATTACGATACATTAAGCTTCGTAATCGAATTTTATATCCGTAGTCGAAACCAAATCGACAAACGGATTTAAACGGCGAATGACGCCTTTTACGCGATTTTAACCTAACCGATGAACGGGCGCGCCAACAACAAGTACCGATAGAAATTTTACATACATAAGACCCTAAAATTATATCCAACGAAAATTTACGACGATCGGGTTGAAAACGGGTTCGTTTATGCCGACGGGCCACTAAAAATACGGGATTGGGCTTGTGGGCCATGGGCCCAAGCCCACTTAAAACATTGGTTAACCCTATGTATATAAGGGTTAAAACCCTAGGATCCTTCTAATTTTAAAACAGCCGCATATGAATATTCCTCTCCTGCTCCTTTTGATCTCCCTGCATCTTCATCTACATCAAAGAAAAACCTAGACACAAGTGCTCTCATTCACCTCCCTTATCCTTTCATTCTCGAATTCAACCTGCAAGCTCAAAAAGTTTCACCTTCTAAACACATTCTACCCACAACATTAACCTACATCCTCTGTTCTCTCTTACCGGCGGTTAACCGGCAAGCCGACGACCACCCCCCCCCCCCTCCGATCTTCGTTATTCCGGTCACACACTCACAAACACCTCACCCTTACTCATCTCCCTTTCTCTCTCGGTTATGCGGATGGCCGACCACCACGATCTTGGTGGCGGCGGACTACAGCAGCAACACCACCACCACCACAGGCGGCAGCACTGTGGTGGGTGGTGCCGGTCGATGCTTCAAACGAGAAAGAGAGAGAGAGAGAGAGAGCAGCGAGAGTGAGGGAGAACAGAGGCAGAAATGCGAGGAAACGGCGAAGAGGCATCACACCGGCGACCGAAAACGCGGGTATGGGCGACTGTTGGAAGTGATTTCGGTGAGAGTTTCTTTACTGTTCTGGGTAAACACTCATTTGAACACATTTTTTTTTAACTTTGTTTTTTTTTCTAAGTTTGGAACTGGTTGTAGTGGTGGCCGACGGAGATGTCGGCCGACGACGGCGACGAAGGCAGCCGACAGTGCGGCTCGAGTCACAGCACTAGTTCTGGTCAGTCTTCGGTGCTACTGTTCAAGTTTCGAGTGTGGTTCAAGACCGGTCAAAGTCAGTCAAACTACGAATCAAAGATAGTCTCGGTTTTTGGACAACTTCGGTCAACAAAGTCAAACCAGTCAACACGTCAGGTTGACTGGTCAACGATGGTCAACAGGAGTCAAAGGTTCGGTTCGGTCAGTCATGGTTCAAGATTGGTTTGAATCGGTCAACTGGTTTCGGTTCGGGTCAGCGCAAGTCAACACCGGTCAACAGAAGTCAAAGATGGTCAACTCATGACCGGTAAAGTTTAAACGTAGCGAGTTGTTTTGCTTTATTTTTAGAGTTTTAGTTACGCGAACCGAGCTCGAACCGCCGAATCCTAGTTTATTTATTGTTTAGAATTTGGCAACTTTACAAAAAAAATATATACCTATAATGCGTTGATATATTGTTGAATTGATTGAATTTGAAAATATATCGACACTTTGATTGTCGGGATCGTCCAAAAACAGAGGAAACTCTGTCCGATTTTCGTAAAAACCCGAATTCCAAAACGTATTTAAAGCTTAAAACGACACTAGTTGAACTCCAAGCTTTCTTATAAAAATAAATATAGAAGTATCTTTCTCTTGGCGACGTTTTATCACGTAGGAAGTGAATTTATAATATCTCGACAAGAACGCTTTACTAGTCAATGATGACTCGAAAATTTTTATAAAATAAATATAATTGTTTATATTTATTTCAAAGGTCGTTAATTCATATGCTTTTATAAAAATGTATATATAACGTTTATATTTATTTCAATCGACGGAATTCGGAATTCATATTTACTTATTGATTTCGACTCAGGAAAGCTACGAAGAGTCGTACTACCTTTCGAGATGACTAACGCAATTCATAAATATATTTATATATTTATATTTTTATATAAATATATATCCTTAACCTCTCGAACACTAAGTATTTCTAAGACTTAGTTTTATCCCGATTATAAACGAGATCAAATAACCACAGAATGGCTATTCTAAATCAAGATAACACCACCTTAGAGTCGTTTAGTTAACGATTCGGTAGAGCTCGGACACGTAGTTTAGCTACGTTTATGCTAGAAACTTATAATTATTCCTTGATTAGGAATGCTTTAGTTGCACGCTAGCGAGTTCACATTCGTGGGATGACACTACGGAATCACATTTAGCTAGCTATGCACAGGAATATACAGGTGAGTTCATAACCCCCACTTTTTACTGTTTTACATTTTTATAAAATGTTTTCGGGGGTGGAAAGACATGCAAGTTTTGCAAAATCACACAAGGTTTCGATAAATGAATATTGCATATTTATAAACCATTTTGCGACATGATTTTAACAAACTCAAATGGTTTACGAAAAGATTATGCTAAACATACCGGTTTATAAAAACATTAGTGTTTTTCGAAACATGCATGAGTTTTAATAACACGAATGGCGTGGGCAAAGGCCCAAGGACATGGGCAGAGGCCCAAGGACATGAATAACTCTCACATTATACGTTAACTAGGGTATGGTTAAGCTAGGGAATGAACTGTTAGATCAGGTGAGCGAATAGTAATCTCTCTTAAGTGCCATTAATCTTGTATAAGACCGAGGGCAAAAGTGGTAGATCTATCGGGTGTAGCGAGCCCCACTCTTGGGTCCTTGTGTGGCCCATGTAGTGCTTTTGTTGTTCTAACCGGGTGGACCGGGGGAAATCCGCTAGGGTTGAGTGCTTCCTATGTCGCCACACATATTAATGTCCTTGCAAAACATTAATGATCTGTTCATAGACGCTTACATACCAGCTTTTGATACTCAAGTTTTCAAATGTTTTAAAGATTCATTTGATTGAAACTCACAAATACATCGATTTACAAACTTTGGTAACGCTTTTCAAACTATACCTAAGTAAGAGGACACGCTGATCCTGCTTACAAAGGTTCGTTTGGGCTTGGCCCATTCTCTCTCGTGCAATGCACAAAGACTCTCGTGGGCTAGACTCACAGTTTTCACATATCATGCCAAGAAAATGATTTTACTACATTTTCCCAACAACTTTAAAACCGGATATCAAAAAGATTTATTTTAAATCTTTTCAAAACAAACTATGAACTCGCTCAACTTTATGTTGACTTTTTCGCATGTTCTTTCTCAGGTTACATTGTCAAAACTACGGAACGGTTGGAATAGAAGAACCCACGGGATTTCGAGTAATTAGCGGGCGTTCATTTTTTAGAAGTCTTAGCTTTTTGCTTCCGCTGTGCAATGAAGATACCGGTCCAGTCACGCCAGCTCTGATATTTCGGGGTGTGACAGATTGGTATCAGAGCTATAGGTTTCAGCGAATTAGGTTTCTTTAGAGATACCTAGGCTTTAACCTCACTTTCCTCTGGGACATAGATATCAAGAATTGAGCACATACAGAACGCCTAAGACTCGAATATGGGTTCCAACCGTTGCCAAGAACAATGAGTCAACAATTTTGGTTTTAAACAAACACAAGTGTTGTGTTGATACACGGTTCACGAAACTTCATACATTAAGCAAAACTTTGAGAGTTTTGGATAACATGCATTTAGGACCTTTGTAAAGCTTATGTCAAAACTCATTAAAGGTACTCACTTAGAAGTTGTGACTAACAACTCGGGCAAACGCCATTATCTATACTGTCTATGCTATTTTAATTACTAAGCAGGAAATCTAAGTGGAACGAAACACTAGTGCGCGAATGCACATGAAACCTAAACTATACGTCAGCGGACGTCGAAGTACATCACACACGACTTTCGAGGCAAGACCTTTGGAAAACATGATCGAGCACGATAACAACGATGCTAATTCCGACAGCGGGAGAACTACCGACCGCAATGCGTCACTTTGCCACATGATCCTGCAAATGACACGAATCACGCTGAGGTACGTTTAACTGGGATTTCACAACAATCTATACTTACTCTAATGAGACTCACAACTATTGGCGCTGCAAAGGAAGTCACACGTCTTCGCGTTCCCCCTATTTCATTTATGGCGGATATGCTATGTTCGACATTCCATGGTAATGTCACCTAACAACTGACCATCACACGAAGTTCCAGGTAAAGTCCTTAAACTTCTTTTGTTGAAATTCTGACTTTTGCATATAGCGAGTAGACTTTCATATTTCTACTCCCCCTAATGATCCTTGCATCACGAAAATTTTCTTTCATAATAGCGAATACTCATTTGCTTCATTCTTGACGAATTCATATGTTACACATGCGTTATTTGTTAAGCATGTGGCTTCACTTGAAATTGTTGCTTTATCAAGTTCAAATATTATTTCGCTATCTTCACTCCTTGCATTGTGATCTAGCTAAACCACATTATTGCATAATGTTAGACTCTTCGATATCGAGTCAACGAAACTCGTTGAAACTCCTTTCTTTTCAAGCTACATACATGGTTTTTCGTTGTAACCATGGCAAAACTTTCTTGTTGATACATGTAATCATTGTTGAATTGCGTTTAACCCAAGTTCAATTGATTAAACTTGCTCGTAATATATATTCGATTCAAGATTCCATATGATGGATTGAGGCCATCATATTCGAAATAATCCCAACAAGCACTTCATTTGCTTTGAACCATACATGCTTGTTTGGTCTTCGATTTCATTGAATTGTTTCTTTGATCACGATCACCTTGTAGTGTCGTTTTTCACAAATTTGAAGCTTGCGCTGATCTCGTTGCTTACCTCATGTACGGATTTAATTATTTATTTATTTGTTTATTGATATTAAATCCGCTTTGTTGGTTTATCAAGTTAAATCAGTCTTAATACAATCGTGTATTAAGATAATGGTACACAAGTTCATATCATATCTCGGTGTACCTCTTAACGATTCTTTCAACATCGATCGAATGTTTTGCGATATTCATTGCTTCTTCGTTTTCGGTCGAAAACATTATTTCTTTGATGTTCCATTTTCAATTGAAAATCCTATGATGATTGTTTGGAACAAGCGTTCAGATTTATTTTGTTGAATCTTCATTTGGTTTCAAAACATGGTGATGCTTGTTCGGTCTCCACTATTATTGAATTATTTCGAACACTACGACACCTTGTGGTGTCGGTATAAACTTGTAGCTTGGGCTAATCATGATCGAGTGTTTCATGCAAAACACGGTGATACTTGTTTGATCACCGTTATTATTGAAATATTTCAATCACTACGACACCTTGTGGCGTCGGTATAAACTTGTAGCTTGTGCTAATCATAATCAACTGTTTCATGCAAAACAACGTATGCTTTTTTGTTTGACTAATCACTCAAATAGTCTTAATGCAACTATGTATTAAGGCGATGATACACTCGGTTCGATTGCATTTCATTTTGGTGTATCCTAGCAATTTAGTGATGTCAACACACTGAATTTATTCATTTATTGGTTCGATAGTTGACGAGTTATTTTCATGTTTCTATTTCAAACGAATTTGTTGATTATGTGTTTCATTTATACAACAACCAACACAAGTTTCCATTGGTAGAGAATTCTATTGTTTCAAAAATTGATTTGCATATTGTGAACGTTCATTTGGAATTCTATTGGTCGAAATTCCTCTTTTGTTGAACCCTGTAAACTTAGTCACATTGGTGATAGTATCACAACACCTCGTTCACTTGACATTGATTTCTGGAACAAACTCAGTTGAATCGTTGGGTTCCTATTGATGCAAAATGTCCTTACACTCATGTAATCTGAATAAATCTTGATTTCATTACACAGTCATTCACTTTGGTATTATTCGGACTTACCTAGGAACGACACAACTCTAAGGAGATAACATAGACTAAATTTCGAGGACGAAATTTCTGCAACAGGGAGAGAATGTGACAACCGGTAATTAATGGCTTCTAATTACGCGATTAACAAACGTTTAAGCCAATAATAAGTAGTGTTTAAGGCACGAGTTAACTTAATTAGGCTGTTGGAATGCCTAGGAACGCCTGTCTAACTTTACAGTGCGCGCATGTGGATTTGTGAGGAAACTACTGATCGTTAAGCGATAACGAACTGACACTGTACAAATACTGACAACGCCTACAAATACGAGCTCTACATATATAACCTTACATTTGAATGTGGTTTTGTGAAAATAACACGCTTTCGAATATCACAAAGCACAAACGTGAACGATAAACGCGAAAATCAGATACGCATTGGCAACAAAATGAAGCATCCGGCATATGTATTAATTCAAAACTGAAATATTACGATACATTAAGCTTCGTAATCGAATTTTATATCCGTAGTCGAAACCAAATCGACAAACGGATTTAAACGGCGAATGACGCCTTTTACGCGATTTTAACCTAA
This sequence comes from Helianthus annuus, assembly GCF_002127325.2. Taxonomy (NCBI): domain Eukaryota; kingdom Viridiplantae; phylum Streptophyta; class Magnoliopsida; order Asterales; family Asteraceae; genus Helianthus; species Helianthus annuus. Next base: position 74,409,909 of record NC_035445.2, read on the forward strand.
CCGATGAACGGGCGCGCCAACAACAAGTACCGATAGAAATTTTACATACATAAGACCCTAAAATTATATCCAACGAAAATTTACGACGATCGGGTTGAAAACGGGTTCGTTTATGCCGACGGGCCACTAAAAATACGGGATTGGGCTTGTGGGCCATGGGCCCAAGCCCACTTAAAACATTGGTTAACCCTATGTATATAAGGGTTAAAACCCTAGGATCCTTCTAATTTTAAAACAGCCGCATATGAATATTCCTCTCCTGCTCCTTTTGATCTCCCTGCATCTTCATCTACATCAAAGAAAAACCTAGACATAAGTGCTCTCATTCACCTCCCTTATCCTTTCATTCTCGAATTCAACCTGCAAGCTCAAAAAGTTTCACCTTCTAAACACATTCTACCCACAACATTAACCTACATCCTCTGTTCTCTCTTACCGGCGGTTAACCGGCAAGCCGACGACCACCCCCCCCTCCGATCTTCGTTATTCCGGTCACACACTCACAAACACCTCACCCTTACTCATCTCCCTTTCTCTCTCGGTTATGCGGATGGCCGACCACCACGATCTTGGTGGCGGCGGACTACAGCAGCAACACCACCACCACCACAGGCGGCAGCACTGTGGTGGGTGGTGCCGGTCGATGCTTCAAACGAGAAAGAGAGAGAGAGAGCAGCGAGAGTGAGGGAGAACAGAGGCAGAAATGCGAGGAAACGGCGAAGAGGCATCACACCGGCGACCGGAAACGCGGGTATGGGCGACTGTTGGAAGTGATTTCGGTGAGAGTTTCTTTACTGTTCTGGGTAAACACTCATTTGAACACATTTTTTTTTAACTTTGTTTTTTTTAACTTTGTTTTTTTTTTCTAAGTTTGGAACTGGTTGTAGTGGTGGCCGACGGAGATGTCGGCCGACGACGGCGACGAAGGCAGCCGACAGTGCGGCTTGAGTCACAGCACTAGTTCTGGTCAGTCTTCGGTGCTACTGTTCAAGTTTCGAGTGTGGTTCAAGACCGGTCAAAGTCAGTCAAACTACGAATCAAAGATAGTCTCGGTTTTTGGACAACTTCGGTCAACAAAGTCAAACCAGTCAACACGTCAGGTTGACTGGTCAACGATGGTCAACAGGAGTCAAAGGTTCGGTTCGGTCAGTCATGGTTCAAGATTGGTTTGAATCGGTCAACTGGTTTCGGTTCGGGTCAGCGCAAGTCAACACCGGTCAACAGAAGTCAAAGATGGTCAACTCATGACCGGTAAAGTTTAAACGTAGCGAGTTGTTTTGCTTTATTTTTAGAGTTTTAGTTACGCGAACCGAGCTCGAACCGTTGAATCCTAGTTTATTTATTGTTTAGAATTTGGCAAATTTACAAAAAAAAATATACCTATAATGCGTTGATATATTGTTGAATTGATTGAATTTGAAAATATATCGACACTTTGATTGTCGGGATCGTCCAAAAACAGAGGAAACTCTGTCCGATTTTCGTAAAAACCCGAATTCCAAAACGTATTTAAAGCTTAAAACGACACTAGTTGAACTCCAAGCTTTCTTATAAAAATAAATATAGAAGTATCTTTCTCTTGGCGACGTTTTATCACGTAGGAAGTGAATTTATAATATCTCGACAAGAACGCTTTACTAGTCAACGATGACTCGAAAATTTTTATAAAATAAATATAATTGTTTATATTTATTTCAAAGGTCGTTAATTCATATGCTTTTATAAAAATGTATATATAACGTTTATATTTATTTCAATCGACGGAATTCGGAATTCATATTTACTTATTGATTTCGACTCAGGAAAGCTACGAAGAGTCGTACTACCTTTCGAGATGACTAACGCAATTCATAAATATATTTATATATTTATATTTTTATATAAATATATATCCTTAACCTCTCGAACACTAAGTATTTCTAAGACTTAGTTTTATCCCGATTATAAACGAGATCAAATAACCACAGAATGGCTATTCTAAATCAAGATAACACCACCTTAGAGTCGTTTAGTTAACGATTCGGTAGAGCTCGGACACGTAGTTTAGCTACGTTTAAGCTAGAAACTTATAATTATTCCTTGATTAGGAATGCTTTAGTTGCACGCTAGCGAGTTCACATTCGTGGGATGACACTACGGAATCACATTTAGCTAGCTATGCACAGGAATATACAGGTGAGTTCATAACCCCCACTTTTTACCGTTTTACATTTTTATAAAATGTTTTCGGGGGTGGAAAGACATGCAAGTTTTGCAAAATCACACAAGGTTTCGATAAATGAATATTGCATATTTATAAACCATTTTGCGACATGATTTTAACAAACTCAAATGGTTTACGAAAAGATTATGCTAAACATACCGGTTTATAAAAACATTAGTGTTTTTCGAAACATGCATGAGTTTTAATAACACGAATGGCGTGGGCAAAGGCCCAAGGACATGGGCAGAGGCCCAAGGACATGAATAACTCTCACATTATACGTTAACTAGGGTATGGTTAAGCTAGGGAATGAACTGTTAGATCAGGTGAGCGAATAGTAATCTCTCTTAAGTGCCATTAATCTTGTATAAGACCGAGGGCAAAAGTGGTAGATCTATCGGGTGTAGCGAGCCCCACTCTTGGGTCCTTGTGTGGCCCATGTAGTGCTTTTGTTGTTCTAACCGGGTGGACCGGGGGAAATCCGCTAGGGTTGAGTGCTTCCTATGTCGCCACACATATTAATGTCCTTGCAAAACATTAATGATCTGTTCATAGACGCTTACATACCAGCTTTTGATACTCAAGTTTTCAAATGTTTTAAAGATTCATTTGATTGAAACTCACAAATACATCGATTTACAAACTTTGGTAACGCTTTTCAAACTATACCTAAGTAAGAGGACACGCTGATCCTGCTTACAAAGGTTCGTTTGGGCTTGGCCCATTCTCTCTCGTGCAATGCACAAAGACTCTCGTGGGCTAGACTCACAGTTTTCATATATCATGCCAAGAAAATGATTTTACTACATTTTCCCAACAACTTTAAAACCGGATATCAAAAAGATTTATTTTAAATCTTTTCAAAACAAACTATGAACTCGCTCAACTTTATGTTGACTTTTTCGCATGTTCTTTCTCAGGTTACATTGTCAAAACTACGGAACTGTTGGAATAGAAGAACCCACGGGATTTCGAGTAATTAGTGGGCGTTCATTTTTTAGAAGTCTTAGCTTTTTGCTTCCGCTGTGCAATGAAGATACCGGTCCAGTCACGCCAGCTCTGATATTTCGGGGTGTGACAAAATCATGGACCACGACGTCAAGATTCGTTAGCATAGTCGTATGACAATCATGAGAGTTCGTTGGAACTCAAGACATGGACCGGAGTTCACATGAGAACGTAATGATCGAAATGAACTCTAGTACCCTCAGTTGTTCAAACGCTTGAATCAACCCCTGATGTCACTTGCGAATTTCGGGACGAAATTCCCTTTCAAGTTGGGGATGATGTGGTACCCGCGAAAAATTCACAGTCATCCTGATGTCATCCTGATCTAACACCTCGCTACTTTCGGATTACTTGTCAAATTTCGGGACGAAATTTCTTTCACGTTTGGGATGATGTGACAACCCGAGACCTCAAGATCTATTCCCTGCGAATCATTTGTTTCACAATCTTGCTCTACTTTTATAACTCTCTTGACATTGTATCTTGTGATTGAAAGTTGAATGATTAAGTACTGTTTGTATTTGAGTGATACGTGAAAACTTAGCACTGTGTTTAACCTTATTGAAGAACACTCGACGAAAGAACTAGGTCCTTCGTCGCAGTCACCTCTCGGCGAAAAACTGTCATTCGATCACAAACAACTTTCGTCGCCGACCCAAATCATTCGAAGCCCAATAGGGCCCAGTTTACCTATTCCTATCTTATTGTTAGTAAAGGGTATAAGCCCAACAGTAATTCATGCATGTGATCGTGAAATTGTGAAGCTTCATGGGCCGCTAAAGACATTCAAGATGGGGTTGTTCACTAATATTTTAACAATGTGTGCATGGAACTAAAGTTGGAGTTGATTTGCAAGAATTGGAGTGGGCCATGAAATTCTTAAGGCCAGCGAATTCTAAAGGTGAATGTTGGCCATAAATAAATTAATTCAAACTATTATATTTGAAGTTGAACCACCCAACCCCAAAACCCATCGTCCCCACACCAAAACCCTAAAAACAAAAACGTCGGCCGATCAACGCACACCGCCATCTCTCCCTACTCTACAACGCCTGTTGACGACGGAACAACCACCCAAGGCCACAGTAAATGGTAAGTGCACTCCGTAGTCTCTTATTAAAGTTCCGTTGTCTCGGTTTCGGTTTCGGTTCGATCTCGACCTTAAGCTTTGCAAGAAAGTAGAGTTATAAATGAGGCTACTGTTAGTTTTATGTGCATCAGTTCGATTTCAACTTTAGTTTTATATGCATCGTGACATGATAGAGTTGATTATACGTTTATATAGATACGCATGAGAACTGTTTTTTTGGGCGTGTTAGACTCATGACGGCAACTGTGATGTAATGTTGTGTTGTGTTGTGTTGTGTTGTGTTGTGTTGTGTTGTGTTGTGTTGTGTTGTGTTGTGTTGTGGTTACATGTGAATCTTCATCTTGACTTGTTTATAAGATGATTGTATAGAATTATAAATGAACTGTTGAGATTACTATGTATAATATGATGGGATAGAGTAGATTGTATATGAGTATATATATGTGTAGATGGTAAATGATTATGGTCGCGCTTGAAAGTTGTCGAAAGGTCGGGATACGGATGTGTGTATGAGAACGACAAAGTATGATGTTATGTTGGTGATCGATGCGTGTATTAGGTTGTATGTGAAAGAGTTTCGGTCCGCTTTCGACTAATATGTTTGTATAAAGTAGGTTAATATGTGGAACTGTTGTGAGTATATTAGATGTGAGGGAAATAAGATCATATATGTTAAACATGTGTGAGTTTTTTTATATATGTGAAAGGAAAACCGTATATGTGCATGAATATGTGATGAGTAGTTATATGATACTTGAATGGGTGTTTATGTATGAATCTTGCTGTAAGCTTATGTTAGGGGTAGGAGTCGATCGTATGCGTGAATGCCGATATGTGAGTAATTTCGATGTGTACTCATGATAGTTTAGTGCAACAGTATCCGAGTTCAAATGTTAGCGAGGGAAGGCACATGGGCTAGATTTCACGGTGTCATGAAATTAAGTGTATTTAATATTATATATGTACCTGTGTATGCGATAGAAATATGCATGTAAATATGTACACATATGATGAGGATAAATATATATACATATTTAACTGTATAATGACGTGATGTCGTGGTCACGCAAATTTAATCCCAAAAACAACTATGTAAATAGTGGTAAGCGGGTATCGAACACAGGGAGTTTGTGGAAAATGTGTTATTTGAAAGTTATCTAAGTTAACTAAAATTACACTAAATTGCAAGAAAAATAAAATTCACGAGTTGTTTTGATTTGATTGGTTTTAAAAACTAAGATTAATTAACTAATTTGCGAAATGAAACTTGAAGTTGTAAACAATTGAGAAATAAACAACTATCTTGTGTATCCGGTTTGCTTCAACTTTTGTGTTAATCATTTAACTAGAAAGAACTACATAGACATAGTTCATGCATAAACAATTGCAGTGATGAAAGGGGACGAAGTACTCAGATTCCGAGAACGTGAGGTTGTCACCCGATGATCAATCAACCCTTACCCCAACCTAACTATACCCATGATATCCCGATTGCCAACGGCACCAAGAACGTATGGTTTCTAATTAGTTTAAAATAAGAATCAACCTGTTACTAACAATCGATTACACACCATAACAATGAATTTAAATGAAAAGAGATTGATATTCTAGAAATGCAAATAAGAACACAAAAGTCTAAACAAACCTTCACCACAAGATAGTCATTAAAGTACCTAGCCACTCATGGCTTTAACACACATCATGACAAAATAGAAATAAGACCAAAGTTCACAAGTTCCACCAACAAAGACAAGAATATAATGCAAAGATTGTTCCCCAATGATTCTAGTGAAAAGATTATGCAAAAGATGTGTTTCTTAACTCCCAAGTGCCTCCTAAATAGTCCCCCACTCGTTTTTCTCAAGTAGTAACCGAAAACCCATGATAAGACATCATAATTCTTCATAAAATGGGCTTTAAATGCGGGGGTTATGACTTTGGAACGATCGGCGCCGTAAGCTACGCCGCCTGCCGTAGCTTACGGCAGCCAGCAAATTGAAATGGTCAACATGGCACCGTAAGGTACGGCAAGCCGCCGTAGCTTACGGTGAGCATCAATCCTTTACGCCCTTGTGCTCCTGTCTTACGGCACTACTTTCTTGTAGGTTATAGGGGCCGTAAGCTACGGCCTGGTGGCGTAGCTTACGGCTCTGAGTGATCTTTTGCTTCCGATTCCTTCATTTTCCTTTGTTTCCACACATTTTGATCACGCCAGCCTCTAACATCCTTCAAGCCCTCTAAAAGCTGCATCTTGTACATTTTAACACCTGCATCACCATTAACTTGTGATTACCTAATTCACGCAAATAACCGGATAAAATGTAGAATGTGCGTTAAGTTTAAGCCTTTTAAGGGTTGTCCTACGGACCACCCGTCACATCCCCACACTTACCCGTTGCTTGTCCCAAGCAACCACTTCAAAAACTGTTTTTAACCATAAGCGACCAAACATGCAAACCAAACCAAAGTGCCATCCTTCTACTAGCTTTTTATCAAACCACAAGACACACCCCTCACAAACTCTCGGTGACAAGAAAAATTAGCAACTTATGCTAAACCACTCAATGCGTATATGTGTGTGTGCGACAATAAGCTTGTATGAAAATCAAGTTGCCTCCTAATCAATGTCTAGCATGCTTTTGAATCAAGGAAACTTACGGGTTGTAATGGGGCTAGGTGCAAGGGTAGGAAAAGGAGTATATATATGTAGTAGCGAAGGACTTAACCCGGTCTTTTATTACACAATGAAATAAACAAACAAACAAACTTAACTACTATATACAAAACAACTAAACATCACTTTTTTTTTTCTTTTTTTTTTTCTCTTTTTTTTTTTTTTTTTTGCTTTTTTTTTTTTCATAAACTAAATCACAAATTACTAAACAACCACTAATACTATAAGACCGGGTCAAATCGGGTAAATTTTTGGGTAACTAACTTGGGGGTAACAAATGATAGGCTTTAAGCACAAAATGGGCAACTAAATGTCCAAACCCCCACCCTTCTCGCAACCATGCTCATATATATAATTAATGAGGTCCAACCCCCCAAATCCCACACTCGCACTCATCTAGACGAGGCATCCTAGAAGTTCCCTATCATCTTCAAAAGCATGTTGACTCTAGGATTTAACAAGTATTCACACACAAGTTCTATTAACACACAACACACAACGCCACTCAAACAAGGAAATATCATTAACAATCATGCGTGGCTCAATTCTCACCAAGAAAAGATTTGAGATGGGTGTCGGTGTGTCCAATGGACAATATCAAGTTTTCAAATTTTTACACTTTCGCTTGGATTTGCAAAATTTTTGAATTTCTCAAAAATTTCCCCCATCCCCACACTTGGGATACATTGTCCCAATGTATGGTTTTGAGGGAAAGATCGCTTTCAACAAAAACATCCCCAATTGCTTATATTCTCAAACCCATTTTTTTTTTTTTTTTTTTTTATTATTGACACCACCAACGCTCACAACCCACAAACATATTAACACAAACACCACCCAACCTCCCAACCGCAACATAAACATAAACACATAAACATATATACAAAAATGTACAAAGGAACGAAATACGACCTGGCTAGTAATACTTCGGCTGTGGAGGCCCAAAGATGGATGTCATCACATCCGTCCATTCACCAAAACCAAATGCTCCACCGCCACTACTACTTCCTTGATCACTACTTGGATTTGCTTGTTGGTAACTCATAGCATGCGGATCCACCCATTGAGAGTGGTGCAATGGTGGGGTGGGGTATGACACACTACCATCATATGGTGGAAGTGTGGTGTAGTCCACAACGGGTGGATCTGCCACAACCGGTTGCCCCGCATGCCATTGATCGTGCATGCGCCTTTGTCGATCATCCAAGTAACGGTTATTCATCTCTTCTTCATGGGCATATCTATGAGCGCGGTTCAATTGCTCATTCCTATCATAGCTTCTTTTGATAGCCCTTTCCGCACTAGCACCCAAAAAAGTTTGATGATCAAATAACACTTGGTTTGGTTCACTCCAATTGCCGAATGTGGGTGGCCGCCTTTGTTGAATGATTTGACCCATATCCCCCGAGTGGGCCCAATACGGGTCGTAAGCTTGTTGTGCATAGTCAAATGCACTTCCCACATAGCCAGATTGTACACCGGCTCCTTGAACCCCCGCTTGACCAACACCTCTTACTTGAGCATCTACCGTGAATGTGTCTTCGCGGTAATCATCATCCCCGCTCACTTCATCATCCGTTGACTCGGGCTCCTCTTCCTCCCCCGGTCGTAACGGTCTCGCATCTACTTTTAACGCTCTCCACCTTCTACCATCCGTTTTCAACTTATGAAACCTATCCGATTCGGTGTACGTCCAATCCGACCCAAGATTCTTAAGGTCGAATGGTCTAAACCTCTTGTAAGAACCTCTTTCATCTCCTTTGATTGCCCCATACTTCTTGAGTAATGCCGTAATCAACCGGCAATGGGGTATAATCTTCCTTTCCCCGCTAATCTTGCTCAACCAAATGTTGTTTAGTACCAAAAATCGGAAGGGAACCTTGGGCGACCCATTCATCAACATATACAAAACTGGTACTTCTTGAAACCGCACCTCCATCTTGTCACCCCGCCTCGGCATGACATTGTACATGCACAACGTCAATACCAACTTTGCTTCCATCCTTAAATTTCTTCTATATAATTTCCCATGTGTTGTGCCCGGAAGGAAGAGGTAATCAAGCATGGCTTGCCATTGTTCATGTTTCGCGGGCTCATGATAAAGATCCCTAAGACTCGGGTAGATATATTCATTGGCCGGCCCATCATCAAACTTTGCCACCCGGCGCAAAGAATCATATGACATTTCCACTTTTACACCATTACACTTCCCAACTAATCGCATCTTGTTCGGAGCCTTGAATGGGGGACATTCGAGTGATGCCACCCACTCTTGAATTTGCTTGTCATACATTTTCTTCGTCTCACCATCATAGCATTTTGTGGCCGCTCCCCAACCCAACGCATTAAACTTGGGGATGATCCCAAACGGGGCAAAATCCGCCTCCCGGATTTCTTTTTCACAAATAAACGCTTCTCCCCTTTGTTTTAACTTGTTCATTTGATCGTGAAAAAGTTCCTCTCTCCATTCCGCGGGTTGGTCTAACAATGAACCGGTTGTCCAATCCGGCTTTGGCCCCCTTGGCGGTGCATCCTCCTCCGAATCCGGGTCACCAATCCGAGCCAATTTCCTCCTTTTTTGTTGTGCCGCATCCCCTTGGGAGGAACTTGCAATTCCCTTTCCTTTCCTAGATGCCATACCTACACACATTCATAACCGAGCAAACAATTCAAGTTAGTTATTTTTATCCCATCTTCCCCACACTTGCTTCATGTTATAGATATAAATGTGCAAAAACCCAAAATTTTTATTTTTTCAAACAAAATTTTGGCATGATGTCTCCTAAAATCAGAATTTTCCAACAAAGTTTTATAAAACATCAACACATTTATACTAATAACAATCAATGGTTTACAAATTCTATCATCTATCTCATACAAGCAAGTGTGTAAGTAAAAACATGATGGAAACTTACAAACCTCAATGTACTTCAAAGAATGAACAAAAATTGCATACCTTGGTGTTGTAGAAGATGAAAATCACTAAAGCTTGAAGTTCACACAAAAACCCACAAAAACCCCAAAATTTTCGGCACCTAGGGTATGAAATTCGACCCAGAAAACTAAGGAATCTTCAAGATTCAATACTAAATCTGAATTCCTTGTGAAATTCCACCCAAAATGGACCCAAGAATCACCGAAATCGGACTTGTTTTGAGAAAGTTATGAAAGTGTGAAGGTTAGGGTTTTTAGGTGAAGTGAAGAAGAAGAAGAAGAAGGAGAAAAGTTATGGTTGGGGATGAATGAAGATTTGTGTGGTTGGGAGATGTTAATGGTTTGTTTTATTATTATTATTTGTTAAATTTTCGGATTTTCTTTTTTTTTTTTTTTATATAAAGCAGCGATTTGAACCGGACCCCCAAAACCCGCTCGGCGCCGTACGCTACGGCACATCGCCGTAGCTTACGGTGACATCTGGGGAATTATGGTGTACCGTAAAACAGGGGCTACTTACCGTATGGCTTTGATTTCTAAAAGGCCACCGTAAGCTACGCCCCCCCCACCGTAGCTTACGGTGGTAACTGGGCTTAGGGGGGGTTGATTTTTCTCAAAAACTTTTTTTTTTTTTTTTTTTAAATTTTTATAAGTTTTTATAATTTTAAAGAAAAGACATAAATTTTACCCTACCCCCCGTTAAAAACCCGTGTTGTCCTCAACACTATTTTCGGAAAATTCGTGAAAATTTCCCCACACTTGTTTCGAACACCGGTTTTGAACGAGATTTATTCGAAACGAAATAAACTACACTAAATATTTACAAATACCAAACCTGGGCCTCTTTCACGTTTCCTCATCATCCACCGGGCGTAAAATGTAGCCCACTTTATCTAGCTCAAGGTTGTTGATATCATTCCCTTCCAAGTACGGTTTGAGGCGATGCCCGTTAACCGTTTGTTGCTTGTTTGTTCGTTCGTCTTGAATATCAACATCTCCGAACCTTCCCACTCTTCGGACAACGTAAGGACCCATCCACTTGCTTTTCAGTTTCCCCGCAAACAATTTCAGCCTTGAATTATACAACCACACCTTTTGACCCACTTCAAAGTTCTTTTTCTTTATCTTCGCATCATGAACTTTTTTAAGTTTGTCTTTGTACGCGGATGCACATTCATAGGCTTGATCTCTTATTTCCTCTATTTCATTCAATTGAAGCTTTCTCGCCCGACCCGCTTCATCATAGTTTGCGTTCACCGTTTTAATTGCCCAATACGCCCGGTGTGCCAATTCCATGGGCAAATGACATCCTTTCCCATAAACCATCCGATAAGGAGTGGTATCAAGTGGAGTTTTGTAAGCCGTTCGATAGGCCCACAACGCATCGTCAAGCTTGCTTGACCAATCCTTCCGATCCGTTCTCACCGTCTTCATTAAAATCTCTTTAATTTGCCGGTTAGAAACTTCGACTTGACCACTCGTTTGCGGGTGGTATGGTGTAGCAACGCGGTGGTTCACATTGTATCTCTTGAGCAACTTCCCAAAATTGAAATTCTTGAAATGTGACCCGCCATCACTTATTATCACCCTAGGCACACCAAAACGAGCAAAAATGTTAGATTGCACAAACTTACATACAACGGAGTGATCATTGGTCCTCGTGGCAATAGCTTCAATCCATTTCGACACGTAATCGACCGCCACCAAAATGTATAAGAACCCATTTGAGTTTGGGAAAGGACCCATGAAGTCAATTCCCCAAACATCAAATACTTCTACTACCAAAATCGGGTTTAACGGCATTTCATCACGTTTCGAAATACTTCCCATTCTTTGACAATTGATGCAATTCCGAGCATACTCACAAGAATCCTTGAAAATCGTGGGCCAATAAAACCCACTAGATAACACCCGATAACCCGTCTTGTTCCCACTAAAATGCCCACCACACGCCGATGAATGAGCATGAATCAAAATCTCTAAAACTTCCGTTTCGGGAACACATCTTCGTATCACTTGATCGGCTCCGATTTTGAACAAATCGGGTTCGTCCCATATGTATTGCTTCACTTGACTAAGAAATTGTTGTCGTCTCTTCCTAGTCCAATGACTTGGAATTGCACCTTTAGCCAAATAATTGACATAATGGGCATACCAAGGTGCAACATAAGTGGAGACGGCCAACAAGTCTTCATCGGGGAACCGTTCATTTATTTCACTTGGGTCATCGACACCTTCCAACGGGATTCGGGACAAATGATCCGCAACAACATTTTCACACCCTTTTTTGTCCCGAATCTCAAGATCGAATTCTTGTAGTAAAAGCACCCAACGAATCAATCGGGGCTTTGCATCTTTTTTCTCCATCAAGTATCGGACCGCGCTATGATCCGAATACACTATCACCTTGCTTCCCCAAATATAAGATCGAAACTTGTCCAAGGCATACACCACCGCTAATAATTCTTTCTCGGTTGTGGTGTAATTAAGTTGCGCCTCGGACAATGTTTTGCTTGCATAGTATATCACCACCGGCTTTTTATCTACCTTTTGCCCCAAAACCGCTCCAATAGTTGTATCACTAGCATCACACATAATCTCGAACGGCTTTGACCAATCCGGTGGTTGCAAAATGGGAGCCTTCACCAACTGTTCCTTCAACACATGAAACGCTTGCAAACATTCATCAGTAAAATCAAATGGAACATCTTTTAACAATAAGTTACATAAAGGTTTTGTGATTACACTAAAGCCTTTAATAAACCTTCGGTAGAACCCCGCATGTCCCAAAAAAGATCTCACCCCCTTTACATTCTTTGGTGGGGGTAAAGATGAAATTACCCGAATCTTTGCTTTGTCTACCTCCATCCCCCGGTCCGAAATGACATGCCCCAAAACAATACCCTCTTGAACCATAAAATGGCTCTTTTCCCAACTTAGTACCAAGTTTGTCTCAACACACCTTTTTAAAACTTTTTCTAATTCATTAAGACAAGAGTCAAAACTTGGACCAAAAATGGAAAAATCATCCATAAACACTTCAAGAGACTCCCCAACCATGTCCGAAAATATACTCATCATACATCTTTGGAACGTGGCGGGGGCGTTACATAATCCAAATGGCATTCGCCGAAAAGCAAATGTACCATATGGACATGTAAACGTGGTTTTGTGTTGGTCGTCCGGGTGAATAGCAATTTGGTTATATCCCGAATACCCATCCAAAAAACAATAATATTTTTGACCGGAAAGTTTTTCAATTATTTGGTCAATGAAGGGTAACGGGAAATGGTCTTTTGAGGTAGCCGCGTTTAATTTGCGATAATCAATACACACTCGCCACCCGGTTACCGGGCGGGTGGCGATTTGCTCACCTTGTTCATCTTTCACTACTTGGATGCCGGATTTTTTAGGCACTACCTGTGTCGGACTTACCCATGCACTATCCGAAATGGGGTAAATGATCCCCGCATCCAACCACTTGATGACTTCTTTCTTCACCACCTCTCTCAAATTCGGATTTAACCTTCTTTGTGTTTCACGGGTCGGCTTCACATCCTCGCTTGTAATAATCTTGTGCATCACAATTGATGGACTAATGCCTTTTAAATCGGCTATCGTCCACCCAATTGCCGCCTTATGAGCCTTCAACACCCGCATCAATTCTTCCTCTTGAGCTACCTCCAAGTTGGAAGCAATGATTACCGGTAAGGTATCGTTTTCCCCCAAGAATGCATACTTTAGGTGCTTTGGTAGCTCCTTCAACTCTACACTTGGTGGACTTTCCAAAGAAGGCTTTGTGCCCGAATCAATTTCCACCGGTAAAGTATCCGTTTGGTAAGTCCATGGTGGACTTCCTTCCTTCACCGCGAGAGCTTCTTGCTCTTTCTCTTCAACCTCTAACTCACATGTGTGAACCTGCAAAGACATATCACAAACACAAGAACCCAAAATTTCTTCTTCGAACACCTTCGGGTCATAGCCATCTATAAAATCTGCCAAGAAACACTCATCACCATACACATTAGTACCGTTAGTAAAAACATTCAACCTCATTTTTCTATTACCGAATGTCATGTCAACTGTGCCATACCGACAATCAATAATAGCATGTGCGGTGTTCAAAAATGGCCGACCCAAAATAACATTTTGTTGTTGAATTGGGTCCGCGGATGAGTAATCTAGCACAAGGAAATCAACGGGATAATAAAATTCATCAACTTTAACTATAACATCCCGTACGATACCCCGGGGAAGCTTATGAGACAAGTCGGCTAATACAACCGTTGTTTCGACCCGCTTCAATGGACCAAAATCATATTGGTCATATAACCCCCCCGGTAGGATACTTACTCCGGCTCCAAGATCCAATAATGCCCTCGTAGTTTGAAAATTTCCAACTTGAATATTTATTAAAGGCGTTCCCGGATCTTGTAACTTAGGAGGAAGGTCTCCTTTCAATACCGCACTTACCCGCTCCGTCAAATCTACCAATTTAGGCACTTTTTGTTGCCTCTTTTGAGTACACAATTCCTTTAGAAATTTGGCGTAAGCGGGTACCTGTTTAATAGCTTCAAGTAGAGGAAGATTAATTTTAACTTGTTTAAAAACCTCCCACATTTCCTCTTTTTGAGGACCCCGTTTTGAAATAAAATTCTTTTTACCCGGATCTAGCAAAGCCGAAGGAAACGGTACTTCACTAGACCCCTCACCCTCATTTACTTTTTCTTTTTCTTTAATAATTTCGGGTTTTTCAAAATTGGGTTTTTTAGAAGAAACAATGGGTGGTTCGTTTTCTTCCTCACTTTCTTGACCCGTTATATCCTCTACCACCCCTTCAACCAAATCCGGTGAAGGATTGGTTTTATACTCTTTCCCACTTCTCAAAACACTCACATGATGAATATTAACATTGTTACCTCTTGACGTACCGTGAGATGGATTTACCTTAGTGTCGCTTGGTAATTGACCTTTACCCTTCTTCAATTCGGACACTTCGGTTGCAAGTTGACCCATTTGAGTGGTCAAAGTTTGGATTGCTTTGTCTCGCGCCTCATCCTTTTGTATGCGTGCGTCATCCATTTGGTTCCTCTTTTGCATCTCCGCTTGCATACTCTTCAACATTTCCATCATTTCATTTCCACCCGAAGACCCCCCTTTTTCTTGACCCGCTTGGTATTGCCTTTGGTATCCTTGGTTGTTCCCACCTCTATATCCACCTTGATTATTGTAAGGTTGGCGCGAACCATAATTCCCTTGGCTACCTTGAAAGTTCGGGTTTGATTGATTCGAAGGGTTCCCATAACGAAAATTCGGATGATTTCTCAACCCGGGGTGATAAGTGTTAGAATTCATGTTGTAATTTCTACCACCCCCTCCTTGACCTTGAATGGCATGAACTTCTTCAAATTGCCCTTCAACCATTCCTTGGCAATTTTCCGCCGCATGACCTATTTCATTACACAATGCACAAACGTCATAAATTTGATTAGAAGTTTGTATATTACCGTCATCAACCGCGTGCACTTGTGTTCGAGTAACGGCCGGTCGTGCTCTCCTTGAAGCTTGAGCTTTTCTCTTTGAGGTGATCGCCATTTGTTCCAAAAATTCCCAATCCTCATACTCATAATTTGTGCCAAAAGTTCCATTTGTGATGGACATCAAATCTCGTGCATCTTCGGCACACAACCCTTCATGAAAAGCGTTCATTAACTCCCAAAGCTCAATCCCATGATGTGGACAATTTTTAATCATCATGTTCAAACGCTCGAATGCTTCATGGAACATTTCGCCTTGTTGTTGTTGAAAGCTCCTCAATCCTTTTCTCGCATCATTGGTCTTTTGGGCGGTATAGAATTCGTCTAAGAATGTTTGTTGCATCTCCGCCCAAGTATAGATAGATGCCGAAGGCAAAGTGTAGAACCACTTCTTTGCCTTGTCCTCCAAAGAAAATTGAAATAGTACCAACTTGATATCATCGGCCGAAAAACCTTGACTCCCAAGAGTATTGCAAATTGAGTCATAGGCTTCCAAATGGAAATAGGGCTCCTCCGTCGCTAGCCCCTTATATTTCGGCAAACTTTGTAACGAATTGGTTCTTACTTCAAAAGTTCTCCCTTGGTTGTTATGAGGAATAACCACCGGTGAAGGATTGTGCGTTATCACCGGTCTAAAATGTGCTTCAATTCCCCTTGCATTTTCCCTAAGATGCCTCCTTGGCACACCGAATCGACCTCTTGGACGAACTTGACCCATTGGCCTTTGCATGGGCCCTTGTGGTACGATTGGTTGTTGAATTGGCCTTTGAATTTGCGGTTGCACCTGTTGTGGTCGAACTTGTTGCAAAGGAACCGGGCGTTGCATTTGCGGCCCTTGTGGCCTTGGCCTAATATGTTGAGGTATGAGTTGTTGTTGAACCCCACCAACATTTGGCATCACTTGTACTTGGCCTTGCGTATAACCGTACTCCCCTTGCTCTCCATCACCCCCATAACCGTATCCTTCTTCATCAAAACCTTCAAATTCCTCATAACCTTCATCATACCCATCTCCTTGAATTCCCGATGATTGCCCAAATGGAATAGTCGAGTATTGGGAACCCGATTGATTTGGTGGTCGATATGGTGTAGCATGGACAATAGACGAAATTGGTGCCATAGTATGGCTCGAATATGATGGACCCGCACCCGGGAAAAAATGGGATAATGGTGGTATAGTAGTGGAAGGGTTAAAGGTAACGGTTGGTTCTTCTTGGGTAGTAATGGGCTGTGTGGTGTTGGTTGGTGTAACCTGTTGAGGTATGGTGGGTTCGGTAGTATTTGGTGGAATGGTAGTGTTAGGTGAAGGTTGAGTGGATGTTGGTATGAATGATGAGATAAATTCACCCGTAGTGGGTGGTGGTGGTGGTGGATCCATGTATCGAATAGGTGTAACTGGTGTTGTTGGTGAACTATTGATTGTATTTTCCCTTAGCAAAATTCTGTTTGCTCGCAAAGTTCGCTCGATTTCCGGATCAAACGCCAATGGTGATAGCTTGTGAGAACTCCTAGTACGCATGCACCTGTAAATACCTGCACACTAACACACCTCGCGTAAACCAGAAAAATAACAAACTTAAAGCAAAAACAAAAATAACACACGTTGCGCACTACTCCCCGGCAACGGCGCCAAAATTTGACGTGATGTCGTGGTCACGCAAATTTAATCCCAAAAACAACTATGTAAATAGTGGTAAGCGGGTATCGAACACAGGGAGTTTGTGGAAAATGTGTTATTTGAAAGTTATCTAAGTTAACTAAAATTACACTAAATTGCAAGAAAAATAAAATTCACGAGTTGTTTTGATTTGATTGGTTTTAAAAACTAAGATTAATTAACTAATTTGCGAAATGAAACTTGAAGTTGTAAACAATTGAGAAATAAACAACTATCTTGTGTATCCGGTTTGCTTCAACTTTTGTGTTAATCATTTAACTAGAAAGAACTACATAGACATAGTTCATGCATAAACAATTGCAGTGATGAAAGGGGACGAAGTACTCAGATTCCGAGAACGTGAGGTTGTCACCCGATGATCAATCAACCCTTACCCCAACCTAACTATACCCATGATATCCCGATTGCCAACGGCACCAAGAACGTATGGTTTCTAATTAGTTTAAAATAAGAATCAACCTGTTACTAACAATCGATTACACACCATAACAATCAATTTAAATGAAAAGAGATTGATATTCTAGAAATGCAAATAAGAACACAAAAGTCTAAACAAACCTTCACCACAAGATAGTCATTAAAGTACCTAGCCACTCATGGCTTTAACACACATCATGACAAAATAGAAATAAGACCAAAGTTCACAAGTTCCACCAAGAAAGACAAGAATATAATGCAAAGATTGTTCCCCAATGATTCTAGTGAAAAGATTATGCAAAAGATGTGTTTCTTAACTCCCAAGTGCCTCCTAAATAGTCCCCCACTCGTTTTTCTCAAGTAGTAACCGAAAACCCATGATAAGACATCATAATTCTTCATAAAATGGGCTTTAAATGCGGGGGTTATGACTTTGGAACGATCGGCGCCGTAAGCTACGCCGCCTGCCGTAGCTTACGGCAGCCAGCAAATTGAAATGGTCAACATGGCACCGTAAGGTACGGCAAGCCGCCGTAGCTTACGGTGAGCATCAATCCTTTACGCCCTTGTGCTCCTGTCTTACGGCACTACTTTCTTGTAGGTTATAGGGGCCGTAAGCTACGGCCTGGTGGCGTAGCTTACGGCTCTGAGTGATCTTTTGCTTCCGATTCCTTCATTTTCCTTTGTTTCCACACATTTTGATCACGCCAGCCTCTAACATCCTTCAAGCCCTCTAAAAGCTGCATCTTGTACATTTTAACACCTGCATCACCATTAACTTGTGATTACCTAATTCACGCAAATAACCGGATAAAATGTAGAATGTGCGTTAAGTTTAAGCCTTTTAAGGGTTGTCCTACGGACCACCCGTCATATAACGTATACATACTGATGAGGTATTAAAATGGTGTAATCATATATGAATGATGGTTAGGAAATTTGGTGTCTATGCATCTGATATATATATATATATATATATATATATATATATATATATTTTCTTTCTTGAACAGTATTCATATGCATTAACATGGGTGTGTTTATTTATGAAAATAATAATAATAATAATAATTAGAAATTGAGGCGGCAACAACTTGAAACCGTACAACGATCTCCTTGCTAGATGTTTAATAGTGAGATTTCATGATGATAACTGGCTGTCATGTTGCATGATAATAAGTGTAATACATGTGCGCTACTTGTGTAATGTGAGTAAGAAACTATGTGGCTTGGGTCTATGTGAACTGATTAGCTTTGATAATCATGCTAGGACTTGATTGATCAACGTGAATACGTATGTATACATACCGAGCAAACCAAAGGTGAGTTCATCTCTCTTGAGCATGCGTCCCGGTGGTTGGGACAGTGGGTATCCCGGGAATGGATAAGTCTTTTGGGTAAAAACGGGAATGTTGGATAATATACTCTTCCTATCACCTTTAAAGTCCCTCCGTGTTGTTTGGTTACCTGGGAGGTAACATGGTATTAGTTAGTAGCGCTACTTAGGTTTGGCAACCTCACCCCGTTCCTGGGAGGACGGGTGTTGAACTAATGACCTAGTCATGACCAATGCTTTGATAGGAGCATTGGAGAAAGGGCAAAATAATCAGAAGCCGTCTTGTATTGGGGTATTATCAACATTACTTTCGGAATCAAATTCAATGGATTAACTAAACACTTGGTAACCAACGTTTTCGTAAAACTATGAACTCACCAGCCTTGTCTGATACACTTGTTGCATGCTCGCAGGTTGTTAGATATCTTGGATAGGAACTTGCTGTCTGGTGTAGCTGGAGTGGTCATGGGTCGAACTGGAGGGATTCATGTGATTGAATTATTGATATCATACATTGGTTTACTAATTGCTTCCGCTGAACATGTTGGTTTTCGTTTAAACTTATTGTTGGTAATTTTCATTGATAATTGAGAATTTGATTTATAAACTTGTATGGGTTCGATGTAATTAGTGGCTCATTGTTGGTACGACACACGCCTAACAGGGACATTCCTTAGGTGGTATTTTGGGGGTGTGACATAGAAAGAGCCAACCAGAGCGTTATCAATGGAATGAAGGGCAGGCTTGGGAGGAAACAGAAGGGCTGGCTAGAAGAACTTCCATTTGTGTTATGGGCGTACCGAACCACTCCCAAAAGTTGCAACGGGGAAACCCCATTCAGCCTTACCTACGGGACGGAAGCCATGATCCCTGCAGAAATCGGATCCCATACCGCCCGGATGAAGCTGAGGGACGAGGAGAACGAGCAAGATCTAAGAATGAACTTGAACTTATTGGAAGAAAGAAGGGAGGTAGCAGCGGTGACAGAAGCTCACTACAAAAAACTCCTGGCAAGTTATTACAACACACGGATGATGAAGCTCAACCTCATCCCAGGGGACCTAGTCCTTAGGGCCAATGAGGCCAGTCTACAGGAAAATACCGGGAAGTTGGGACCTAACTGGGAAGGCCCATATAGAGTCGCATGGGCAAACGGGAAGGGAACGTGCAAGTTGGAGACTTTGGAAAGAAAAGAGGTCCCCAGGACCTGGAACCTGATGCAGCTCAGGAAGTATTACATATAAGGGGTGTGCCCCCAGGAGAAAATGGCCAAGAGCCACTTTTGTTACAGGAAAACTATGTGTACGGGGACTTTCCCACAGAAAGTAAAACCTTTTGTAAACAATCTATGAAGGGAAGTATAAACCCCCTGAAGATCCAATGAAAGACGGACGAAAGTGTCCCATTTCGAAAACTGTGGGTAATCATACCTAGGCAGACGTGCCTATGAACACCCTTTAAATCTATAACTAGATCAAACAAACACACGTGTATAAGGCATTCAAGACATGCCCAAAGCCCGGCCGTGGGGCTAATAAAGGTCTAGCTAACCTAAAAAACGGACAAAAACAAGTCAAAAACATAATATTACATTATAAACTTGTCCATCGATTGGCCTCGAACAGACAATCACAGTTTAATAAAACAAACAACAAAAAACAAATAATGCAAATACACTCGTATATAGAAAACTATGAAGGGGAACCTGCTTTATTTGATACAAATCATACGTACAAAAAGAAGCCCCAGTAACTGGGGCAAAAAACTAGAAAGATTATTGCAAACACGGTAAGACAAAGTAAAGACATAGCCCCTCGCCAAAGCAGCTTGAAAATCTCCAAGGAATCACCAAGCTAGCCTCTGATATAAGCCCCTGCAAAATAAAACAAACAAGACAAGAAGCAGGCAACCAAGCAAAAGAGGAGCTATACATAACCATAGGCCATACGATTAGCGGTCAACATGGTCCCCAACACGAAGGACCATCCAAAATAAAGTCAAATCAAACATACGAGTATCCTAAGGTAAGTTAGAGTTATTACAACCATATCGAAACTTGTCAAATGTTCAGAATTTACTGGGGATCACCCCCGGAAAGAGACGGCGGAGACGAGGGACCAACGGAGGAGAACAAGGCCTTCAATTCAGCAATTGAGATCATGGGATGTTCAAGGATCTTGGCAAGGATGGCTGGGGTCTTACGACCAAACTCCTCGTTCAGTTTGGACAACCTCTTCTTTGCCTTGGAGTTGTAAAGAGGAGTCTCTTTCCTACCCAGGCCTTGGGCAGAATAAGCATAGCCATCCTTCAACCCCGCTTGATAGCCAACATCCCTATAGGCCCTGTAAACCTCCTCCAAACCATTCTTAAAATCTTCCGATTGAGCAACAACGGTCAGGAAGGCTCCAAAACCTTCAGTGATCAACCAGTGCTTCTCCCCAGCCAACCGTTGGTTGTCATCTGAAGTTATCCCATAATCTGCATACATAGTGTTAAGCTGCTCCTGGGAAACGGAGCCAACCTCCTTCGCATGCTTCAGCTCAGCAACAAGCTCCTCCTTCTCCGCAATCAACGATGACATCTCCTGCTCCCAAGCCCGCTCCTTCCTCTCAAGTATAGCCCCAGCTCTCTAGACAAAGAACCAGTGAATATGGCAGCATGTATATATATAAAATAAAAAAAAGAGGGGAAGGGGAGAATGCTACGCACCTTCTCCTCCTGTAGCCTCCTCTCAGCATCAACCACCTGGCCCCTAAGTCCGGCAGCAACCGATTGGGAAGCTTTAAGCTCAGCCTTGAGTCCCTCATTTGCTTTCCTCAGGTCATCAATCCTTTGCAGCATCCCAGCACCCCTAAAGAAGCTCTCACACAAGGACATGCTATACTGATCTTCAAAAAGATCATCCCTCAGGGCAAAATTAACAAATTTATGTGAAGGGGGGACAGCATGACTTAGAAAGTCTCGTGCAGCTTCAGGAGTCTCAATCACGGAAGAGCTGGTCACCTTCCATTTAGAAACATAAGTGCAGGGGAGAGCATCGGCAAACAATGGGGCAAGGGGGGATCGGTAGGCAAGGCCTTCCTGAAAAGAAGGTTTACTAGTCCCAGTAGCATGCAAAGGAGAAAGCTCATAGGCCGAGGAAAAACGGGCTACCCCCACCTCTGAGGCTTTGTCCCGAATGCGGGAAGGAGAAGGACCAGTTGGGATTTCTATAGGTTCCCGGGAGCTCCCCTAAGAAAAAAGAGCATGTCAGAAATAACGGGGAAAGAGAGAAGAAGAAAAGGGACTACTTACCAATAACGGAGCACTCACTAAGCTCGAAGACTTTAAATGCTTGGACAGGGAACCCTTGACTCCAGCAGGAGGAAGGTCAGACGCAGCCTTGGAAGAGGGAGGGAGCTTTTGACCACTAGCACTCCGAAGTCTCTAGCGAATGTTGCGGGGTGCAGGAGCCGGATGAGGGCTGACAGATTTCCTTTTACGAACTAGCTGTATCTCCACTTCTTCATCGTCACTTGGGCCTGAGGGATGAACAGGAGGAAGGTCGGGAGAACTTTCCTCCCCACCAGAAGGATCCTCCTCGGATCCACCCATGGCAGCAGAGCCCCCTGCCTGAACGGATCCCCCTGCAGCCTGTGCCTCTGCATTCAGCCGGGGATCGATCTCATTATCAACCACATATTTCACGTCCTTGGAATCACCTTGAAGGAGCCGCCACAAAGTTATCTCTACACAAGACACCAAAGATGACTACGGGTCCCCAAAAGCATGAAGGAAAAAAGAAAATGACTGTAAGAAACAAACATAGAACAAAAGGTACCTTTCTTGCCAAAGAAGGCTCTTAGACGGACTGGGTAGGAAGGACTCAAACCACCCATAGCAAGCATCCCCTCTGAAAAGGTAAAAGCCCTTGTTGGATTATCACACATTCTCTTCCACTGGACAGTCTCACTCGCAGAAAGGGTAGGGACCACATCCTCAATAGCAGCGTCAAGATCCTTGGGAACAGGGGACTCCGGTAACATAGCCACAGAAACAAATATGAACCTGCACTTCCAGTCTTTTGGGTAGGTCGAAGTCGGCATAAAGCTATAACAGGGCCTCGAAACATTGTTTTGACGCTTAGCGAATGTAAACCAATCACCATCGGAAATCAGCCGATAAAACATACAGAACAACGGAACAGAGGGTTCCCCCGAGATCGCGGCACAGGACAGTTCAAAATGAACTACCCTCATGAACCCCAAAGGGTGAATCTGTGAGAAATGCACGCCAAAGTGACGGAGGAGGGAGATCTTGAAGGCAGAAAGGGGATACCGGACCCCACAGGAAGAGAATGCAAGAGTATAGACGGGTATCCTGTCCGGCGTGCATTCTGCTGGTTCGTTGGGGCCGGGTAAAGAAGGGGAAAACTGATCTGGAATGTTATATGCCTCGACAAAGGTTTTCAGATCCTTCATCGTTAAAACAGACCTTATTGATGACCGACCTCCACGGCTCATGGTTGAGAAGAATGGTAAATGAGGAGAATAGTTGCAGAGAAAGAAAGAAGATGGAGAGGTTTGAATGAGAAATCAGAGGAAATTAAAGGATGTATTTAAAGAGATAACTGCTGACGTACAAGTAACCGTCACATCAGCAGTCCTCTCAAAATTCAAAAATGGGCACGTGCAACTAGGGAATTAACTCCCGCTATAGTTGATTCGGCGATGTAATGATGAATCAAAACTGCAAATAGCAACTGATCAGGAGTGGGCCCACCCAAAGAGAAACCGCCTCTCTTAAGCAGTTGTAATTCAGCTCCGGATCATGAAGCCTCGGGCCTCAGAACCAGGGACTAAAGATGACTTGACGACGGGCCTGTGTGGGAGCCCACTTTGCCCACTTTGGGCCTTTATCTTTGGAAGCCCAAAACACTGAAAGGTCCATTAAACAAATTATACTTGCTCACCAAGGTCCCTTCTAAGTTTAAGCGGGAAAACAACTAAGAGGTTGCAGGCTCATTTAATGTCTGATAGGAGAGGCATCCGGTCACTATCATGGTACTTGTCCGGCGATACATTAATGAAGACGGATATCGCACCGTTGGGGGTCAGACACGTGTCTGACCTTCCCAAGGTATTATAGTTACCGTTAGATACTATGGGAACGTTTCTCTTGGAGATAAGGGCATGCTATTATATAAGAAGGCACAAGGAGAAGGGAGAGGCAGGTATCATCTCCGGCCATTATTCTCATTTACTACTCTCATTTATTCCCCTCATTAACTCCGACCAAGATTCCTTATATTTACTACACACAACACATTAATTAGATTCACACCAAGATAGGAACTCTCCGGTGAATATCTTCATCGGAAAACGTTCCTTTTCCTGATCCGGCAAGTTTACTTACTCTCACGCCGGAGCTTGGTCACGGATCCCCCTCCCGGGGTCCCCCGTGGCGAGGCTAACGGTTTATTATTTTGTAGCAAGCAAGGACATGAGCTCTCTACGTCAGCGAAGATCCAACCGACGTCATCCGGGGGTTGGGTATTCGACAATTTCGATCTCTATCTTAGGGATGAGCAAATCGTTCCTGGTACCGGTATCGAATTTACCGAACCAGGTACTTTTTCGGTATCGATTCGGTACCGACTTTTAGCATTTTCGGTACCGGTATTTACCGGTTTTACCTTCAAATACCGGTACCGATACCGGTTCGGTACCGGACGGTACCGAGCTCATCCCTACTCTATCTTACTAACAAATTATTTTTTTTTCTTATTTTTATACACTAACAATAAAATATAAAGGGTTGAAATAAAGACTCAACTATTGGTTTTTGGTTGTTTGCAAGTCTAATTACTCTTTGAACAAACTATTGAGGAATATAAAAATAATGTATGAAGTTGTTGTCTATAGTTATTGGAACCTATGAAGATTTAATGAGTTAGCTCTTATGTGTTAGAACATTAAATGGTTTTTTAATATGTGGCATTGGTTGAACAATGGGATTTCTTAGTTTTTGTCGCACTCATAAGTATGAAAACATATATATAACCAAAGAAAGTCACACCATAAGTGTATCCAAGACTATGAGGTGTGGTTTAGTGAACCATTTTCGTTATCGTCCATCTTAGCGTCATATTAACATCCCCTTTTATCATCTTTTTCTTTTATTAAAATGGGGTGTGGTTCACTACCCTTCACTCTTTTTTATTTTTATTTTTTCTCTAATTCATTTAATTTAAGCAAATAACATAACTTACAATTACATAACATAGAAATAACATAACTTAAAATTTATAAATTACATAAAACTAAAACTAAAGAAATTCTCCATTGAGGATAAGTTATCATAATCTTCCAAGGTGAGAACCAAATTCTTTGGGCTCGTATGTCCGTATATACTCACGTAGGGACGCCTGGGATGGCTTCCTCCTCGTTTAGGGCCGCCTGAATCACCTTTTTGAGCAGTGTATCAAACTTGGCACCATAAATTTGGATTATATGCTACCTGTTAATGAGCTCATATACCTTGCATGTGATGTTACCAATTTTTTATATATCGCAAGGATTTGATACCACATCTCACAATATCCTCGAACCTTGTTGTTGGCGAGGCTAAGCCAATCCTTCACCAATGTAATTTCTTCATTTTCGGTCCATTCCGTCATTTGATTGAAAAGAGATTGTGTAGTGTTTAGGAAAGAAAAAAGATTGTGAAATGTGGTGAAGTGTGAAGTGTGAAAATAGTTTAATTAAATAGGAACTGATAAATGCAGTGGCGGATCTTGCCCGTTGAACGTTCCAGGGCCGAAAGACATGGACGCTAAAAAAAGCCCGGGCCAAACATAGTATATATACAAAATTTCGATCGAAATGTGAAAAATTAGCACTACGGCCGAAAAACTTGCCCGGGCCGTGCCCATGCCATAGGCCTTCTAAGAACCGCCCTTGGATAAATGGTACAAAAGAAAAAAGATTTTGAAATGTCGTGAAGTGTGAAAATAGTTTGATTAAATAGGAAATGATAAATGGAAATTTGTTTTTTTTTTTTTAATTTCAAACGAGCTAACGGCTCTTTTCACCTTTTCATGGTCACTTTTTGATCGTGGTCGTTGTGGGGGATCCCACAAGCCTCACTCTCATAATCGAGCGCGACAGTGTGCAAAATGTGGTCACGAGGCCGCGTCAACCCACAAGCGGGCTTCACCAGTTCATACCGCACAGTTTAAGAAAATCTTGTAACACTTATAATAATTTGGAAATAACAGAAAACATGCATAAAAAATAAAAATGTGTTGGATTGAAAAAGAAAAGTGTACACTGAAATATTGACTGGGTACAAAAAGTGTATAAAAATATGAAGTAATGTTAAAGTTGACCAGAAGAGAGGACACTACGATGAATGAAGAGAGACAAAGAGAGGGGAAGGTCGTCGAATCGCAGAACTGAAGTAACGATAGCAATGTGAAGCTACCGGGGTCGCAAGCCGACTAGTGAAGTCATTGCTAAGGTAAACCTTCGGCAGGGCCGGCTCAAGGGGGAGTGAAATAAAGCAAGAGCTTTAGGCCTCCATTCTCCTAGGGCCTTAAATACTAAGAAAATATATTACATGTTAGTAATTTTGACTTTAAGATTGTTAACATTGAGGTTTATGATTTATAATTATGCGTATACAAATATGATATATGAATAATAGGATCCATAGCAATTTTTTTCGTTTACAAAAAGGGCCCCAGTTTTACTATCCGTTTTGGGCCTAGAAAAATTTAGAAAATTTTGAGCCGGCCCTGACCTTCGGTCTTTTTAAGTTTGCAAATCTTTTAAGTTTACACTTTCATAGAAAATCTGCATGTGTAACCAAATTCTTATTTTTATATTGTGACACATTAAAAATTTGCAAATATCTTAAGTTTACACTTTCTTGTGTATTATCGTTGGTCAGCATGTGTTATAAACTGTACACCACAAAATATTACCAGACTATATTATATTATACAATTTTTTATTGCAAACCACAAAATAAAAGTTAGACAAGATATTTTTAGAGTTTTTTCAACATTCATTTTATAAGGAGATTAATACCAAGATTTTCCACTTATTGGTTTTTTTATATACGATATGCATCTACTAGACAATATATTTTTCATATGTTCAACGTCACGTGAGTCCAATTTAATTTTTGAATCCAAGTTGAGGGGCATAGAGAAACCAACAAATCTTACACATGATATTTTATGATGTAAGTTCTTCTTATAGCTATTTAATATTTGTAATAATTCCTATATATTTTAACAATCACATTAAATAAACGAAAGACAACTAACAACAAACTGGCCAACAAGACCATGTGTAGTGGTAAATCAATATAATGCCCCTACCATGGGGCGTTTTGCGACACGTGTCATCCCAGTCAGTATGGGGCATTATAGCATAAAGTGGTGTAGTGGGGCATTATTCCAATAACGCCCATGCAATCATTTCCCAATTATTTTTTTTAATTTAAAACATAAAAAAATACAATACTAAAAAATTAAAAACAGAAAATAAAAATACAGAAAATAAAAAACAGAAAATAAAATACAGAAAATTAAAAAAATACAATACTAAAAAATTATTTTAGGGCCTAATGTGTCAAAACAGAAAATAATAAAGTTTAAAAGTATAGGGGCCTAAGTGTCAATATCAAATTTTAAAAAAAACCTTTCTTCTTCTTCATGCCCTTCTTCTTCGTGCCCTTCTGCAAACCCATAAAATCCGGCCAAAAATCCGGCCACAACCCCATCTCTCTCTCTAAACCCACATGTCCTCAATTGATTGGGCATTCAAACCATGGTTCAGCGTTTTAATAAACACTCCGGAGCCATTTTTTTTCAAAAAAAAAACGCCCGGTAACGCCGCATGTAATGGAGGTGCGGGCGTTTTCCGGCGTTTTTTTTTTTTTGAAATTTAAAAAAAAAACGCCTCATTACGGGGGGACTTATACCAAATATATTTTTTTTCGTCGTTTAAAAAAAGTTAAATTAAATATTTTAAGGGTGAAAACCAATAATGTTATTTCCTATAATATCCTAAAAATAACAAAACAGTTTATTATCAGAACATCCTAACAAATGTTTCATATCGGAAAATGTTAAACAAACATTTCAAAAACATTCATAAACAGGTCAATAAGAAATG
Source organism: Helianthus annuus (assembly GCF_002127325.2). NCBI lineage: Eukaryota > Viridiplantae > Streptophyta > Magnoliopsida > Asterales > Asteraceae > Helianthus > Helianthus annuus. The sequence goes on from NC_035445.2 coordinate 74,437,953, forward strand.
TAAGTAAAAAATTAATTAGAAAGGTAAAAAACGAAACATACAAATATATTTTATTTGAAATTTATAGTTCTTGACATGTTTTTTATCTTGTGTTATTAATTATTGACATTTCTTTATGATAGCACCGTATATGTTGATAGCATTGCCTACTATCTATTCTATCTTTTAGTTTTGGGTTATTGGATTTTATCACTCCTAATTATTGGGTATTCGCTGCTGCGACTTCCAATTATCATTTTGATTCCCACCACTCCCAACGTAACATTTTGTGTGTTGTGTCACTCCAGTTGAGTGTATTTTGGCTTCCTTTTTATCTTTTAGGAGCAGATTCACATGTAGTCATTACTAATTCACAAAGTGTTAGTCTAATATTACAAATAACACAAGTCAAACGTTAAGAAATATTCACACGTGGAGTGAGACAACACACAAAGTGTTAGGTTGAGAGTGGTGGGAGTCAAAGTGATAGTTAGAAATGGCATCGGACAGCGGCCAATACCCAATAGTTGAGAGTCATAAAATCCAATAACCCTTTAGTTTTAAAGTTTTTTTCTCTCACTATATTTAATACATTTAACACCAGTTTAACTAGTTTTTTTTTGAACGGTAAGGAATGACGTGTCAACCACTGTGACACCCGGCGCTGTGGCCAAGGTCGACTACTCGACCGCCGCCAGCCCCATGGCTCTCCCAGATGCGCGGAAACCCGACCTCCACCCGCCCGAAGGCACAACAGTGAAACAATCGATAAAACTTCGTCTCTCATCCAAGACGAACCGACGCCACCCGTATTCGCCCTTCACCTGGATGTCGCAGAAAATAATGGGGGAGTCGAACCTGGGTCACAAGGAACACCAAGTTTTTTCCCCAACCACTCTACCACTACCTCATTGGCTTTAACTAGTTTTCTTTAACTGTTTAAATTACATCAAATTCGTCTTTAACAGGGTTTGAAGCATTGACCTCAATGAAAGTAACACCTTAACTCTAAGACCACGTGTAGTGGCTTGAGAATTGGGCGTAAAGTGGACAAAAAAGCCCCATTCACTTGAGCACACTGCCCCCATGGGCTCCTTTTAGTCATTTTTGGGTTGGGGCGTTTAAAAAAAAAAGAACAACTGATTCAAAAGTGGATGACCAATTGAATTTTTGTGATGGTTTTTTATTTATTTTTTATTTAATTAAATTACAATATCTAATCATTATAACACCTTGTGTAATGGGGCACTACATCACGCCAAACACCACCATAACGACCCATGGCACCCTTGAACACCATTACGGGGGGCGCCATGTTTCATCCTTCCCCACTTCTCGCGAAATGCATAACGGCGTGTTTCATCCTTCCCCACTCACACAATATATATATATATACATACATAGGGTCAGGATTTAGAGAGAACGGTGAAAAGTGTGAGAACGGTGAGAACGATTTTGGAGTTGACATGTGGCATTGATGCTAAATTACACTAAGGGGTAATATTGTCAAAAACTCACACACATGAACTGAGTGTTCAAATAAAACGCCATAAAAACACCATGAAAAACTCAGTTTAAAACGCCATAAAACACTCCGTTCAGAAAAACACCATGAAAATACCTAGTTAAAACGTCATAAAAACACATAGTTCAAAAAAACGCCATAAAATAACTAGTATAAAACGCCATAAAACACCCAGTTCAGAAAAACGTCATAAAACCCATTTCATTTTTTTTTGAAAATTATATCAATAGTATACTCGTTGGAAAGATAAAAAAACGCTGAGTTTTATGGTGTAATTTTTTTAGAAAAATAATCACGTATAAAAAAGTTATTGGCTTTTATACATGATGAAGGAAAATGACACGTGATTAGCATGTGCACCCTTATTTGGATCTTCCAATTTTACCCCTCCTGGTAGTTATAAGGTTCCCATTATTTACAAAAATGCCACCGCATTATCTTACCCACAAATCACAAAGATCCTATGGCTGAAAATCGTTCTTACTGTTCTCACACTTCAAATCGTTATCTCCTGATCCCGTTCCTACATACATATATAAAGCCCCATACATATATATCCCACTACACACTCAAGTTATATAAAACCCCTCTCTTACGCGTTTCGCCATTTGTCGCATAACGCCCTACAAAGGGCTTTATGACTACATATGGCCTAAGGAAACTTGAAGTTCAAGTCCCACTACATTCTTTCTTAACTTCAACCCTTTTGGTGAGCCACATGTCGGATAATGAAAAAAAAAAGGCTTGAAACTCCTGCATGGTCTAATGATTTTACGAATTAGAACCAACCCCATTAATTTTTAGTTTTTAAATAGGGTATCAAGAAACACCACCCTTCATACAAAGTTTTTTTTTATTTATGTGGGTATTCATCGCTTAAAAACATATAAAGGTTTAAATAGAGTATTTTAAAAGACAACTTTTGTAGAAAATGTCATTTAATTCTAATAAATCATTCCAAAGAATGTCATTTGGCAATATCACCCTAAAAAGCAATAATAAATATTTGTTATCTACTTACCTATACTTTAATAAAATATCTTTACTTTAATAAATAAAAACAAACTTATCGAAAGAAGATGTGATAACCAAAAATTTATATATATCCATTCCTATTTAACGTAACCAAAAATTTAAAAAATCATCATATTTATAATTTGTTATTATCGTTATCACAAATGGTAAACATATATATTGTTGAAACAATGGTTAACACAAAGGATAACCAAGAGGATCGTTTCACTTATGGGGTTCAACCTCTTCTCTTGCTCGTATCAAAGGCCCGAGATCTGCAAAACAGTAAACACCGTTAGTCTCGTTAAGAGGGGAAAAGGGGGTTTTCCCTCTTAACCAGGCTCCGGCGTGAGAATAAGTACTGCTCTTAGATGAATAAAACAGTGTGTGTATAGAGTGAGTAAAGAGAGCCAAGATCCTTAACCTGAATGATGAAGGGTTCTATTTATAGCCGGATGGTGAAGAAGGAGGAAGCAGCTGTGCCAGCTGTGGGTGTGCGCCAGCTGTCCGACCAAGGGGAATATCCTCTTGGTCTGCTCTGTCGCGAAGGGTGTAGTGGTACACGTGGCGTCCTTCTATTTGCTTACGCTGGATACCTCGTACTGGTTGCGTCAGACTTGCTCCCTGGATCGTCACAGGCCTATGTGGCCTTCTCTTAATGGTGACACGTGTTGTCCTTTATGTTGGGCAAAGCATCTTCGATGCCAGCTATGAACCGCCTAGACGTCTTCTGGAAGCTTCTAGAAGGTCCTGGTGACATGGGTGCCTTGTGTGCGCAAAAAGTGGTGTGGTCCCTGCCATGTAGGCAGGGAATTGGGACCATACCTCTTCAAGTCCCCCCAGTCCAGTGTGCCTTCTAGTTGAGTTGGTCGTCTAGGAGGGATTCTGGACTTATGAGAGTTGTGGCTTTTGTGCATCGCGTTGAAGTTGGTGAATATAAAGTGAGCCAAGTGGACGCGCGCCGTCTGGTTATTGGCTCTTTGAAAAAAGTGAGCCAAATGGGCTCATGCCGCATGGGTTTTGGCCTTTTGAAAAAAGTGAGCCAAATGGACGCATGCCGCATGGGTTTTGGCCCTTTGAAAAAAGTGAGCCAAATGGACGCATGCCGCATGGGTTTTGGCCCTTTGAAAAAAGTGAGCCAAGTGGACGCGCGCCGTCTGGTTATTGGCTCTTTGAAAAAAGTGAGCCAAATGGGCTCATGCCGCATGGGTTTTGGCCTTTTGAAAAAAGTGAGCCAAATGGACGCATGCCGCATGGGTTTTGCCCTTTGAAAAAAGTGAGCCAAATGGACGCATGCCGCATGGGTTTTGGCCCTTTGAAAAAAGTGAGCCAAATGGACGCATGCCGCATGGGTTTTGGCCCTTTGAAAAAAGTGAGCCAAATGGACGCATGCCGCATGGGTTTTGGCCCTTTGAAAAAAGTGAGCCAAATGGACGCATGCCGCATGGGTTTTGGCCCTTTGAAAAAAGTGAGCCAAATGGACGAATGCCGCATGGGTTTTGGCCCTTTAAAAAAAGTGAGCCAAATGGACGCATGCCGCATGGGTTTTGGCCCTTTGAAAAAAGTGAGCCAAATGGACGCATGTCGCATGGGTTTTGGCCCTTTGAAAAAAGTGAGCCAAATGGACGCATGTCGCATGGGTTTTGGCCCTTTGAAAAAAGTGAGCCAAATGGACGCATGCCGCATGGGTTTTGGCCCTTTGAAAAAAGTGAGCCAAATGGACGCATGTCGCATGGGTTTTGGCCCTTTGAAAAAAGTGAGCCAAATGGACGCATGTCGCATGGGTTTTGGCCCTTTGAAAAAAGTGAGCCAAATGGACGCATGCCGCATGGGTTTTGGCCCTCTTGTGCTTTCTTCTGTTGGAAGTTTGGTGGTTATGGGGAAGCGTTTGGTGTGACCGTCTGACGTCCCTGTCTTTTCGGAGGCGAACAGTTGCTTTTGCAGTGACTTTCTGTCACATCAGCAGACCCTGTCGCCCATGCTTCCCGAAAAATGAGCCGACGTCTTCTCTTTCCTGTGACGTGTCAGTCATCTATTGGGCGCTTTTTCTGTTCCCTGACGGTCCACTACCCATCGCATTAAATGCGATGGGTATAAATATGGGGCGGTTATCTCTTTCATCCTTCACTTTCAAATTCTAAGTGCAATTTCTCTCTACCTTCTTCCCCTTTGTTCTATCTTTCACCTTTTTTCAAGTCGTCTTCTTCTTGATTTTTATCATGGCTGATAGGAATCCTACTCAAAAGAAAAGGAAAAATAGGAGTAGAGCGCCTCCTGGTCCGGACCAGGCTGTGATTAACTGGAAGGAGGATGAATTCCAGATGCTTGTCAGGGGACATAATTTTCGTTCTGAGTGGGGGGCTCGCTATCCTCCCTCTGGATCCACAGCATTGGATGCCCCTCGGGGTTTTATCACGCTGTATGCTGCTTATTTCCGGGAAGGCAATTTTAGGTTGCCGATTACGAAGTTCACTGCTGATGTTTTGAGGGGTTATGGGCTCCACATTTCTCAGATAAATGCGATTGGGCTCCCTCGGATTACTCATTTCGAGTTTGTCTGCAGGTCGTACCGTGTTGAGCCTACGTTTGAGATGTTCAACACTATCTACAGTGTTTCATATTCTAGTGGGTTCTACTCTTTCCAGGCTAGGATGGGAGTTGCTCAGGTGTGTTCGGTGCCGATAAAGGGCATTCATGATTGGAAACAAAAGTTTTTTTACATTCGTCGTGGTGTGATTCCGACGGATATGTCGTATAGGCAGGTGGGACAAGGGGTCCCTAGGGTGGATGTTCCTCCCAACTATGGTGATCAAGACTGGTTTAAGAAGATAACTGCGAAGCCGACGGCTATTTCTCAACTGGATGAGATGGCTTTGGTTGGTGCAGGGATGAGTTTGTTGTGGGTTCCCAAACATCCGCTGGGTCAGCCTGCATATAGCCATAAGGGCAAATGTATTGTTCTTTCATGTCTCATCACTTGATTATTTCCCTTTATGCTTATTATGTGTCCTTATTTTTGTTTCCACTTTGCAGTTGGTTATAGTTTGTTGAATGCCTTGGACCCGAAATCAGCGGGTGCCATGGTTGAAGCTATCCAGGCTGATGGAAATCCAACATGGTTGGAGCAAATACATGACCGTTTTCTGCATCCTACCGATGCTAGTTTGAGTGGATACGCCAATGAAGTTCTTGGTGAGGATGATGAGGACGACTTGGTCGACTCTGGTCGAGAGGAAGTCGTTATCCTTTCTAGTGGAAGTTCTGACCGGGATGTTGAAGATCTAATATCTCATTCCGCGCGTGCAGGTACCGCGCCTGGTGGTGTTGCTGAGCCGGTACATGGGTTTGCTGAGGATGATGACGATGCGGAGGCATCTGTTGATCCGTCTGCCCAGTTGGAGACGAGGAAGAGGGCAAGGACGGAGAAATCTGTAAGAAGGGAAGAGAAGAAGGAGGGCGGAGCTGCTGGATCTTCTCGTAAGCAACCTTCTACTCTTCCTTATCTAGATTATGTGGTAGTGTCTGATACGTTGTCTGGCCTAGGCCCTGGGGAGGTGCGTCAAGGGTCAGATCCTGATGATAAAGCCACTTTAACTGAGCATATGAAGAAGAAGGCTCTTGATGATCATAAGCGTCATCTTGATGAACAAGCTGCTGCCCTTCTTGCGGCCAAGAGGGCCAAGCTTCAAAAGGATGCCCCCCAGCCCCTTCTGAATCTGAGGTTGATTTGGGTGTGTTTAGTGGGGGTCGAGGGAATTTGTTGGAGGAGATATTTGATGCCTCTGCTTCCCGCCCTGGTAACTTAGTTTCCGTGTATGTTTCTGTCATCTTTCCTTTGGTCTTTTTTACTAATTGTAGTTTTATGGCAGCAAACAAGACTGGCAAGAAACCACGGCCGGTGGATATTTCTCAGATTACTCCACCTACTTCTCCTCCGTCGAGGACTGTTGGCTTGACTCCCCCTCAAGATGATGCTGATGCCTCTGTTAAGGGCGGTGAAGGGTTTTTTGAGGGTATGTTTGAGGGGGGTAACGCTGCAGGAGGTGATGTTGGTGGTGATGCGGGTGGTGGCCGCGGTGCCGGAGGTGATATTGCGGGAGCCGATAGGGGGTGGAGCTACTTCTGGTGCCGTGCGGGACTCGTACTTTGAACGTGTTCCTGATGATTCGTAGGGTAATCCGGCTTGTGATGATATGCCCCACGTTCCTCGTTGGAGCCTTACTCAGGGTTCCCGCATGAATGATTTACAGAATTGTCAGGAGTTCTTCTCTTTATCCCTTCCTCCTGCCGAGAGGATGTTTCAGAAAAACCGCAGCCGCTTTGCCCTTATAGATGATCATGTTACGGCTGGGGTTAACTTCTTTGCCACTTCTCAGGAGATTCTTCGCAAATGGCGATCTATGGGAGAAGAAACTATGGCCTTTGAGGAGGCCAAGAAGGCATTTGCTGAAGAGAAGGAAAAATTTAACGCAGAGCAGAAGGGTCTGCAATGGCGGGTTACTGAGGCTGAGCGGAAACTCGAAGAGCAAAAACAGTTGAATGAGCAAAAACAAAAGGATTGGGAATCCGCATGTGCTCGTACGAATACGGAGATGCAGTCGCAGCGTGATGCTATTGTGCGGCTGTCTGGTGAGAAGACGGCTCTTGCGGAAGAGGCTCATCAAGCGCGTCTTGCTGCGGAGAAGAAGGAGAAGGAGTATGTTGCGCGGATAGATAAGTTGGAGCTTCTTGTGCAAGAGAAGGCTTCGGAATGTGAGGCTGCTCAGCGTCTCCTTGATGAGAAGACGGCTGAGTGCCGTGCGTCTGAGCTCCTTGCTGAGGAAGCTTCAGCTGATAGTAGGTGGCTGCTATCCCGCGGTGTTCCATTGGTACTGTTCTTTGCCTGTTCTATTTCTGTCTTCCTTTATCTCTACTTTTGTGTAGTTATTTCTGCTATCTTATTCGACCTTGTTTTTCATGCAGCTTGCTGATCGTATCTTGAATTCTCCTGAGCTTGCCCGCTACATGTTTGAGTTGGGTGGGGCAGGCTATAATAGTGGCCGCAAGAATGGGTATGCTGAAGGCAGGTGTGCCGCTGTAAACAATGAGAAGGATTACCACTTCGAGTTGTTTAAAGAGGATTGCGAGGGTGCTTATGCTGCTAAGCGTCGAGAATTTTCGATGCTTGATTTTGCTGTCGTTCGAGCCGCTGGTAAGTTGGCTAATAAGGCGAATGGGGTGGCTTTGTTGAAAAAGGCCTTAGGAGATGACGGCGCTGGTGGTGCGGGTGGTGCTGGTCCCAGCCGTCCTTAAGTGGAAGTTTCCGGCCTGTGTGCCGCGTATAGCCTTGTGTGGGCTTGTAATGGTGTTTTAAGACAATTTCATATTTCGTACCTGCGGTGTTATGTATTTTGACGAATGTTTGCTACTTTGATTATGTTTATGTAAATTTTGAAATCGTCATAATATGTGCATGTTTTAATTACTTTGATTAGGTGTCACGAATGAATGATGGCGCTGACAGGTGATGTTGTGTTACTACAACGTTTTTATTCTGTCGTTTAAGTATGCGCGCTTGCGTGTGATATACGAAGTGATCGAGTTGCAGGTTATTGTGTGAGCTCGGCTGGGATTACAGCCTTGGGAGCATTACAATGTTTAGTTGCCTTGCTATCGATGTTTTCGTGTTTATGTGGGCACGAAGTTATGTTTTTTGGCGTTTTGTAGGCTTTGGTTGTGTTTCCGACCCGGCTGTGCACTTGGCTGTGACGAGCCTTGGGGGTCTACAACGTTTCCTATGGTCGAGCCATTGATGTTTTCGTGTACGCCCAAAGTGATAAATGCAGTTGTGACAAAAAATTTGCATGAAGTAAATATAGCCAAACACTTCTTGTATTAGGTAAATGTGTCGGCGATTCGCCCTATACGATTACATGTTTATATGTAGCATTTTCGTAACTGTTGGGCATTCCAGGTTCGTGGAACCTCTTTGTCGTTCATGGTGCGTAGCTTGTATGCTCCCTTGCCGAGGACCTCATCGATGATGTATGGGCCTTCCCATTTGGGAGCCAGTTTTCCCGGTTTTTCTGCGTTGGACGCTTCATTGTCCCTTAAGACATAATCGCCTGGGTTGAAGGTGCAGATGCGGACTCGGGAGTTGTAATATTTTTCAAGCTTTGTCTTGTATTTGGCTTCGTTGATTGCTGCCATCTCTCTCCGTTCTTCTAGGAGGTCCAGGTCGATCCTCCTTTCTTCTTCGTTATTGATCAGATTCATGGAGAGCATTCTCGGCGATGGAAGCCCGATTTCTGCTGGGATCACAGCCTCGGACCCATAGACCAAGCTGAACGGTGTTTCTCCATTGCTTGTCTTGGGCATTGTTCTATGGGCCCATAATATGCTTGGTAGCTCGTCGACCCATCCTCGTCTTTTTTCACCGAGTCTTGCTTTGATGCCATCAACGATGCTCTTATTGACTGCTTCAACTTGACCATTCCCTTGCGGATGTGCGACCGACGAGAAGGTGTGTTCAATGTTTAGTTCCTTGAACCATCGTTCGAGATCATCTGCTGCAAAATTTGTACCATTGTCGGTGATGATTCGGAGTGGAAGGCCGAAACGGCATATGATTTGTTCCCAGATAAATCGTTTAACGACTGCCGATGTGGTTGACGCAAGTGCTTTTGCTTCTACCCACTTGGTAAAGTAATCGACCGCGACGATGATGAACTTGACTGCCCCCGGTGCTTCTGGGAAGGGGCCCACCATGTCTATGCCCCATTGCTGAAAGGGCCATGCGGTTGTTACTGGCACCAACTCGTTTTTTGGACGCATGGTTTTTGGTGCATGCCGTTGGCAGCCGCTGCATTTCCTTAATTCTTTCACGGCATCGAGGTGCATTCCGGGCCAGTAGTAACCGGCGTTCATTACTTTAGCCACTACCATGTGCGGCCCTGCGTGGATGCCGCAGATGCCCTCATGTACTTCCCGGATCAGATAATTTGCGTCGTCAGCGTCGACACATCTCAGCAGGGGGCCGAGATATGACTTTCGGTACAATATCCCGTCCGCCATTTGATAATGTTCTGATTTATACTGGATTTTCCGCGCCTCAGCTTTATTTTCTGGGAGTATTCCGGACTGTAAGTACATGATGATGGGTGTCATCCATGACGTGGTTCCTGTTTGGATGACGCTGACTTCTCGGAGTGGAACAGACGGGTTGCTTAAAACTTCTATGCGTACGTCTTTGGCTAGGTGCTGAAAACTTGTTGACGCAAGCTTGCTTAAAGCGTCTGCCGGCTTGTTTTCGCTGCGGTTTATGTGGTGCACCTTGTAAGAATAGAAAGTTTGCAGCAACGTCTTCGCTTGGTTGAGATAGAGTGCCATTATGTCGCCCTTGGCTTCGTATTGACCGTTGATTTGGCCTGCCACTAGCATGGAGTCCACATGTGCCTCAATATGCCGGACTCCCATTTTGATTGCTAAGCGCAAGCCGGCCAGGAAAGCTTCATATTCTGCTTCGTTATTTGTGCTCTTGAAGTCTAGACGTATGGCGTAGGTGAACTCGTTTTTGTCAGGGCTCACTAGCCGTAGCCCCGCGCCTGCCCCATCTTCGTTGGACGCACCGTCAGTATACAGCATCCATGGTTCTTCGGTTTGTTTTTTCTCCGCTTTCTCCATCGCCTTACACTCTCTGTCCTTGTCATCGGGGACTTCTGTCATGAAGTCTGCCAAAACCTGGCCTTTTATCGACGGTCGTGGTCTGAAGACTACGTTGTGTCCCCCTAGCTCTATCGCCCATTTGGCCAACCTTCCTGATATTTCCGGCCTTGCTAGGATATTCCCAATATTGTAATTTGTTAACACGTGGATGACGTGATTGGCGAAATATCGGCGTAGCCTTCTTGACGCGTGAATCAGTGCAAGGACAAGCTTTTCCATGATTGCGTATCTTGTTTCTGGGTCGGTTAGGGTTCTGGACACATAATACACAGGTGTTTGGACACCTTGTCGATCAACCAGCAATACGGCACCGACGGCCCTGTCGGAAGCTGAGAGGTACAAAACCAAAGGTTCTCCTTTGTTTGGTGCGGTTAGAGTTGGCAGCTTGATGAGACAGTCTTTCATCTCGCGGAACGCATTTTCTGCTTCCGGAGTCCATTGGAATTGGGTTTTCTTCATGCAGTTTCGCAAGGTCTTGATGAATGGGAAGGATTTTGCCGCGTGGTTTGCTAGGAATCGATTGAGGGCTGCCAATCGTCCTGCGAGCTTTTGCATATCTTTGATGCTTACTGGTGAAGGCATCCTCTCTATGGCCTGGACCTTTTCTGGGTTCACCTTAAAACCATCTTTGGTGACTATGAAGCCCAGAAACTTTCCTTCCTCCATTCCAAATGAGCACTTTGCTGGATTCAGTTTGATGCTCACGCTGCGCAGCGTGTTGAAGGTTTTCTGAATATTTACCAGCATCGCGCTCTCCTCCCTGCTCATGATTACCAGATCGTCCATGTATACCTCGATGTATTTACCGATGGCATCACTAAATGTTTCGTTCATCAACCGTTGATACGTAGCACCTGCATTCTTTAAGCCGAACGGCATCTTGGTGTAGCAGTATAGCCCCGTTGGTGTGCGGAATGCGGTTTTATCCTCGTCTTGAACAGCCATCTGGACCTGGTGGTATCCCTTGTAGCAATGCAGAAAACATTTCCACCGAAACGTTGCCAAAGAATCTATTTTCTCGTCTATGTCTGGCAACGCATAGCAGTCGCGGGGGCATGCTTTGTTCAGATCCTTGTAGTCGACGCACATTCGCCAACTACCATTCGGTTTCTTTACCATGACTGGGCTTGCCACCCACGTTTGGTACCGGACTTCCCTGATGATTCCTGCGTTTAGTAGTTCTAACACTTGTTCTTTCATTGCATCATGTTTGATGTCCCCCAGGTGTCGTTTGGCGTGCACTACCGGCTTCGCATCTTCTGAGACGTTTAATCGGTGTTCCGCTATATGCCGTGGAACACCAACCATATCGGCCGGTGTCCAGGCGAACACGTCCATGTTGTCATGCAGTAATTTCTTTAGCGCCGCACGCGTTAGGTCAGACATTGCGGGTCCCAGAGTGACCGTTTGTTCTGGGTATGCGCTATTCAATACCCATTTTTCTGCCTCTCTGCGCGGTGCGGGCTTGCTTGCTTTTGCCGGCCTGATTTCGTCTGTTGCTAGCACTTCCTTGCTTGCGTATATCAACGCAACGCCTGTTTCGGTTGGAAAGCCTATGGCAGAATGTGGTGCGGAACAGATCATACTGAAATCTCCTTGGGATTCTCGTCCTAAGAGGATGTCATGCCTTGAATGTGCCGGTAGCACCATGAATGTGACTTCTTCAGTTCTTGAATTTCTCCCATCAGAAAGTAATACTGGAAAAGATATTTGTCCTAGGGGAAAGACGACCTCGTTGCAGAATCCAGTTAATGGGTAGTCAACCGGTTCCAGGCGCGCCTTATCCTCTTGGTCGAATTGATTGAAGCACTGTTCATATATGATGTCTGCGGTGCTTCCGGGGTCAATAAAGATGTAATCTGTTTGGTAGTGGCCGATCACCCCTGGAATGACTATTGGCCGCTTTTCTCTTGGACCTCCCCTGACAATTGGGAACACTACTTGCTTCTCGCGCCATGAATCATCCTGTGCGCGTTTGTTGTAGTTTTTTCTTGGTCGCCGTGGTCCTCCTTGCACCATATGAGTTTCCAGCTTTCTGAGTTTCTTGTTGTCTGGACCTTCATCTCTTCGTTGTATCTGGCGGTAATCGCGCTTTCCTCCTTTGACTAAGTGACCGAGCTTTCCGTCTCTTAGAGCTCTTTCGATTTCTTGTTTCAAGCTGAAGCAATCATCGGTCAAGTGGCCCGTGTCTTTGTGGAATTCACAGAAGAGATTTGGGTCCTGACCCCTTTTGTTGCGCATCTGCAAGGGTGGTTTGAATTGATGGTTCTCTGTAGCTAAGACTTCAGAAGGTGTTTTGGTTAGTGGAGTCCACTGCTTTTCTCTATTTTCGCGCTTTACTTCTTTTCGATGGGCTATCTGATTGATCGTATGGCGTGCGTCGTCCCGTGGGGGGCTTCTTTCTCTGTTCCCAGAGGCCCTCCAGGGTTGATTTCTGCCCCTTCTGTTGTTTCGATCGTGATGGTTGTGTGCGCGCTGACGGTGATCGTCACCGGTCAGTTGCCTATCCGTCTGCGCAATAGTCTTGGCCGCTTCAATGAAGGTTTCCCAGTCTTTGGGTCCTCCATCTCGCCCTTTGATTCTTTTAACTAGATCATCGCACTTGACTGCTCGCATGAAGTGTGCACGCATCATTTTTTCTGGTATGTCTCCGATCTCTAGACATTCTTTGTTATACCTTGTAATGAAATCTTCTACGCTTTCATAATCTTTTCTCCATATGTTCAGACAATCACCTGGATCTCTTGCTTGTCTTCGTTGCTGAGAGAAGTGTGCCAAGAACTTCTCTCGGAAGTCGACCCATGATTTGATTTTGCCAGCCGGTAAGTTGTCGAACCAAATGCGCGCCGCGCCGACGAATGTCTGAGCGAACAGGTGGCACCATGTTGGTAAGTTCCATCCGCCTGTTGCTCCCGCACCTTTAAACACCTGGAGGTGATCGTCTGGGTCCGTTAACCCATTGTATTTACCTACGTTGTGTGGTAACTTTGTTTTGTCGATGGCTGCGCATGCGATTTCTGGAATGAATTTTGAATTTTCAGCCATGTCCTCAGGACGGTAGCTCAAGGTGAAGTCATGCTCTGCTTTGGGGTTGTACCCCGCGCGCTTGGTTGGTTTGTAAGCCTCGTGTTCTAGAGGAAGTCTGCTAAACACTGTGGATTCTGCCTTGTACGTTGGATCGTCTTCCTCCTCTTCCCATTCTGTATTCATGTTGCGTGCGCCCAAACGGGTTTGGATCGGCCTTCGTTGCTGATTGGAAGTTTGGACGAAGTTGCTCTCTGTTTCCGCATAGGTATCGCGCGTGTCTTGTATGCTGGGTCTTCTGACCTGTTGCACTGGTTCTCTTTCTGGTCGTAAGTTCCACGCGTTTGTCTGCTGAGCCGTGTGTGTACTCAGAGACCTTGGTTGTGGAGTTACGAACGCTGATTGGTTAGCCTGTGCTTGGAGCAAGGCTTGTTGTGCGCTGAGCTGCGTATACACGAGGTTTATAGACGCCATCTGTTCGGCATACCAGGAAGCCAGAGTTTTTCCTTCGGGTAGCCCTAAAAGTGCAGAATAGTTGAGTTGTGCTTGTTCCGATGGTACCGAAGGGCCTGGCCCATGGCTTACAGTCTGCATCGGCGGTGGGGTTTGATGTAACATCCCCGTTGGAGGCTGGAGAGCAGCCCCGTTTGTGGTTTGAGTAATGATTCTTGTTGGTGTTTGGAAAATGGGTCCAGTTGTGGTCTGGCTAGCAGCCCTGGACGCACTTCCAAAAATGGATGGAAACTCGTTGTTCAGCTGACCTTCTTGGATGGTCTCGTTCCTTTGACTGCGTTGGACGTGTACCGTGTCCGAAACGAGTTCAAAAGAAGAGATTTCTCCGTCAGCTGGGTGTGAATGATTTTGGTCTGCCATTTTCACGAGTGTTTTCTAAAAGAGAAAAAGAGGTGAGAGTGGTCTTGCAAAAAAGCGGATGGCGCCAATGTTGAAACAATGGTTAACACAAAGGATAACCAAGAGGATCGTTTCACTTATGGGGTTCAACCTCTTCTCTTGCTCGTATCAAAGGCCCGAGATCTGCAAAACAGTAAACACCGTTAGTCTCGTTAAGAGGGGAAAAGGGGGTTTTCCCTCTTAACCAGGCTCCGGCGTGAGAATAAGTACTGCTCTTAGATGAATAAAACAGTGTGTGTATAGAGTGAGTAAAGAGAGCCAAGATCCTTAACCTGAATGATGAAGGGTTCTATTTATAGCCGGATGGTGAAGAAGGAGGAAGCAGCTGTGCCAGCTGTGGGTGTGCGCCAGCTGTCCGACCAAGGGGAATATCCTCTTGGTCTGCTCTGTCGCGAAGGGTGTAGTGGTACACGTGGCGTCCTTCTATTTGCTTACGCTGGATACCTCGTACTGGTTGCGTCAGACTTGCTCCCTGGATCGTCACAGGCCTATGTGGCCTTCTCTTAATGGTGACACGTGTTGTCCTTTATGTTGGGCAAAGCATCTTCAATGCCAGCTATGAACCGCCTAGACGTCTTCTGGAAGCTTCTAGAAGGTCCTGGTGACATGGGTGCCTTGTGTGCGCAAAAAGTGGTGTGGTCCCTGCCATGTAGGCAGGGAATTGGGACCATACCTCTTCATATATAAACATTAAAAAATCATCATGTTTGGTATGAGGTAATGGAATGAACAAGGGAATGAAATGGACGAAGTAATGGAATAGACAACGGAATGAAATGAATCATTCCATTCCATTGTGATGTTTGGTTACTCATATGTGAATAAAATGAAAAATTACTTTGTACAATTTGATAAATGAAAAAAGACGAAGTAACGAAACACAATTGTATTAAAATGACAAAAATATAATTGCCTTAATAATAATAATAATTTCTTAATAGTAAAGAATTAATAATAAATCTTTTGATATATATTAATATTAGTATTAATATTAATAATTTAAATATAAATATAATAATAATCATAATAATAATAATAATAATATATTTATTTCCATTCCTTGAAGGAATGAAATAAAAACACCTCCTTACCAAAGAATGAAAATTGTTATATTTGGAAGGAGTTACATTCCATTGGAATGTTCCATTCCATTATCATATGATAACCAAACATGTTTCTTTTCATTCCATCAGAATAATCTATTCCATTCCAACTTCTATTCCTTCACACCAAACGCTACCTTAAGATTGTGAACTAATTCCATTCCATCTCCTACTTTGATAACACTTTTTAAAATAAGAAAATATTTATTCGAAATAAAATATACTAATTCTTTTGTATTCAAAAACAAAATTCTTTCTTCGTAAACGCATCAATTAAAACGAGTAATGTTATATTTTCTTTAAATTTGTATATATAGTTCATATTAGAGTTGTATGTATTCATATCAAAACTTATATCTATTACATGTGATACAAGAAATGATATAAAACATAAAAATAATTCAAAATTTATTATTATTCAGTCCTTCAAGTACACTCAACAACATATTTATTTTAAAAAAGTCATTCAAGTTTATATAAATGAAAAACATATTTTTTTTCAAAGAACCTGATCAATTCTATGATTATCTAAATATTTTTTATTTTTTATCTTTAAACTCATGTAATATATGGGTCTATAACCTAATAAAATAATAATATGTACCAATCTTACTAGATCTTGTTTTTCATTTCACTCATTAAACTTGGTAAACAATCCTGCTAATTTGTCATTGTTTGAGGGTATTATTGATACAATCTATAATTCTATATCTATATTTTTTTTTTGAACGACAAGTTTGGATCACTAATGGACTACAAGAGTATCATTGTGCACTACAAGAGTATCATTGTGCCACCGATCATATCAATCTCCACTAGGCTATAATGTCTAAACACCAATTCAGCAGGAAACCCAATCTAAAAAAAACTCCTTGTAGAAATCGAACCCAGAACCTTAAGGTTCCTAAACCTTATCTTACCTTTAAGATATTACTAGACTATGATCCCATGTGCTATCTATATCTTTAAGTTGTGAATAAGTTTAGATAATTTATTTAAAAAACGAATAAGCAAACAAAAAGTTTAACAAACAATCCAAACATCCCTCATATGAAATATCTAGACAAGTGTATTAATTATTATTTTATAAACCTAAATTGATAAAAATTAAAAAGATTGTAAATTCAATGACTAAATTAGTACTAAAACCTAGAATTTTTAACCCTCAACTTTTAACCCATTTTAACCTTAAAGTTTGGAAAAATTGCAATTAGTATCAACTTTAGCATGGGAGTGTGACAAGAAAATAGGAAATGATTTTGGAAACAATCATGTTCTAGAAAATCTAATCCCATAAAAGTGGAGCAAATTATGTAGAGATATTATTCCCGTGTCTCGCGTCGCCTGTACATGCCGTGCCTCGCTCATATTTTAGTATACCCAACAAAATAATTTTCCATGTCATCTTTTGAAAAAATATCATAATAATTTTTTATTTTAGTTAGTATAACTTCTATAAATTAGTACTTAGTTTGCAAATGTTAAAAAAATACTAATTATATACTTACCGACTGTTACCAAAGATTTTAATTATATACACACAAGATAAGTATTTTTTCAATGAGTACAAACGATGAACAACCTTGACTTCAGTCATAAATTGACCTAAAAGCGAGTTTGGAATTGTTTTGGGTCTTTGGGTTTGCAATTTAATTTACGAAAACAAATGTAGCATACGTTAAGTCATGACTATGATGAAGTCCATGACATGAAATCCTTAAAAGGATTTTAAACGAGATTTGAAGAATGGCTAAAAAAACCATGGTTCATGATCGTGACGTCCCCATCCGCGATAGCGAACTAGAGTGTCATGGGTGTGGTTAAGGTTAAAACATGTTGGAGATTAATAAAGCTTTATAACTTAAGTACTAGTTTAATATTTGTATTTATCATAAGTTTAGTATTTTAATTGTATTATTATTAAAATGAGTCGTATAAGGTGTTTGTCACTTTAGATTGAATAACAATCTAACCGTTGTAAGATAGTGTTCGAAAAATTAGGTACACATCATACGTATATGCTTTTTAGTCTAACTTGCATTACAATCCTTTTAGTTACTAATCTTTTATATGGTTCGGAACTATGATTTATACATGCAAACGGTAATGATTACTTATAAGTTATAAGATTTTTTTTAAACGGTAAAGAATCTCACGTGTAAACCCATCCTGCTCCGGGCTATGTCTAAGGTTGACTTCTCGACCGTTATGAGACCGTGCTCCCTGATGTGCGCGAAAGTGTTGCAAAAGTCGCTAGGCGCTCCCTAGTCGGCCGAGTGGGGAGTTGGGAGTACTCGGAGTACTCGGGGAGTACTCGGACATGTTAAATATAAAGAAATTAATTATTGGATATTTTATATGTGTCAAAGTAAGCATAATTCATGTCAAAATTATCATTATTCATGTCAAAATTAGCATAACTCATGTCAAAATTAGCATAATCCCGAGTAGTTGCTGAGTAGGTCGAGTAGTTGCCGAGTAGGCCGAGTAGTCGACCGAGTAATCCGAGTAGTCGTTGAGTATTCCAAGGTTCCCACCAAGTATTTGACCGAGTATTCCGAGTAGTTGGCCGAGTATTCCGAGTAGTCGCCGAGTAGGCCGAGTTTCACCGCCTCCGACTTATAAGGCCGACTTGTAGTAACTCTCCAAGGTATGGTTCCGAGTACCGAGTAGTCACCGAGTACTCGGCCTTGGAATCCGACTTTTACAACACTAGCGCGAACCGAATAGAATTCGTAAACCCTCGCCCCCTGTCAGGTTCGAACCCGGTATTAAAGCCTCGATTCGTCCCTTCACCCAGATGTCTCTTGAAAATGGCTGGAGCGAGAATCAAACATGCATCTCCACTATGGAGGCCATTCCAATTTACCACTAGACCAAATTCTTATGAAAATATATTTTTTTTTGTAAACTAAAAAAAAAGTATTTACCAATCTAATGTTGCTTACAAATTATTTACTAGAATAGAGTAAAACATATACCATATATATATATAGGTTAGGGTAAAATGAAAACCTATACGAGTTGTGAGAACTTAGAGAAATCAGCCTTACGAAAGGTTTTTTCAAAAAAATTTTTGCCAAAAAAACCTTAAAAAAACAACTTTTCAAAAAAAAACTAGTTTTTTTCCATTTACGCAGCCGTAAATACTGTAAAAAGTGATGTCATGCTTATATCATCAGCTTTTTACAGCTGCTGTAAGGGGCCGAAAAACACCACTTCAATTTTTTTTTACGACAGTCCTTCTAAGCATTTTAATCTAGAGGTGTGAAAAAAATAGGACAAAACTCGCACGAAAAGGCCGAATTCTCTAATTTCTCATAATTAATTCGGGGTTTCTGTTGAGACCTTTTTCTGCGAGTCAACTTTTATGTTTTCCGGCCCAGACAACCTGATTGCTGTTGGGCCTCTTCCTAGTTCCCCTCCAATTATTTTTGTTTCTCCTTTTCTAAGATTATCAATAATAAAATATTGTTGATAGTAAAAAAAAAACCGATAGCCCTCTCAACTTTTGATTTGTACTACATTACTTTCAATTTTTCACTTATTGGCTGATAACACTTCCTAACTAACTGAACCTTAATCCAGTTAGTTTTTTTTTGCTGATGTGACACTTATGTGTTGACGTAGCATCTGACATGGAATTTTTTGATGATGCGGCAGCTGAGGTGGCCGCTGATATGTCATCTGACATGGCTTTTTTTTGATCACATGGCAACTGGCGTGGCTTTTTTTGATGACGTAGCAGCTAATGTGGCACTGGTTCGGTGATGTGGTAGCTGATGTCAGTAAACTGTGTTAATGTTGGGTTAGTTTTGGAGTGCTATCGACCAATAAGTTGAAAGTTGAAAGTGGTGTGGTACAAATCAAAAGTTAGAAGTGCTATCGGCCAATTGATAAAAGTATGAGTTATTTAAATCCAATACCTTTTGTTTAACTTAAATGCATATAGCTTAAAATTTCGAAACTTACTTTTCTTTTAATAATTCTTCTTAGTCTTCGTATAGAATAAAATGGTAATAAACTAACTAAAGTAATATAATTTTTGTTAAACTAACTAAAGTAAACCGTTACACTATGTGTAGTGGAAGGGGAAGATAATGCCCCCACCCTAGGACATTTTATAGCGGTCCAGTCAGCAAAGAGACATTATTGGACGTTTTCTAAAATGGGTGTAGTGGGGATGGGGCATTATTGGGCATTATTGGGGCATTAAATAAAATAAAAAAAAAAACACCTAAAAATCTTATTGGATAACAAAAAGGGAGATAAAAGATGATTGGACAAGGAGAAGGGGGCAATGCGTGCTTTAAAAAACGCCAAGGGGGCTTTTTTTGATTTTCTTTTTTTTAAAACGCCCTATGTAATGGTTTGGGGGCGTTTTTAGGCGGTTTTTTTTTTATTTTTTTTTAAACACCCCATTACAGGGGTCTTACGAGGAGAATGTATCGGAACTTGGAAGAGAGGTTCACTCAAATGTGTTTCACAAATCTATATATATAATATATGAATAAGATGTGGGACACGTGTTAAGTGATGGTGCAACCACAATGGATTTTTGGCGGGAAAAATGTGAGAATCCTTATGTTTTCACACGGGATCCGAATTGGGTTAACCATACCCGGTTTTTGGACCCGGGTATATAAACTATCCAAAAAACCTAAATCATTCACTCGCCACATTTCATGCTTACAGAACCCTAGATCCCTCGCTCTTTTCCTTCACGCTTCATGATTTCCCTTTCTTCTTCACCTTCAAGGCTATGAAGTTCAATCGATTCAATGTGTTATCAACCCGTTTTGTTATATTTGATTGTTGGTGGAAGACAGTAGAGGTTCTCGGAAGTCACAGCTGCCCATCCGGTGGCGGTGCTTCGATAGAGGAAGATGGTGATGGTGGTGGTGGTCTGAAGAGGAACTATGACGGCGACATGGGTTCATTTAGGGTTTTGTCCAACGGTGATCTTGTGATGGTTGTGGTTCAAGGCACAGGGCGGCGGCGGCTAGGGTTCCACCACTACAAAACCCTAGAAAAGTCTTCAGATCTTGAATCCCAAAAATCATCTCATCCAGGTTTCTTTTGAGATTCTTTGATTGTTACGATGTTGGTTTTCTTGATTCAAAGTCATATGATGTTTGAAATCTTATTACAGCTTCGAGTTCTTCACTTTTCCCTCTCTTAATTTTACCTTGTTGTATGATTTTCGGTTAGTTAGTTACTTTGAGGTGAACAGATTACTTGATTTCTGTATATATATTTTACTTTGTTGTATGATTTTCGATTAATTCGTTACTTTGAGGTGAAACAGTTACTTGATTTCTGTATATATATATATGTATGTATATCTATCTCTTTCTCACACACACACAGGCACGCAGTTTGATTTTGTTTTTGTTTTTGTGGATGTATCGCTCGGCTGTTTGCTGCTTTAAAGTGTAATTCGTTGTGAATTTTTGTTAATTGATGTGTTTTACATGATTTACGGTGCTGTATGATGCTGTGATTGTGTAGTTTTTGCTTGCTTTGCTATTGATTTTAGGTTTTTGATGCATTTTTGGTTGTTTTTGCAGGTGAATTGAGTAACAGAGTGAGAGGATGAAAACGAATGATGACGTCTGACGGTAATAATATTAAGTATTAGCAGAAATTAAGCTCATGTGTGTAGATTGTAAGTTGTAGTCCGGTTGTGTGTCTGTACATGACTGTTAGTTGTAAAATTACAAGAATAATCACTATTGACTTCAAAACTTCCAACATAAACAAAAGTGCTGGCTCAGCCTTCGCTTTCGTTGAAAGTCTATGCTAAGCTGGTATTTTTTTTCCCAAAAAGTTCAAAAAGTGACGGCTTAGCTGGCGCTTTCGTAGGAAATCGGTGGCTCAGCTGATGCTTTTGTTAGAAATCAATGGCTTAGCTTGCACTTTTGTCGGCAATTGACGACTTAGTGTGTTCACCCCAGCCGACGAAGCTTACTTGGTGCAATCTGATTGGTTTAAGTAGTTTTCAAAAGTTTAAACGTGATGTCTATTTTGGAAACAAGTTGGTCAAAGATGTATATTTTAGTTATTTTCTCTGTATTTGATAATTGTGTGTTGATTTTGTCATTTATCTACATTTGGGGACTTTTTAGGTTTAAATTGATTTTTGATGTGATTACATTAATGTAGGTACACTGGCTGTGTCTTCTGGATCTGATATGTTTGGATTTGAGCAACAGTTGAGGACGCAACGAACTGATAGAATGGGGAAAGAGTCACCTAAAGTAGGCCTCATTTCCATATTTAGTTTAGTGAATATTTTTTATATTTATTTATATCTCTAAACACTTTCAAAATATTTTCCAGGCTGAGCAGGGAGCATTATTTGAAAACCGACGAGTCCATTGACGATGTTGCTGATGAGCTCAAAGCAAGACTCCCCAACAAATAATCATGGTACATATGATTGATTATTATTTGTTGGTTAATTAATTATTAAATTAGTAATGTCTTCAAGTCTTTACCTAACTTCTTCCTTCCGAAAGAGTTACTTTTAGTTTTTTTTATACAAAAAGATCGCAATTTTGACCTATTTACTTGCAAACGAGTTGATTCAGCTGTATTTGTATCTAAAACGGGTCAAATAAAACAATGTAAGTAAAATTGGGGCGGCCCAAATGGACCGAACTGATATGGATATGTAAACTGATAATAACCGGTTTCACCTTTATCGACTACTTGAAATGCAAATGATTGCTTATCGGTTACATGGTGGTCTAGACTTGATTGTTCCTTATAATCTTCACTTTATGGGCTTACCTCCTTTTATACTTATATCTTGGAAATAGACCATATAATTAGATGTAAAAAAATTTCGATCCATTTATATTGGGTTGTTTTATATCTAGATGGTTAAAAAATATGAAGCTATAAAATTTTATCTTAAATGAGTCAAAATAAGAGCTTGAAGTTACCCATTTATTTGCAGAAGTTTTCTGTTATTTACCTTTAGCTCATGGTAATTTGTAGGATGTTTTTGTTCTTATAATGTGTGTGTTTAGTGCTGTAGGTCATCAAGATCTGAGAAAACACAAACCGTTGAGGAGATAAAAGAGGCGGTGAAAGGGAAGGCGAAGTTGAATATGGCTCTTAGAACGATAGAGGTGCTTCTTTCTGGACCGTTTGTAAGTATAGAAGAAGAACCCAAGCTATTACCTATAGTGCGTGACCAGCATTGTTTTGGATTAACCAAACGGGTACGATATTAAAAAACTAATAAATTGTATTTTGGAGTTTTTTTAATAATTATATTTTGATTAACAAAGAAGTGATGACGTGGTGCCAGGTTGGTGGTAGACAAAAATGGACCAGCTCAAGTTTCTTTGGCAAAACACAGGCTATTGTTATTTCTCTGTTGCTACAACACTTTCAAGTTTATAGTAGTTCACAGTTCTAAATATTGTTCATCTGTTATGTTTTTGGTACTTTCAATGATGCTAGCACTGAATGCACAAAAGCGATACGATTGTCGGTTGGTTTTGACTTACTTGGCCGAAACCAAGCAGGTCAATTCGAGTCTCTCTTGTAATAAGTACATAAATTCCAAGTACATTTACCAAAAGGGTAGTCATCTGATCATTTACATTTTTAAATGTTTATGGGGTATTTAATTATGGTTCAGAAAGACGCAACAGTTTAGATGAGAGCAATAAACTGGGATTGGAAAAGGGAAGCGAACAGCATACAGGAACAAGAGGAATGGGCTCGGACCCAGCAGTTGGTTGACGGGTTTCCGAACTATTAGGACAAGATAAATGGGAATGGTCATTAAATTCCAGCGGGGAGTTTTCAGTCGCTTCTTGTCGGGATTTACTTGGGAAACATGTGATTTCATTCTACCCATACAAGTGGGTTAAATGGGTTCCAAAAATATTAATTTCGTGGCGTGGAGAGCTGAACAAGACCGTCTTTCTACACTCAACGAGCTGTAGAAAAGAACATGCTTAGAGGTCTGGTTTCATATCAACTATGTAGGGAGTTGGATGAAGATGCAGACCATCGAATTTATGGTTCGTGTATCTATATTATTATGTTTAGCTTATAATATATTATATGATGCATTAAGTTATAATAAACTATTTCAACGTGTGGTTGTGGGAGACATACAGGCAAGTGTTAGTGAAATACAAGTCCGATCTGGCAAGGCCTTTTGACGAAGCTACTGTTTTTCTCAAGAATATTGAAACACAGCTTAGTTTTATAAGTAAAGGTAAGTTCATCTAAATCCTTCTTGCAAAATTTGTGTGTCGGTGCACGATAGCGTCATGACCTGGCTCATATTAGCTTCTTACATGAAGTCATGACTGAAAACTCTTTCCTGTTTACCTCTTTACCTGATTTTTTTTCCTTTTTTAAAGTTTTATATTTGTCTCATTTACACCATAAGAAATGGGTATCAATAGCGGCCACAGCCCGACAGGAAGGGGCATTGGTCGCCGCTATTGCCACCTTTTCTTGTAGTGTTAAACGTGCTTCGGATTTTACAATATTGGTAGTGCACATGCAATGAAGTCTTAGAAATAAGAAATATAATATATGTGTGTATGGCTTCATGTTACAATGATTAATAATTCATGACAAAAATATAAGAAGGTAAAATTCAAGAGTGGCATGTAGTCATGGAATTTCTTTTCAACATCATTGATATACTTTTTACAGTTCTTGTGTATCGTGTCATGTTTGGTGTATATATTTTGGATTTTGGGTTTCCTTTCATTTCCGGTAGAAGTAGATAATGATATTGTAACAGTAGATATTTAAATATTTTAATATCGTTCCTCCTGCAAGGATTTTTGTAGTGGGTACAAGAGCCAATTAGCATCGCAAAAGGAGGCGAGACACGTATGGTTTAAAGTGGTCTTGGTGATCGTGTTGGTTTGTTTTTCTTTTTAAAATAGTTTCATAGCGTTGCTACAAGGATAATGTAGAAGGTACGAGAGCCAAGTGGAATGGCTAGGAGAGTAGAAGTGAGGCTTTTTTGGTTTAAAGCAGTCTCCGTGTATTAATTACTGGAAAAAAGGTAAGTGGGAGATAGGAAGGAGAGATCTTGAATCCCTTTTGTAACAGGGATAAGTTAATCTTTTTGCGGGGGCGATTGGGACAAACCTTCTTGCAAAATTTTTCTATATATACAGACCAAATTTTAAAATAAATATGTGAAAAGAAGGTTGACGTGTTAATATTTTAAGTTTAATTAACCAATAACATACGAGTTGGCTCGTATATTTTTATGAGTCGAGCTCGACTATTCAAGTCGATAAATTAAACGAGTTGACCCGAGTTGGCTCGTGAAAATTCGAGCTCGAACTCAACTTGGCTCGGAGTGATTACAGCCCTACATCTCTGTAACTGGTAGAGGTGAAGCCATAATCCTAGATAGTTCTTGATCTGAATTGTATCCAATTATTCATGCTCTAATCTGATACCAGTCATATAAATTTGATAATTTATTTGTTATTTTCTTTAGAGAAAGTGAAGGTTCAATCCAGTATGGCAATTGCTACAGAGAAGTTGATAATCTGCGGGTTGTGATTCAATAATCTGAACATCAAAAACGCTCTGCGGCTGCAATTATTTGTCACAGTAAAGGTCTGAAATGATAACTTTGCACTTCCTAATTGCTGATTAACATTCGAGTTTGTAGCATCTGCTATAAAGTGTGATCTCTGTACGAACTTTTCTGAATCTGTTTCAACTTGCATTGGGAAAATGCTAGGTTTTGATTAACAAAATTTATCTTTTTCTAAAGATTAACATATTAAACTTTTGATAATACATATTTGAATTACTGGTATATTGATTAGGACTTTTGCAGGCGGGAATGTGGTGCTTTTATATGCTTCAAGGTTTAACGATGTTCACCATGTGGTCAACATTTCTGGCCGATTTGATCTGAAAAGAAGCATCGAGGGCCGATTGGGTAAAGATTACTTGCAGAGGATTAAAAAATGTGGATTCATTGATGTTGCCAGTAGAAAGGGTATGTTTCATGCTCCACTTTTCAAAATCTTCTATAGATAATAATAATAGCATAGTTATTAAAGGCGTTAGGCGCACTCAAGGCGCATAGGTCTCGCCTGTGGCCTACGCGCAAGGCGCAAAAAAAGCGCGGGCCTGAGAAAAAAAAGCGCACAACAAAAAGAACTTAAAAAAAGTGCGGGCCATATTCCCTTTTAAGTAATTTATATCATTTGACCCGCTGGGAGATAAAAGATGAGCCAAATTGGCCCATTATTTATGGTTTGAAAGTTTCGCCTATACTTCATACTTTTATTTTCTTCGAGTTAGTAATGCTTGTTATGCTTCCTCACAGGGAGAAATGGTGAATGAAGGGGAGAAAACAGTGGTTTCTGATAAGCTGTTGAATGAGGAAGATTCAAACGTTGAGAAAAAGGAGAATGCTGTAAATGAGTTCGAGGAGAAGGAGCCAGAGGATAAGGTAAATGTAAATCTAAAATGTGGAAATCCACTTTTAGAAGGAGAAACAATGCAAGATCTACCGAAAATGTTTTACTATGTTAACAATCAAATTGGGTAGTTTTGTGATGGCCAATACGGGTTGCATTGGGTTGGGTTTGGCTCTTTTTAATGACCTGCTAACGCTTTTTTGATTGTTTCTTTTGAGTGATATAAATAGTTAATGTTTTACATGAGATTAATTAGGTATAAAAATATAACCCTTTTACCGTTTTTAAGGTAAACCAAGCATGTTTACTGACTTTTTATTTTATTACAGGAGATGACCCTTGAAGAATATCAAAAGGTTCTACCCTTATCAATATTACATCTTTGATACATTAGACCTTTTTTTCTATATTTGGATCATTGACGTATAGGGAATGAATTCAAACGCGAGGGAGCAGGTCGCGGGAACTGGGGAAGTCCGACTGATGAAATTGATGGGTATCTTTTTTCTTACTTTCTATATAATTATTAAATTTAGAGGTGTGTAAAGGGGTGGCTTGGGTAATCAGCTAAAACGGGTTTTTGGGTCAAAGCATCTAAATTACTTAAAGGGAATATGGCCAAACCGCCAAAGTCACCTAAAGTAATCGACTTATTAAAAGTTACATTATTTTTATAGTGTAGTTACATTATTTCTATAAATAGTTAATGTTTTACATGAGATAAATTAGGTATAAAAATATAACCCTTTTACCGTTTTTAAGGTAAACCAAGCATGTTTATCGACTCTATAGTAGCTTTATAGGTTAATCTTGAAACCGTGATCCCAAATACACAAAAACCCATCTGCAATCTTGAAATCGTGATCCCATCTCCAATCTTGAAATCGTGATTCTTCTTTAATCTTCAATACAGGTAAGTTTTCTTTAATGCTTTGTTTAATCTTGAACTATTTTGTTTCTTAAAGTGTGGTTCGGTTCTTGTAATCTATGTGCAGTCCAGTCCTACTGTAAGACTTTTGAAGAAACTATTTATTATGTGGTAGTAATGAAATATGCTCCAAGAATGGAGGGCCGCTTTCAACTCATCTAACGTTTTATCGTTCTCATGTAGATTTGGAGCTCATGTTGGAAGGAGGTCAAAAACCAGTTGTGTTAAGTTGATAATTCTAGCTTGGAAGACATTCTGAAAGTTTTTCAGGAGTGGTGATACTAATATCATGTTGGAGCTCATGTATATAGGTGTCATATTCTTTTAGTTGTTCTCTTTGATTTTGAGATATTTTTATAATCATTGTAAATGACTGTATAAGCGAAGTAATTCACCAAAGAAGGTTATATCAATGTGATCAAAGATTAAAAAAAAACCTTCTGTTGGAATGGACTTTGTGTTATTGTAAATTTGGAGTATGACAAGGACATTGTAAGATTTTACTTATACATAATATAATGAATAATTAAAAAAATGTTGTTTCAAATGTGGGTGTATTAGATTAATGACTCACATAACAGGAATGTTAGTATGCCAATTTGAAATTCGAATAATTTATTTACCAATCTTTGACTTCAAGGGGTCAAAAGGCACGAACAAGCAAAAGCAGGAAACGCCTACACTAAATTGATAACAACTCTCGACACATTTAATTATAATTTGACAAAAAACTTTATGTAATTAAAAAAACATAAATCAATAAAACATTTGGTATGGGTTTAGAAAACATTCTTATATTCAGATCGCACTATCAATTAAAAAGTAATTAGCTTTACATGAAAACTTTGAATGCATATGGAGGCAAAGTTGCGATACTTATGAAACCGAACTAAAAACTTGTGGTGGAGAAGGGAAAGAGGACACTTAAGAGGTTCAAAGTGTTATTTATGTACTTCTGTTTATTGAAAACTAAATTTTCCTAACCCGGGATGTTCCCGGGTGATAGCCTAGTGAATATATAAAAGGATCGGAACTTGGAAGAGAGGTTCACTCAAATGTGTTTCACAAATGAATATATAAAAGGAAACATAAACAATTTACAACTTTTAACATCTATTAGAATAACATAATTTTACCACTGTAACACATATTAATTAAGGTAATAAGATAACATAATAAACTATGATATGATATTTTAGGTTAACATACTTGTACCACATTTTTTTTTCTTATATCGCTTAATTTCATTTTTTCGTTTGTATGGCAATTAATTAAAATATAAATATATGTATAACCAACAACGAGGACATTTTATTTACGATTATATCTTTCTTAGACAACACTCTCAAAATTAAACTTTTTTTTAATCAAAAGTTATTTAATCTGTCAATAAATAGAAAACCAATGAAGTGATACATTGTTGATTATAAATTATATTTAGAAACTTAAATATTTACACTTTTGCACACAAATGTTCATCTTCGTCATATACAATTCTTTGGGTTAATTAGATCAAATACATGAAAGTCGTAGGACGGGTATCAAACGAACCTCGATTAAACTCATTCAAGCAAGCGGCATTGAAATCGTCTCATCGAACTCTACGATATGATAATTTAGGTTTTCGTTTTTAGATTTTTTAGTTTGTAGATTTTAGAATTTTTATTTAGATCAGTGTGTTTTTATTCAATATTGCGTCTTTTCTATATTTGCGTTATTGTGTCTTTTTTCCTCGACATTGTGTTATATTTTCTCCGTATTGTGTTATATTTTAATCGACATTGTGTTATATTTGCAATCCATTGTACTTTTGTGCACTTCTCAGTTCTCACTTTTAAGAGACTTTTCTTATACTTTTTTTTATGTCCAATAGTTAAGTTAGATAATTAAAATTATAAGAGGCTTTTATTATAAGGAAACATAAGTTGCTCAAATTTGTAGTGTGTGAAACATACAGTTTTGTCATATAAACAATATTGCAAGTTTATATCTTTTATTAATGAAGGAGTTAACAAAATAGATACTGATTTGATGAGAAGTTGACAAAAGAAATAAGATCACCCGTAGTGGGTTTTTTTGCCTTTTTTTTTCAAAAAAAAAAACGCCTCAAAACGTCGCGTAACTGCCCCCAGGCGGTTTTTTAAAAAAAAATAAAAAATAATCGTTTGGCGTTCTTTTTTTCACGCCTTGTTCAATGGTTTTGGCCAATGAGACCGTCGCAACGGTCCAAAGGTAACGACTCTTTTATTTTTTTCTATATTTAACTTATATATATATATACCAATCTTCACCCATTTCATACAAACGAAAACCAAAAACCATCACTTACAACATCAAACAACAAATCTTTTACACCCCAATTTATATAAAAAATGGATTCCCCCACCTCCTTGTCGTCCATTGCAAATTATTATTACAAAAAATTTTTAGCGGATCAGGATGACTCGACCGATGAGGAAGTCAAGCGAGAGGCGGTTACGAGTGCGTGCGAACTCGCGGTGCTCGGTATATGAAGCAATGTAGCCAGCCTCAACGTGAAATTTTACCAAGGGAATATATTGAACAAGATCAACGTGCGGCTAACGATCGGTTGATGAAAGATTACTTCGATGAAACACCTACTTACCCAAACCCCGAAGTTTTTAGGCGTCGTTTCCGGATGAGTAAACGTTTATTTTTACGCATCGCTGAAGACTTTGAAAACAACTTTGATTATTTTAAACAAAAATCGGATGCGAGAGGGACACTTGAATTCACCGGTATTCAAAAGTGTACTTCAGCTCTACGAGTCCTTGCGTACGGAAACACGGCGGACATCAACGAAGAGTATTTGAAAATGGCCGAGAAAACAACGCGAGATACCTTGGAGCATTTTTTGTCAAGGTACATTACTATACTATAAACATTACATGCATTCATATTTTTTTAGTTAGCTTAAAGTTATATATGTTGTTAAAAGTATTATAAATTTGTACGGTGCGCGTTATCAGAGAAAACCCATATGGTACGACCTTCAACAAATTTACGAGGTCCATTCTAATCTCCATGGTTCATCGGGCATGATCAGGAAGCTTTGATTGTCGTCATTGGCCGTGGTATAATTGTCCGACCGCATGACGAGGTCAACACACACGAAGTGACCAAGACGGACCATTTGTTATTCTTCAAGCGGTTGCATCATAGGACCTTTGGGTTTGGTCGGCTTACTTTGGTGTGGCAGGGTCATGCAATGATATAAACGTTTTCGAGCAATCTCCATTGGTAGAGGACTATAGTAGAGCTGCGAAAGCATCTTTTTATGCAAACAGGAACTACTACCCGCATGGATACTATTTGTGCGATAGAATTTATCTTAGGTATTCGATTGTGGTGAAGACGTTTAGGGACCCGTACGATGAAAAAAAGAGCTTACTTTAAAAAGGTTCAAGAGTCTTCCCGGAAAGATATTGAGAGATGCTTTGTGGTTCTTCAACAACAGTGATATTATTTGAGAAATCCTTGTCGTGCATGAAGCAAAGAAAAAAAATGAGAGATGCTATGTACGCTCGTATAATCATGCATATTATGATTTTGGAAGACGAATGAAGAGCAATATGCCAGAACTATGTACCAGAAGACGTTCAGGAATATCCCCAAGAAACAATGGAAGACAGAGCGATATGAGAATTTAGGTTTTCGCTTTGGATTTTTAGCTTGTAGATTTTATAATTTTTGTTTAGATCAATGTGTCTTTTTCTTTAGCATTGTGTTTTTTCTATATTTGCATTATTGTGATTATTGTGTCTTTTTTACTTGACATTCTGTCATATTTTCTTAGCATTGTGTTATATTTCGCTCGACATTGTGTTATGTTTTGCAATCCATTGTGTCTTTATACACTTCTCACTTTTAAAAGACTTTATAAGATAATGTACAAACCTCTACAAACTCCACTTCACACTCCACATCATCACCTACTTTTACATTTATTTTATTACATTAAATTAATTTTATATTGTTTATATATATCTCGTTTTAAATCAAATAATAAAATATATTTAATTCAAAAATAAAATAAATAAAAACGAT
The DNA here is from genome assembly GCF_002127325.2 of Helianthus annuus. NCBI lineage: Eukaryota > Viridiplantae > Streptophyta > Magnoliopsida > Asterales > Asteraceae > Helianthus > Helianthus annuus. Next base: position 74,468,652 of record NC_035445.2, read on the forward strand.
AAAAAATGTTACATTAACATTTTTTTTAATATTTCAACATCTATATTGCAACTATATAATATCGGCAATAAATTCATACTATATTCCAATCCTTGTTGTCACTCAAAATTCAGTTTTCTCTAAAATACGGGTGGAGGATATCCATATGTTAAACTTTCATTTCACGTCAAGCTGCAAACTCTCATCGTCCACTTGTTTACCCTCACATTCGAGTTGTTTGCCCTCACGTTTCAGCTTCAAACCCTCCTCGTCTAGCTATTTACCCTCAGATATTTAAGGGTGTAATTAAGTAATATGTTGTATTGAGCCATTTGATGTATAAAAACTTTAATTTTATATTTCATAAAAAATTATATAACTTGGAATATGATTAAGCAAATTAAGCAATAATCGATGACATTTGTATTTTATTTATTCATGTAAGAAGTAAAATGAACTGTGAAAACTTAATTAAAGTAATAGTGTGAGTTATCGGCAGATCAATAAAAAGAAGTTTAGAAGACAAATGATTGAAAGGGAAGATCAATTTGAAAGTTTGTAAAAAACATTGATCAGCCCACACGGTACTATTGGCCCATAGAAATTAAGCCGTACAAAATGGTATCAAACCAACAAAATGGCCCATAAGAAAAATAGAAAAATATAATGGAGCATATGTTTCACTAAAGAAATATGATCTCAAATGCAAATTGAAATTACTACGTGAAAAGCATAATGAAAGTATTAACAAGTAATGCCTTTAAAATTTGTTTAAACTGGTTTGGTTCTACGTGTTTTGATCCAATGCTAGTATACACTCAGTGGCGAAGTTTCAAGTTTGAGATTTCCGACCGGGGGTCGAAAACGTATATACCTAATAAAATTATAAAACCGGGGTCGAAACTAATATACCTAAAAAATTATATATTATTAATATATATAATATTAGTATTTTTTATTTTACATTTTCTTAGTCAACTTATCATTGAAACCTGGAATCATAAGCTGCTTTGCCTTAGTGGCTAATCCTTGCTTAATCAACTCATGCTTCCCAAGTTCGAGTCTTCCCCTGTTTTGTTTGTCTTTATTGTCTAGCCACATACATTTCATTATCTTCGTATACATTATATAATACTTTACAATACTAATTTAGCGTCTAAGGGCGCTCCACTCGAGTGAAGTAGTCCCCTCTAGTGGTGCAGAAATCGGGTTTTTTTGAATACCCGGTTCCGGGTACGACCGAGTTCTACAAAATTGGGCATTGAGAATACCCGGGGCGGGTCTGGGTCCGGGTTTTATACAAAAAATGTATACCCTATATACCCGGGTTCGGGTAGGGTCCGGAATAAAATGGTAACGGTAAAACCTTTTTGGACCCACAGGCGAAAAATGAAACCTTTGGACTAAACTGACAAAATGACTCAAACCAGGAACTAAATTGACATTTAACTCTAAATGTTAGAAAACGTGTTTTTAGATGTTATTCCAATCTAGGATGTTTCGAAGATGTATAGAATAACTGTTTATACAATAGCTTATCTTTAAAAAAAAAAACTAAGCAATTTGGGCCAGGTTCACTGCTCAAATCTCATTATCTCAACATGGGCCATATGGGCCAGGTTCACTGCTCACATATCATTATCTCAACGTGGGCCATATATTTTTAGAGAAACGGTACAAAGTGTACATTACAAGACAGTTGACCCATTGTGAGATTTACATTTCTATAAATATTTTTGAAGATGCAATTTATCTCTATCCATATTGTGAAATTTACATTTCAATAAATGTTTTTGAAGATGTAATTTATCTCCATCCATGGTAGTTATATAGCTATATGAAATTAGTAAATTGTTTATGTATAAAATCATTCATATAGTATTCCTAATTCATCCCATGTGGTACAAGAATGGTAAATCACAAAAGATAAAATACACTAGTTTTGATCTAATGATTTGCCTTTTGTTAAATTGTGGACTATGATGTTCGTCATACTATTCAGTGTTCCGAGGGCATGAGCACATTTGACACGGATCTACCAGTGCTGGCCCATTAGGTTTATCAACCTATACACGAGTCTAAGGCTACCAAAAATCAAGAGTCTTCAATTTATAGTTTTATATTGTATATGTATCAAGCCCAAATAAAAGCAAAACTAAACCAACTTTTTTAATAAAGTTGCATAGATAAAAATTATTTAGGAAAAAAGACCCACATTTAAGACACAGTTTCAAAATTAAACTAAATACATAATTATAGTCTGCAGCAACCATCGACCATTCGACCTCATCCAAATTCAGCGAATTAGCGTCTGAAATCCCTAAGATTGAGCCGCAATCATCGTTCCCACCTTCCTGGCAACCTGCTCTGTTGATTTTCTAGGTTATCGACTATCACTAACGATAATCACTCATGGAGCCGGGTCCATTAACTTTAGCAGCTAATTTATCTATTAATCTCTATATATTTTGCAAAAGAGCCTCCACTTCGTAGTCTGCTTAGAGTCTCTAAAAACGTTAGAATAGCCCTAAGATCTACATACATAGTCACCGGCATTGCGTCAAGGAGAAACATTCCTTGACGTTTTTGTGACCAAATGACGTTTTACGGCCTTTATCTTTCAACGTTAAGTAGATATAAACATACACACTATGACACTAAGCATGTATGTATACACACACATCAAAACACATTTTGAATTGTGAGTATAATAATTAGTAAACAAAAAAATTACCTAAAATATCCACACAAATGGTATATATTTATCATGTGAATAATTAATCATTTATCATCATCGGTCTTTTCAACTTGAACCTTATATAGTTCTTCCAACTTTTAAGCATACGGACACATGTTTCCTAACTGAATGGTGTGCAGTAGTGAATCTAATTTGCACTGTACATGATCATATTATTCTCTATATTTTTTGTTTCTTTATTTCCTTAATTTAAAAAAAAATAAGAAAAGTTAGAGGAAGGAGAAATATTTTTGTAATTTAAAATAAGAAAAGTGGTGAAGAATTTCAGGAATATAAGTTGGTTTAAATGCAACACATGGAATAAACAACTTTTTGGAAAAGAAACGTCTTGTGGTACGTAATTTGATTACTCTCCTTTAGGGTGAAGGGGGTGCACACCTAATAGGTGAGTGCACTCTCTTACGCCAAACCAATCCCCGTGTGCCACATCAACTCCCCTCTTAAACTCCCCTAACACCCCCATTTGATGGCGCCACTCCCCTATTAGGTGAATTGGGTTTTTTTTAAAAAAAAAAAAAAAAAAAAAAAAGGAAAGCATTGATTGGTTGAAACAAAGCTGGCCCCACCACCTTTCCCCTCTCTCCGTCGGTAACCTCACACCCATCTTCACCCCCGATTCGGGACCCCGCGGGGATGGCGGCGGTGTTCCCGATCGGGGAAATGGTTCACCGCTTCTCTCCCCGATTGCGCCCCGTATACCCTTATTACAAAGCTGTCACGTCAAAATTAGAGCAACTTTTCCCACTCCTATAGGTAGTTTTAACCTTTATAACTTTAAAGCTTTTCACTTTTCCCTCCATGGGCATATAAGTAAATTCACTTACACTCGTAGAGTTTTTCCTTTTGAATGAACAACTAAATTATCAGATAAGCATCCTAAGATGTCCCGTCAATCGAGAAAATGAATCCTCAGCTATTAAGATGCCCCCAATCTAGCAAATACATCCCCTACTCCGTAACCATCAGAGTTGTATACATATCCGAGCCACCAAGCCACCAATTCCGGGGAAAACCCTCCCGCCCGAAGGCTCCCTGTGGTAAAACCTGGTTCTGCTCGGTTTCAAACTGGCGAACTCCAGAGAGGCCTAGCTCTAAACTTCATTGCCACCACCAATGTCCTTCAAAGTAATGCCAGTAAAAGTTGAACTTAGGACATCTAGGAGAGAAACCAAATGACTAACCACTAGCCTAACTTGTCAGGACAAATCCATGTAGAGTTACGTTAGGAAGAAAATACTAGTGTTGTATTACTGCGAAACCAAGAATGTTTTACATGGGTAACATAATTTGGTGTCCATGTGTCTATCAAGAGAGAAATTGTCGAGTAGGATAATTATATTTTTTTGACGGATTTTATCGGGTTATCAAACCCTTTTTTACCGGATTGAGTCGGTCGCTGAAATACTAGGTTTTCGATTATAGTTATAAAATTTATAATTTGGTTTGTAATTTCATAGAGATTTTTATTTGAGTCATAACTTAATTTTGTTGTATTTTTCATACTAGGTATTACACACCATCATCGTCACCAAAGTCCATGAAAACCAAAGCGACTAAGGCATAAAAGATCTTTTTGCTCTTCTTTTTTCATACTTGTTCAAATTAAAGGGAATCGATATTTGTTTATTTAATTTTTAGTAAATAAAAACTTGTGAAACTAAAAAGCTTTAAATTCATTTAGTGTCACTGGTCACCAAAGTTTTTCATGTGTGCCAATATCAAATAATATAGGGTGTCACCCAAGAGTTTCAATTATTTTATGAAGACTGTTTGTCATATTATTGTTGCAAAGTAAAAAAAAAAATATAGTACGTCAGATATAAAATATAATTTGTGGTGTTTTAAGTTGACACACATCTCCCCTAAACCTCTCGGTTCACTCTCTGGTTTAGACTATACAAGGTGGTGGGCGTTGTGGTGACATGGTAACACCTTCACGCCGGGAATACCGTCTCGTAGGGTGACGTGATGTTGGGAGCGGGGGTTTCTTCGCTGGCGTGGAGAGTAAATGGTGTGGTGATGTGGTGGTGTGATGCGTGTTAGTGTATATATGTTTTAGGTATGTATTTTAAGCCCTTTTACACTTTTTAGCCAAGTTTTAAATTTATAAAACACGATATTTACTAACACTAAACACACATATGGGCAAGTGCACCCATCGTGGACGTAGTATAGTGTTGGTAAGATACCGAAGTCGTCCAAGGACACAAGAGCTTTTAGTACCGGTTTATCCTCAACGTTTAATCAAATCAAAATGTTAGAAAAAGATTTTTAAACTAAGAAAATAAAACTAACTAAAATGCTGAAAAGAAAATAAAAATAAAAACAGATAGACAAGATGAATCACTTGGATCCGACTCGTGTGTTAGTGTAACCTTTGATTATTTTCGCACTTTTGTACTTGTTTAAGAGATTATCTTAGTTATTGTAGTAGGCCCCTCTTTTGAAGGTGACGTTACCCTCAACCCAGTAGTTTGAGTCAGCAAGGATACAATCCTAAAGGGTCGGATTATTGAAAGATCATTAATTAAGTTATTAATGCATAATGTGGTAGGCCCCTTTTTTGAAGGCGACGTTACCCTCAGCTAAGTATTCTGAGTCAGCAGGGATACAGTCCTAAGTAGCTGGGTTAAAGTTTTAATAATAGTTTAACTTATGAGGGAATCAAAGAGTTTGGACCCCCGCCATCCAATACCTTTGGGTATTGAAGGAGGTCCTACTAAATTTGACCCAGGTCCTTTGCAGGATCTATACACTGAACAATGGCAAGACTCTTACCAAACCGTTCCCTTAACCCCCGACCAGGTAGCCAACATACCTCCATATAGACCGTGGAGATATGAATGGTGAAAATCTTTTATTTTATATAGACAGTAAAATAATGCCAAGACACCACGGACAAACGATAAGGAAGAATCACCTTCAACATAAGAAACTAGTAATTAAAGTCATTAATACAAAACCAATTAAAAAGTGCAAAAGATTAAAAATAAAAAGTATTACACTAAACACTTGTCTTCACCAAGTGATGTAAGAGACTTAGGCAAACATGGCCTTTGATTGTTAAGAACTCTTACGATCAATCTTGGATCCCGAGACGACTCACACACTCTATGATGGACAATAGATGATGGTGGTGGATGATGGTGTTATGGTGGTGGTGGGTGGTGGGTGAAGTGTGAGAGAGGTGGTGTGCCAAGGGATGAGTTGCAAGAGCTCCAAGCACTCCTATTTATAGGCTGAACAGAAGCCTGGGCACGGCCCCGTGTCCGCTGGGCACGGCCCCGTGTCCATCTGACTCTCTCTCTTCATTAATTGTAATTCGCAATTACAATAAATGCGCCTGCAGGAAGTTGACCACGGCCCCGTGTCCGCTGAGCACGGCCCCGTGGTGGTCGATGGAAGCTTCTGCAGGTTTGTCTTTTGTGCCAAGGCTGACCATGACCCCGTGTTCGCTGGGCACGCCCCGTGTTGAGCTGGACACGCCCCGTGTTGAGCTGGACATGCCCCGTGTTGAGCTGGACACGCCCCATGCTCAGCTGGGCACAGCCCCATGCTCAGCTTTCTTCTTGTTTTTGCTTTGGGAGATGCTGTCGAAGAGTTGGGCATGCCACGTTTCTTTCTTTTCATTGTATTTATGTTGGTTTTGGATGTATATTTGTTCCTTTTGTTCATTTAAGCTCATTTAACCCTGAAAATACAAAAGGAAGACAAAAGCACACTTTTTCCAACATTAGTACTAAAAAAAGGGTTAGTTTTATGCCTCATTTGATGTAATTTATATGTTGCATTTTACAAACATCATGGTGCTTTATTAACCTGTGGATTTTGGTGAGTTATGATTTGTTATTGTTTAATATATTTTTTTATATAAAAATGCTACTTTTACACTCTCCCACTCCGTGCTTTTTTTAGCACGCCCCCTTGCTGACTTGGCTACCACGTGACGCTTAATGCCCCCTCTTCAAGCACTCCCACTGCGCATAGCCTTACAAACTTGATTAGCTAGAAAGGTATTAGGGTTTGATATGTTCACATTTACAGTTTTTTATATTTAAATAAGGGACGGAGGTAGTATATAAAAAGGGGTAGCCCGTAGTGTAAAAATACCCCCCAACTCTATCTACATAGTGTAAGTTTTTTACTTTTATTTTTTAGTTTTATACAAAGGATTCTCTAATCTTCAAAAAAAAAAAAAAAAAAAAAAAATTAGGTTAACCTGAATTTTTAGGCTAATTGTGCCACTGATTTAAATATCACTTAACCTTGCACAATATTTAAACCGACATCACTTTTTTTACAAGGAGTAATCACTATACCTCTCGACCACTAGTTCGAAACGTTAGACTTTTTATTATGAAACTAGTGGGGAACCCGCGCGTTGCGGCGGAGTCGACAATACACGGTGAAAACATGATACGCATCAAACAATGAAGAGTGAAATATCCCATTGATATCTCACCGAGATAACCTATACTTCAAATACCGGTCCTTGACCGATACCCGATATTTTACCGCATTAACTGCATAGGTTCAAAGGACAAATACGTGTAACTGAGATGGAACAGATGGCTAATTCGTTTATGAGGGATATGGATTGTGGGCTGCATCTGCATTTCAATTATAGTCTCAGCTCCATTTTTATTAAAAATAAATGACATGCTTCCAATATACAGTCGAAAAACAAAGAATTTAAAATAAACTACCATAAATTTAAATAAAAAAACATTATGATCCATATATGAAGCACAAATCCGGCATTAGCAAAGAAGAATATGAACACACAATATACAGATATAGCAGAGGTTGTATCTGACTAATGCTCATACTTAACACGCTCTTTTAGTATACCGGGAAGTGGCGGCGATGGTGACGGCAGAGGTCTGGCGGACCTTGGTGGCGGCAAAGGGGCGGGAGGCTGAACCATGGCAGACATGATGGACCCGGCACCTCCGTCTGTACAAACATTGTTTGATCCCCCCGCTTAACTTCATGGCCTTGAGGACATAATTGCATCATGTAACTCAAACGGTGTACTACAATTATATCAAGAATAAAACTTAATACTTACTGTGGTAAATTATAATTTTTAATAAAGTAATAAACCAAGCGCGCGCTATGAGCTAACCTGTTGAAGTCAAAATGAATGAGCTGCATATGTTATGAAATTTCCACCTCGACAATCTCATGAGGGCGGGTCTCAAATTTCCAGACAGCAAAAAGCTAGGTTACATATGGGTAAAAATTCATAACGGTAATTTAATGATCTGGTCAATACGTTTTTCGTTGTTTTGCAAGAAAGACGCTAACAACCTTTTTGAAGAACCGTACCTGAACCAGTATAAAAGGTAAAGCCACTCCACCACTTGGTGTGTCTACTGAGCCATATAAGTGCTCGCTCAATTTAATTAGATTTTGAAGACCTACATGCTTTATAATAGAAAAAACAAACACTTCAGCAGAAACTTAAAAAAGAAGATTAATACTCGATTGCCAATATAAATCATATAAGCTTCTTCTCACTTGATCTTCCAGTTCTCGCAAATAAGCTGTTTTCTACTCAATTCACGGCAAGCTTCGCAATGGGTCTTAAACTATTAATTTTGTGGTGAATTCAGTCTGGGTAACCCCAAAATGTGAAACATTTAAGCCTAAAAGTATACATATTTGGTTGTGAACGGCCCCAACCCGAAAAGACCAACACCGAGCCAGTTACCTAACAAGTATAACTAACGGGTTGAGACAGAAATCAAACAAATGGCTTTAAGCGAAGATAGTGACCATGGATAACAGAATAGTTGCATTAGAAGATGTACTCTGACAAAACCAAAGGAAATCTAGCAACTTCAACCTCAAAGGGGCTTCCTTGTGGATCCGCCAATCTGCAAACAGATTATACAAACATTTTACATATTTATCTAATACAACTTAAAAATAATAGTAGGAAAAAACCTTCATTTGTATCTGAAGATTCAGAATTCAAACTCGCCTTATAATTAGTGGCAGAGCTTGAACTGCCGGAGCTTAAACGGAAACTCTGAGGGGCCTGGATGCGCCTGTAAAAAGTTGCCATAATAAGCATGAAATGTAACTATCTATAATATTAAGAAGTTGGAATATTTAAATAAATTAGTTCATAGTTCATACCTTGATGTAAGCATCCACATAGTCATCTGCAACCACCATATTTCGAGCGTCAACCCATGAAAATCCAACTTGGCCAAGCATACTGTGTAATCACCTTTTAATATGAAAAAGGAAACAAGTTTCAAAAAATTGCAGTTGGTAGAGTTTTAATTTAGGCTAGCAAAAGAAGGTTTTATTGGGTATTATCTACACTACCTTGTGGTATTTATGGAAAGAAAGAAATGCGAGAATTTTCAAAAGGTCAGCATCAGTTGCTAAATCTAATAGAAACTGAAGCATGTTACCTTAATAAATCAAAAGAAGGTTGCCGGACATACCTTCGTTCTCGAAAAACATACCTGTGGCCGCTAAATCAAAATCAGGTTGTCGGAACCAACCTTGACAACCATGTACTACTGGAATCTCGTCTCAGTTGCCACCGATCTGCTCAAGAATCCTACCACCTAAACCATTTTTATGCTGATAAAATGAAGTAAACAATAGCAATCGTATAATCTATTAATTAAAAACAGTAACTCCTGTTTTTAATTTCTTTATTAACAACATTTATAATCCACCAAACCAAAATCTACAACAATTGCAAGTAATATCAATACCACAAGCTGCTCTTAAATATACTACTGTATTAAAAAATAAATAACTCTTAAAGAATCATGGCAATGAGCCCGCTTATTACACTAACACCATAAAACAAGTAATAACAATCACATAATCTATTAATCTACAAAACAAAACAAAACAAAATAAAAGTAAAAAACATGAAAAAATAACCAAAACTAAAGAAACATAATATATACAACCTCAAAAATGGCGTCAAATTTACGCAAATGATTACCGCCAGTACACGCAGCAGAGTTCATCAAACCTTTATAAACCCTAGAGCATCCATTATGTGGGCTCGGATTCCGGCCGGAATCTCTGAAGAAAATCGATACGTTGTCGTTTGTTGAGAAATCCGAGATAGATAAAACCTCATCATTGCAGATCTGATCGAAATGCTTAACTTTACACAGATATCTTGGTATTCTAGAATGACGCCGCATGTGTACCTTTTGCTTGATTTGAAGGAGAGAAAGATGGTCATTATACATAACTCAAAAGAACATAGTCGATTGAGGTTGGAGAGGTTACCTTTTGTGATGAGAACGGAGAACCAAATGGATTTGCTTGATTTGGACAGAGATTTTGATGAACCCCTAGAACCTGAATGAGGGTGCACTGATCGCTTCAGGCTTCATCTAGATTGAAATCATTGATTTGCTTCTTCAATCGTCGCTTCAATTGAGATATAAAGAAAGAAAGTGAAGAGGTGGCTATAGCAGACATTGAATGCGGCATTCAATACTATTGCAAAATCCCAATTTTAACCCTAGGCGTCTTAAAAATAAAGCCAAATTCCTTTTATATGAGCTTGCACTCTCTTGTAAACGTTGCTTTAAAACTTGTACGCATGACAAAATTACATTTTTGTACATAACTTCTCCTTTTTATAATAGTATAGATAGTTAATAACTTAATATCCATATCCATTAACTAATATTTAAATAAGGGAGGAACCCTATTATGAAGAAAGATGGTAATTTTGTTGATAATATAGTTCAGTTATTCACTAAAAGCATTATGAAGATGGTAATTTAGTATTTTTTCCGCCTTTTTCTCTATGAAGGAATAAGATAATAGGTTTACAAGAAATTAAAAAAAGTTTCTACTAAGATTATTAATACGATCAGACATTTTTTTTAAATACTGTTAGAAATTATGTAGCTTAATAAGTGTACTCATGCAGAATATATTATTTCGTTACTGTGACAAAACACCTTTTTAAAATATGGTTTCCGGGTTCTTCCCCAAAAAGAGTATTAAGTTTGATATTTCATGGAACTATGGTTGAGAGTACGTACTTTGCTTTATGCAAAAGCAAATGAATACTAATTTATTAGACACTTGATAAACATCAAGGAAAGAAAGCTTCACTTTGATGCATGCATATGTAATACAGTCAAGAGTTATTTTTCCATTTATATGTGGGAGAGAGAGCGCATGTTTGTTTCATTCAAACACTCCTTTTGTAGCATTGGCCAGAAACACTTTGCATTCAAATTATTTGCTTCTCTCTTTCTCTCTGTGTATGTCTTTTTAGGCCATCATCATATAAAATAAAATAAAGATTCATTCATCTTTTTGACCTGATATATATTGAGTAATCATAACATATCTACAGACTTAGTATAAAGTTAAGAGGGATATTTGGGTAGAACCTAGCTAGGGTATCTAATGGAACATTAATCTTCATACTAAATATGTATTAAGGTTTCCTTCATTGAGATACAAGTATAGTTGAGTATATTTAAGTTAAGAAAGTCCATCATTGTGCAATCACCTACATCTATGTCAAGTTACATATATAATTTTGTGACAACATATATTTTTCCCAACAAGAATGTAGAATTAGAGTGTTGATTAAGTTTAATGTTGATTCAAAGATAAGCAAATTCAGTTTACAATAGTAAAACCCTCGGAATGGACCCTTTGGGAGATTTGGAAGGCGAAGAACGAGAGACACTTCAATAATCACAACGTGCAAGATAATAGAACGACAGAAACCATCAAGGAACTCTCATATTTGGATTACGAACAGATCTAAATATTGTAATATCGATTGGGCTAGATGGTTAGAATTTAATTTTCGAGACGTTATTGTGAAATCCTTGGGGTTCCAGTTTCTTGCTAGCCCAATTTCTATATTTTTATATATAGAAGCTTGTCCAGGAAAAAAAAAAAAAAGTAAAACCCTAGCTTTATATGAAATTTATGCAACCCAAATTAGCCCTTGCTAATGGGTCCCAAAAATTCCCTTGGTGGTCCAACCATAATATATTTTATAGTTTACTACTAATTTGTTTTGTCTTTGTATTTTCAATTGAATGGTAGATATATTTCAGAGTTCTATTAGTTGTATTTTATATTTAGTTTAGTAGTGATTTGTTTTGTCTTATCATTGTTATTTTTGAGTAACATCATTGTTTTTTTTACAAGCGACATCTTTGTCTTTCTAGGAGTGATGCCATTGTTTTTAACCTTTTACATACTAAACAAACTTATAGTTTAAAAATTAAGCCTAACTAATTAATTTTTTAATAATGGACTTTAAATCATTAAACATACAAAGACCCATGTTTAACTATTAGACCTGATAACCTAATAACTATTATAGCCTATGTTCAAGTAGTTTATTCAAAATGTTTAACCTAAATTAAACAAAAACTAAAAAAGGATGCTAAATGCATACTACATGAACTCGAGAATGGGAAGAATATGAGGATTTGGACAGTCATAAAGATGCCATGAGGATTGAGGGAGTATGGATGAGTTAGATCATCATTATCAATTTATCATCAACATTCAAGTATTCATTATCCAACAACATCAAACAAATCAATTAAACCAAACATGAGTAAAGGTCAGTTATTTATTCCTCAAATTTTTAAACTTGAAATTAGATGTGAATACTTGATTCGTTTATGATCAGTCAATGTTATGTGTTTTTTACTTGAATTTTGTATACTTAATTAAAGTTGAAATTAATTAATTAAATGTGTAACTTGTTTTGCAATTGTTATTTGTTACTTTGTTAGATTGTAGACCAACTAGACTTGGTCACTTGGTTACATGGTCGTAGAAATTTCTATTCACTAATTGGCTGGTGGAATAGGAGCTAGCGATTAATCGAGGTTAATCGGAATTAATCAGGATTAACTGTATATAATCGGCAATTAATTGAGACAAATCGGTGATTAATCAGCGCCTAGTCAGGATTTTTATAACCATGTTTGGTTATTGATTTTAGTGAAAAATATGAGTTATAGGATTATTAATTTTAGTTGTTTTTGGCTTGTTTAGAGATTTTTAAACGCAGGGAGCAACTATAACATGTATTTTTTTTAATATTTTTCAAATGACTTTATATTTTTATTATATGTTTTTCCAGTGCCATTGTAATTTTATTATGATATTGTCTTTTATTATGTGATTCGATCTATGCCATTCATTACAACTATCAAATTCGTTACCGTTCCAATTGTGACACCCCAGGAAAAACCAGTGAACGATTAAACTTACCTAGCTTCCTCAGTGAGTGCATACCAAATTTCGGGACGAAATTTCCAATTAGTTGGGGATAATGTGACAACCCGTACTCCAGAACTATGTTACTTGAACGAATACATGATATGTTTTGTGTTACACGGTTGTGTGAGTGATTAAATGTTACATGTTACGTGATTTAATGTGATTGCATATGTTACTACTTGAACGATTAGTGAAACATTTATAAGAACCCACTCGGTCCATATGGTTGGACTCGAAACCATGAGGTAGCCCAAGTGGGGAGTTTCGGCCCACTTCCCTTCACACGCATATATACACACATTACCTCTAGGGTTTTGGTTTTACAAACTTAGCAATCAAGAACACACACACACACACCAAACGCTCTCTCTCTCTCGATCGGAACTCAAGGCAGCCGACTCCCTCAAGTCTTGGAGTTTCTTGTAATCGGATCATCCCTCGTGCACACTCTTTAATCGGTTAGTGTTTATGGTTGGTTGTTTATACTTGTTGATGATGTTTCTTGCATGATAATCTAGGGCTATTGTATGTGATTAATGATGTGCATGTAATCGGCTCATGTATAAATCGGATAGTGTTGGTACAGCTCGAACGGATTGATAATCATATTAGCAGATTTATTTACACAAAGGCTAGGGTGCATGCTAGATAAAATCGGCTGGTTTGATAAATCCGATTGCATGTTTGTTTGATTTAGTTGCTACTGTTCTTGATGATAATATGCATGTTCTTGAATACTATTCATATGATCAATTAGGGTTCATAGAGTTTATGTAAATATGTTGCTAAAGACTCTTTTTGATCGATAATTGCCATATTTTGGAACTGTTAATTATCATGTTTGATCTGTTTCCGAAACTGATGAACCTGTTTGCTGAAATCACGGATTAGTTGTTATTGTTATTTAAGGAATGCAGGAAAGCTGTTACACGCATGGTTGCAACTCAGATTGCGAGTCGGGAACCCACAGTCTCGACTCGAGACCACAACGACATCAGCCGCAATCATGGTTGCGAGTCCCGTTGCGACTCGTAACCAGACCATGCCAAACCGAGACCATGGTTGCGAGTCCCGTTGCGACTCGTAACCGGACCATGATGAACCGTGACCGTCATTGCGACTCGCAACCAGCTGTTGCGACTTATAACCCAGTTGCGACTCGAGATCGCCGGTTGCGACTCGAGACCACCTTTGCACTATTGGGCCTGCACTACTGACTGTTAAGTTATTGAACTGCTTATCTGTTTGGGCCGGGGTATGTTGGGCCGGTTAATATTGGGCTGACTGTTATTGGACTGCTATGAAATACGTGTACACTGCCATGATCAATACGTGTTGGTAACATACGTGCTTTGTACAAACCTGACTTGATTAAATACTATAATAGGACGTGAGTGACCAATTACTTGCTACCTGTACTTCTTGTGTATCTGCCGAGCAACCCAAGGTGAGTTCACACAGCCAAGGCATGGGGTTCCCAGGGTGGGAATGGGATTGAATGAAATATACGTACATACTTAGTTAACGGAACATAATGATATGAGTCCTCAGGGTGAGGGTGGTAAATGATGAGATACGGCTAGACTAGTATACCTACTTGAACTGATCTTCGCACACACGCCAGGGGTTGGCTGCGATAATTATGACTGATCTTCGCACACATGCTTCGGGGAAGCTGCGAACTATAGAAACCAAATCTTCGCAAGGAATGCCAGGGTGGCCGCGATACAAATATACATAGTCTAGAATATTTGGGAGTATTAACCCAAATCTTCGCATACATGCCGAAAGGGCCCGCGATGGAAACCATTACTATACATGAACAATGAACGAACTAAAACAATGCATGATTAGATGAACGAACGCAATGCTTGCTATACCATTTCTATTTACTGAACTTACTTTCTGTGAACTCGCTCAACTAGTTGTTGACTCTCTGCTGCATGCCTTGCAGGACCTTAGGTACATTATGGAGCTTGCACAGGGAGGAGCAGGTCGTTGTGGGCAAAGGATCGTGAATGATATTTCAACACTTATGTTAAATCATACATACTATTGTTTGGGTTACTTAAAATGCTTCCGCTATACTTAACTATATTACATGTTCAATATGATTGGTGGTTAGGATCCTGGTCATGTCACGCCTCCAAGCGGTGATACTCCGCGTGTGGATTTTGGGGGTGTGACAGATTGGTATCAGAGCCATTGGTTATAGAGAACTAGGTTTTAATATGGGAAAACGTTTTTATTAAAACCAGACTATAACCAGAACAGTGCTTTCAACGATCCACAACGACGCTTCGCTCCACGTGCAAGACTCGACATCTTAGGTAATAAGGTTTATGTTTACTGCCTGTTTGCTAGAACTGCTTAGAACTTTGCTCGCATTACGTTTAGATACACATGCTTTGATTACATGAGAACACCTATATGCCCATACTTTTCTGTCATCGCCCTACTCGCGAGCCACTCTTATTTACATTACTTATACTATGAAGATCATGTCTGGACGAATCAACATGACTCAAGCCCAGCTAGAGGCTCTCGTTCAAGCTCAAGTTGCTGCGGCAGTTGCAGCAGCTCAAGCAGGTCAACACGCGCAGCAGCCTGTCTGCACTTTCAAGAATTTCATGGACTGTCGTCCAAACTCTTTCAGCGGCACAGAAGGAGCGGTTGGACTCCTCCACTGGTTCGAGAAGCTAGAATCAGTATTCGAGATGTGCGAGTGCCCTGAGGCTCGCAAGGTCAAGTTTGCCACCGGCACCTTGGAGGGAATAGCACTGACTTGGTGGAACGCCCAAGTTCAAATCTTAGGGTTGGCAGCTGCTAACGCCACACCCTGGAACGACTTTAAGGAACTCATCAAGCGTGAGTATTGCACGCGTGAAGATATTCACAAGCTGGAAGACGAGTTGTATAATCTAAGGATGGTGGGATCTGAGATCGAAGCGTATACCAAACGGTCGAACGAGCTGGCTGTTCTGTGTCCAACTATGGTGGACCCTCCATACAAGCGCATTGAGTTGTATCTCAAAGGATTGGCGCCAGAAATTCAGAGCCACGTGACTTCGGCTAATCTCGAAAACATTCAGGAAATCCAACGCCTCGCTCATCGCATCACCAACCAGGCAGTGGATCAGAATAAACTGCCTAAGCGTGTCAACGCTACTGCTACAGTCACTTCAGCTGCTACCACTGCTACACCCAGCGACAACAAACGGAAATGGGATGGGGATTCCGATCAGTCTCAAGCACAGCAGCGCAGAACGAACGACTACCAGAACCCGAGTCAGCAATCATCTGGCAGTCAGGAGCAGGGTGGATACAGGGGAGTACACCCACTATGTAACAAGTGTAACAAGCACCACAGTGGAAGGTGTCGCAAGGAACGTTGCCAGAGATGTTTCAAGATAGGGCACGAAGCCAAAGATTGCAGGAGCTCACGACCTGCAAACCAGAATCAGCAACTCCCACCCCCAGCTCCACAGAACCCACAGCAGCAACAGCCACAGCGTGGAAATCGGGGATGTTTCCAGTGTGGGGCAGAAGGTCATTACAAGCGCGATTGCCCACAGTTGAACCAGAATCAGAACAACAACAATAACCAGGGCAATGGGAACAACAACAACAACAACAATGGCAACGAGGCAAGGGGTCGAGCTTTCATGCTAGGACAAGGAGACGCTGCTTGAACTTATAACTCGTTTTGGGATTTCCTTTATTATGTCTCTGTTACTCAAACAAAGTTTGGTTTGAACGTGAATCGTATTGGGTTTTATGGATTATTTTAGCTACTATACTTTATGTTTGATATGATGGATGGTTTGATATATTTGAACGCTCCTGCCGTACTTAAGGACCTTATGAATAGGGTGTGCAGACCCTACCTAGACGAGTTCGTCATGGTACTCGAGAAGTCCACTTCCCAGGCCACGTAGTGAACAAAGATGGGATCCGTGTCGATCCATCCAAGGTAGACTCGACCAGAAATCGGCCTACACCACGTACTACAGACGGTTTACGCAGGGATTTCTCGGAGATTGCCCAACCACTTACGCTACTGACACAGAAGGATGTCACCTATTGCTGGGGAGATCCCCAGGAGACTGCTTTTCAGCGCGACAAGGTTATCGTTTTCGCCTCTCGTCAACTCAAGGTTCACGAACGCAACTACACGACGCACGATTTAGAGCTGGGAGCTGTTGTTTTCCGCGCTTAAGATATGGCGACACTACCTGTACGGTACCAGGTGCACGATTTACACCGATCACAGGAGTCTCGAGCATATTCTTAAGCAGAAGGACTTGAAGCATGCGTCAACGACGATGGGTGGAACTACTTCGCGACTACGAATGCGTCAACAAGTATCATCCAGGCAAAGCCAATGTTGTGGCTGATGCCCTCAGTCGAAGGGACACCTTACCAAAGCGCGTGCGAGCGCTACAGCTTACGATTCAGACTAGCCTGCCAGCACAGATACGAAATGCTCAGGTAGAAGCATTGAAGCCGAAAACGTCAAGGCTGGAGCCTTACACGACTCACAACAACGATTAGGACAGAAGGCAGACGGCGCCTACTATGTAACGGGGCGTATTTGGGTCTCACTTAACGACGGTCTACACGAACTTGTGATGGATGAAGCTCACAAGTCTTACCTCTCAGTACATCCAGGGTCGGATAGAACGTACTACGACATCAGCACTACTTATTGGTGGCCTAGTATGAAGGCCCACATCGCTACGTACGTTGGAAAACGCTTGACCTGTGCGAGAGTCAAGGTTGAATATCAGGAACCAGCTGACCTACTTAAGCAGCCTAAGATACCTCAATGGAAATGGGAAGGAATTTCCATCAATTTTGTTACAAGCCTACCTCGATCCCAGCGTGGGAACGATACCATCTGCACATTTCCTACCGATTAAGGAAACGGACAAGTTCTCCACTCTCGCAGACATCTACCTTAGAGAAGGTTGTTTCGAGGCACGGGGTGCCCACGTCCATCATTTCGGATCACGACGCACGAATCACGTCAGAACATTGGCAAGCAATGCACAAACCATCCGACTCACGATTAAACATGAGCACAGCAGCATGCAAACCGCTCCATTCGAGGCATTGTACGGGCGTAGATGCCGGTCACCTCTCTGATTGGGCAGAGGTGAGGGATAGTCAGAATTACGGGTCCAGAGATTGTAGTGGACGCCACAGAAAAGATTGCACAAATACGACAACGCATGGCGGCAGCACGCGACTGTCAGAAAGCCTACGCGGACAAGCGTAGAAAGCCATTGGAATTTCAGGTCGGGGACCATTCGAGATCATAGAAACGTACAGGCAGGGTAGCCTATAGATTGAACCTATCAGCTGAACTCGGGGCAGTTCACAATGTCTTTCATGTATCGAACTACCGACGAGCGGTTGCAGTTCGTCGAGGAACCAGTAGAAATCACGGACCGGGATGCGAAGGTCCTCAAACACAAGAGAACCCCTCTTGTTCGAGTTCGTTGGAACTCCAACGTGGCCCAGAGTACACCTGGGAACGCGAAGACAGGATGACAGAAAAGTACCCCCAGTTATTCGAAACCAATGCTACCACTACTGAGGCTGAAGCTACTACTTCGGAATTTCGGGACGAAATTCCAGATCAACGGGGGGAGGATGTGACACCCCAGGAAAAACCAGTGAACGATTAAACTTACCTAGCTTCCTCAGTGAGTGCATACCAAATTTCGGGACGAAATTTCCAATTAGTTGGGGATAATGTGACAACCCGTACTCCAGAACTATGTTACTTGAACGAATACATGATATGTTTTGTGTTACACGGTTGTGTGAGTGATTAAATGTTACATGTTACGTGATTTAATGTGATTGCATATGTTACTACTTGAACGATTAGTGAAACATTTATAAGAACCCACTCGGTCCATATGGTTGGACTCGAAACCATGAGGTAGCCCAAGTGGGGAGTTTCGGCCCACTTCCCTTCACACGCATATATACACACATTACCTCTAGGGTTTTGGTTTTACAAACTTAGCAATCAAGAACACACACACACACACCAAACGCTCTCTCTCTCTCGATCGGAACTCAAGGCAGCCGACTCCCTCAAGTCTTGGAGTTTCTTGTAATCGGATCATCCCTCGTGCACACTCTTTAATCGGTTAGTGTTTATGGTTGGTTGTTTATACTTGTTGATGATGTTTCTTGCATGATAATCTAGGGCTATTGTATGTGATTAATGATGTGCATGTAATCGGCTCATGTATAAATCGGATAGTGTTGGTACAGCTCGAACGGATTGATAATCATATTAGCAGATTTATTTACACAAAGGCTAGGGTGCATGCTAGATAAAATCGGCTGGTTTGATAAATCCGATTGCATGTTTGTTTGATTTAGTTGCTACTGTTCTTGATGATAATATGCATGTTCTTGAATACTATTCATATGATCAATTAGGGTTCATAGAGTTTATGTAAATATGTTGCTAAAGACTCTTTTTGATCGATAATTGCCATATTTTGGAACTGTTAATTATCATGTTTGATCTGTTTCCGAAACTGATGAACCTGTTTGCTGAAATCACGGATTAGTTGTTATTGTTATTTAAGGAATGCAGGAAAGCTGTTACACGCATGGTTGCAACTCAGATTGCGAGTCGGGAACCCACAGTCTCGACTCGAGACCACAACGACATCAGCCGCAATCATGGTTGCGAGTCCCGTTGCGACTCGTAACCAGACCATGCCAAACCGAGACCATGGTTGCGAGTCCCGTTGCGACTCGTAACCGGACCATGATGAACCGTGACCGTCATTGCGACTCGCAACCAGCTGTTGCGACTTATAACCCAGTTGCGACTCGAGATCGCCGGTTGCGACTCGAGACCACCTTTGCACTATTGGGCCTGCACTACTGACTGTTAAGTTATTGAACTGCTTATCTGTTTGGGCCGGGGTATGTTGGGCCGGTTAATATTGGGCTGACTGTTATTGGACTGCTATGAAATACGTGTACACTGCCATGATCAATACGTGTTGGTAACATACGTGCTTTGTACAAACCTGACTTGATTAAATACTATAATAGGACGTGAGTGACCAATTACTTGCTACCTGTACTTCTTGTGTATCTGCCGAGCAACCCAAGGTGAGTTCACACAGCCAAGGCATGGGGTTCCCAGGGTGGGAATGGGATTGAATGAAATATACGTACATACTTAGTTAACGGAACATAATGATATGAGTCCTCAGGGTGAGGGTGGTAAATGATGAGATACGGCTAGACTAGTATACCTACTTGAACTGATCTTCGCACACACGCCAGGGGTTGGCTGCGATAATTATGACTGATCTTCGCACACATGCTTCGGGGAAGCTGCGAACTATAGAAACCAAATCTTCGCAAGGAATGCCAGGGTGGCCGCGATACAAATATACATAGTCTAGAATATTTGGGAGTATTAACCCAAATCTTCGCATACATGCCGAAAGGGCCCGCGATGGAAACCATTACTATACATGAACAATGAACGAACTAAAACAATGCATGATTAGATGAACGAACGCAATGCTTGCTATACCATTTCTATTTACTGAACTTACTTTCTGTGAACTCGCTCAACTAGTTGTTGACTCTCTGCTGCATGCCTTGCAGGACCTTAGGTACATTATGGAGCTTGCACAGGGAGGAGCAGGTCGTTGTGGGCAAAGGATCGTGAATGATATTTCAACACTTATGTTAAATCATACATACTATTGTTTGGGTTACTTAAAATGCTTCCGCTATACTTAACTATATTACATGTTCAATATGATTGGTGGTTAGGATCCTGGTCATGTCACGCCTCCAAGCGGTGATACTCCGCGTGTGGATTTTGGGGGTGTGACACCAATTCATTACATTCGATTCGTTATCATTCGATTTCACTAAATCAAAACCTCAACATCGATCATATAACTTTTTGTTTACAATCGAATTCGTTATCCTTTGATTTGTGTATAGGTTATGAATGTCAAATTGATCATTATCTTATGCAGAAGACGTGTTCATCTATCTCAAACCTGAATTTGGGGATTTGAAGGAGGAGGAGCAAGCGAGCACATCTGAGTTCGATTTTTCGTAGTTATAAATACAGGTTCGTACATCTGAACCAACTGTTGTCGTTTTCGTGTTTATAGTCATTAGGTTTTGAGGTTTCATTCATTTGTCAATTTGATTGTTAATTGAGGTTATTGACAGTCTAGCTTACGATATCTAGGGTTTAATTTTGGTTTTGTGATGAAAAAGTGCCATAGATATCTGAGTCAATGGTTATTGATATTGTGTATAAATTTAGGGCTTCATGAAGTAAACTGCAGGTTTTATCCATCAAATGTAAGTTTATGAAGGTTTAGTGCTTTAGCATTTTGTCTAGCTGTGTTCTTTACTGTGGCTATTGATTTTATCACCAATAGTTATTTGTTAGGGCTGACTAATAGACTAGCAGTAGCTTCAGACTTCAATATTTTTATGAATAATAGAGTATCTATGTAATGGAAAATATGTTCCTAATGAACGTTGGCTTATTGTGCTTCATATTGTTTTTTTTCCCTTTGGAGGCTTGAATGTTCATCGAATACATGGAAAAAGCCTATTATGTATGTTAGGGCATTTTATGATCGTAAATTGGTACTTTTTGTGTGATTTGTAGGTGATCGTTGAGTTGATGTTAGTGATGCTTTTGAGTGTGTTTGCTGGATTGACTGTGCCCGGAAGTTTTTCGTTTGATCCTCTTGGATTCGGATGAGAATAGGTAATTCCATTATTTATATGCTATATAAATTGTGAAACTTGATCCATTAGATTTGGTGAATACTTTTGTTGTTTCAGTTGATTAGATTTCTTATTGGAAATATGAATGCAAGTATGTTTAGTAACTGGTAGTTGGAAGTTGAAATATGCTCTTAGTTGTAGGTTCTTATTTTTTTTGAAAGAATTCTTTGTGTCATACACGTTATCGATTTTGGTGTAAATGAAACTGAAGTAATTCAACTTATCGGTTTTGATGTAAAGGTTCTTAATTTTTTGAAAGAATTCTTAATTTGGCATGAAATATGAGTAACTTGGCTTTGTAGTTCATCTTTTTAATGCAAATAGTTAAATTTCACAAGGAAAACCTTAAACGATTGATACCGTGCCTGCTAATAAGCGCATCTCATTTACATAGAATGTTAAGCTGTATTGGTCGTTTGTTCTCGGTTTGACCTGCAGGGAATTTTAGGAATTTTAGACCAACAAACTGGTCTCCTTTTTTATTATTTTCCCCAAAGGATGCTTTTACTCCATAAGTTAAATTGTATAACGCAATACATTTTACCTTGAAGTCAAGAACTTAAGTTTAGCTAGCTTTAGGCATCCGTTTATTTCCCATCATGGTGAAACTAGAAGTGGAATTGATTAACTCTTGAATTATATCAAGAGACAGTTATATTGTTTAACTATAAGTGTTTCAAAATTTAAAGTGGAATTGATTAACTTTTGAATTGCATTAGGTAAGTTTTCAACTCTGTACCTATTTATTTTTTTACTCTGTCAGGTTACGCCATAGAGCTCCCGACTGGAGTGGGCTGCATAGTGAGGAATACTGTTATCTTGCTCATCAGGTTTAGCAATAGTAGACCCTGCTTCTTGAGATCAACCACTTTATAATGAAGACAAATCGATCATGGTCACAGTAAGTTGGGTGTTCCTTTTTTCATCTAGAACTGTTATTGTTATATTTAACCAAGCGTGCCGTCAAATTATCTTATCTTAGGAGACCATAATCTTGTCTTTAGGTGAATGGGGAGATTTACAACCCTAATGAGTTGAGGGAGAAACTGAAGTCTCATAAGTTCAATATCAGAAGCGTCTGCGAAATGGTTGCCCATCTTGTAACTACTTTTGTAACTTCTGCAGCAAGGGTGCATTTGTCAAATTAACTTTGGTTTACTTTGTGTGCACACCAGTTTACATTCTTCTTAGGGTTGGGGTTTAGCATTTGAGGTGATAGATAGGTGAGTTAGGTAATGGTTGAATACGAGGTTCATGGTAAAACAAGTTGTTGACATTAGTATTTGTGGCCAAAATGTGAACCTACAGTGTGCAGTCCTAATATGCACCCATTTTGACCTGTATTAGACCAGTAAAAAAAATCTATGGTTGTTGTGCAAGCTGTCACAACCCCCGACCCCTGCCCCGGGAGGCGGGCGACCGCGAGTCTCGCAGAGCCGGTGGTATCGGTGTTTATTAATTTGGCCGCGGAAATTTCATCAGGACCGTAGTTAGGAAATAGTTTATCAGAGTAAAACACCACATTTTTATAATAATAAATACATGGGAAATTCCCAAGTTTCCATTACAAACATGTTTATAGGGATAAACACTAATTTATTAAAATAAAACTTCTTCTTTATTAAGGTAACTTTTATAGCCAATTTTCCAAGCCTTCAGTGCTCTCCAGCTGGCTTCTATTTGGCTTTCACATTTTGTTACCTGAAACACGTTTAAAAACATTTTATCAGCAAGAAATACTGGCGAGTGAATCCCAGTTTAATCAAAACCAGTTTTATCATTTTACAGCATTGAGGGCAATCCAACAATTACATTTGTTTACATCTACTTTAATTACCACCAACGGTACTGTCAATCCTGACTTGTGGTAATGTTACTACTCACAGTGTAGTAACAAATTTTGTATACAAAACCCCAACATACTGTAGGTCCCTCGGAGGTTGAGGTTTAACCTATTCCTTGTTATGTTCAACACTCTAGCAAGTGCGGAATCCAAGCTAGAGTGCAACCGGAGTTTAGATGAAAGCAAAGATTACAAAGAGAAAGATAGACACACAAGATATCAAAGTTTTCTCTTGTATTTCAGTGGACACGGTTACAGACCTTGACCAAACTGAAATGCTCTCTATTACAGACCTGGGTTTCACACACAAAAGCTCTCTACACCTTGAACAACCTTACACAGAACTTGTAGAACTTATTGTAAAGTGAAACCCTCATGGGTATATATATACCCATACTAGACTGACATGCACGAAGGATAAATGTTCTGGTCGAAGGATCATCTATCGACCAGAAGTATCTTCGAAAGACTTCGAAGGATCTCAACATACCTCGAAGGATAGTATATCCTTCGAGGTCCATCAATATCCATCGAACCATAATCTTTCGAGGACATCTAGGTCATCGAAGGATACTATTCAACCTTCGATGACATCCTTCGAAGCATGACATCTTTCAAACACTAAGTGTTGAACTTAAAACACTAAGTGTTGATGTTTGGCCAAGTCAAACCAGGAGGATGGTTGACTTGGTCAAACACATATTACAACACATAAACAACATACAAAAGACGTAAACACAACCGACAAAAGACATCGTTTTATACATTACAAAATATAGACAAAGTACAGACACAAAGTGCACCAACAAACTCCCCCTTGGCTGTAGCTTTGTCTTCGTCTTCATGTCTTAAGTCTCTAACGCCCTTTCCACGGCTAAATGATGCGACGACCATGCACTTCCTGCATTGATCAACAAGTTGAAGCAGTATCGAGCCATCCTTTGAAACTTCATGGCTTGATCTCGATCTTGAACTAAGTAATTGATTTCATGATCCTTCAATACAATGATATCCGATCTGGACATGTTTGTAATCCACATCGGATCGATTATCCTGAAGTTCTCTGCGTTGTCTCTGAACAAGATCACAGCTTCACCAGTGTCTGCATCATAAACCCAGCAGCGGAAATTACCAAGAAAGTCGGTCTTCATTTTCAACAACGGAATCTTCTTCATCACCCTAGGAGGATCATATACCAGACGATAACGAGCGGTGTTAGTCTCTGGATCAAGAGTGAACTTGATCTGCTCGTATCTTGGAAATTGAGGTTTGTATAGAGGATCCTTCCAACCCAAACGCCTTTCTAGCCTGATTTTCTTTGCAAAGAGATCTACCATCGATTCTTTAGCTCGATTGATTACATCAAGCTGCGCCAACACTGCCACATCATAATATGGAAGTGTGAGAATACTAAGGAGAGTTCTGAAGTATTGAAGACCAGATTCTCTCTTCACAACCATGCAGTGTAAGTCTTTCACAAACATCCAGCTGATGATGCGACCCCTTGCCTGATTTTTCTCCAACAACATGTAGTTAGCCTGTTCCAATGGGGCAAGCGGAGGAGGATTCCTAGCCAGGAAATCCGCTCGCCATTCATTAATAGTTCTCTCACGGCTTTCTTGAGCAGTTGGCGAATCAGAAGACAGATTTTCAAACTCTGCTGTCTTCTCAGCAACAAAGTTATCATCCAGAGCATTCATTTCAGCATCGTCCTCTCGAACATAGACAGGACGTTCAGGATTAGAACTGATGAAGATTTCATCAATTGAGGAGAAATCAGTCTGATCCTGTACCAGTGGAGTAGCATCAATCAAACATTCAGCAACGTCATCCAACTCAAACAACCTTGATAACTGTTCATCTGTCATCTCAGATACAAACTCTCCCTCTTCCAGTAGTTCACCCGTGACAGGATGAAACTTTTGAACACTTGAAGATTCAGGAGGATCTGTTGTAAATGTTTCCGGTTCCAGGCTGATCTGTGCAGGATCTACAGACATTTCCAGTGTTTCAGTCTGTTCAGTTGGGCCGGTAGTAGCTGTAGGAGGAGCAGACTGAGTATCTTGAGGAGTACCAGATCCGCCTGCAGCACCGGATGCAGTTGCACCGGAGCCTGAGGCTGTTGTTTGATCTGGATTAGCAGCATCATCATCCTGATCATCCTCACGTCTTGGAAGAACTATCCCTTGGGCTTTGCACCTTTCTTCCCTTTCCTTCCATAATATACCAACCTGTTTATGAACCCTACCGAAGTTTGTCTGCATTGGCTTAAAAGCATTCACTAGCCTTTCATCACGACTGCTAACCATTTCCCTTAATGCTTTAGCTGAAGTTTCCAAATTTGTACTATGCTTCTTCATAATCTCCACCTCCCTATCTCTTGCCCTGTTCGCCTCTTTTAACTTTTCTATTTCCTCAGCTTGTTCTTTGATCTTCATACTTTGAGCATTTACAATAGAACACAGCTTATTGTGAGCCTCTGCATCCTTCACCCTTTGTACACGATGTTCTTCAATCGTTCGTGTATGTCGACTGACAATAGAACCCAATTCACTGATTTGTCCAATCAGGAATTGAATCTTTTCAGCATCAGATAAGCCAGAAAGAGTTTCTGCCAGTGTCGGTAGAGATGGTTCTGGTCCGGATGACCCAGATTGACCAGTAGCTCCTGTAGGACCGGAAATAACAAGAAGAGGTCTAGGATGAGTACCTGAGGCGGGAGTTGCAGGTGTCTGTTGATCAACAGACACCGTGCGTGTCCCAGAAGACCTTGGCGGAGAAGACATGAGATCCATCGTCTCAGAAGCAGTCAGCTGATCGCCAATTGGAGGTAACTGTTGCTCTTGCTCAGTAGAAGGTTGTACTGACACTGGAATAGAAGAATCAACAGCAGCCTTCTTCGATGCACGTATAGTTTGCTTCTTTGCCTTCCTCTTCTTAAGAAATCCAGGAGAAGTGAGCGTATAATCCTTATCATGATCGGATTCTTCATCATCACCTGTCTTCTTTATCTTTACAAACCGGGGATTCCCGCGTTTGTCAAAGACTTTCTTCAACCCTGGAGGAGGAGGATTATCATCATCAGAGGATGAACCATCACCATCAGGACCTCCTTCCTCTTCAGAAGATGAACTGCTTTCATCAATAAGCTTTCCCGGCTGATCAACCTTGCCCTTTCCTTTGTCAGTCGCAGCAGCAACACTTGACTGACCAACACCACCATCACCACCAGAAACAGCTTGAACATCAGGATCAACAGGTATATCCTGAACCTCTTCAGCAGCGACATTCACATCAACCTGAGCACTAGCTGCCGCACCAGAACTGCCAGCAGACCTTCTAGTGGCCTTGATTCCATGTTTAGCTGTGAGTTGCTCATCAGCCATAGCAGTCAATGTTGGTTCTTCATTGTCAGACACACTTCCTTCACGTCGCCATCTGTTGTTCTGTGGAGGCTCATACTCAGGAGCATCAAGATGACCAATCATTTTCCTATCTGGATGCGTTCCCGTGTAAACTCCCATAGACTTGAAGATTAGTAGTGTGCGTTCATTCATCGGATTCACTGGAAGCACATCTGCCTCGGCTTTAGCAAGATCAGGAATCTGATCGTCTATTAACATCTGCAGAAAGCGAGGATATAACCAAAACTTGGTGTTTGTACGCTGTTTATCAGACGGAAGTGGCCTCTGAGAGTTCTCCTTCAGATTGTTGAAAATATACCGAGAAATGTTGAGCGGCTTGTTCAGAATCAGCGCCGTAAACAATCCCGTCAGATCAATAGGAGACAAATCATACCCAGAGCGCTTGTTGCTTAGGCAATGAATGAGGATGTGCAGAAGAAACTTGTATTTAAGCGGCAGATATTTCTTGTTGATTTGATTGGTAAGGACGTTCTCGCTGTACTTGATCCTTAACAATAATCCACGCTGACATTGCAAGTCTATAGAGGTTGGATCTTCAGATTTATCACCAAGACGAAGACGTTCTCTGATAGAATTCTCAGTAATAACTACTGGCTTTTCAGCGACGATTGCCCTGATTACTTCCTGATTATCCACTGTTTCCACCCTAGCTGTACTCCAGAATGCTTTGATATGTGACTGATAGGCGACATGCTGTGTGGTAATAGCATAATTAATTCGCGCCCGGTGAAGATATTCCATAATGCCTGCAAATTCTGGACTGATGCCCCCTTCTGGTTGTAAATACGCCACCATATTATGTCTAGATTCAGACATAGCTTCCAGTTCCGATTTCACTTTCTTGGTGGGTTTGGCCCGTTCCTTCTTAACTTTTGGTGCCATTTCTGCACATCACAATTGCACGTAATAAGCACGGGTCAAACAGTCAACATTGAGTTTCACACTTAGAAAAATTTTTAATTTCTTGAAAATTTCCTAAGTGTTGAAACTATCGAAGGGTACACTATATCCATCGAAGGATGAAATGCTATCCCGAAAGATGAAAATCAGTTCGAAGGATGACAAATGGTTTGAAGGATGATGATCAGTTCGAAGGATGATGATCACTTTCGAAAGATGTTGATCCAGCTCGAAAGATGCTGTTTATCTTGAAAGATGTTCACCTTCTCGAAGGATCATCTTTCGAATGAACAAGAAATTTTGAAAGATGTCTTGATCTTTCGAAGGGTAATCAATCGAAGGATGATCTTTCAAGATATTTACCATCTTTCGAGATTCACCTCGAAGGATGCTGTTTAGCACATCTCTCGAGGTGATGACTCATCATCTTCCTTCGATCTGATCCGGTGACTGTTCATCGGTTGAAATTTCCGGTGGGTTTTCCGGTGATTTTAATTGTTTTTCCGGCGATTTGTTACGCACTTTATTCAAGTGAGTTTTATGTCAAACAAGACTAACATCATCACCATTTCGAAACATCAACTATTTTAAACCAAACCAGATCCTGATCACAAACCAAGCACTTCAACTTTACCCAAACCCTAACCTCCCCTGTTTTAACCCACCAAAACATTCAGTCAACAAAGTTCAGTCTAAACAAACATAACAAGCACAATCCGATACAAGATAATCAGATGGTTATAAACATTATCACTAAATCAAAAACAAGAACATAACATTCAGATTAAAGGAAGAACATCATTATATAATGAGAATGATCAATGACATGCTTATGATGATTTAGTTTTGATGTTTGTTAACGGATTAAAACAATCATCCTACCAAGCGTGTTATGAGAATACTGATGAACAAACAAGTGATTTTGAAAATTTTGGGCAGAGGTTCGAGAGGGTTTTGAGAGAATTTTGAAACTGTTAAGGATGAATGATGAAGAAGACACCTTTTTATATACCACCTTGAAAGTCGAACCGTCTCGAAAGACTCGAACCTACTCGAAAGATGAACAGTTGTCACGAAGGATAACTGATTTGTTCGAAGGATCCATATATGGTTCGAAAGATCCAGATATTTGAAGGATCTGGATCGAAGGTTCCCAGATATTTATGAATTCTTCGAAAGATATCCTTCGATATAAAGCCATCTTTCAAAAAGTTTGGTCAACTCGAAGGATCACTTGGTCAAATCTTTCGTTGACCAAGCATCTTTCGATGGAGACTGTTGACTTTCAAAGACTTTCTTTGACCATCTGATCTTTCGAGGGCCATTGCTTCCTCGAAGGATCAGATTTCCACCAACACTTGGATTTTTGGGGAATTTCCAATTTAACCCTTCAAATTTTGAGGTTTTTCATGAAAGACCATTTTGAAAAGTTGTCCGTTATGAAGTTTAGCAAGGTTAATTTTATGAAGTAATTCGGCTTGTCAGGTATCGGATCGAGCACCAACATCATTCAATCAAAAATAAAGTTAAGATGAAAATCTTTTTGGATTTTGAAGTTTGATAAAAATAAAAGGCAACAATTTTAAAATCCTTTGAATGTTATCAAACGACATCACCGCTAATGTCGTGCTGATATGCACCAAACGACAAAAACTGTTTAAAATTAAAGCAGTAAATTAAGCAGAAAGTAAATATGTACAAACACAACAATATTTTTGCGAGTTTCTGGCGAAGAGAATCATATCAGCTTGCGGTCTTTTGTCAAAACACACTTCCTTTTTAAAATTCTTTTACAGAAGCGGATAAGTATTCTACCACAATTACCGATATTGTTGTCCACTTAAACTCAACGATCAGGTGTAATCATAATACAATGAGATACGTTTAAGGTATGATTTATACTTACCGACCGGTGTTCATCCACTCACGACACATTCCCGTATCAAGGTATGCACGAGAATTCATCATACTGGGGAGTATACCGTTTATCATCCGTTTTTGACGTATATATATACAATGTGAACAAGTCACTTATTTGAGTTTGAAAACAAGCCCTATGTGATAGAATCACTTATTGATGAGGAACTTGATTTTCGATGCATGAGGGCACAGGAGCAAGTCCGTGAACAGGTCAGTACTTCCGTACAGCAGAGAGACGAACTTGACTCCCGGATAAATGTGATATTTTATCACTTATTTGATTTGGACATGTGATTGTTGATCACTTATTGAGGTCGAATGCAGTATGAGATATGTACACGTATGTATGGTATCATGGAAGAACTTAGACTTTGTCTTTTATAGAAACAACCATGATACCCAGATGATAAACAGCATAAACCCCGAATATCTCAGAACCTCGGCAATCTATCAAACGAAATTTCGGTACCAAGACCATATGCCAATGAACGGTTCCCACGCGGTTTTCAGTCTGTTATGTTTATATCTCCTGCATACTTTAAAATGATCGTGAGTCTACCGGTACATCATTAGTAGAGCTACTTATCATTTTCTTTTTCTTTTGATTTCTGGAAACATGTTTCAACCGACCTCTGATGTAATATCACTTTCTCTTATATTGCCAAGAAACTCATTTTTGTTTTTCTATTGTTTTTGTGTTTTTCTGAATTTTCTCCCCCTTAAATGCAGAAAGTAAATAAATTAAAGACATATTTTTGTATTTTTGTGGTTTTTTAATGTTTTTGTATTTTTCTTGAAACTTTCTCCCCCTAAAATTCAAAAATAAAGAAAATGAAAAATATTTTTGGATTTTTGGTTTTTAGAAAAATATTTACAAAAACGATTTCCTGATGTCGGTTACTCTTGCTTCACCTTAATGCCGTTTACCAAAAGTAAATAATCAAATCTTGATTTATCAAATGCTTTGGTAAAAAGGTCGGCACGTTGGTGGTCGGTATGAATATGAACCACATCGATAAGTCTCTTTTCAAAGCAATCACGTATGAAGTGATATTTAATATCGATGTGCTTCGTTTTCGAGTGCTGTACAGGATTTCTAGTGATCTGTAAGGCAGCCTCATTATCAACATAAATAGGAGTAGTTAGGAATTCAAAACCGTAGTCCCGCATCTGTTGTTGGATCCATAGAACCTGGGAGCAGCAACTAGACGCAGCAATGTATTCTGCTTCACATGTAGACGTAGCCACACATGTCTGCTTCTTGCATTGCCAAGTGACTAGGCGATTACCTAAGAACTGACATCCTGCTGTAGTTGATTTTCCATCTTTCTTGCAGCCGCCGAAATCAGAATCACTGAAAGCTTTAAGATCGAAGTTATCATCCTTAGGATACCATAACCCGGTGTCAGGGTAAGTCTTCAGATAACGAAAGATCCTTTTGACAGCAGCATAGTGAGAGACCTTCGGATTCGCTTGATACCTAGCGAGAAGACAAGTTGGATACATAATGTCGGGTCTTGATGCGGTGAGATACATTAAAGATCCAATCATAGCACGATAGAGCGAAGAATCCACAGCATCTCCTTCGTCATCCGGAGTAATTCCATGATTCTGAGGAAGAGGAGTAGAAATTGGCTTCGAATCGGACATCTGGAACCGGCTCAAGATGTCCCCGACGTACTTGGTTTGATGAATAAAAATTCCAGATTCGGATTGATTTACTTGCAAACCCAAGAAGAACGTCATTTCACCCATCGCACTCATCTCGAATCGATCTTGCATCACCTTTTCAAATTCTTTACACAACTTATCATCGGTAGAACCAAAGATAATGTCGTCGACATACACTTGTACCAACAGAAGATCTTCACCATTCTCTTTGATGAAGAGGGTACAGTCGATCAAACCCCGTCTAAAACCATTGCTGAGCAGATAGGTAGACAACGTTTCATACCAAGCCCGAGGTGCTTGATGAAGACCATATAACGCCTTGTTTAGAAGTAAAACCCTGTCAGGATGTAATGGATCTTCAAACCCCGGTGGTTGCTCGACATATACTTCCTCCTCGACTACTCCGTGTAGAAAAGCACTTTTGACATCCATCTGGTACACCTTAAATTTCTTGAAAGATGCATAGGCTAGAAAGATTCTAATAGCCTCCAGACGAGCAACAGGAGCATACACTTCATTGTAGTCAATGCCTTCAATCTGACTAAAGCCTTGGACAACCAACCTTGCTTTGTTTCGGACAACAATCCCACGGTCGTCCTTTTTGCACTTGAACACCCAGCGAGTTCCGATCTTTTTGTAGTTATCGGGCCTATCAACCAATTTCCATACGCCCAATTTCTCAAACTGCTGAAGTTCTTCTTGCATTGCTTCCACCCAGGAATCATCCTTCAATGCCTCTTTCCAAGATTTAGGTTCTTCTTGGCTAACGTAGCAGGCAAAGGACCATTGATTCTGTTGTCCCGATTCTCGTATCTCAGCATACAAGCCAGCATTTTCGTTGTTTCTGATTTGATTTCTTGTCCTTACACCACTGAGAACATCACCTATTATATTCTGCTGAGGATGAATGTTATGAATTCGGGTTTCAGTAACTTGAGGAACTTCAACATTTGACCTCAAGTTAGTGATATTTAAATTCCCGATATCATTCTGAAGCTGGTGAGTTGTAGAAGATGATGCATTTTCTTCTTGGATAATTGGCGCAGACACTGGATCCGTTGCTTCTGAAGTACCTTGAACCGGACGCAGTGCTTCACCATCATTTGCATCAACATACTCCTCATCTTCCGATGACAAATTGTAATCGACAGCATCATTAAACACCTCATTTGAAACGAGATTGTTGACAGAAGAAGACGCTTGTGAGTCAACAATGATTGGACGAGCTAACTGAGAGCCAGTCGCATTCTCGCTTTCAGACAACATTTGAGCAATTGCATTATCATCATCAAATGTAGGCAGATTGAATGAGTCGAAAAGACCATCATAATCGAACATCCATGGTTCACCAGAAGGCTTCGGAGGATTAGAATATCTTTGGACTCTTACTTCACCCCATTCTTCAATCCTTTTGGTAGTCAGGTTCCATACTCGCAGATTAGGAGTAGCATACCCAAGGAAATAACCTTCGATAGCTTTGGCACCAAACTTCCCGTCAGGCTCAATCATGGTACATGGTGCACCAAAAGGTTCTAGATATTCCAAGTCAGGAGTCTTCTTGTGTAGGAGTTCGAAGCACGTTTTTCCATGTCTTTTCACTGTGAGAACCCTGTTTAACGTGTAGCAAGCTGAGGCAACAGCTTCAGTCCAGAATCGAACTGGAAGCTGAGACTCAACCAACATGGTTCTTGCAGTCTCTATTAAGGTTCTGTTCTTTCTTTCAGCGACTCCATTTTGTTGTGGCGTGTACCGAGAGCTGTATTCATGAAGGATTCCTTTTGCAGTGCAAAACTCATCCATAACCCTGTTTTTGAACTCGGTACCGTTGTCGCTTCGAATTCGCCTCACCTTTAGAATATACAGATTTTCCAACAGGGTGATCAAATTCTTCAGAATTTCTGGAGTCTCGCTCTTGTGGACCATGAAGTCAACCCATGAAAATCTTGAGTAGTCATCAGTAACTACCAAGCAGAAAACTTCTCCGTGCACACTCTTGTGTTTGACAGGGCCGAAAAGATCCATATGCAAACGCTCGAGTGGCATGTTGACAGTGTTAACCTTCTTCAATGGATGAGATTTCTTGGTCTGCTTTCCCTTTTGACACGGCACACAGACATCTTGAAGTTGAAAGTGTTTCACATTGACACCTCTCACCAAGTTGTTTTTGACAAGGTGATTCATTTTTCTGAGGTGAATATGACCCATTCGTCTGTGCCAAGAGATTGTCTCCTTTTCAGTGGCCTTTGAAACAAAGCAAGTAACTTGTTTGGAATTCGTTACTGCTTGGCTCATATCAAGGACATACAAATCATTCACCCTTGGAGCTGATAAGAGAATCCATTCTGGGGGGATCTTGAAACCTGGCTTCAGCACATAACAACCGGCATCATCAAAATGCACGGTGAACTTCTTGTCGCAGATTTGAGAAACACTCAAGAGATTGTGATCCAATTGCTTCACATAATTGATCTTGTCGAAACTCACAATCCCATTAGAGATCATTCCCTCGCCGGTGATATAACCTCCCTTATCTCCCGCAAACGCAACATATCCTCCTCTTATACTTCGCACATCGAAAAGAAGACGATAGTCGCCAGTCATGTGCCTGGAAGCCCCACTATCAACAATCCAATGACTATTAATAGTTCCTCCTGGAGCCGCCTGCACATGCAATTAACACATCAGTTTGAGAGGGGGACCCAAGCCTTTGTTGACTTGGGTCGTCCTTGATCATCAAGGAAAGTGATCTCAATCACTTGATGATTAGGAAATAAAACTTCTGGTGCTCCCCCTGACTTAATTACCTGTTTTTGTTTCCAAGCTTGTTTTTGTTTACCAGTATTTGAATTAATTGTTTTTGTATTTACTGGTTTTACACTTGTAGGTTTAGCTTGTACAGGTTTTTCATTCTTGACCTCTGATTTTAAGGCCTTCTCAATTACCTTTTTGTTCTTTTGTTTTTCTTTCTTTTCCTTTTCTTTCAAGACACGTGGGTCTTGTTTCGGGGAAACCGATTGTTTTTGGTAATTGGTTTCTTGAGGAGCACTTGTTTTTCCTTTCAATTTTTGCAAGTATGGGCAGTATCTTACAATGTGCCCAATTGTTCCACATTCAAAACACATTCTCCGCTCTACAAACCTCGGAGAAACGTGTTGATGACCAGATGAAGAACCAGATACTGAAGTTTGTGATCTAGATGTGCTTGAACCTAAGTCACATCCGTTTGTGTGTTGGGTATAATTGTTTTGCTCATTTCGTTTCAAAATTCTAACTTGTTTTACAAATTCATTGTTAGATTTGTTTTGAAATGTTTCAAGTTTGTCCGTACCCGTTGATTCAACAAACTTCACTATCGGTTTTTGTTTCTTAACAGGGGCTTTCCTGTTTTGCACCTTTTGAACCTTAGATTGTTCAACCTTAGATTGTGGAACTTTAGGTTGTGCAACCTTAGGTTGTGGAGCCTTAGACTGTTCAACTTTAGGTTGTTGAACCCTTGGTTGTTCAGTCTTAGGCGACTGAGCTTTTGGTGCTTGAACATTCTTGTTCTGAGCCCTCTTTTCTTGTACCTGGCCCTTACCCTTTCCAGAATTCACCTGTTGTTTTCGCTCAACTGGCAGTTTTTGGTTTCCACATTGTTTTCTAATTTGTTCACGTGGAACTGGTTCACATTGAGTGACAGTGACTTTGTTACCTTTGTTTCCCAAAAACTTATCAGTTCGTCCTTCAAAAATTTTCTCAATTAAATCTTGATTTACATTTTTGATTGGAAAATCTCTGTCAGAATAAATTTTGCTGTCTCCCTTGAGCGTATACAACAAGTTATTCTTTTCACTGCTAGGTACACTGGGCTTCATTGCCTTTGGTGTTTCAGCCTTACTCGGTTTCACTGGTGGATCACACAAGATGTGATTCTCAATTGGAATGTCTGATGTAACCGAGTTAGACTGTGGCTTCACAATTTCTTCAGATTCATCGTCTGAAGAGTCAGCATCCTCAATGATGGGAGGACTCTGTTCCTTTTCACACGATGAATTTTCCACATTCTCAGAAGCTGATTGTTCCGAGGAAGATGTACCAGTTTTGAACCCGAGGCCTGCAGCAAAGTCATCTCGCGCAAGTGGCACAGTAGGTTCAAAACGGGGCATATCCTCGTCATCAGGCTGTTTTGAATAATTGTGGCTCATTGGGGGAGGACATTTTTTGTATCCAATACAGTTTTTATCCCCCTTTTCCTTCTGAACACTGATGATGTGATCCAAAACAAAGCGAGAATTGGAATAACTATCCAATTTCTGCTTGATTGCATCACACTCGCATCGAGCTGTAGCTAACTCCACCATTTGTTTCTCAATTGTGTCAATTAAGTTATTATTAGCATGTTGTTTTCTCAAAACAGCCTTTTGTAATTCAGAAACATCATGTTTTAATGACTTAATTGTTTCTTTAAATTCTTTTTCATTTTTGGTTAAAAAGAAGTTAGCTTCAGATGCTTTGGCAAGATCAACAATCAGTTCTTGATTGTGTTTTTGTGTGATTTCAAACAGACTTTCCTTTTCTGCATATTCTAGACATTTAGCACATTCAACAACAGCAGAAACAGAGTCAGGTTTAGAATCACATACCTGTGAAGTTTGTCCTTCAACATGAGCCATGAAGGCTGTAAGAAAAGAGAAAGATCCGTCTTCAGAGAAAAATTGAGAAAGCTTCTCAGAAGTTCCAGCAGCTTTCTGGCACAGAATAGACTTTCTCTTGCATAAAGCTTCAGCATCAGCCAATAATTCATCAACCTCCAGATCTAAAGCCTCACTTGATATATCACCAGTATCAAGTGATTCACCATCAACACTTCCACTGTAACCCGAGCTATCTTCATCTTCAGAAGATTCACCAGCAGACACGGGTTCTTCAACCTTTTCAACTACTTTGGCATAACAAGCTGTGCCACCATTACCTCCATTACCTCCTTCTCCAAGCTGAACACTCCAGTTACAAATCTCATCAGCTTGAACAACTAATCCTCTGTGGGGATTAGAGTTTGAGGATCCAGAAGTATTTCCTCCCACGGGAACTAATTGTCTGTCAGAATTGTTCTGTTGTTGCTGAGGCTGTCTTTGATTCCTGAAAGGATTCTGATTGCCTTGCTTGGGTGGCTTCTGACATTCCCGTTTGAAATGACCCTTTTCACCACAGTTGAAGCAGGTGACAGCATTTTTATCAAAACCATACTTGGTGTTGTTATTGCTTTCCAAGCTGGTTCTCCCCGTTCTTTCCATAAACTCTTTAGCTCTACGGATAGCACTAGCAAGAGCCCACTTTATATCCATCATCTCAAACTCTTCTTTATCAACCTGCTGATAATCTTCGTTGGTTAGGTTGATATTTCCAATCTGACCCGCAACCAACCCACAGTAGGCGCTAACCAAGGTGTTCAACATCTCCATATGTTCCTTGGCTATCTCAACACTGACTTTTGAAAAATTGGAAGTATCCAATCTGACAGTGTTCGGATTGGAAGTAGCTTGAAAGCTTGAAGAACTTCCATAAAATCCCTGCTGTTGTGGTTGTTGCTGTTGAGCTCTGTTAGGATCCAGGAAAGGCGGTGGAGTGAATTGTTGAGCTGTCTGCTGTTGTTGTTGTTGAGATGAAGAATCTGGTCTTGAATACATCATTGTGTATGCTGAAGGATCAAATTGATTTGCTGTTGGAGGTCCGGTGTTGGAGATGAACGCTGTTTGAAGCTTAGCATGCTGAGAAGCTGGCTTTTCTCCAGTAATACCACCTGCAATCCCAAAATACATCTCGGGATTCTGAGGAGTGGTTGTTCTTTTCGCCTTGAGCTTTTCTTCAACATCTTTGTTTTCCAATTTCTGGATTAGCTCATAAATGGTAACTGTATCCAGAACACCGTTTTCCTTGAGAATCTCAAGATAACTGCTCCACTTTGCTGGTAAGGCATCAGCAAATCTCCTCACCATATCTTGTGGAGTGGCAGAGACTTTGAAGGCAAACATTTCACTCAACAGATGGTGATATCTTGTAGACAATTCTGATAGACCTTCATTCTCCATGCAGGTAAAACCTTCAAACTCTTTCTTTAGCAACTCCTGCTTGATCTTTCTTGATTGAGCATTTCCTTCACACCTTAACGTGAGCATATCCCACAAACTTTTGGTAGTCGTACAGTAGACGAATTGGTGGTATATATCTCTGTGAAGAGCCTGCGTGAGAATCATAAATGCTTTCTTTTCCAATTCAAACTTCTTCTTATCTTCATCAGACAGTGTGCTGTAAGTTTCTGGATTTGATCCTGCAACTTCCAACTCATTTTCAAATGAAGTGAAGAAACACATCCATAAGTCTTGACCTTGCCCCTGAACATAAGTTCTCAACCTTTCTTTCCACCATCCCCAATCATTGATGTGATTAAGCTTTGGCGGTTTCGTGCTTGTACCAGTTTCACTATCGTTCTGCATCATTGCTTGAATGCTGTTGCTTTGATTAGTGACCAATGCCCATTGATTTGCAGTTATCATTGCAGCTTGAGTTGGGGCAATAGCCTGCATCCATGCAGTTTTGTTGAACTCTGGCGCAGATTGCGTGGTTGATGATTGCGTAGATGATGACTGTGGAGTCAAAGTTGTCGTAGTCCACGCAGAAGGATCCCATTGACCATTTGTTCCCATTTTATAATTAATATATTAGGTGAAAATAAATTTAGAAAATTGATTTTCACAAACTATATTAAAACTTGAAAAATGACAACAGCCGAAGGATAAGGATCGAAAGACCTGAAATCACAAACTGTTAAATTCAAACAGATAAGACTCGAAAGATGGCCCGAAAGATAACACTGTTCGAAAGATCAACAGTATTCGAAAGACTACTGTTGAGTTTTCGAACAACAACTTCGAAAGATTCCCCTACTCGAAGGATCCTTATCTTTCGAAGACAAACAGTAACTCGAATGATGGATCTTTCGAGAAGATTCCTTGACTCGAAAGATGGCACACTGACTTCGAAGGATTGTTCGAAGGATAGTTATCTTTCGAATCTCCTGAATCGAAAGATGATCTGTCGAGCTCGAAAGATATCTTTCGAACACACTCTGACACACTGACACAAGGTTGACTGAAAAGTGACAGGTTGATGTGGTTGGTGAACCACCTTTCGGCAGAAAGGATGTTCTGCACAAACTTTTCACCAACTTTCACCAACTTTGAAAATTTTGCCAAAAAGGGAAGCTTCTTATCCACACCTAGCAACCGGAATATGACCGGAATATTTGCCGGAAAATAGCAAACCTTTCAAGACAAAATTTTAAGTTACCCAATCCTTCCCACACAACACCCGGTTAGTTTAAAACACGTTTTTAAGGCTAGAAAGTCAAGAAACACACTAAAAACGGGAGTTAAACCAAGAAAACTTTTGTCCAAACACAAACCAAGGTCTTGCACAAACCCGGTTTAACAAGGAAAAGAGCCACGGCTCTGATACCACTTGTAGGTCCCTCGGAGGTTGAGGTTTAACCTATTCCTTGTTATGTTCAACACTCTAGCAAGTGCGGAATCCAAGCTAGAGTGCAACCGGAGTTTAGATGAAAGCAAAGATTACAAAGAGAAAGATAGACACACAAGATATCAAAGTTTTCTCTTGTATTTCAGTGGACACGGTTACAGACCTTGACCAAACTGAAATGCTCTCTATTACAGACCTGGGTTTCACACACAAAAGCTCTCTACACCTTGAACAACCTTACACAGAACTTGTAGAACTTATTGTAAAGTGAAACCCTCATGGGTATATATATACCCATACTAGACTGACATGCACGAAGGATAAATGTTCTGGTCGAAGGATCATCTATCGACCAGAAGTATCTTCGAAAGACTTCGAAGGATCTCAACATACCTCGAAGGATAGTATATCCTTCGAGGTCCATCAATATCCATCGAACCATAATCTTTCGAGGACATCTAGGTCATCGAAGGATACTATTCAACCTTCGATGACATCCTTCGAAGCATGACATCTTTCAAACACTAAGTGTTGAACTTAAAACACTAAGTGTTGATGTTTGGCCAAGTCAAACCAGGAGGATGGTTGACTTGGTCAAACACATATTACAACACATAAACAACATACAAAAGACGTAAACACAACCGACAAAAGACATCGTTTTATACATTACAAAATATAGACAAAGTACAGACACAAAGTGCACCAACACATACCGACGATAATTGTAGAATTACAAATACTCAATCACTGTTAATTATAATGTAAAAACAATTGAGGTTTTGTAAAAACAGTTTACAAAAAGGTTTCACAAAAAGAGGATTACTCACATTATTAATTTAGGTATTTACTTGTGACTTCCTGGTTATAATCTATTAATTTAAACAATGCACACGTGTTAGTATAATAACCCATTTTACATTAGTTATACCCTCCCCAAGACAGAACTCCAACGACTGAGTCAGACAAGGCCTTGACATGCGTTACGGAGCACTAGATCAATCAGGCAGTGTATCTAATACGTAACCGGGGGTTATAATACTTACAACGAGGCAGAGCTTCGCTATTTTAGTGGGTATTATGCCCAAAAATTACTTTAGCTATTAGAGAAATTGAGAGAGATCGAAGATTTGAACGAATTGGAAGTGAAGCCGATGGCCTCCATTTATAGGGCTGTTCGTTCACTCTGTCGCGCCCCAAGAGAGCCTCTAGGGTAGGCCCTAGCTTGGCTGACTCAAGGGGTAGCTTCGACACATGTCACGACACGTAGCGGCAGGGGGTGCGGGCAGGTGGCCAGCTGCTGCGGCCCGCAAGGGCCCAATAAACATGATTTTATTTGATTTTTGTTAAATTTAAGGTATTTCGGGGCCGTTTTTCGTATACGGGGTGTATTTTAGGGCGTATAGGGGTGTTATAAGTATTTTAGGAGGGTTGTTATTCAAGCCAATGCCTTAGACACTAAAGCTGTCACAATTTGTTATGTTGTGATGTGTAGACGTTTGACATTTTAGGCAAACGACTAACTATAATAAAGTGTTTTTATTCACACATGTTTGTTTTTTGTTGGGAAGGTGAACCATTCATGTGTAAAAATTCTACCTTATTACGCTTCGTATAGATATTAGATGACACAAAACGAACCATTCATGTGTAAATGTTTCAAAATCGCCATCGGTAATATATTTATATCTGGCTTATAGTAATTTTTACTATGCTTTTCCATAGTGATACTAAAGAAGTGGTGAATGAAGGCGAGAAAACAGGGGTTCAAACATGAATATTTGCGTGACTTAGCATTTGGTGTAGAAAGAGACAAGGCAGAGAAGGCAACAATAGACGGTTAGAAGAGGTGGTCAGCTCTTTATAAAGTAGTCGAATGTATGCAGCCCTCTTTGGTAATTATATATATTACTTAATTAATTTATATAGAATTTAATAAAATCACTACATAATCATATTCTTAAAACGCCATGTGATCGTCTCCAGGTCTATCGGTGATGGGAAAGTTGGGTCGAAGATAATTGATTGATCGGGACCATACTCAGATTTAGGATATACTCGCTGCTCCAGCTATCAGAATTTGTGGAAATTTTGGGGCTTACATTAGTAATTACTGGATACATTTGGTGTAGTGTGTCATGTAAGAACATTGGATGTATAGTTGTTTACGTCGGATGTTTTTGTGTTATTTGATGTTTTGGTTTGGCTGTTTATCATGAGGAACATTGGATGTGTGGTTACATTTTAATGGAATGGCAACATGTATATATGGTTACATTTTTATATAATAACGATAACAAAATGGCGGCAAAAAGTGACAAAACGGTGGCAAAAGGTGACAAAAACGGTAGCAAAACGGTGACAAATTAGCGGTACCAAAACTGGTCGCAAAAAGTAGAATGGTAGCAAATAGGTGGCAATAGGGCAATTGCCACGTGTGCTTTTACTACCGAGTTTTTTGTGGCAAAAAAATAGCAAAAGGGCAATTGCCACCGTTTTACGACCGAAAACGCGGTCACAAAAGGCCTATTTTGTAGTAGTGAAAGAGCTAAAGATAGTGGAAGGTAAATTCTCAAAATGGAGAGCAAGATGCTATATATTACTTCAAAAAAGAACCTTTAAAAAGTTTAATCTTCAAATTCTCAATTTCCGAAAACGTTGTATATATCTTGATGCTTATTGTTGTAAATCCAACATGCTTATTTTTTTTTATATTGACATGGATAAGATTTATTATAAATGTGCTATTTGTAATAAAAAAAAATCAAAAGATTTAAGAATAAATGAAAGATGTTTGAAAAAGATTATGGGAGATCTATCATTTATTGTGTAAGAGAATATATGGTGGGGTGTTTACAAGCACAAAGTCTCTATTATAACATCCTCTTGTCCTTGGTTCCACAACTAGAATCCTATTTTCAATCACAGGACCTTCACCCTTTTTTTTTAACCAGAGCATCACTAACACTTGATGGGGAACATGTTTATCCTCAACATTAGGTTGTTTGGCTAATTCTGTTTATTCACAAACTATGCCATTAATGTGCCGTTACATCTAATTCATATGGTGATCATAGTATGTGCCATTAATGTATGGGTATGCCAAAATTATATATCTTTATCAAAATATGTGTTGCAATTATTTATTTTTGCTAAAAAATATTTAGTGATGACACTTTTCGTGATTATAAATTACCGGTATAGGTACGTTGGAGTTTTCTGACTATTTTTGTTGTAGGAAATATAAAAGTGAACACAATTAGGTTTGAGAACTAGACTAGCTGGTATGTTGAACTGATTAAGCCAAAAACGAGGGTTAGGTGGTCGTTTAGGGACAGATGAACAGGATCACAACGAACTAGCTGGTTTTTCAAGGAATATGTTTTTATAACTAATATATAAAGTTTTTATCTTTCTATATATGTATATATTTTGTAAAATATATTTTTGAGTCTTATCTAATGGACGTGACATGCCATGTTTTCAAAAAGAAATTCATGTTCACTGATCGCATTGTAATAATCTTCCCACTTTTATCATTTACAACTATTTAATGTGTAAAATGTTTTAAGCTTTATGTATATTTAAATATATTAATTATGTTAATTTATCTGAAAGTATAACACGTAGATATAAAACTATAAAATATAATCATACAGCTGTGATTTTGTTTTCCAATAATACAAATAACGCGAGTATATAAAAATTAATTAACAGGATATGATTATGATGGAAAAGGAAATATTAAGATATGATTATAAAGCATTAAGTAAGTTATTTAATTAAAAAAAGTTAATCATACATATCTTCATGTT
Organism: Helianthus annuus; assembly: GCF_002127325.2. Taxonomy (NCBI): domain Eukaryota; kingdom Viridiplantae; phylum Streptophyta; class Magnoliopsida; order Asterales; family Asteraceae; genus Helianthus; species Helianthus annuus. The sequence continues at coordinate 74,511,573 of NC_035445.2, forward strand.
TCACAACTAAACTGGAATATCTATCTCGAGCTCATACGTACAATATTAATTTGAGATAAGTTTGGATCACAATTTCCTTTGGAACAAAATGATATTTTCAGATAAAATTTGTTTTCTTTATGTATTATGAGTAGATTATAAAGACTCAAAAGAGTACTCAGCTTCAAGGAAATCGTACAAATATTGTTCTTGATTGTTTTCAAAGCTGAGTTGCCTTTGGGACTGATGAATTCTTCCTGCTTGTCAGCACATGCATTCTGCTTTCCACTACAAAATCCACTTTGGCCCTCTAAATCTTACCCCACCCCCACCCCTCCTCTCTCTCCTTCACCATTTCAGTAATCAAGTTTCAAAGTTTCAATATATTTGATCCTGAAGTTAAATCTTTATGTTAACCATGAGAGCTGGTGGTTTCACTATCCAACAAGCTTTAAGTTCAGATGCAGCAAGCATTATAAAACAATCTGTCACACTAGCACACCGCCGTGGTCATGCTCAGGTGACCCCTCTTCATGTTGCTAACACCATGCTCTCCTCCGCCACCGGCCTCCTTCGAACCGCCTGCGTCCAGTCGCAATCAAACTCGCACCCTCTTCAGTGTAAAGCTCTCGAGCTTTGCTTTAATGTCGCCTTAAATCGTCTACCAACATCCTCATCTAGCCCTATGCTAAACCCTAATCACTCATCACAACACCCCTCTATTTCAAACGCTCTAGTTGCGGCTTTCAAGCGCGCACAAGCTCACCAGCGGCGTGGATCGATTGAAAACCAGCAGCAACCGTTGCTCGCTGTAAAGATTGAGCTTGAACAGCTTATAATATCTATTCTAGATGATCCAAGTGTTAGTAGAGTGATGCGAGAAGCCGGATTTTCGAGTACACAAGTGAAAAAGAATATAGAACAACTTGTTTCTTTAGCTTTGTCATCTCATCAGACACATCCTCCTATTGTTTCAAAAGGGTGCACAAAAGAAAATAGTACTGCAAATAGACTTCATAATGATCAAGTTAAGGTGATGAATGAGGATGTGGTGTGTGTAATCGAACATCTTTTAAACGAGAAGCGATCGCGAAGTCTTGTGGTTGTAGGTGAGAGTGTTGCTACCATTGAAGGAGTTGTAGGAAAAGTGATGGAGAAGGTTAATAAAAGAGAAGTTCCTGAAGCTTTAAAAGGTGTTAAGTTTATAAGTCTTCCTCTATTCTCTTTTGGCCAACTATCTAGAGGAGATGTAGAAAAAAGACTTGGAGAATTAAGGAGTCTAGTTAAAGGGTTTGTGCAAAGGGGGGTTGTTCTTTACTTAGGGGATCTTAAGTGGATTACTGAGTTTAGGATGAATTCATTGAGCCATGGAAGGGGATACTATTGTCCGATTGAACACTTGATTTTCGAGTTGGGACGATTAGTTTGCGATATAAGCGACGAGATTAGCGTGAAGCTTAGGGTAATGGCAATATCATCTTTTCAAACATTCATGAAGTGTAGAAGTGGAAACCCTTCATTAGAAGTCACTTGGAAGCTTCATCCTCTTACGATACCCGCTGGAAGCTTGAGCTTGAGTCTTGTTCCACAAAGGTATAGCTCGTTGTCATGTCGTGTTAACGAGTCATTGAAGCAATATATGAACTTTCTTTTTTGAACTTTATTTCGTAGTTCAAGAAAATTTATGCAATTTATCAATCCCTTTAATCATTTCTCATGCTTTTTTTTCTATGCTTTGAATAAGTATTCCTATGAAGTTCATTTAGGTATCAACTTTCTTTTTTTCCTTTATGCTTTTCTCTCTTATCATATCATTTGTAAAGTGACATTGATCTTAGTTCTATACAAAATAAAAATGACTTTCTGACCCCTAGATTAAAGTATACGCATATACCATGTCTCCAATAATTTAGCCTTCATCATATGACCATTTTTAGTTCTTGCAGTGATATCCAAAGTGAGTGTGGAAGCCAGATTATGGGTGCAAATGGGGTTAGTCAAATGATGTGCGAAAGTGGAGAGGAGAAGCATGTTACAAGTTGTGTCGATTACTCGGTAGATTTGGAGAGTAAAGCTAAAAGCCCAAAATCCTCAAGCTTCCCGGCATGGCTGTCTGATAAGAAAGCAATAGTCAATAATCAAAATCAGGTAAACCAACGAACATATTACCCAGTAAAATTCCACTCATAAAGTAGACAGGGTGTCCCATAGTCACCTAATTCGTGGTTCGCTCCGGTTCGGGTACGCGGTTCGGGTTCGCGATTCGCTAGATGGCACGAATTCGGTACGGACGGGGGTATGTTCATTTCGGTACGATCCGGTACGCTATTCCGGTACGGTGTACCATTTATAATGTTCATTTTATATTTTTTGTGTACAAACTTATAAGTTTGAAGACCAAATGTAAACTAGTGAAGATAGAGGGGGTTAAATGTTAAAATAAAACAACTAGTTATACACTTTATATGTAAAAATTTAAAGCTTTACATACTAAATGTAAAGTAGTAAAAGATAGAGGGGTTAAATGTTAAAAATTTCTAAACTTATTTAAACCTAAAGTTGAAACCCTACGTACAACCGCTATTCTCCTTCTTTCCTGCTGATATTGCAGCACCAGAACCAGGATTGCCAAGTTACGAACAGCTCTGGAAACAAGAATTGGAACGATCCAAATTAACGAATTGAAACGACGAATCAAACCTTAAATTCGCGAATTGATAGCGAATTGGTCCGTATACGAATTCCGTACCATACGAAACGTACCAATTCGAAATTCGTGCTATTTTGGGCGAATTCTGTGACTATGGGGTGTCCGGGGAGGGTGAGATGAACCTTTCCTCTATCCCATAACTATTATCTCTACTTTTTACACTTTAAAGTTACATGATACTATACATTTTTTTTACTTGGATAATGGTAGTATATAATCTAATATTATTCATATCTACTAAATTCAGGAATGTGGTTTAGCAAAAGATTTGTGCAAGAAACTGAACTCAATCTGCACTTCAGTTCACATAAACAATGAAAGAAGCTTATGTTTCTCTTCTGTTTCACCACCTTCACAAGCTTCTTGCTTTTCCTACAATCAAGAAAACCCTGATTCCAATAGAAACTCAAACGATGGACGAATTTTGGGTTCTACATCCCTAGAGAAAACCTTAGAACCATATAATCTTCATGATGAAGGAGAGCCCAGACAAAGGTTTCCATCAAACCCTGATTCCACCCCAAATTCAGCTTCTTCAAGTGATCTTGTGGAGATTGAATACATGCAAAAGTTTCGGGAGTTCAATGGGAAGAACTTGAAAGTTCTATGCAATGCATTAGAAGATAAGGTTCCATGGCAAAAGGATATTGTTCCTGATATCGTGGGTACGATATTAAAATGTAGATCAAGAATGATGAGAAGAAAAGAAAAGCAAAAGGACGATAAACCGAAAGAAGAAACCTGGTTTCTCTTCCAAGGAAGTAACTCATGGTTAAAAGAGAAGATTGCTAAGGAATTAGCTAAGATTGTTTTTGGATCGTATTCGAGTTTCACTACAATTGCTTTAAGCAAGTTCTCAACATCTCCAAGAGGGGAATCAACAGATGAAGTGCGAAATAAGAGGTTGAGAGATGAACAAAGTTGTAGTTATCTTGAAAGGTTAGCTGAAGCAGTGTATGTGAATCCTCATAGAGTTTTCTTTGTTGAGGATGTAGACCAAGTAGATTATTGCTCTCAAAAGGGGATCAAACGAGCTATAGAGAAAGGGAAACTAACACACTCGAATGGCGAAGAAGTTGGTTTTTGTGATGCGATAATCGTGTTGAATTGCGAAAGCTTTAGCTCGAGATCAAGAACATGTTCTCCATTAGTGAAGAAGGTACAAGAAGAAGAAAGCCCCAGTGTATCTTTAGATTTGAATATTTCCTTTGATGAAGGTGATGAGGAACATTCCATGTTCATGGATGATATAGGGTTACTTGAATCTGTAGACAAATGTATCAATTTCAGCATTCAAGATTTGTCACTATAAATCTTGAATCTTGAACTTAATATCCTTCCTAATTGTCTCAAAGTTCAAGATTCAAGTTTTGTCATGTTTCATCCTATTGTGACTCATATGTATCTATTTGCATTTGGTCTAACATATATCTTTGTCTTCCTCCATAAAGGGTGGACACAGGTAAATAACAATTGATACCTCTAACTAGTTTTTTAGATAAACATGATAATGATGCTTAATAAAATTCATTTTAGGAAGAACACATTGCATTTTACAAAAAAAGGCTATAAACTTTCATGGAACTTGTGCATAAAGAGAAACACATGGCGATCAACATGTGCATATAAGATCAAGTCGGGCTCCACACAAATTATTTGTTTATAATTTACCACAAAGAGATATAAAGTATGATTTTAAAAAGTAGTTTAAAAGTAAAACAATAATAATTAGGTCTTTAGTTTAACCATAATATGGTTTGATAAACTTCAGCAGTTATTGCGACAACTTTTTAACGTCACAAGAAATTATATTAACATCATAAAAAGTAGCAAGTTATTGGTGGCAAGTCCAATCTACTTTATGGTCCTACCATATTCATCTTTACATGTAAATACTTTTTGGGCATTTTGGCTCATGATAATCATCTGATTAGAAACATTTACGTGCTATGTGAATATGAGAGACAAGGACTGTTTTGTTATTTTTGTATTCTGAATTAGCTAGGTTAAAATGGTTAGTAATGAAGATTTTATAAAGATTTTTCTAATTAACTCTGTTAAATTAAGAAACAGAATATGAATGTGAAATAAGAGAAGAGGAAAAGAATTTTAAACTTACAAAATTGTAACACGTATTTGTTACTTTTTTATTATGTATAGATTTTATATAGTTTTCAAATATAAAAAAAAGTTGTGAAAACTATAATGGTTTCTGTTAATATTTAAACCTGCCTTCATTGAGAACTATTAAGAACCGGAACAAATGTCACAATGATTTGGAAGAACTAATTAACACCGAGAACTAATTAACACCGACTCTGACTTTTGATAATCATAACAGAACTCAACACTACTAGAAAAAACACCTTTCTTGACATGCATTGCGTGTCATAAAAGGGTCTTTATGACACGCAAATGCGAGTCGTTGATTGAGGAGTCATAAAATTAACATGACATGCATTTGTGTGTCATGTTTTTATGACACACATTTAATGACACGCATTCATGACACACATTTAATGACACGCATTCATGACACACATTCATGACACTTATTTTATTACACCTTTTAATGACACACATTCATGACACTCATTTTATGACACTTTTTAATGACACACGTTCATGACAAGCATTTATGACACATACGTATGACATTCATTTACGCGTGTCATGCTTTTAATTGTATAAATTTTTTTATAAAATTACTAATTTGCCCTGAATACATGTATAATAACAAAAACAATAAATCTTTTTCATAAAACAAATACACATATATATATACCAAAACAATCCATTACATAATCATTTATTACAAATATTTTAACGTTAACAAAAAAAGAATTGTTTGTCAATACATAATCAACACCTAAAATACGATTTATAACTTAAAAATAGAGTTAACCGCATAAGTCGACCAATCTTCACGAATGCCATCCATATCCGCAGCCGAGTATTCTTCTACTCCTTTCCCAACCTGAGACAACAATTAAATAAAATAAATCTTAAAAATCAGAATTTAATCCTAATATGAATTTAAGCATTTGTTTGGATATATAAGTAATTATTTCTCTAATATACAGACTAAAATATGCCTAAACTTACATTATCATTGTCAAGTATTTCAACTCCTTCGTAAGCTATCTCCTTCATGAACTTCATCACATAGTAGCCGCATTCAGTACCTCCTGGCTGACGTGGACACTACCACAATTAAAAATATCAAGAAATGTGAACCCATTGCGATTTAAGTTTAAACTAAAGGGTTTCAATATTTACAATATCATTACAACCACAATTTACATAAGGGATTAAGTGCTTACCCTAGCGTTAATCCATATGAGTTTAACCCTTATGTTGGCACCACTTCCTGAAGCATATACGGCCATTGCCCTAAAAAAATCAAAATTATATCAAAGTATATTCCAAGTCTTTTATCATCCATTATGATAATTTGTATTACTTACGTATCAATAATTTCCTCAACTGCTCATCGACACTTCTAGGCCGTAAGGAATCAAGATAATAGCAAGTAGTTTTCAGGTTTAGTACTGCCAACTCCCAATGATTTCTTCAAAATCCAAAATCCAAAATTCAATCAAAATAAATTAAGATAATAGGTCTTTACGAATACTTATTTAAAAGGAAAATCAAACCCGGGATTGTAGGGCAATAGGATGATGTCATTGCCCTTTCTTTTATACAATCGATCTCCATCACTTGTTGAATGCCTTCTTAATAACCTTGTATGAGTGCATCTCTGCAAGTAGAGGCTCAGTCATGTAAACCCGTTGCAAAGCTTGCCTGAGTGTCTCCATTCAGCCACTAGCAGCCATCGTTGACATCATCAATCTAGATAAAGTTATGGTTTTGAATTCACATTTCAACAAGTAATAAATTAACATTTTTAGTACATAATTTACCTAGATCCTCCAATGTTGAAAACTCTGTTCTCCACTGGTACTCATAAAGATCGGCACCAAAAAAATAAATATACACAAAGAATTAGTTACAGGAAAGGGATTTCGTTGGAATGGTAAAATGCAACCATAAACCATGTTGAATAATGACAACGTATGTTACGAAAGTAGGTTAGTTAGTACAAAAATATAACTGGCAATCACTTCTACAACATCCCCATTAATAAAATATATAAGATAATAGGAAACAAGATTACCAGCTATTTTGTATATAAACCATCTTTTCTCAAACTTAAGCAATACATATACCCCAGTTAATTTGAGGCATAAGTGCCTGGCATTTCTTTTATAGTTCCATTTTAATTTAAATTATTCAATTTGGCAAAAGAATTCCAAACTAGTATGTATTTCTTTTCTTAATTAATAACAATAATTAACCTGGCACATCTTAGTCCTGAACGCGTTAATTTGGATATGAGCCCCTAAATTTTGTAAGCATAAATATACTAATATAAAATGTGGTTTTCTAAACATAAAAAAAAAATAAGACATTGCTTTTGGAAATGCTTAATAAATCAATTCATAGGAACTCTAAAATGTTAGATAACTAACTTGAATAAGAAGCTTTAAAATACAATCACATTTCAATGGTTCGTATCATCTTCATTATATTATGCAATTCTCTCACAGGCATATTATCGAACAGGTGTTGTGCATACTTCCTAAACAACTGATTTTATGTCCGGTTTTGTTTGATGAAACCAAATAAACACAAAATCAGACAAGAAACTTTGAAAATCCAACAATTGATGGTTAAACACACACTTTGATATGCAAAATAAAAAGTCACCTGATGGTATGATGTGAGACAGAGATGATCGTGAAATGAGTTGTTGCGAACCCAGACGATGGTGAAATGCAACGAATCATCCTACTTCAAATCGGAGATCACGGTAAGCTAATTAGATATTACAACATATATCAACTCACACAACAATTTAAAAAGGAAGCCACAGTAATCAAAAATGAAAACCAAGTTGATACCAGAGAAGAAACTGCCCTAAATTGTGGTGAATTAACACAGAGGGAAATGGAGAGCAATGTGGAGAAGACGATAGAGTTTAATCGGGTAGGAATAGACCAGATAGCCGATGGAATTGATCGATATGTGAATAGATGTAGGATTGTCAAATTTGGAGGGGCGGGAATACCATTTTCAAAGGAGGAAAACAAAACAAGGCCTAGTGGGAGATAAATTTAGGGGAAAATGAGAATTAGTCAATATAAAATTTATCACAATTTGACAATGAAAATATTAATAATTCAAATAATATAAATAAAATAAAAATTAAGAACTTTTTTTAAACCGTGAACTTTAAGTATTAGGTTACCACCTGTAATGACCCGTCACACCCAGCGGCACCTTTCAGATCTACGGTGTGGGCTACAATCGGAGATGCTTTATGATTTCTTGAGTCATCACAAAGTGAAAACTACCACAACAAACTCGAAAACACACTGGAAACATATGATTTTGCATCAAAACAACTGCATCCGATACAAAAACTGTCAAAAGATAAAACCCTAAAATCCTTGATCAGCCGCACACCCTTTCTCCCTCATCTGATCAGAACCCTCCGGTCGCCGGAGCACCCCCCGGCCGTCGTTCCTGCCGTCGTGCAGAACCACCTCCACCATCTTCAACCTCCAGTAACCTAACATCATCATTGACCTGTTATCCAGCAGAACACCGAAATCAATCTTCAGAAAAAATGAAAAAGGACGAGGGAAACAGAAAGAAGTGTTACCGGTAAAACAACTCGTCAGACTAAAAACCGTGTCGCCGTCGCCGGCGTGGCTCCGCTGTCTCCCCTGTCCCGGTCTCTCTCTCATCGTCGTCACTCTCTTTCTTCGCCGTCACTCACTCTCTCTCGCTCTCTCTCTCTCTCTCTCTCTCTCTCTCCGTTTCTTCGTCGTGCCACCACCAAACGGTGGTGGTGGTGGTGATCGGCCGGTACACAGATCAAAGGGAGGGGTGGTTTAGGGGTTTGCATGTGTGGTGAGGTACCAGAGAGTGAGAGAGGGTGTGTAAAGGAGGGTATTTATTTGCGGGTTTTTTAATTAAGAAAATGTTTTAATGAAATGTATTTGGACAAATATACCCCATGCACAAAAAGACAAAAATGGCATGTTGGAACAGTAAAAAATGAGAGTTTTTGAGATTTGGACTAAAATGGCAACAAAATGCAAACCACAGAGACCCAGATTTAAAAAGTTTGAGATTTGAACTAAAATGACAAAACTGCCCAAACCACAGAGACCAAAATGGGAGTTTACTCTTATATCTATCTTAAAATTCCAAAGTCAGTGGCTTTTAGACCCCGACCCTACACTTTTCACAATAAGACAAATCCACCTCAAACATTGCAAAATGACAGTTTTAACCCCTACTGCATAAAAATGATAAAGCGATCCCTCAACTTTGCGAAATACCATTTTAGCCCCTTCTTCATTTTACCAGCACCCCCATACTTTTAACGTTTGATATTTTTGACTCTTTTTGCTCTTCCTTTTACATTTTTTTACCCAAAGTACTACCACATTGCAATTTTAGTCCTTGGCTTTGCAAACATCAAAGTTTAATTCATCATGATTCTAATATTCCAACTTACACATGTATTATATATAATAGGCGTTTTTAATATATTATATTATGTTTTTTACTGATTTTTCATCACTTCTTTTTTAAAGAACTAATTTGTTTCCACTTTACCTGTTTCTAAAGTTTCGATTATGCCCTTTTATTCCTTTACTTGAAAATAACTTTTTTATGTGTGTATTTTTATGTATGTGTCGATATGAATTAGAGTTGATCTACATTTAGACAAAAACTTTTTTTGGAAAACGAGTCAGTGCAAGTATAATATGTTTTCTTTATATACCAAACCGAGCGTTGTTAAATATAATACATTTTTATTCGACTGTATAAATTTGAGTTACTCTGCGTTTCGTGCGCTTTCTATTTTTATAAAGCTATAATAAGTCCTTTTTGATTGTTGCGCATCAGTCGCGGGTCACATAACACTTGTTTTAATCCGTTCGTTGTTTGCAATGTACACGCGTCGCAATGCACAGTGGTCTATTTATTAGTTAAGTCTTACATGGGTAGATGATTATGTGTTAGAACATGATATTCAATAACAATTATCCGTATTTTTTTTTATATATTTGAAACATATAAATAAATTTTATTGAAACAACTAAAGTAAAATATAATGTATATAATATTGTAGTTCATATGCCTACACCGAGAAATTATTCAAAATAAACGAGTAATAATGGTTGCGATTTAAAAGTTATAATATTTAAAGTTAATAACAACTTAAATCTGTAAATAAAAATTAACATTTATTTTATTTTTTGGTTATGTTAATCATATTTATCTTTAAGAGATTTTTTGGAGGGAAAACAAAGAAAATAGAAAAGTCTTGAATGAATTTTTAGAGGGAAATTAAAAATTAAGGGAGAGACTTGTGTTTCTAAGAGACTCAAGTTCAATTCCTGCTTCTCCCCATTAGTTTTCAGCGGCACCTGGTGATGATGGGAGACTAGGCGAGTAGGCGGCGATCGCTAGTTCGATCCTTGAACTGAATGGGTTTTATCTCACCGCACTGTCGTGCCTTTGGGCGAGTGTTCACGGGCTTCTGCCCTAGGTGAGGGTTTTCCCCAGTTCGGAGACGGGTGTATCCCGATGTGGTGAATTTCGCCAGTAGCCCATTTGGAGGATTCGTTGACCGTTCAAAAAAAAAATAAAATAAACTAAACCGAATTATCGATTATTTTTTAGGGAAACTAGAAGGCATATTAAAATTATAACAGATAAAACATCCTTTTATTTTTCAATTTAAGGTATTCATACTTTAATCCTAACATTTATTTTCTTATAATTTTTTAAATATCAAAGATAACCAAAACAATAGTTGAAGTTTTCTGTTTACTATTTACAAATCAAAACCATCTATATCTTTTTGCCGTTTTTATTAAATAAAAAGAGATGCATTTATGTTTTAGTAATGTAATTTTTTAAGGAAAAGGTTATAAAATTTAGTTAATTCGTAACTTTTAATTAAAGTTGCATTAGATCTTTTAATACTACTTTTATTTTTTACGAATTTGAATTAAAGTCAAATGCAACACAACTGAAAAAGGTCCCATATAAAAAGTTGGATTTGCCATATTTTTTAGTAGTTGAATATCGATCAAATGTCCGCCGCAACGCGTGAGAAATTTCATTAATACATTTAGAGGGTGTTTGGGATTGCGTTTTGAAGTGATTATTTGATTATTGCGTTTGTAAAACATAAATAATAAAGTGTTTGGATGAAAACGTGATTATCTGCCTCCAAAACGCAGTTTTGGAGAATCATGTACCTACATGTTTTTTCAAAACGCAGTTTTGAAAACGCAAAATCTATTTTGAAAATGCATAATCTATTTTTAAAACACAACGCCAAACACCCCCTTAATTAATTTAGAAAATATAGTGTTTTTTATAACACCTAAAAGATGACACACAAAAAAGAGTGTCATAAATTTGTTGAATTTTGTAAACCATGACATTTTTTCTTGACACACGCTTTGAATTGTCATAAAATTGTCTAGTTTCCTTTTTATGAGGCTAAAAAGATGACACACAGAAAAAACGTCATAAATTTGTTGAATTTTGTAAACCATGACATTTTTTTCTTGACACACGCTTTGGAATGTCATAAAATATGGTCTTTTTTATTTTATGGCGCTAAAAAGGTGACACACAGAAAAGGGTGTCATAAATTTATTAAATTTTGTAAAACATGACATTTTTTTCTTGACACACGCTTCTGAATTGATCGGAGTGTCGTGCTCCGGTCAAAGATAATATTTATATGCCCAAATTACCCTTAACAATGTGTTAGTGGTAGTAAGGGGTCGATCCACGAAGAGTATGTGGTTTGTGTATGGATTTGACTGAATTATAAGAACTTGTCACTATTATGAAGCTTGCTAAAGTGTTTTTGTATTTTTGTTTAATAAAAAGATGTGAATTTGAACTACGGGAGATGAATTACTTAATTAACAACTACTACTTAATGATTGTAAGAAATTTTGATACGAGAACAATAATAATAAAAAGGAATCACACCCGGGTTCGGTAATTGCTAAACTAGGATTTCTACAAGTTTTAGTTTCAACTCAAATGCATTTGATTAACGGATTTAGTGTACCGTGACTTAGGTGCTACTAACTATCAACGCTCCAAAGAACGGACAAAAAGACACTTTGTAATCAACACAAGTAAATCCTAACAATGATAATGCACAATTACATATCACCGTTTCGTGAAGTCATAACTTTTAACATCGCTCGACAATTCACGAATTCGCAACAAATGTAACACTATTATCAAGAGTTTCAAAAATCAAATGCAAATTGTCACTAAGTTAAAACAAGAACAATTCGAAACCCTAGAATTAACAACTACCTACACCGGGGTGAAACCGAGATGATTAGCCGCTCATGGTTGAAGAAGCTTGATCACCGGATGTTTGGAATGCGGATGAAATCATCTCGAAGCTTGAACAATGGAGAATTGATGGATGTTGAAGGTTTGGCGAAGAATAATGGTGGAAAGATTGATGGTGATGGTTAGGGTTTGTATGGATTGGTGCGTGTGGATGATTGATTGTTCTTGATTCGGATTGATGATGGAATGGTGGATGGAGTTCAAGATGGAATAGTTGGTGAATAAGGCTCCAAGATGAAGTTCAAAACTCTAAAGAAGGTGTAACCCCCGAATTTATGATCAACAACCCTTCTTTATTCGTTTATTTGACCCACTTCATGCAACAACCCCGCAGCACTATCCAAAGGCCGTCGCCGACGGACTTCATCACCGTCGGCGACGGTGTGTAGTTCTTTGTTTTTGGCCGACGGCTAAAGTGGCTGTCTACGGACAATTTCTGGCCACACTACTTTCCATCAACCGTCGGCGACGGCCCCTTTGGGCGTCGGCGACGGTGCTTAGAATCCTATCTTCCTGTTTTCCATGTTTCTTGAGTCCGGGTGACCCGTAACGCATCCTGGTGCTTCGGTTTTCGACCCGGTGACCTGTAGAGCTCCCGAAAAGCTCCTTAAACTCCAGTAGACCTGCAAAACACAAATCTAATCAAGAGTAGGCAATTCGAAACTAAAACTTGTGTAAAAACATCAAATTAAACAATTACAAGCACCGGTTTTCAACCACGTATCACATCCCCACACTTGTCTTTTGCTTGCCCTCAAGCAAATCTGTTTTTCACTTTCACGTGGGTCGAACAACGAATATACATCCCATTCCCGAGACAAAGGTTAAGGTCTAATGTCATGCTAAAGTTCAAACTCTTTACAATATTCAATGTATTTAACGGTAACATGCTTTTAGATACACAAATGGTTACCCAAGATTAACCCGCCCGCAAAACTAACAACTCGTGCATATCCCTCACAATGTGCTCTCCACTCGGCTTAAAATTTGCTAACATGTATAATGTATTAGCATTTCAACAATTAATCGCTCAAAACCGATTAGAACACGTACCCGCATAGGCTTGCAACTCAATCATTCTCCACTATCGAACACAAATACTAAGCACAAGTCAAAAGGTCTTTGACGAGTTGTAACGGGGCTAGGCGAAGGGTAGGAAATAGGATATTTTTAAAGTGGCTAGAGTGATGAAAATTCGACTTTTTATTACAAAAGACTATCCTAAACAAAAGTAAACTATAAACATCCACTATGGGCAATAATCTTTCACCCTGTTATTCGATAACTACTAACGTTTCTTTTTGTGTTTTTCTTCCACAATTTTCAATTCTTTTTCACATTTTTTTTTTCGCAACAAGTCATAACAACTATACAAACTTAAGCTCCTATAATCGAATTTTCATCACACAGGTTTAAAAAGAAAAGGTTTAAGGTTTATGGGCTATAGGGTGGTCAAATGACAGGTTTAGGCTCAAAATGGGCAACTAAGGAATTTGTTCGGGTAAGGATAGAAAAATGGTTTAAAGATAAAAAGGTTTACCTAATGCCTTAATCATTCTCGTGCTTGTATTTGGTCTATAGTCTCAAACGTATCAAAAATTGCAAGTTCTACAATACGCGACTAACGGCCCACTCAAACAAAGAAACATGTAAATGTGAATCTATGATATATAAGTGGCTCAAACCTCACGTATAAGGGTATGATATGTGATATGCATACATTGTTAGTTCCTTAGGCGAATTATTCCCAAATAACCACCCGCTAAATACCCGTTATGCTTATTAATTTGAACTTGACCATGACAAAAGACCAAATGGGTTGTGACATCCCTCGTTGACTTGGTTACTCGTGCTTTTAAGATCGCTTTGAAAACAAGACATTTTTGAAAAAATTTTTGAAAATTTCCCCCATCCCCACACTTGAGGCAAACATTGTCCTCAATGTGTAGTGTTTAAATGAACGGGTCAAAATCGAAAAATTTCTACTACTCCCCCATCCCCACACTTGAAGTACATATTGTCCTCAATGTGTAGGAACTAGAGTTTTAACAACGCACAAGGGATGTGACACGACTAACCTTCCCAACTTTTCACCCCGGAAATTAAAATACACGTTACAATCCACTTATTCTAAACTACCAATCAAAGTAAAAAGAAACACATGCACCTGATTTTTATCGCTTGATGCTCATATCCTTCGTCTCTTCATAAAAGTGGTTGTCCCGTGAACCCGTTATACCTACAAATTCTAATCCTTGTGTAGAAGCATGCTTCTCACAACCATCAAAATTTGTTAGTTACTTAGTTCTACCATTTTTTATGAACATATTACCAAGCCATGCGTTATTTCACTTTGATTTTATGTGGAAAATATTTTACAACAACAACAAGCCTAACTCACTTTCGTAGGAATCACGGTTGCATTTAGATTATGCAACAAGCCCTTTTAAACCTCCCAATAGCTTGGGAGGACGAGAGGTCTCGTGAGGGTTATATAGGGAACACACCCACAAAGTTCATTTAACTAGGCAATAATTTAAATAATCAAAATGAGAAAAACGAAAATAAACTAATAATATACAACAACAACAACAACAACAAAAACGTACCTCGCCTCTACCGCTGATATCTCTCATTAGGGTTCACTGGCGGGTTCGGCTGGTACGGATAACCAGTAAGGGCCTCAAACATATCCCTATAGTTATCCAGCGGGCTTGACTCTTGTTGGGGGTGGCGGCTGGTATGGCATGGGCACGAAACTCGAGCCGACTGCTTCGGGCCAGTGAGGGATTGGATCGGATGGCCCTCGCGGATGAGGAAGGTTGGGGTAATCAGTCCACCCCGAATGTTCAGCATATGGAAGCCCGGCTTGATAATCTCGTTGATGGCGTTCTTGGTCATGGAGTACCTTGAAATTATTAATTGCCATCTGGTCGGAGAAAGCCATCGCCCCCCATCGGCGTTGGTCCAACTCTGCCTGTGCATTCCGGCGCCTAGCATCCTCTTCCTCCCACGCTTGTCTGCGGGCCCTTTCCTCTTCTTGCAGCTGTATCATGCGTTCCATTTGAGATTGTTGCAACGCATATTGCAGCTGCTGTTCCTCCAACTGCTTTTCCACCCTCTCGCGGAAAGATGATTGAAAACCCCATTGTTGTTGTGAGTACGCCTCTTCCCATTCTTTCCGACTAGCATGGTACTCTCTTGCTTCACCAATACCCGCCGACACATTGTCGTAGATCGCTTGATCCCCACGGTTCCACAACCGATACGACGGTATTTGTCTTTGATTCACAAAATCTGCCACATTGGCAGAGATTTCCCTATGCTTTTTCCGGTACCTACGCCTCGGTCCCCGTGGACCGGAAGGATCAATGTCCTCCTCAACATCGGGCATCTCCTCATCGCCCCCTTCTTCCTCACCTTCTTCATCACCCTCTTTGTCGTTGAACCGATAACTGTCCCCTTGCTCATCTTCAACCGTGTGCAAATGCCCAAAAGCTTTCACGGTTATGTTCCAATGTCGCCTCATGGAGACAAAGTTGAATTTATCAATGGGTTTGGATACCCATAGTGAGTCTTGAGGTGATGCATTCTGTTGGAGAATCATGGCGCTGATCAATCTTGGGTAAGGAATCATTTTGCGTTTAAACGATTCCCGTGTATCCCATGTGTTAATCATAACAATTTGACGCCACGAGAGCTTGGGCTTCCATATAACAATGCATGCACCACCCGACAGTCGGGTGCCTTCACCGTTCCACGGTATCCAAACCGTACCATAATGTTCTCCAACGAGATACCTTGCAATATATTTCCCATCGGAGACATATCTGCCCTTGCGTTACTTGCACCCCCAGAACCGGGTAATGTATCCTCCAAGAGAGTCACTGGGTCAGCATCATTTCTCTTGTTGTCCAAAAACTGATCATACCCATAATAATCATACGCGTCGACCCCAAGCGAGTCAAACCTCGCTATAGCATTCATGTGCTCGAAGGACATAACCATTTGATTTTTCCCAATGTTCCCAATCAACTTCCATCTATAAGCTGGTCTATCGGAATGTTCAAAACGAAGAGTGGATAGCCATTCACAAACTGCCCCCAAGTATACCCGATGGGTGATGTCATCACACCAATCAATCACTCGCTCCCAACCGAGTTTCTCGAACCTTTGCACTATACCAATCTTCCTAAACTCTTCAACATCCACCGTACGTTCACAAACCGCCCTGTCGGGTACGGGTTTTGAAATGCCCGTAACCATTTTCATCTTCTACATCTTGGCTTCCAACCTCTTATTATTGTATCTAGAAAGAGCCTTTGTTTTCTCTCCCTTCCATGCCGAAGCCGACCCACTGTTCTTAGCCTCTTCCCAAGCCCAATCTTGTCTTTCAAGTTGACCATCGCCTTCTTCTACATTACTAAGTTGTTCCCAACGCCTTTGATAAACCCCAGAGCCCGAGCCGGCTCCGGAAGATGATCCTTGACCGGAGGTCTTTGCCTTCTTGCTTCCACGCAACACGACTACAATCACAAGACAAAGATAACAACAATTAGTACATTCCAACCTTCAACAATCTCAAACTTTGAACATGATATGTAATGTTGAACTTTAATCCAATTTTAGATGTAAAATCGCCTTTTTAAACTTCCAAAGTCGCTCATTTTAGCATCTATATTGACTAACACGTTTAATCCTAAGATTTTTCAATAAAAAATCATGGTTCAACAATGTTCAACATCACTACTATGTTCAATCATGCCAAAATCTTAGTGTAATCACATCACTAAAACTAAGCATGCTCAAATCCCACCCAAATCAAACAAACACCCTTGAATTTATGCTTAAACATCCTACATTATGATAAACAACCTACTCTTAAACAATAAGTCTAAAATTTCGGAAGAAATCACAACACATATGAAAATCATGCACAAATTGAGTGAAAGTTCATACCTTTAGTGAAGATTGACAAGAATAACCAAAGAAAAGTGTAAAAGAAGAACTTGGTTGAACACTCTTCAAGAACCCTAACACACACGTCCAGAAATCTTGCAATCAAGCAAGAATTGATGGAATTGGTTATGGGGGTTTTGTTCTTCTCTGAAAATCACTCAAGATAGACTCAAGAATCAAGCAATTTGGTGGAGATTTGAGAGAGTTATGGAGAAAAGAAGAATTAGGGTTTTAGAGAGAAGTTGGGGAAGATGAAGTTAGAAGGCAAGAGAGAGAAGGGGGAAAACGTATAGGTCTGCTTTAGGAATGATATTGGGTTGATTTCGGGTCAGGCATGTGGTCAAAAGATGTTTCGGGTCAAGTTTAGATACCACATAAGAGTTTGGATGTAAATGTGAGCCACAAAAACGAATCAGCGTCGGCTGATGTTCGACGGACCGTCGGCGACGGACCAGCCCACAGTCGGCGACGGTGTGTGCTTTGTGACCCGGGTAGCGACGGCCTAAGTCACTGTCTACGGACAATTTGAGGCTACGGACAATTTAAGGGACCGTGGGCGACGAAGAGACTAGCCGTCGGCGACGGCTCTTGTATCTTTCATTTTTTTATTTTTCAATTTTAATAATTTTTTTTAAAAGGAAAAGAGAATTTTAATTAACTTTTATTAAGGGGCTATGCACATATAAAAATCCTAAAAAATATTAAAAATCTTTTTGTAATTTTTTTATAAGTTGAAATTTTGAAATGCGAAAGACGTTAACGGCCCTACCACCCCCCGAAAAGTCGTGTATTGTCCCTAATACACACAAATAAGTCTAAAAACATACCTTATATCTTCATGACCCATTCGTAATGTCTGGACTTCACACAATCAAGAAGGATTAGTAGGAATTGAAAACGATAATCCTCGAAACACCCAAACAATTAAACAAATATACATAACTTTACACAAAGTGTTACCGGTCCTCTTCATTCGACCTCATAAACCGGGAAACTTGCCACGAAGCTTACCGATTCCTTGCTTGCATCCACTTTCTCGTTACCCTCGAGAAACGGTTTTAGCCGATGACCATTTACCGTTTGCCGTACCCCGTCCTTCGGGTCCTCGATAGTAACATCACCTAATTGTCCGACCCGGGTGACAACATAGGGTCCCATCCATTTGCTTCGGAGCTTTCCGGGAAAAAATTTGAGCTTTGAATTGTAGAGCCATACCTTTTGACCCACTTCAAATTCTTTCTTCCTCAACTTGGCATCATGCGCTCTCTTTATTCCGTCTTTGTATTGAGATGCGTATTCATATGCCGTCTCTCTTAGCTCCTCCAATTCACACAACTTGAGCTTCCGTTCCTTACCTGCATCATCATATTGCACATTAACCTCTTTAATAGCCCATAACGATTTGTGCACAAGTTCAACCGGTAAATGGCAGTTTTTACCGTAGACCAACTGGTAAGGTGTAGTGCCTATGGGTGTCTTGTGTGCCGTTCGGTAGGCCCATAAAGCATCGTTCAATTTAATTGACCAATCCTTACGGTCCACCCTCACGGTCTTTTGCACAATCTGTTTGATTTGCCTATTTGACACCTCAACTTGCCCGCTTGTTTGCGGGTGATAGGGGGTAGCAATCCTATGGTCAACACCAAACCGTTTTAAGAGCTTGCCAAACCGAAAATTTTTAAAGTGAGATCCTCCATCACTTATGATGACACGAGGAATCCCAAACCTTGAGAAAATATTGGTTTGGACAAAGTTGCATACTACGGAATGGTCGTTTGTCTTGGTGGCTATTGCTTCGACCCATTTTGACACATAGTCAATGGCCACCAAGATATACAAATTGCCATAGGAATTAGGGAATGGGCCCATGAAATCAATACCCCATACATCGAAAACATCGACTACAAGGATTGGTTGCATGGGCATCTCATCCCTTTTTGAGATACCCCCTAACTTTTGACACTCTATGCAATTTCTGGCAAACTCGTTTGCATCTTTGAAAATAGTAGGCCAATAAAGGCCACTATTCAACACTTCATGACCCGTTTTGTGACCACTAAAGTGACCACCACATGCAAACGAGTGTAGATGTTGCAGCACGCTCGGAATCTCTTCGTCATCAATACATCTCCGTATAACTTGATCCGCACACTCCTTCCACAAATGCGGTTCTTCCAACCGATAGTATTTGATTTGGGACATGAAGTGTTGCCTTTTCCGTCTATCCCAGTGTGCCGGCATATCACCTGTAACAAGATAATTGACAATGTTAGCATACCATGGCAATTTATCTAGTTTCATTATATGCTCATCCGGGAAAGACTCATTGATCTCGAAGGCTTTCGGATCATCGTCTACCATCAACCGGGACAAGTGGTCCGCTACCACATTCTCAATGCCTTTCTTGTCCCGTATCTCCAAATCAAACTCTTGGAGCAACAACACCCATCGGATCAATCTCGGCTTCGCATCTTTCTTCTCCATGAGGTACCTAACTGCAGTGTGATCCGAATAAATAATCACTTTACTACCCCATATATAAGACCGAAATTTATCCAATGCATATACCACCGCAAGTAGCTCTTTTTCGGTAGTTGTGTAGTTCAATTGTGCATCCGAAAGAGTCTTACTTGCGTAGTATATGGCAACGGGTTTCTTGTCAACCCGTTGTCCCAACACGGCCCCCACCGCATAATCACTTGCATCGCACATAATCTCAAAAGGTAATGACCAATTTGGCGATTGCAAGATTGGGGCCTCCACTAACTTTTCTTTTAAATTGTTAAAAGCATTTTGGCAATTTTCATTAAAATCAAACGGTTGGTCTTTTAACAACAAATTACATAAAGGCTTCGTTATATCACTAAAACCCTTAATAAACCGCCGATAAAACCCCGCATGACCTAAAAACGACCTAACACCCTTAACAGTCGTGGGATAAGGTAAAGTAGATATGACTTGTACCTTAGCACGATCAACCTCTATCCCACGACTTGACACCACGTGCCCCAACACAATTCCCTCTTGAACCATAAAATGGCTCTTTTTCCCAACTTAGGACCAAACTAGTTTCAACACATCTTTTTAATACTTTATCTAGTTGGTCCAAACAAGTCTCAAACGATGATCCAAAAATTGAGAAATCATCCATGAAGATTTCCAAAGACTTTCCCACCATATCGGAGAAGATACTCATCATGCACCTTTGGAAGGTGGCGGGAGCATTACATAATCCAAACGGCATCCGCCTAAATGCGAAGGTACCGTAAGGACATGTAAATGTAGTCTTTGCTTGATCTTCCGGATGGATGGCAATTTGGTTATAACCGGAATAACCATCTAGGAAGCAATAAAATTTTTGCCCCGATAACTTCTCAACTATTTGATCAATAAAAGGTAAAGGAAAATGATCTTTGGAAGTTGCGGTATTCAACTTCCTATAATCAATACAAATTCGCCACCCGGTTACCGGCCGGGTAGCTACCTCTTCACTTGCGTCATTTTTGACGACTTGTATACCGGCTTTCTTGGGAACCGTCTGTGTTGGGCTCACCCATTGGCTATCCGAGATCGGGTAAATGATACCCGCATCAAGCCACTTCAACACTTCTTTCTTCACGACCTCCCGCATGTTCGGATTTAACCGCCTTTGTGCATCTCGAACGGGAGTCACATTCTCTTCCGTGATGATTTTGTGCATCACCACCGAGGGACTAATACCCTTCAAATCCGCAATGGTCCATCCAATCGCCGCCCGATTGGTGACCAACACTTCCATCAACTTTTTCTCTTGCTCTCCGGTTAAATTTGATGCAATGATAACCGGGAGAGTGTTGCCCTCTCCAACATAAGCATACTTGAGATGCTTCGGCAATGCTTTCAACTCCACTTCCGGAGGCTCCACTAAAGACGGCTTCAATTTAGTATCAATGCTCTCCAGTAAGCTCTCGACTTGGTGCGTCCATGTCGGTTTTCCTTCTCTAACCGCAAGCACCTCCAAACTCCTCACTTCCTCGTCTATGCTTTGCTCCAACTCCACCTGTGACCTGTCAAACATATAACAATCCTCCATTGTGTTTTCCCCATAAACGACTGTGTCGCAAAGAGGTATACACGTGTCAACAATGTCTGCCACAAAGCATTCATCATCAACTGGAGGGCTCATAAGTCTGGAAAAAACATGCAACCTCAACCTCCGGTTTCCAAATGTCATGTCAACCGTTCCCGTTCTACAATCAATTTGAGCATTTGCAGTTGCTAGGAACAGTCGACCCAAAATCACCGTAGGTTGTTTAGTTGGGTCCTTGGCCACATAATCAAGTACAAGAAAGTCCACCGGATAGTAAAAATCCTCGATTGAAGTGGACCACGGTGGTGTTTGACGATTGAAGTGGACCAAACTCGTATTGGTCATACAAACTACCCGGTAGAATGCTTACACTAGCACCAAGATCTAGAAGTGCCCGGTTGATTTTAAAATCACCCACTTGAATTGAAATGATGGGCGCACCCGGATCTTGAAGCTTAGGTGGAAGTGCACCCGAAAGAATCGAACTCACGTTTTCGGTTAAATCTAATTTTTTTGGAAATTTGTGAGTGCGTTTTTGGGTACACAAATCTTTCAAGTACTTAGCATACGACGGTACTTGTTTAATTGCATCCAAAAGAGGTAAATTGATTTTTACTTGTTTGAAAATTTCCAACAACTCTTCTTGTTGTGGACCTCTTTTGTTTACAACCTTTTTCGTCGGTCCCTTCAATGCTTCGGGATAAGGGGCGGTATTAGCCTCCACACCCTTTTCCTTAGCCTTAGGGACGGGGATGGTCCCAACGGGTGGGTTGTTTTTCTTTTTCAAGTCATTTTTATTTTGACCCGTTTGACCATCCTCACACTCATCTTCACTCGCATCTTCCACCACCTCTTCAACAAATTGGGGTGGTGGTGTTTCGACACCACTATTGACAACACGACCACTACGTAAAGTAATTTTATTAATTGGTACCTCACGTGTGTTCCTCGAGCTCGACCCTTGATGCTTAGGGTTCATGGTGGTGTCACTTGGAAGCTTCCCCATGCCTCCCTTTATTTGGGCCACTTCTTCCGCTAGTTGACCCACTTGTTTCGCC
This sequence comes from Helianthus annuus, assembly GCF_002127325.2. Lineage (NCBI taxonomy): Eukaryota > Viridiplantae > Streptophyta > Magnoliopsida > Asterales > Asteraceae > Helianthus > Helianthus annuus. Next base: position 74,533,831 of record NC_035445.2, read on the forward strand.
AATGCCTCGTGTGCTTTGTCTCGGATCTCATTTGCCTTCTTTATTTCTTTGACATCACTGTGAGTCTCCTTTTGCATGTTGAGCAAAGCATCCATCTTGGCACTCAAGTCATCACCACCGGTTTGGTTGTTTGACCCACTTCCGTTACCGCCTTGGTTGTTGTAATTCTTTTGGTACCCACCTTGGTACCCTTGGTTGTAATTCCGTTGGTAGCCTCCTTGGTTACCACCTTGGCGGTTTTGGTATGATGACCCGCTTCCTCCTTGGTTACCCGATTGGAAATTCGGGTTCATTTGATTTGAAGCATTGCCATACCGAAAGTTGGGGTGATTTCTCAAACCCGGATGGTAAGTGTTGGAGTTCATGTCATATTGTTTTCTATCTCCATACACTTGGTTGACTTCTTCGGTGTAACCACTCGACCCCATTGAACATTGCTCGGTCGCATGCCCAATATCCCCACATTCTTCACAAACCGCAAACTGAACCGCGTTCACCTCTTTCTTCTTTTTCAGTTGAGCTATTTCCCGTTCCAAGGTGGAAATCCGGTCTTTGGAATCGAGATCAGGAAGTGACCGGGAAACTGGATGCCTTTTGGCTCTATCGGCCGATTCTTTTTCTTTGGATCGTTTGCTCATCCTTTCCAAGAATTCCCAATCATCATCCTCATGATTGCTCAAGAGGGTGCCATTGCTTGTCGTCTCAAGCCGATTCCAAGTTGCATCATCCAAACCCCGTACAAAGCATTTCACCAACTCCCATTTTTCTATTTGGTGATGTGGGCATCTCCTCATTAGCTCTTTGAATCGGGTAAATGCTTCATGTAACGGTTCACTCGAAAGTTGACGAAACGACCGAATTTCATCTCTAGCATCGTCGGTCTTGGCCATGGAATAGTATTCATCCAGAAATGCTTGTTGCATTTGTTCCCAAGTTCGAATACTATTGGCCGGAAGTGTAAGGAACCACTGTTTTGCTTTATCTTTCAACGAAAATTGAAATAACCGAAGCTTTACTTCCTCTAGTGCGAAATTGTGCCCCCCAATAGTATCACAAATGGAAGAGAACTCCGTTAAATGTGTGTACGGCTCATCATTGGATCTCCCATTTAAGTGAGGAAGTATGTTGATGTAATGTGGTTTACAATCAAACATCCTCCTTTCGCATACTATCGGAGAATTATTCTCGGTCACTATTGGTCGGAAACGGTCATTTACTCCCCGTGGAGGTTGTTGACGACGTTGTGGCCCATTAACTTCTTGATCGACCGGTCTTCGATTATCCCTTCTCTCACCTCTTTGATCCCCCCTTCGATTGTCCCTTGGGTTACCACCTCCCACGAAACGAGGAATCCGGTTAGGGTTTACATTGTTGTTGTTGTTATTGTTGTTGTAAAACCCATCATTCCGGTTCCGTTGGTTGTTGTTTTGTGGTTGACGGTTGTTCCCATAACCATCGTTTCTTCCACCTCCGTAACCGTATTCATCTTCCCCAACATAATTGGCGTTTTGGTAACCAATTTCCTCATCGTCATACCTTCTAGCATTGTAGACGTTTCCCCTATTCACGTAGACCCAATCTTCATCATCGTTAGCTCGATCATCGTAATATCCCCCATCGTCCGAATTTTCCGTATGGATGCTTACGTGTTCCGGTGATTGATAACCGGGAACACTATACGGTTCATCATCGGGGATTGCATTCCTTAAATCATCGATGTTGAAAAACGGGTCTTCATTTGCGGGATTGCCGCGATCACGGTTACCTCTACGATCGGAGTTGACGTTCCGATCATCAAGGTTGATAGGTAATGATGCTTGTCGGTGAAGGGGTTGTTGTTGAGGTGTTCATTGGGTGTTGTTGGTATTTTGGTTTCGGAAAGGTGGAGTGGGTGGTCTTGCGTTGGTGTTACCACCCGGTTGTTCTTGGGGTAAAGGTTGGGTGTTTTGAGCGGGATAAAAGGTTCCTCGGGATTGGAATTGATTTGGATGGAGGTTTTGGTTGGGGTTAAAGTCTTGGTTGGAGTTGTGGTTTGCCATTGAATCGGTTTCAATGGTTGGTGTGAGTGGTGGTGTTTGGTTGGTCTGATTAGAAGCAAGAGTTGCTTCTAACCGGCTTGCTAGGTTTCTTCTTGCGAGTCTTTCAATTTCTGGTTCGTAGACTAGAGGTAAAGTCCTCCTGGAATTGCGTGTACGCATGCACTACCTGTAACCTGCACAAGTAACACACCCCGCGTAACAAAGAAAAAGACAATACAAAAAGAAAGCCAAACAAATTAAACAGTTAATCACGCAAATTCAAACAATTTCCAATCACAAAGCGCACGCACTCCCCGGCAACGGCGCCAAAATTTGATCGGAGTGTCGCGCTCCGGTCAAAGATAATATTTATATGCCCAAATTACCCTTAACAATGTGTTAGTGGTAGTAAGGGGTCGATCCACGAAGAGTATGTGGTTTGTGTATGGATTTGACTGAATTATAAGAACTTGTCACTATTATGAAGCTTGCTAAAGTGTTTTTGTATTTTTGTTTAATAAAAAGATGTGAATTTGAACTACGGGAGATGAATTACTTAATTAACAACTACTACTTAATGATTGCAAGAAATTTTGATATGAGAACAATAATAATAAAAAGGAATCACACCCGGGTTCGGTAATTGCTAAACTAGGATTTCTACAAGTTTTAGTTTCAACTCAAATGCATTTGATTAACGGATTTAGTGTACCGTGACTTAGGTGCTACTAACTATCAACGCTCCAAAGAACGGACAAAAAGACACTTTGTAATCAACACAAGTAAATCCTAACAATGATAATGCACAATTACATATCACCATTTCGTGAAGTCATAACTTTTAACATCGCTCGACAATTCACGAATTCGCAACAAATGTAACACTATTATCAAGAGTTTCAAAAATCAAATACAAATTGTCACTAAGTTAAAACAAGAACAATTCGAAACCCTAGAATTAACAACTACCTACACCGGGGTGAAACCGAGATGATTAGCCGCTCATGGTTGAAGAAGCTTGATCACCGGATGTTTGGAATGCGGATGAAATCATCTCGAAGCTTGAACAATGGAGAATTGATGGATGTTGAAGGTTTGGCGAAGAATAATGGTGGAAAGATTGATGGTGATGGTTAGGGTTTGTATGGATTGGTGCGTGTGGATGATTGATTGTTCTTGATTCGGATTGATGATGGAATGGTGGATGGAGTTCAAGATGGAATAGTTGGTGAATAAGGCTCCAAGATGAAGTTCAAAACTCTAAAGAAGGTGTAACCCCCGAATTTATGATCAACAACCCTTCTTTATTCGTTTATTTGACCCACTTCATGCAACAGCCCCGCAGCACTATCCAAAGGCCGTCGCCGACGGACTTCATCACCGTCGGCGACGGTGTGTAGTTCTTTGTTTTTGGCCGACGGCTAAAGTGGCTGTCTACGGACAATTTCTGGCCACGCTACTTTCCATCAACCGTCGGCGACGGCCCCTTTGGGCGTCGGCGACGATGCTTAGAATCCTATCTTCCTGTTTTCCATGTTTCTTGAGTCCGGTTGACCCGTGACGCATCCTGGTGCTCCGGTTTTCGACCCGGTGACCTGTAGAGCTCCCGAAAAGCTCCTTAAACTCCAGTAGACCTGCAAAACACAAATCTAATCAAGAGTAGGCAATTCGAAACTAAAACTTGTGTAAAAACATCAAATTAAACAATTACAAGCACCGGTTTTCAACCACGTATCATGAATGTCATAAAATAAGCGTGTGTCATTGTTCGCGTGTCAAGATATGCGTATTTTCTAGTAGTGCAAGCGCAGGCAAAAGAATATAACCTGTATGAAGAAAACACATGTGAATGAATCATCATAATTTGAATAAGGTTTCCCATATACTTGATTCGCTATACTTCCTTTCTAAGTTACACGTTGCTCTATGCGTTCAACTTGAGGGGACATATTTAGGGCTGCAAACGAACCAAACGTTCGGTGAACGGTTCGTGAACTGTTCGGCGGGAAGTCCGTTTGTGTTCGTTCGTTTATTAAACAAACGAGCACGAACAAGAAATTTCGTTCGTTTAGTTAAATGAACAAACATGAACATAGGTCGTGTTCGATCATTTATGTTCGTGAACGTTCAGTAACGTGTTCATTTGCGTTCGATAGTTCATTAGTGTTTTTAGTTTTTATATTTATTTAAATACTTCAAAATTCTGACAAATTAAATATCTAATAAGTGTCATGTATTATATATTCTGTTCATGAACGATTATTTGTGTTCATTTATTTTCATTTGTGTTCATGAACATTAGTTTGTGCTCATTTGTATTCGTCGAAGTTCGTTTTTGTTCGTTACCTAAAATTAACAAACAAACATAAACGAACGCGAACAAGTTCATTTTCTTAACAAACGAACATGAACATAAAATCTCATTCGATAAGTGTTCGTGAACGGTTCGCGAACACATATACTTCTTAACAAACGAACACAAACAAGGTCTTGTTCGTGTTCGTTCGGTTCGTTTGTAGCCCTAGACATATTTGTAGAGTTTATTATCTATTATACTTATTTAATCTATCATACAACTTTTAGTTTGTTATTATTATTCTTGTCTCTAGTTTAAATAATGACTAACAAATAAACTTAAAATTAAATGATAAATCAAATAATAATAATGTTAGTAAACTTGAGTAACAGTTAATAACATGGCTTTATTGTTTTTTTTTAACGGCCAAAACACTATATATGTATATATATAGGCCCAGCAAGAGGCTGGAAAATCAGAGTACACCCTAGAAAAACGTCAAAAACAAAACAAAAACATTACAGCAGATCGACAACATCAAACAATAACCATTTATCCCAAATCAGCGGGGTGAGATTCGACCGTTGTTTGAGCCAAATAAACGCGTCTTCTTTAACAAGATCGACCGACTTCATATTAGGCAGAAAAGTACCTTCAAAAGTCTTCGTGTTCCTGACCTGCCACACTCTCCAGGTTGTCGTCATAGCCACCATCATGACCAACTTCTTCCACGTCTTGTCACCCGGACTCTCTTGTAAAGCATTCACAATAGCCCGAAAGGTGGAGCAGTCGTGGGGGAAAGGAACTTTGAGCCAAACAAAAATGTTCCACCAAATACTCTTAGCAAACAAACAGTCGGCGAAAACATGTTCGGTCGTCTTCGGTTTTAATCCACATCGAACGCAGTTGATGTCCTGCAACGGCAACCCTCTCCTGCTCAGCTCGATCTTCGAAGCAACTCTCCCGGCCAAAGCACGCCAAAAGAGGAGGTTACACTTCGGCGTCGCCCACGAATTCCACTTGAACTCCGACTCTAAAGTGGGCTGGCTGAACGCAAAATCGATCTCCTTTCTAATACTTTTAACCGAGAAGTTTACACCCGTATCATTCTCCCAAACCCACTGATCATCCGAGCCCTTTAATCTGACCCCATTAAGCAGCCCCATAATAACATCGACCTGGTCCCATTCCGATTGAGTCGAAGGATTTTTAAACCACTGCTAACCCCATCTCCCGTTGCCGCTGTTCATGACCGAATATGACTGAATCGTCCCGTCTTTATTCACCGCCAAACGGAAAAGATCTGGGAACAAATCCATGAGAGGGTCAGACGAGAACCAAGCATCTTTCCAAAATCTGGTCGAAGCCCCGTTTCCAACCGAAACTTTTAATTTCCCCGAGATAGAGATCCCATACTTCAGCAGATGCTTATCCAATGCCCCAATATCTTTCCATACACCCAGAACAGATTGTTTAACCGGGATCAGCCACTTGTTACCTTTAAATGTATGAATGGAGTGGACGACTGGAGCCCAAAGATGACTAGGATTATCCCGAAATCTCCACCACAATTTAGATAACATCGCCAAGTTGAAACTCGAGATACTACCTATACCGATTCCACCCGACTCCTTTGGTTTAACCATGTTCTCCCATCGGATCCATCGAATTTTCTGCCTCAGCCCGGTTCTACCCCACACAAAGTCCCTCCTCAGGCTTTCCAGTTTCTTAATAACACTTGTAGGAGCCAGAAACATGGAAAGGAAATAAGATGGCAGGCTGCCAAGCACGAACTTAGCGAGAGTAATTCTCCCAGCGAAAGATAAGTGTTTCGCTTTCCAAGAAGATAGCTTTTTATGGAACCTGTCGATCACCGGTTGCCAAAAACGGGCACGTTTCATGTTAGCTCCAATCGGTAAACCGAGATAAGTGAAAGGCCATTTACCCACCCCACATTTCAAGTTATCAGCCATCGAAGCAACTTCCGCGTCTTCAACCCCGACCCCAAAAAGATGACATTTTTTGTAGTTGACTTTCAACCCGGCCACAAGATAAAGGCATCTAAGGAACCGGGCTAAACTAACGATGTTATGTTCCGACCACTCCCCGATAAAAAGCACGTCGTCGGCATAACAAAGGTGGGAAATGAGCGGCCCATCATTAGGGAGTTTAATCCCATGGAACAAACCCACCGCCATCACTTGATGCGTAAACATGTTGAGCACTTCCATGGCAAGAATAAAGAGAAAAGGAGACATAGGATCTCCTTGTCTCAGACCACGTTTGAAACTAAACTCCGCTGTAGGAGACCCATTCACTAGAACAGAGCCTTTGCTAGAAGAAAGGCATCCATTGATCCAACTAATCCATTTGGCGGGGAAGGCCATATACTCCAGAGTCTTAAGAAGAAACTTCCAGTTAAGGGAATCGTAAGCCTTAGCGAAATCAACCTTAAAAATCATCATCCTTTTTTTACAATTCTTAGCCCAGCTCACCATTTCGCTCACAATGAAGGGGCCGTCAATGATACATCTACCTCCAGAGAAAGCAGATTGGGTCTGGGAAATAAGCCCATCCATAACCTACTTCAGTCTAATAGAAAGGACCTTGGCAATAATCTTATAAGTGGAGCTGACCAGGGAGATAGGGCGGTAATCACTAAGCTCCTAGGGGTTTTCAGTTTTCAGAATCATGGCCACAAACGTTGCATTACACCCAATACAAATAGAGCCAGTCCTATGGAACTCCTCAAAGACGTCACGGGCCAAATACTTAAAGTCCTCCCAATAATGTGTTACACCCCGTGTTTCGAAAGTCAAAGTCAAAGTCAAGATTGAAGTCAAAGGAAGAAAAGATTGCTAATTGCGATCTGTCACTCCTTGCTCAACTATTATTTTGACTTCTTTGACTTGTAATTGAATCTATTTATTTTATCGCATTAGTTGTATTATGTGGAGTACTTATTAATAATCGAGTTTTAATCGCTATTTATCGCTTGTTTCATCGCTTTATCGCTTATCGCATCGCAATCGCATTTGCAACCTGAACCATGCGTTTTGGATATTGTTTTACGTGTGTGTGCTCTTTATATGTTACTTGTGCATGTTTATTTATGTTTATGTTGTGGTGATTAATCGAAACGCAATCGCAACTCTATCGCAGTCGAATCGCAAACGCTAAACGCAACTTACTTAGGATGATTGTATGTTAGATATAGTAGTTGGGATTAATTCGCAAACTCGCTTAAACGCATCGCAAAACCCAATGCTCGAAGCAAAACCCCGAGACTCAAATCGCCGGAGCCACTCGATCGAGTGACTGCTCGATCGGATGTTCAACCGATCGGATTGCCATACGATCAGATTGCCATCTGATCGGACATCCATCCGATCGGTGACCCACTCGGACAGCCATCCGATCGGTGACCCACTTGACCCCCTTTGCATTTTCCTTTTTGGGAAACCCTATAAATACCCTCACTTGTCACATCACTTGATGTGACAGCTCCTCACTCGACCCAGCCACACTTTAGCCTTCTTTCTCTCGATTTCTCACGATTCTTGTTAGTTTTCAACCTAAATCTTGTACTTTTATGATCTACACGCACTCCTTCATCTTTTTCTCTTTCGAATCTTAACTTTTAACCGGGAAATCAACGGATTTGAGGTGATCTAGGATGATGTCATCATGGAGTTCTTATGAACTTCAAGTATTGGCCTCATTCCACCAAGAACAACTCAGATCTGAAGGATTTCCACATGAATCAACAATGATTTCGCATAAATCTACACAGATCCATGGTTAAAAGGATTGAAAGATGGTTTCCAACTTTCTTTCAACTCTTTTACACTCAATGCACTCAAAACCGATAGAATCGGAGCTCATTATGATCATCTACTCCTTCATAGTGATGTGTCGGTTCCAGATATTGTGTGACAACCGACCTCGGGATAAACACGAACCACCGTCTTGAACAGTTGAGCGACCGGACTAGGGTGATTCCTGTCCGATCGGATCACCTGGATATGGATGGGGTTTTCTATTGTTTGGCACGACGTCATACCATCTCGATCAGAACTGCAAAACTACCAAAACAATCAAGTGCTAAAGACGATTAGGCCATCGGGACGGATTACCGTCCGATCGGATTGCTATCCGATTGGACAGCCGTCTGATCGGCTTACATTTGGTCCCACACTTAAACCTTTCTTTCAACTTTTCAAGTTTTGAACGTCGAACGGAATGCCGTCCGATTGGATTGCCATTCGATCGAACGACCATCTGATGTTAGGAACTTCGACACTAAACAATTTTCAACATGTTCAATGCATTACCAGTTCTAACGGATTGCCACCCGATCGGTAGACTGATGTGCACAAAATGCAACACATAAATTACATCAATTGTGGCATAAAACTAACCTTTTTTTAGTACTAATGTTGGAAAAAGTGTGTTTTTGTCTTCCTTTTGTATTTTCAGAATTAAATGAGCTCAAATGAACAAAAGAAGCAAAAAGGCAGCTAAATCTAACATAAATACAAGAAAAGGAACAAACATGGCATGCCCGACCCCCCAACAGCATCCTCCCAAGCAAAACAAGAGAACAGAAGGCTGAACACGCCCCGTGCTCAGTGAGCACGGGGGCGTGCCCAAGTGTCAGCAGAAAAGACAAAGTTGTAGAAGCTTCTATCGCCCACCACGGGGCCGTGCTCAGCGGACACGGGGCCGTGGTCAACTATAAGATTCGCAGAATCCAGGCAAATCTTGATAGTACAGATACGCTTCTGCACACAGGGTCGTGCTCAGCGGACACGGGGGCGTGGTCAACTAATACAGACAAACTGCAATTAATGAAGAAAGAGAGAAGGATGGACACGGGGCCGTGCCCGAGCTTCTGTTCAGCCTATAAATAAGAGTGCTTGGATCATTTGCAACTCATCCCTTGGCACACCACCTCTCTCACACTTCACCCACCACCCACCACCATCACAACACCATCATCCACCACCATCATCCATTGTCCATCATAGAGTGTGTGAGTCGTCTCGGGATCTGTTAGAGCATATGAGATCGTTGGTACTTGTGCTGGATTAGTTCAGTTGTAGTTTGTATGCATTTTGAATGTTTAGGGGTTGTTTTTGTAATTATCTAGAAGTTATGTTCCTGACCTAGTGTAGTTAAGATACCAGCAAATTTATAAATTTGCTGGTTAGTCAGGACACTAGTATATAAACCCCAAGCATTGTAACATTCTCAAGCTTTTGGCTCTTGGTGCAATAGAAGTGTTGTTTACATTCTTGTTGAGCTTTAATCTGATTTCCAAGGTTGTGTATTGTTATATCTTTCTGTTTGGATTCAATACAACACTAGTTGTATTCATCAATCCATTAGCTTCACCTTCATCTTCATTCTTGACATTTCTTGACTATTCATAGTTCAAACACTTAATCAATAGGTGTTTTGGACTAAAACAACCAACCACTGTGATCCGGATACGTTTTGGGATCTACAATTTGGTATCAGAGCCTTTGTGCTCTTGGTTGTTGTGTTCTTGTTAAGATTTCTCATTGCTTTTGAAGGTTTTTCAAAGTTTCAAGGTTTTTAAAATTTTTGGGCTTAAAATGGATTGATTTGGTGTGTTTAATTAATAGGTTGTTGTTAATACTTGGTTAGGAAGTCATTTTGGTCATTTTGATGCATCAAAACATGGTTTTTGGGCTGTTTTTGAGTGATTAGAGGGTTTTAGTTCGTGATAAACCCTCTGGTTGGCGAAGTTAACTTGAATGTAGCGATGAATTTTTGAATACAGCGACGATATTTTTGAACACAGCGACGATAATTTTGAATATAGCGAAGATAATCATTAAACGTAGCGAAGATAGCGATTTTGTCTGAATCGTTGTCTGTTTCATCGCATAATCAGCAAGTTAGCCGACTATCGTTCGAGCAAATTTGCTGATCATCAGCGATATAGCATCATTTGACCCATTAGCGATTTTATCGAAGGCGACTTCGAGAACCGTGCTAGCGAATCACAGCGTTCCTATCACGGTTTCCGGCAATTATAATCTAACTCCGTTTGATGTTTGATTTGTCAGCGTAGACAGCGTAGTTGTTCGTGCAGGATCTAGCATCTCGACAGCGAAGACAGCGAACTAGCCAGATATCAGATCAGCGAAGACAGCGAACAAGTTTTCAGAGATCATAATCTACATCGCTCGCCGGCGATTTTAACTGGTTTGTCAGCGAATTAAAGCCTGTTTCAGCACAGATTCCTCAAAAACTAAGAAAAATGTCGCTAAATCAACTAAGTCCAATCGCTCAAGCGGAACTTTAAACTGGAACCACAACTCGCCCACCAAAGTTGAAAGGAGCGGAAGATTTTAGCACTTGGAAAACTCGCATTCAATCGTTCTTCGAGTACACGGATTACAATCTGTGGCTCTCCGTTACGGCCGGACCTCACGTTCCTACGGTAGTTAGAGGAGATACGGTGGTTCCTAACAACGATGCTACCACCTTCACTGACGAAGACAAGGCCCTCATTCAACGCGATCGTCGTGCACACGCCGCTCTAACCATGGCTTTATCAACAAACGACTGCAACATGTTTGAAGAACACCGAACTGCTAATGCACTCTGGAATGCATTGATCGAGTACTATGAGGGAAATGAAGAACTGATTGAAAGCAAGAGAGATATGGTGCAGAAGCAATACGACATGTTCTGCGGAGTCCGTGGAGAGAGCTTGTCTGATCACATTAGCCGCTTCCTAAACATGATGACCAAAATGAAGAAAGCTGGAAATCCTGTAACCAATCGTGCTGCAATAAAGAAATTGCTTGACTCGCTCCCCAAGGAATGGAGCCTGCAGTGTATGATGATCAAGAAGGAATTCCTCAACAATCCTAATCCTGTTACTCTGACAGATCTGATCAACACTCTAAGGGCATTTGAAATGGACGTAAACAAGAGAGAGATGAACACTGCTGGATATCAACCTAAAGCAACTCAACCTTCAGCAGGACTGAAGAATGTAGCGTTTCTCGCTTCAGGGGGCATTACTCCACAAGCTTCTGATCTAATTTATGGAAATGCTTCCGCAAGCGCATCTAAAGCCCCACAAGTTGTTGAGAAAACGATCACTGTCGATACTCAAGCACTGAAAGTTTCAACCGAGAATGTGGCACTCTTCAACACTTTCCTAAGCAGCTATGAAGCCCTAATGTCTGGGGAATTGAGGAAGGAGATGTTTACTGCCGAAGACATGTATCAGGTTGATCCAGATGATATGGAAGAAATGGATCTGAAATGGCAAATGGCCATGATCACTCTGAGATTGAAGAAGTTTCAAGACAAGACAGGCAAGCGATTAGGTCTTGGAAAAGCTGGTTTTGACAAGTCTAAGCTGAGGTGCTACAACTGTAAGAATCTTGGACACTTCAAGCGTGACTGTCCGATGTTGAAAGAGGGAAACAGTGAAGCTACTCCAGCTGCTAAACAGATCACTGCCGAAGAGAACAAAAGCAACGCTTCTCCCAGCACGCCGAAGGCTTTGGTTGTTGAAGACTATGACTGGAGCGAAGAGATCACTGAAGCTAAGGAACAAGTCAACAAAGCACTGATGGCCAAAATCTCTAGTGAATCATCTGCAAAGCACTTTGAGAAGCAGACAACGGGAATCCCAACTGGAAACAATGATGCTGACCAGGGATTGAAAGGTATTCTGCCTTCAGTGGAGTCTGGTGATAAAGCTGAAAAAGATGCTGAGAAAGGAAAGGATAAAGTTCAAGCTAAAGCCATGAAAGCAGATGCATCAAAAGAGAAGGCTGACAAAGACTTGGTAAATAGTATTCCACTTAGTTTCAAGGAGAAGTTATGCTCCGAAGCATGCGTTGATGTCGTGGCACATTATAAATTCCTAAATCTGGAGTTTGAAAGGCAAAAGGACAAAGCTTTGAAAATTAATAATGAGCTTAAACAAAATGAGGCTGCATATCAGAGAAAGTTGAACTCAACTTTGGCTGAAATGCAAACTCTTAAAGAATTTGTGTTTAGAAAAGATTTTATCATAAATGATCTTACTGAAAGGTTAGAAAAAGCGTTAAATGAAAAGAACAAACTCCAGATTATAATAGATAAATGGAATGTCAGTCAAAAGGCCTTTACTGACATCAAAAATTGCCAACGACCAACGTTTGTGAAAGACGGGATTGGTTATAAGGATAGGCACGGAAATGAAAGAAAACTTTTCTTTCCGCCTCACAGCAAAAACTACGTGCCTATGCCTACTCCTCATCCCGAAAATGATCTCATAAATGAAAAGGCCTCAGTTGAACAAAATGAATTTTATGAAAATGAGACAACTGCTAACTGTTCTAAAAGCAATGCAGATTCCATTGAGTGTAAAGAAGATGTGTGCGATGATGATGGAGACTGCGGAGGGTCAAAAATAGGAATTGGTTATTCAGGCGACAGTTATTCCACCGTTAACTGGTTCGTCTGGAATTGTTCTAAAAACAATGTTAAGGATGAATGTAATAGTTTAAGTAGGATGGATGACTGTAATGGCCAAGTGCCTAAAACTAAATCTGTGGATGACTGTAAGGGCCATGTGCCTACATTTGAGACCCGTGATCATGAACCTTATGTGTCTGAATGTCATGGTTTGAATTATGCGTGTCGTGATGATAATGTTGCTTGTGAATCTCCTGTATTTGTGCCAGAATTAAAAAGGAATAGCTTTGGAAAATTCCTTACAAAGGAAATTCCCGAATTTATTCCTTCCAGAACAGGTATGACAGAATCAGAAAAGAAAGCTACTGAAGATCAAGATAATGTAGAATCAAGCGCCATTACCACAGAAGATGAACAGACATCAGAAAGTTCGCATTCAGAAATCTCAACTGAAGATCAAGCAACAAGTGATGAAAGCTTCGAATGTTCAAGTTGTGAAGCAAGTGAAGAACAAAATTCAACCAAGGACAACACGTCTGAAAGCTCACTCGATTCAGACAGTGATGAAGAATTTCCCGAAGATGAAAGCAGAGTGGACAAGAAAATGAAGAAAGCAAAAAGTTCAAGACTCTCATCACATACATCATCTTCTCACACCAAAAGACCCAGACATAAAAGATGTTTTCGCTGTGGTCATTTAGGACATACAGCGAAACATTGTAAAACCAAAAAGTTTCCTAAACCAGAACATGATTTTATTACAAACGTCACGCAGCAACTAAATTATCTTAAGAAATCTGTTAAAAATCTGGTTGATTCAACTGCGTATCTTTGGAAACAAAAAGAGGTCAAAGTGGGTCAAAACCACGATAGATTTGAAATGAAACAGATTTGGGTTCCTAAATCAAACTAATCTGTATATTTGTATATTTGTATATATCAGAATAAGCTCCAGAAATGGCTTCGAATGCTCATGGAATACATCTGGCACGTCGACAGCGGATGCTCAAGACACATGACGGGGTTAAAAGAACTATTGAAGAACTTCCGCTTTATTGATGGCGACTTCGTGTCCTTTGCCGGAGACGAAAAGGGAGGAAAGATTGTTGGAGTAGGCGATGTAGTATCCGAAGCTCTCACGCTGGAAAATGTCAACTATGTTCCAGAGTTATGCTATAATCTCATGAGCGTCTCTCAAGTGTGTGATAAAGGAATCTCAGTGTTGTTCAATGACATGGAATGCCTGTTCCTGAAGCCGGGTTATGTTGTTCCTGCAGAAATGATCATGCTTACTGCTCCAAGACAGAACAACACATATGTGCTCAACATGAAGAATGCCAAGACAAATGACAATCTAACATGCCTTATCTCTAAAGCTTCAGAATCGGAGTCACTGCTTTGGCATAGACGACTGGGCCATGTCAATTTCAAAAATATGAATAAACTATCTAAGTTAAACTTAGTTAGAGGTCTTCCGATTAAAGAATTTCCATTTTCTGAAAAATGTATTGCATGCGCCCAGGGAAAACAGCATAAGAAACCTCACAAGACCAAAGCAGTGAACACGATTTCTGCACCACTTCAGTTACTGCACATGGATCTTTTTGGTCCTATCAGTGTTAAAAGTCTTGCTAAAAGCTCTTATTGTTTGGTTGTAACAGATGATTTCTCTCGTTTTTCGTGGGTATATTTTCTTGAAGCAAAGAGCGAGACTGCTGAAATATTGAAGGCATTCATTCCCTTGATAGAGAACGTAACCAAACGGAAAGTGAAGTCCATAAGAAGCGACAACGGGTCTGAATTCAAAAATCAGACCTTCATATCATTTTGCGCGGAAAAAGGAATTCATCTTCAATACAGTGCAGCCAGAACTCCTCAGCAAAATGGAGTCGCTGAACGCAAGAACAGAACGTTGATTGAAGCTGCAAGAACCATGCTGGTGGACTCCAAGCTTCCAATTATCTTCTGGGCTGAAGCAGTTAATACAGCATGCTACGTTCTGAACAGGGTGCTCATCGTGAAACCTCATGGAAAGACAGCATACGAGCTTCTCTTCAAAAGAAAGCCTCTTATAGATTTCTTCAGGCCATTTGGATGTTCGTGCACTCTGTTGAACACTCAAGATAATCTCGTCAAGTTTGAAGCTGTGGGTGATATCTGCTACTTCATGGGGTATTCATCCACTCAGAAGGCCTACCGTGTCTACAACAAACGAACAAAGATGGTGATTGAATCGTACTATGTGGACTTTCAAGAAGGAAATTACACCAACACTGGAAGCACTCCTGACTGGTTCTATGATGTGAGTGTGATCTTCAATAACTTTGAAATTCCGGAAACTGAGTCTGACCCTGAGCCAGTTGAAGACGTTCAAGTTGAACCCTTGTTTGACTCGTCTGACATTGGTTTCACTCCTTTCACCACTCGATTATCTCCATCATCTGCTAATCCGATTATGGCTGTGAATGAATCAAATGGTCACACTTCGCCTGAGAACACCCAAGAAAATGGTGCTTCTTCTTCACAGGCAAATGTGAATGAGCCAACTCAAGACGATGATCCGCCAATAATCTATGTCGACGAACACTTCACCAACCTTCCGCAGCAAATCGAATCTCTGACAAATGCAGGTTACAAGACAAACAAAAACCATCCTCTTGAAAATGTAATCGGAGCAGTGGAAGAAGGAGTACGTACTCGAGGGCAGTCAGCTAGCATCAACAAAGGTCTCTTCGCAGCCTTTCTTTCACAATCAGTTCCACGTGACATCGAAGACGCTATTCAAGACTCCAGCTGGGTTCAAGCGATGCAAGAAGAATTGTCTCAATTCAGGAAACTCAAAGTGTGGGAACTCGTAGATCTACCTGAAGGAAAGTTTCCTATCGGTACAAAATGGGTCTTTCGAAACAAGATGGATGATCGTGGGGTGGTTATCAAGAACAAGGCTCGATTAGTGGTGCAGGGTTTTCGACAAGAAGAAGGGATCGACTACGAAGAGGTTTTTGCTCCAGTCGCTCGATTGGAAGCGATCAGAATATTCCTGGCGTATGCTTCCTACAGAAACTTCAAGGTCTTCCAAATGGATGTCAAAAGTGCGTTTTTGTACGGGAAAGTTAAGGAGGAAGTTTACGTGTGTCAGCCTCCTGGGTTTGAGGATCCTCATTTTCCAGGGCGCTATTTTAAGCTGGATAAAGCACTGTACGGCCTACATCAAGCCCCACGCGCCTGGTATGAAACTCTGTCCACATACCTTCTGGATTGTGGTTATTCCAGAGGAACGATTGACATGACACTCTTCACCAAGAAGGTAGGGGAAGATGTTATGCTAGTCCAAATCTATGTGGACGATATCATATTCGGGTCAACAAACGAGGACTTGTGCAGAGAATTTGAATCTATCATGAAGGCAAAATTTGAAATGAGCATGATGGGAGAACTGAACTTCTTTCTGGGTTTAGAAGTGAAGCAAAGGGAGGATGGAATTCTGATTCATCAAGCTAAATATATTCAGGACATTCTCTCGAAATATAACATGAATGACTGCAAAGTGGCAAGCACGCCATTCGCCACCCAAACAGAGCTCACTTTAGATCCTCAGGGAAAGTCGGTGAACAAATCTTTCTATCGCTCAATGATCGGATCTTTGATGTATCTGACAGCAAGCAGACCTGATATCATGTGGGCCGTTTGTCTTTGTGCTCGTTTCCAGACAAATCCAAAGGAATCCCATGAGATTGCAGTAAAGCGCATCTTCCGCTATCTGAAAGGAACACCAAAACTAGGGCTTTGGTATCCTAAAGATAGTAATTTTGACTTAATTGCTTATTCTGACAGCGATCATGCAGGTTGCAAAGTGGATCGAAGGTCGGTTTCAGGAGGATGCCAATTTCTGGGAAATCGGCTGATTTCATGGCAAAGCAAGAAGCAAACAACAGTGTCCACGTCGACAGCTCAAGCGGAATACACTGCAGCATACAGTTGCTGTTCACAAGTTCTCTGGATACAGAATCAGTTGCTGGATTACGGAATCAACATCATGAAGACTCCGATATTCATCGACAATGAGGCTTGTCTGGGAATTGTGAAGAATCCCGTGCACCACTCCAGAACCAAGCACATCGAAATCCGCATTCATGCAATTCGAGACGCTTACGAAAAGGGTTACATTCAAGTGGTGCCAGTGGATACGACACAGCAACGTGCCGACATCTTTACGAAAGCTTTTGACAAAACTCGTTTTAACCAGTTGGTAACCTGGTTAGAGATGGTCAATTTCCTTGATTGGAAATGAAGCTTGTGTTGATTTAAAAAAAAAAAAAAAAAAAAAAAAAAAAAAAAACAAAAACTTTTAATTAAATATTAATAAAATAAAAACGTTTTTGCTTGTTGAAAATAAAACGGATATTGAAGGACGTCGCCTACCAAAAAGATTTTCTGTTTAAAATTTTATTTTCGGGCAAATGGACTTACGAAAATGAAAATTTTAGGGGGGATAGTCTGAAAATCCTTGAAACAAGATGCTTATGTCAGACTCCTGTTAGAGGAAGTGATAGAAAATTGCTAACACTTTGTCATTTCTTTGAACAGAATACAATATACAATCAGGGTACCAAGCAACGATGTGTCGGTAGATTCAGCAACACCGACGAGTAAACTGCTGGTAGGGAGCCGAACATAATGTCTACACAAGAATTCTGGCTTTTCTCAGGCATTACGCACCTCAGTGGGTAACACGTTGCGGCATATGGCTTAATGGTCTTAAATCTTGCGTTGACGGATTGCCAAAATCTGAGATTTCGGGTCTTTATATTGGGATTTCATTCGGAGGATATCATAGTTGCTCTTCTGCTGTACGGTGGTACTGACCTAGACGCAAATACTATGATATTCTCTTACCAATAAGTGCCTATTAAAAAAAAAAAAAAAAAAAAAAAAAAGAGGCCAAACCCTGTATAATAAGTGCCATTATTGGCCAAAAATCCATAATAAGTGCCATCTTTGGCCAATCTCTCTGATAGATCAGTAGGCAACTCTGCTGTACGATGGTACTGACCTGTTTGCCGAACCATCTATCTTAACCCTCGATAGTTCCTGGAATCTCTGTTGTACGAAAGTACAGACCTGATCTCCGATCTATCGTTGAAGAGAATGAATCCAATATACTCACCTGTTATGAGGAATCTTTGTGCATACCCTGATCGCGGGGGTATGTCCTGATGTGGGACTCACGAGGGCGTAATGATTCTATTTTCAATAGCTTGTGTGGGGGCCATCGAAGACTTGTCAAAATTACAGAAAACATGATAAAATACGCTCTCCGAAGGTACGTTGAAAGAAGGATGCATGGATTTAAGCGGACAAACATACTGACAGTTTTTCTTGTGCCCTGGTTAGTAATATAATAGTAATAATATATAAAGAATGTGGCAAGTGTTGGCAGTATGATCCTCTGCAGGTAAGTTCGGTAAGTGTCGGACATATCAGGAAATTCTAAGTTAAATGAATCCTCGCAGAGCAAGATATTTGAAGTTCGGAGTCAAAATGGCCCAATTTTTAGCATCACTGTAAATATTCCAAAATAAACAAGTTTTCAAACATAAACGGGCACGTTTTTCGAGATCGTTTGAAATCTTCAAGCAAGAACCAAACTTTTTGAAAATATAAACAAGCTGGCGAAATTAAGATACCAGCGAACATATAAGTTCGCTGGTTACTTCATTAACCGTACATATATAATTTTTATTCCAACAGTTATTTTTCAAATTTTTACTTCATCTTCCCTTTCATCACCGGTGTTAACCCACTCTCGTTTTTTTCCGATAACTGGTTTCTCAAAACATCAACACAAGATTTATTTGCATTCAAAGAATATCAGGTATGATTGTCGGTTAACATTATAGTTCATTGATTCGATAAGTATCTGTTTTAAATCTCTGTTCTTCGTATATATCATTTTGTTGAAAATGTTTGAAGTTCTTGGGTTATCTATTGGGGATGGGAATTTGTATCAGTTATTGAATTTGCATTAGAAGGTGTTAATCATGTTCCTGTTCGCATCAGTTGTTGTCTTAAGTCGAGTCGGTTTTGTGTAGATTAAAAGGGATTTAAGAGGAATCGATTGATCATGAACAGGTTAGGGGTTTTTGAAAAGGGTTTTATAAGAACATCTTGAACACAGCGATGAATACAGCGATGATAGCGAAATTAAGGAAACCCAAAAGTCTCGAACGCGAGTTCGAGCAATCAGCGAGCGATTTAGTTCGCTCGGATAGTGATCAAAATCGCTATCTTCGCTGATCAACCATTTTCGGTAATAAATCGCTGTCTTCGCTATGTTCGATAGCGAAGATTCACTTGAAATCACGTCTGATCCACCAGCGAACATAGCGAATTTGTCGTTAGTTATCAAGATCAGAAGTGTTGGCGAAGTCAGCGAAGACCGCAAGTCTTGAACGCGAGTTCAAGCACCGAGCCACATACTCTATTTCGCTCGGTTGGCGAGATAGATCGTGATCTTCGCTGTCAGATCAGTTCCGGGTCAAAAACCTTGTTTTCGTTAAATTCGCCAGCGAATTTGGCTTATCTATCCGGTAATCTGTGTATATGGCCATCATTAGCGATGAAACAATCTGATCTGGTAGCGAAGTTATTGTATATATATTCATTTTTTTTGATTTCTTTTTAAATTATATATGTCTTATGTAAATTCTTGTCTTGTACATAGTTTATCCGGTATCCGCACACTCTAACTTGCTTCGTTTTCTGTGCAGAATGGTAAAAGTGCTCGAATGGGATAAAACCCTCAAGCATAACCAGAGCATAAATCTCGATCAAGTACCAACTGACTTCGAAGATGTATCGAAATGGGTTCGCAATAGCAGAATTGGTCATGCAGTAGAGACTTCCGTTCCTGTCTATCCTCTTCACATTCGAGAATTCTGGGAGAACGTAAAGCTGGAGTCAATAAACAACAAACCAGGAATCTCTTCAACAGTACGCAACAAAAGAGTGGAAGTGACAGAGGAAAGGGTACGTAAAGTTCTGAAGCTCAAAGACAACGATAATGAACCACAAAGCATGAGTCAAGACGATATTCTTGACGGTTTCAAAGGAATGGGATGCGCAGGAGATTTCAGAAATAAAAAGGAGATTAAAAGGGGCGGTCTAACTCAGGATTGGAGGTTTATTGTTTATGTAATTTCGACAAGTCTAGCGCATCGAAAAGGCGGGTTTGATGGCTTAAATTTGGAATGGTCTGCAGCTATGCTGAGCCTATGCACAAATCAAAAATTCAATCTCTCTGGATTAATTTTCAATTATATGAGAGAGAATGCAAATGGAGCGACTTGGGCAATGTACCCGAGATTTATTCAGATGCTCATTAATGATCAAGAAAAAGACCTTCCAAACGATGGAAATACCTACAAATTCCACGTGCCCACAAGTAGACAATATACTGAAATCAAAACCAACGAATGGGTTTTGTTGCACGACTGGATGTACAGAGCTGAAAGACTACCCATCGTGAAAGCTGCATATCAGAAGTACAAAGAAGGGGTCAAAGCTAAACAACAGAGAGCAGCACAAGCACAGGCCGAAGCAGCCGCCAAAGAAGGAAGTAGCAAAGAAAAACGAAAGGGCAAGCAACCTGCAGGTGAAGAACCTCCTAAGAAGAAAAAGACAACAGGAGGTTCTGAACGTTTAATGAGTTCTGCAATCAGGGCGGCACAAACTGAAGAGCAACGCAAAAATATTCAAGATCTAAAAGCCATGCATGTAATGCAGGAGAAAGAGAAACGAGAAAAGAGCCTGAAACGTAAAGAAATATCTTCTTCGGAGATGCCCGAAGTAGTTCCTGAAGAAGTTCAAGACCTAAATGACTTCGTTGATCAAATTCTTGTTGATCCTGACGAGGCACAAGCACGCGAAGGTACTTCAAAGGTGTCCCCAGTTGTAACAACCCTCACTAAAATTAATATTTAGTATGATAATTATGCAATAAGGAAACCCTAATTAAGTTTAGTATGATTAATTAATCAGTTAATCAATATTAATTAAGCTAACAAGATTAATTAAGCTAAGTAAGGTCTATTAAAAATAGATATATATGAGGTCGTATAAGAACATTTAATATTAATAATAAAATATATTATTTTTTTTCCTTACTCCGTTTTTAATGAAACTTAGGTTAAAACGTAGATAAAAATATGCTCGTTCTAAAGACATATTCGTCGTTTTATAAAACGTTATATTTTAAAAGTTATACAAGAAAAACGAGTTAAGCAGCTGAAATAAAATAACTAAGCTAGCTAGCTAGCACGTCAAGCTAGCTAGCAAGCACGTCATTTAGTCCCACATCGACGAAATTATGTTGAGGTGCCTGCCTGCTTGCTTACTATAAATAGGAAGCTTAGGATTCATTTTTCTTTGCTCAATTCTCTTCTTCTTCTCTCTATACGTTGGTGTTCTAACCAATAATCACTCGATCGCTATTACGATTAAGTTTCCAAGCGATCAATATATCCAAAGAATGTTTAAGTGCCGCCCACATTGGGTTATGCTTTATCTATCGTCGGTAATCCGATGACTGAGCCGAAGCATTGTACTTTATCGTTGTCGATAATTCGATAATGAGCCGAAGTATTATACTTTATCGTTTGTCATTTTGATAAATGAGCCGAAGTATTGCACTTAGACATTCATTAGAAATTGATCTCGGGAAATTATCGTAACTGCTGTATCGATCATTAACCCGGTTTTTATGAAATTCATTAAGGTTCGAATCTCATGACTACCGTTAAGGTTTGATTTGGGTTTTACACCAATACGTATTCCATTCTGTTAAACTTACCAAAAACACTCCCAACTACACCCTTACAATCAAACAAACTATTAAATCATCAGAAGATCCAGAATAATAAAGTACATGCTTAATTATCGGGAAAAGTAGAATCAAGAAGTTTGTTAATTCAATCCTGCATACTGATTTGTGAGTTATTCTCTTTTTATAAATTCTTTTATCACAGTTTGTGATTGTTTACAATACTCCAAATTATTTTCAGAATTATAACTTACAGTGATTAAGTTTATGTGAATCACCAAATTACAGCCGGTATGTGGGGTATTGTGCACATTACTTGATAATCTTCACCATTGGGGCAGCCATTGGGTGATATGACCATAATCACAGATACCATTGGACGTATGGGCCAATGGATCGAGTGGTAAAGTACTGTGGGTAGTTGGTTGATATCAGGATACATTGTAAAAGATCTTATCACTGTGAATTATAACAAATGTGTCGTTTTCAGTAAAATGAATAATTCACTCAGTATTTCCCGCTGACAAAATCTTTTTAAAACGCGTTTCAGGTAATTACAGTAGATTGGAGTAATGATTGGATCCGGCACTAAAAGACTTCAAGAAGTGGCTTATTTTATTAATTAAATCAAATTAAGAAATATTGTTTTTATTAAAAGCTACCTTTGTAAAACATGGAATTTATTCCATCTTTTTAAATAAAATCCGGTGTTTCTAAACTCTGATATTTTTCCTAACTCACGGTCCTGATGAAATTTCCGCTGCAATGTTTTTTTTAAATAATCACCGGTACCACTGGACTGCTCACGGCACCGATTCCGGCTAGATGGGGTCGGGGGTCGTGACAGAAGGTGGTATCAGAGCTAAGCCACTGCTTTAAGCCTATAAGTGTTATGATAACAATACTTAAGCTTAAATATAAGAGTTAGGAAATTGCTATTAACTTAACTGGTAGCACATCTGATAGTATTTAGACTTGAACATAAGAAAAGATGCCTTAGTATAAGCTAAGCCACTTAGGTGTTATAATAATACCTAAGCTTAAACGGAAGGTTAGAAACTTAATATTATTTGATAGCACTCTGAATGATATTTAGACTCGAACTTAAAAATTTTGTCTTAATATAAGCTTCAAGATAAAATTACTTATATAAGTATAAATAAGTATAATTGGTATTCAATAAGAATAACGACTAGCAGGCAATAACATTTAATTGCTATTTATTCTTGTGTATTGGTATTACTTGGTCAAGAATAAAGATATATTATGGAAATACAAATTTCCTTAATTCTGGATAAAAGCCCTAATAAAAGAGGCACTTTTAAAATTTTGAAAAGATACTATTTATGGGAAATAGAAAATTTTCTCCGGCAAAACTGGGTATAGAGTAGCAGACTCTCCAGCTTGTCCGGATATACTGAAATTACCGCTCCGGCGCGAACCGGATAAGACGGGATAAATGGTATGTCAAACCAGTAACAAGATTTCCCTAAATACTATCATGACCAAATATCTGACTGGTTTTTGGAAATATGAATCTATTATATACATTTAACCCTATGAAAGGTATGTATATTACAACATGTGAAATATATAATATAGATATGTATATCTATAAGGAATTCCAAAAAGTTAATTAAGAATAAAGCACAAGCATATGTATATAGATTTCTTTATCAGGAATCTTTCGCATATATCTTTAATTTTGATGTCAAACATTCTTTCGTTTGATCATCTACCTCGTAACTCGTGCAACAAAATAATACTGGAAACCCATTAAGTTGGGACACCATCAAAAATATATAAGAATTTCCAATACGTTACCATAAATTACTAACACTAGTAAGAAGCCGGTAAAGTTGTGCTAATGCACAAGAAAACACATGAAACTTAAATTATACATCCACAGATGTTGAAGTTTATCACACACGACTTCCAAAGGCAAGATCTTTGAAAAATATAAATTAGGCACGATGATACCTACACTAATTCCATCAGTAAAAGAACTCCTAAATCAAAAATCGGCACTTTGCCACATGATCTTACAAACGATCAAAATGTCGCTGAGGTACGTTGGAACAATATTTCACAAACATCGGTGCATAGTCTAACCTGAGTCATAATTATTAGCACTACAAAAGAAGTCATATATTTTTGCAAATCCCTGATTTCATTTCACTTCATTCGACATTCTCTGATAATGTTATTTAACAAATAGTTATCACACGAAATTTCAGATAAGAAGTTCTTATATTTCTTTCGTTGCCTATAATAAGTTGACTTTCGTGTTCTTTTAATGGTCATCATACCATAAAGAATTCTTTCATAATAGCAAATATTGATCCATTTCGTTTCTTGGTAAATCCACACGATACACATGCACTATTTGTTGCGCATGTGGTTCATTTGAGTTATAAGACCCTAGGAAGGCATCATTTCAATTTGTTGTTTTATCAAAAGTTCAAATATCGTTCCGCTATACTTTATCTTTGCATTGTAAACCGCGTTTTTACAAAGCAATGACTCTTTAATATCGAATCAATGAATTTATTGAAAAACTCGATTTTCTTTTAAAAGGGATACATGGTTTCTTTGTGATCATGTTTGAACTTTCTTATTAAAACTCGTTTTATCCAAACCCAGTTAACTTGCTCGCAATACGTATTCAATTCGAAGTCCCATATGATGGATTGAAACCATCATATTCAAAATAGTCCTAACAAGCACTTCAAATCTCTTAAACCATAATATGCTTGTTTAGTCTTCGAATTCATCAAATCATCTCTTTGATCACGATCACTTTGTGATGACATTTTCACAAAATTGAAGATTGCGCTAACCTAAGATTTAATTATTTTATTTATATTGAATCCGCTTTATTAATTTATTTTATAAAAGCAATCTTAACACAATTATATGCTAAAATAATGATCCACCATTTCATGTCCTAAATTCCGTAGTCCTTACAACCAATCTAGCCTTTCGTGATATTTCTTACCTTATCATCATTAATCGAAAAACATTGTATAAACTTAATTGATTATATATAGAAACTTACAATATAGTATTTCTGTAATTAAATTTTTTGCTAAAACCATTAAGGTAAAGAAATTATATTTTTACGTATAAAATTTTGTTTAAAATATATTCTCATTTAAGTTTATGCATTTATTATTGGTAATTAATATTAGTTTTATTAGTAATAATATATTAATAGTAATAGTATTAGTATTATTTTAAGATACTAGAGTTATTATTATGGGCATGTATTGAATAGCCTAGCCTTAATTAGGCATGGACTGGCCACCTATGCTTAAACAAGGCAGCACTAATCAATATCTGACCATGATAATGACTAGTTAATAAACTAAGTCAGCATACTTAATTAATAAATTTCAATTATATGTAAAAACATTTTTTATATATAGAAATATATATACTTCGTACTGTAAAGAGAAAACATATTTTCATAAAACAAATAAAGGGACGAATAAAATTATCTAAATAATTGTCTAAATATTCATAACCAAGACATGTTATAAATAAAAATTTTATCTTGATTAATATTTCACAACTATTAAATACTTATAAAAATATTCTTTTATAATATATACATATTAAAATATCAAATGTCATTTACGCAACCCAATATTTAAGTATGCTTGATATTAGAGTAAACATTTATTATTTTATTTTTATGATTTAAAATACCCTAATCTTATAGTAAACATATTTGATTTTATAAATAATAATCATGAGTTCTACGATATTGGGTAAACCTATTTATAAAACTTATATTATTCCGGATTTTGGTATTTTAAACCTATCCATATTTTATTATTCTACTTTATGATAACATAAAAAGGAAAAGGTATTTAGTAAATCAAAATATCCCCTATCTTTAATCAAACATTTTGATTAAAATCATCTGAAAATAATTATGTATTAAGACAAAAATATACTAACTTTATTGTCTTTTCATGTATTCTTACAAATCACCCATCGCAGCACATTGATTTTCTCATTTCAATATTTGATGAATCATTTTCATGTTTTCATTTCATTTTGAACCGGTCAATTCTAAGTCTTCCTTAGGTACCAATCAAGGTAAGTTTTCTTCTGACAAAGAATTTTACTAATTCCAAAAAGTTCTTCACATTCATTTTAAGAATCTACAGATCATATATCTTTTGGCTTGAACCCAATCACCTTGAAAAACTATACCATTTCATCTCATTCGTTTGAACATCTCATCTTTTGAAATATCTAGATTCGCTTCCTTGAAACTCACAATTTCGAAAATGGTGAATTTATTCGGTCATCATTATTGAATTCTTTCAATCATTACAAACACTTTGTAGCATCCGAATAGAGCTGTAGCCTGTGTTAAACCCTATTCATAAGTCATTCGTTTGATTTGTCATATTCTTGGTACAATTATGTACTCAGATTACAATACACTAAATCCTGTTGTCCATTACCATTTAAGTAAACAATACTGATTTTCGGATAATCATTAACAAATCATTTTCCATACTCCCATTCACAAAGAGATATTTATCGAATCGGAATCTCCCTCAAATTGATTAAAGTAAGTTCACTCTGAATATTAAATCCAATTGTTTCTATAAATCATTTTTATTTTTAAAAATGCTCATACCCCTCAAAATATCTTTTGATTCCATTCAACGCTACATTATTCCTCTTAATTAAAAGAAGAAACATAACCCCAAGAAAATATCATAGTTCAAATCTCGAGGACGAGATTTTTATTAAGGTGGGGAGGATGTAACAACCCTCACTAAAATTAATATTTAGTATGATAATTATGCAATAAGGAAACCCTAATTAAGTTTAGTATGATTAATTAATCAGTTAATCAATATTAATTAAGCTAACAAGATTAATTAAGCTAAGTAAGGTCTATTAAAAATAGATATATATGAGGTCGTATAAGAACATTTAATATTAATAATAAAATATATTATTTTTTTTTCCTTACTCCGTTTTTAATGAAACTTAGGTTAAAACGTAGATAAAAATATGCTCGTTCTAAAGACATATTCGTCGTTTTATAAAACGTTATATTTTAAAAGTTATACAAGAAAAACGAGTTAAGCAGCTGAAATAAAATAACTAAGCTAGCTAGCTAGCACGTCAAGCTAGCTAGCAAGCACGTCATTTAGTCCCACATCGACGAAATTATGTTGAGGTGCCTGCCTGCTTGCTTACTATAAATAGGAAGCTTAGGATTCATTTTTCTTTGCTCAATTCTCTTCTTCTTCTCTCTATACGTTGGTGTTCTAACCAATAATCAGTCGATCGCTATTACGATTAAGTTTCCAAGCGATCAATATATCCAAAGAATGTTTAAGTGCCGCCCACATTGGGTTATGCTTTATCTATCGTCGGTAATCCGATGACTGAGCCGAAGCATTGTACTTTATCGTTGTCGATAATTCGATAATGAGCCGAAGTATTATACTTTATCGTTTGTCATTTTGATAAATGAGCCGAAGTATTGCACTTAGACATTCATTAGAAATTGATCTCGGGAAATTATCGTAACTGCTGTATCGATCATTAACCCGGTTTTTATGAAATTCATTAAGGTTCGAATCTCATGACTACCGTTAAGGTTTGATTTGGGTTTTACACCAATACGTATTCCATTCTGTTAAACTTACCAAAAACACTCCCAACTACACCCTTACAATCAAACAAACTATTAAATCATCAGAAGATCCAGAATAATAAAGTACATGCTTAATTATCGGGAAAAGTAGAATCAAGAAGTTTGTTAATTCAATCCTGCATACTGATTTGTGAGTTATTCTCTTTTTATAAATTCTTTTATCACAGTTTGTGATTGTTTACAATACTCCAAATTATTTTCAGAATTATAACTTACAGTGATTAAGTTTATGTGAATCACCAAATTACAGCCGGTATGTGGGGTATTGTGCACATTACTTGATAATCTTCACCATTGGGGCAGCCATTGGGTGATATGACCATAATCACAGATACCATTGGACGTATGGGCCAATGGATCGAGTGGTAAAGTACTGTGGGTAGTTGGTTGATATCAGGATACATTGTAAAAGATCTTATCACTGTGAATTATAACAAATGTGTCGTTTTCAGTAAAATGAATAATTCACTCAGTATTTCCCGCTGACAAAATCTTTTTAAAACGCGTTTCAGGTAATTACAGTAGATTGGAGTAATGATTGGATCCGGCACTAAAAGACTTCAAGAAGTGGCTTATTTTATTAATTAAATCAAATTAAGAAATATTGTTTTTATTAAAAGCTACCTTTGTAAAACATGGAATTTATTCCATCTTTTTAAATAAAATCCGGTGTTTCTAAACTCTGATATTTTTCCTAACTCACGGTCCTGATGAAATTTCCGCTGCAATGTTTTTTTTAAATAATCACCGGTACCACTGGACTGCTCACGGCACCGATTCCGGCTAGATGGGGTCGGGGGTCGTGACACCAGTCAAACCCACCAGAATCTCAAAACCACCCGTTGTTCCACAAAGGCTACGACCATTTCAAGACTTGTTCGATCGATTGATAAAGGACACCGGGCCTTCCGTGGCGAAAGAAATTTGCTTGTTGAAGAATCAAGTCAATGATACAAACATCCTAAGAGAGAAACTCAAGGATCAAAGAAAGAAAAACAAGGAAATGAAAGAATACATGGCCAAGCAAGCCAAGTTTGTCAGATTTCAACAATCCAGCTTAGAGAAGCTCTACCGAATGATGAGGGGAATATGTGAAAAAGCAAACATTGAGCCGATGTTTACATTTGATGAAATCTTCGATTTTGAAGCTTTCATTCAAGAAGAAACGGCTCGAAAAGAAAAAGAAGCCGAAGCGAAGAAAAAGAGATTGGAATCGGTTGACAAGGCATTAGAGGGAAACGAAAGCGACGAAGAGGCAGTAGATCGAGAAATTATGCCACCAACCTTCGTTGAATGGGGGCTAGAAGACGAGGTTTTATATGAGCAAGAAGATGGCAAGACTTTCGCTCCTGAACATCCTGAGTGGTTCAGAAAAGAACGAGAAAAGCTCCCTGATCTGCATCAAGTGATAAAGGTTGTTAAATCGGAAGAGACTGAGAAAATAATAAGCTGGATGTATGACAATCTAAGGGGCATGTTCGTTGTAAAGAGACGGGGTGGTGTGATACAATATTTCGCAACTGGGTTTGATCTCTTCTCGCTCCCAAGGTGGGATTTAAGAGAGCTTGGGCGTCTGAATTTGCTCAACCATGGTGACAGGGGCATCGGAAGAAACTTTGAACGTCTAATTACAAGCGAATGCGACAAGAACTTCCCGAATCATGCCCCACAGCGCCCAAGACGCCGAGTGTCCAAAACTTCTTTCGATCCAGTAACAGGCAAGGGAGAGGTGACGTGGGTTATTAACCCTGCTAAAGTTGTCACCAGAGTCAAGCTTCCGGAAGAAATCCCTGTGGCACTTAAGGATTTCAAGAAATGGTTCTACGATAGTCAAACCGGTGAAGCTGTAATAAGGTCGAACGACAATGTTGATATTCGAATACTGGACCCTATGGACGTGTTTCAGTTCGGGCTGTCTGATCTCACCATGCTGAATGCGAGTCGTATCAATGTCGGAGCTGGAAATGCGAATCTTGAAGAGGCAGCACTGTTTCAGCGAGCAGTGGAGCGTGCCTGGAGACTAAAAAGGGATATGCTCGACATGGTAGATAAAATAGAGAAACGAAAAGAGAAAGAGCAGAAAAAGAAAGAAGGTCGAAGGAAAAAGAAACATGAGAAAACCATGGAAGGATGCTCCGCCTCAACTGCAAATCCAACCACCACTGAATCTCAAGTCACACCAACACCTCCGGCCTCATCCACATATGAGGCCACCAAGGAGGATCCAAAATCAAGTGAAGCTGTCATTAACCAAGAACCTCCAGTAGCATCAAAGGAGGTTGTCGCACCACCAGAAACGATCATTGTGGAAGAAAATCCCACCGAGCCAGAGAAACAAACTACAGATGATCCAGTGGCTACAACAGAAGATCCAGCGGTTTCTACTGAAGATCCAAAGACTACCGCAGAAGAATGAGAAGACAAGCACGCAACGATCTAGGGGGGATATTGTTAGAGCATATGAGATCGTTGGTACTTGTGCTGGATTAGTTCAGTTGTAGTTTGTATGCATTTTCAATGTTTAGGGGTTGTTTTTGTAATTATCTAGAAGTTATGTTCCTGACCTAGTGTAGTTAAGATACCAGCAAATTTATAAATTTGCTGGTTAGTCAGGACACTAGTATATAAACCCCAAGCATTGTAACATTCTCAAGCTTTTGGCTCTTGGTGCAATAGAAGTGTTGTTTACATTCTTGTTGAGCTTTAATCTGATTTCTAAGGTTGTGTATTGTTATATCTTTCTGTTTGGATTCAATACAACACTAGTTGTATTCATCAATCCATTAGCTTCACCTTCATCTTCATTCTTGACATTTCTTGACTATTCATAGTTCAAACACTTAATCAATAGGTGTTTTGGACTAAAACAACCAACCACTGTGATCCGGATACGTTTTGGGATCTACATGATCCAAGATTGATCGTAAGAGTTCTTGACAATCAAAGGCCATGTTTGCCTAAGTCTCTTACATCACTTGGTGAAGATAAGTGTTTAGTGTAATACTTTTTATTTTTAATCTTTTCGCACTTTTTATTTGGTTATGTATTAATGACTTTAATAACTAGTTTCTTATGTTGAAGGTGATTCTTCCTTATCGTTTATCCGTGGTGTCTTGGCATTATTTTACTGTCTATATAAAATAAAAGATTTTCACCATTCATATCTCCACGGTCTATATGGAGATATGTTGGCTACCTGGTCGGGGGTTAAGGGAACGGTTTGGTAAGAGTCTTGCCATTGTTCAGTGTATAGATCCTGCAAAGGACCTGGGTCAAATTTAGTAGGACCTCCTTCAATACCCACCGGTATTGGATGGCGGGGGTCCAAACTCTTTGACCCCTCATAAGTTAAACTACTATTAAAACTTTAACCCGGCTACTTAGGACTGTATCCCTGCTGACTCAGACTACTTAGCCGAGGGTAACTTCACCTTCAAAAGAGGGGCCTACCACATTATGCATTAATAACTTAATTAATTATCTTTCAATAATCCGACCCTTTAGGATTGTATCCTTGCTGACTCAAACTACTGGGTTGAGGGTAACGTCACCTTCAAAAGAGGGGCCTACCACAATAACTAAGATAATCTCTTAAAATGTGCAAAAGTGCTGAAATAATCAAAGGTTACACTACACATGAGTCGGATCCAAGTGATTCATCTTGTCTATCTGTTTTTACTTTTATTTTTTATTTTCAGCATTTTAGTTAGTTTTATTTTTCTAGTTTAAAACCTTTTTCTAACTTTTTGATTTGATTAGACGTTGAGGATAAACCGGTATTAAAAGCTCTTGTGTCCTTAGACGACCTCGGTATCTTACCAACACTATACTACGTCCACGATAGGTGCACTTGCCCATATGTGCGTTTAGTTTTAGTAAATATCGTGTTTTATAAATTTAAAACTTGGCTAAAAAGTGTAAAAGGGCTTAAAATATACACCTAAAACCCATCACACCTAACGCACATCAAGTTTTTGGCACCGTTGCCGGGGACACAAGGATTTTAAGAAAGTTAGGAATCAACGGCCTAATCATTTTTTCTAAATTTTTCTTTTCTTTTTAGGATTTTCGTAATTTTTCAGCTTCTGCAGAACTCAGCACGGGCCGTGCCTGCTGAACACGCCCCGTGCCCAATCATTGGAACTGGCAATCCTGTTTTAAGTCAGACAGTAAGCTGAACACGGGGCCGTGTCCACTCAATACGCCCCCGTGCCCAAGATTCAGTTACTGAAAACAGAGCCGTAAGATCCCGACGGTTGGTAATTTCTGACACAAACATGAGTGATACTGATACTTTTTACTTTCGGCACTATTATGGTACGTGGTGTCAAATATGTGGAGGCTCTCATAAAGAATTAGAATGTTATTTTCTAAATTATAAGCCCCACTATATAGACCCATTGTTTTCCTGTAGCCTTAAGAGGGGCGAAAGTAAAAATAATTCATATCTGTCCCTCGAATGCGCTCAACCGGACCTTCTAGGAGAAATGCTTCTTGATGAACTATTTCAATTAGAAGATCTAATTCTTAATTGGTTAATAGAACTTAGGATGGATTTTATTAATTCATCTCAAGACGATACCAAAGAAGAATTGTTGGGATCGCATTCAAACAACTCCGATGTTCCCGATAGTACCTCCAACTCTAGCAAGGACATGAGCGATAGTCGTCCCTGTGCCGATTGTGCCGTGAAGGACTCTCCATCGACTTCGTTCGGTGCATAAATAGACCTGAGCGATTCGGCATACACCTTCTTTAACGAGAGCCCGGGAAAGGGTTGGACTTGTCCACCTACATTTAGCATAGGAATCACCCTCACCGACAACCTCTTGCGTTCTCGTCTTAATCTAGAGTAATTAAGGTATCTTAGGCACTTTGGGGTTGTCCCATCAAGTAAGGAGCCGCCCAATCAAGATAAATTCCTTAGAAAACGGAAAGTCCTTAAGACAACTTCTAGACACGGGGTCGTGTCCAGGTCAACACGCCCACGTGTCCACTGAAAGATTCCTTTCTAATTTTCATCAGAATACGGACAAAATGTGTCAGGATTCTGTCTGCACATGGGGCCGTGTCCAGCCGATACGGGGCCGTGTGCAGCATGCTGTCGTTTTCTATAAATGCAGCAAGATTCCTGCTCATTTGGACCACTCCAAAGACAAAGATCTGCTGAAATCTTCACTCATACCATCCTAGGTATATTCTAAAGAAGGTTCTCAACAACCATCTTGTCTTTTCCACTTTTTTTCATTGCCTTCTTCTTAAATTATCACTCAATACCTCCATTAAAGCTTGAAATCTCCATGATTCCAAGCTTTATTTTAATGTTTGTAAAGTTATTATTCAAGGGATCTTGTTGAAAATAAGTTATACAACTTTGTTTTAAATTATTCATGCTTAAAAACAACTTACAAGTGGAAAAATAATTTAAAACTCCAAGATTCCTTGCTCTAAAAACCTGCAGACAACTGAACACAGGGCCGTGTCCGTGGTACTATTCCATAAAAATTGAACTCTTTTCGGTCTGTTTTCTCAGAATGGCGAGCAGAACTAGCGGAACATCTTCATCACAATCAAGAAACAACCGACAGGGAAGGAGATCATCAACGGTAGAAGACTCTCTTGTAAACTATGTTTATGCTTTAAGAGAGGCTATTGATGAAATGACGGGGGTGGAAGAAGCATTGGTCGACCGTATTAATCACTTAACAGTGGGACTAGAAGGGTGTCTCTGAGAGGTCAACCTTTTGCGCCAAAGGTTGAACATTCTCGCCTCTCCTCCTTTGGTACCGGTCATTACCCAAAGGGCATGGAACGTGGTGCCCGAAGTCATCATACCAGCCGAATGGTACACCTTGCACCCGGGGCCTCCTCGTGATATACTACAAGGAGTTCCGGTTGGTGTCACTCCCCCTCCACGAGATGTTGAGGAGAATGAAGCCACCTTCTTCCTCCCGAGAGAGATAGAAGAATGGCTTTAACAACATCTAGGGAACACCCCTCGGCTGGAGTTCTACCAAGCTTTTAGATACCGGAAAATTATTCTCGGAATTTTGGTTCTTAATGTAAAAGTAGAACTCCTTAGAATGATTTTATGCACCACTTGACCTATCTAGTTTAACTCTTATCTTTCTTTTTCTTCTTTATTTTTAATTTCCTAGGAATATTATGTAATTCTCTCTATGACTTAAATGAAATGATGGTTTTAGTTAATTTGGTGTTTGGATGATGTTGTAATGGATAACACACACTCGGGATGGTGAAGGATAACAAGGGAAACTTGCACCAGCGCCCCATGCACGAAAACAGGACCATCCAACAAATTTTTCTTCGTTACAGCAAGTTCAGCACGGGTCGTGCCCGCCCAACACGGCCCTGTGCTGCACAATCTGCAGAATATGCCCAGTTCAGGTAACTGGACACGGGGGGTGCTTACTGAACACGCCCCCGTGTCCAGGCTTCTGTTTCTTTTTACAAACTTTTGTTACTGGCACTTGAACACAGAGCCGTGCCCGGACACCACGGGGTCGTGTCCAGACGCCCAGTAACATAAAATTTTGCTTTTTCACACCTTTTTACACATTCAATCAACCTAAAAACTTATTTTTGGGACATATTGAGGACAATGTGTAATTTAAGTGTGGGGGGATGATAAAACCTTGAATCTTGCAAGTCCTAATCAACAAGCCTTACACAAAACTCTATTGGAACCGCTAATCACCCCAAATTTTTTCAAAAAAAAATTTCATTTTTTTACTTGTCTAGGTTTAAGTTGGGAATTTCAAAATTCTAAAAAGGTTATATTTTTACAAATTTACAACCGATAGCGTCGTGATAAAAAGAACCAACATAAGAAAATTATGAAACGGCATGACAAACTTAGTTAAAACTTGATTATATATACTTGATCACATAAAAACCCATTCCCACAAAAGTGAGTTTTGAGCCTTTATTGAGCATACAAATACATATCTTTAAACTAAATGCTCATTTTTCGTTTCTTGTGTGAATAGCTGCTTGGTTCTTACAACTCTAGAACATGCCACGACGATACATTCCCGGTCCTTACCGACTTAAACCAAAGTAAGTAAATGATGGAGGCATTAGGACTAACCCTTTTTATTTCTACACCATTATTTTTTTTACCACCTACCCAAAATCCCCCTAGTTAACCCCTTTGAGCCAAAACCTTTTCATTTCTTAACCCAATTCAAAAACCCTTTACCCACCTAAACCCTTTTTCATTTTAAACCCTTTATTTTAGTAACAAAGCTCGGTTTTTCTTATGATTTGAAAAAAAAAAATTGAGGATGAAGTCAAAGAAATAAACAAACAAGTTTATCAAAAACAACTTTGTTTGAAAGAAATGTTTCTTCAAAATAAAAAGTTTTGAAAATCTTTTTTACGAGTCGTATGAAAACCGACGCTTTTTACGCTTTTCGCCCTTTTACTAACCACTAACCCAACCACCCACCTTTCGCCAAGCCTAACCCTTCACCCAAAAACTCCTCTTGATATTTACAAAGGTGTATAGTTAAAAAGGAGGAGGATTGATTGCTTGGCAAGCTTATGGTAAGAGTAAGTTCCATGCCGCTCTCGAGTGATTCACTAAAAATACACCTTCGGCCGAGTGTTGAGTGATCCCCCGTGAGGTATGTGAACTTGTATATAAATGGAATTTTAAAAAAGGCATGTTATGCCCTAATAAGTAATTTATCTTATGAAACGTTTTTAATAAATCATGATTAATAGGATTGTAAATAAATAAAAATGAAACTTAATAAAGAATCTTGGAAATCCTGACACTCTATGACAAGCCCAAAAACCTTCTCTTCTACCCATTCCATTTGGGAGTGCAAAGCCACACTACAAAGAGTTTTGCTTGAGGACAAGCAAAGATTCAAGTGTGGGGGTATTTGATGTGCACAAAATGCAACATATAAATTACATCAATTGTGGCATAAAACTAACCCTTTTTTAGTACTAATGTTGGAAAAAGTGTGTTTTTGTCTTCCTTTTGTATTTTCAGGGTTAAATGAGCTCAAATGAATAAAAGAAGCAAAAAGGCAGCTAAATCTAACATAAATACAAGAAAAGGAACAAACATGGCATGCCCGACCCCCCGACAGCATCCTCCCAAGCAAAACAAGAGAACAGAAGGCTGAACACGCCCCGTGCTCAGTGAGCACCGGGGCGTGCCCAAGTGTCAGCAGAAAAGACAGTTGTAGAAGCTTCTATCGCCCACCACGGGGCCGTGCTCAGCGGACACGGGGCCGTGGTCAACTATAAGATTCGCAGAATCCAAGCAAATCTTGATAGTACAGATACGCTTCTACACACGGGGTCGTGCTCAGCGGACGTGAGGGTGTGGACAACTAATGCATACAAACTGCAATTAATGAAGAAAGAGAGAATGATGGACACGGGGCCGTGCCCACCGGACACGGGGCCGTGCCCGAACTTCTGTTCAGCCTATAAATAGGAGTGCTTGGATCACTTGCAACTCATCCCTTGGCACACCACCTCTCTCACACTTCACCCACCACCCACCACCATCACAACACCATCATCCACCACCATCATCCATTGTCCATCATAGAGTGTGTGAGTCGTCTCGGGATCCAAGATTGATCGTAAGAGTTCTTGACAATCAAAGGCCATGTTTGCCTAAGTCTCTTACATCACTTGGTGAAGACAAGTGTTTAGTGTAATACTTTTTATTTTTAATCTTTTCGCACTTTTTATTTGGTTATGTATTAATGACTTTAATAACTAGTTTCTTATGTGAAGGTGATTCTTCCTTATCGTTTGTCCATGGTATCTTGGCATTATTTTACTGTCTATATAAAATAAAAGATTTTCACCATTCATATCTCCACGGTCTATATGGAGATATGTTGGCTACCTGGTCGGGGGTTAAGGGAACGGTTTGGTAAGAGTCTTGTCATTGTTCAGTGTATAGATCCTACAAAGGACCTGGGTCAAATTTAGTAGGACCTCCTTCAATACCCACCGGTATTGGATGGCGGGGGTCCAAACTCTTTGATCCCCTCATAAGTTAAACTACTATTAAAACTTTAACCCGGCTACTTAGGACTGTATCCCTGCTGACTCAGACTACTTAGCCGAGGGTAACGTCACCTTCAAAAGAGGGGCCTACCACATTATGCATTAATAACTTAATTAATTATCTTTCAATAATCCGACCCTTTAGGATTGTATCCTTGCTGACTCAAACTACTGGGTTGAGGGTAACGTCACCTTCAAAAGAGGGGCTTACTACAATAACTAAGATAATCTCTTAAAATGTGCAAAAGTGCGGAAATAATCAAAGGTTACACTACACACGAGTCGGATCCAAGTGATTCATCTTGTCTATCTGTTTTTACTTTTATTTTTATTTTCAGCATTTTAGTTAGTTTTATTTTTCTAGTTTAAAACCTTTTTCTAACTTTTTGATTTGATTAGACGTTGAGGATAAACCGGTATTAAAAGCTCTTGTGTCCTTGGACGACCTCGGTATCTTACCAACACTATACTACGTCTACGATGGGTGCACTTGCCCATATGTGCGTTTAGTGTTAGTAAATATCGTGTTTTATAAATTTAAAACTTGGCTAAAAAGTGTAAAAGGGCTTAAAATATACACCTAAAACCTATCATACCTAACGCACATCATAGACCAACCGATCGAGTGACAACACTTCTGTGAACTTGTTCTTTGAGAAATACTTCGCCGAACGGATCGCCACCCGATCGAACCGCCGTTTGATCGATCGACCTGAAGGGTAGAGATACCTCTCTGTTTTCAAAATGCTACAACGAAAACTTCAAAAGGCAAACCATCATACACAAACACATCCTCACCAAACGAGGTGTCAATCCAATCGAATGGCCATCCGATTGGATGACCATCCGAACGGATTGACATCCGATCGACTGGCCGTCCGATCGGATTGCCATCCGACCAGATTACCATCCGATACTTATCACTTTGCACCGTTTTACACGCCGCTTACCGTCTATGCTATCGTTAACTGTTCAGGCTTATCTCATCCAGTGCTCCCTTCAATCCAAGGTAGTATTTATTAAGTTAAACGCTATCTGTGAGTATACTCGATCCCTTTTTGCTTTATGCACATTTGGGTGTTACATACGTTACTTATTCTAAACTGAAATCGACACACAACGCAAACACTCTTTATACGCTAATCGTTATTGCATGCTACGTGTTATTCGATGAATGCTTGTATGTTATGTTAACACAGTGATTGTTGTCTGACACCTTAGCAACGATAGTACTATAGTTTGGACTCAGCACCTGTCGTGGACAGCGGTTGTTAAGGGCTTTACTTCACGTGTCCCAGTGGGGATATGTGTTGCGCATTCTACAACTCGCAGTCACGTCTGTGCATATTTCTCTGTCGATAACCTACTTGCCTTCACTTTATACATGTTACATGCTGGTTACGTGTAAACTATTTCGAACTCTATTATGCTATATCAAACTTGTATGCTCACCTTTATACTTTGTGTATTGACCTCTACTTTAACGTATGTGACAGGTGTTTAGGATGCTATCTGCTAGGATGCTTGCTATGTGGAATCAAGTTAGGAAGGGTCTAGAAACGAACGAACAATTTATTTAAATCTGGGTTGTCGAAACAATTTACTATCTTGAGATACTTATGTCTGTAAAAATTATTATACTGAGTATGTTATGGTATGGGACTTAACGTTAAATATCCAGTAATATTAGTTGTTATGGATTTCTCCTGGACAATCTGTTTCGCTCATTGCCGCGCCCCGATGATTCCGCCATCGGTTGGGGTGTAACAGATTGGTATCAGAGTCATAACTATAAGGAATTAGGCAAGACTCAACCTAGTCCGGGTCGATGTCTTAGAAACGACCTAGTCTATAGTTAAGTACCAACAGACCGACTTGTGCATACCCTGTAGGGTTTTGTACGAGCTTACTTGCTATCTCTCGCTATTCTCGCTGAACACTACACTATCACTGCACTCTAATTTTTGAAAATGAACGAGTTATTAGGTGGAGATTAGGTGTGAAAACCGCAAACTCTTGACCAAATCGCTTGTTCGACTCGCATTATTTATCTATAAACAGGAGAATTTGCGTTGAATCAGGAGTGAAATCCGTACTTTAACGCATATTTTCTCCTCTATTTTCCCGAAACAAGAACGAAGTTGTTAAGATAGGGGTGAAACCCGAACCTCAACAACTTGTTCCGACCTCTATTTTGGTTTTACAAAACTCTCACCAAAGTCTCGACGGACTCCAACGACTTAAAGTCACTATGTAACTGGAAGGATGCATGTCATTCGCCCACAATCGAGGCGAGAGCTTAGTCCCGAAAGTCAAAGTGTGTACCAAAAGTCCTTGTGAATAGACGATTCACTTTGGGTAGTCGACGTCTATCAAGCCTTAGACAATCCACACTCGATTTTACGTGTTTTCGATTCTCGATTTCGCCACCGATGACTCTGATATTTGTCGCTTTTATGTGGGTTTTATGTGTTTTATGTGATTTTATCCGTTACGTGTTTCGATTTTGGTAGTTTATTCGCTTTTCGCTCTCGCTTGATCGACACAGCATCGCACATCTATCCCAGCACGCTAACAAATCGTTACTACTGGTGGATATGCACGATATGCTACTCGCTAATCACAATCACAATTCTCGAACGCATGCGAACTTTGAATGATAGGTTTCTATATTTTGACTGCCTCTTGAATGATAAAGGAATACATCGATCATACGTAAGAGAATGCGTGCAAAATACAGTGTGTTTTCCGTGGCTTATGTGCTTCTGTGCTTTATGTGCTTATGTAATTCTGTGATTATGTGCCTACGTGGTTATGTGTTTATGTGATTATTTGTGTTCCTGAGCTTTAGTAGTAGTACGTGTAAGGTGAGATTCGATTATATTGT
This sequence comes from Helianthus annuus, assembly GCF_002127325.2. Classification (NCBI taxonomy): domain Eukaryota; kingdom Viridiplantae; phylum Streptophyta; class Magnoliopsida; order Asterales; family Asteraceae; genus Helianthus; species Helianthus annuus. Next base: position 74,573,071 of record NC_035445.2, read on the forward strand.
GTTTGAGTCCTGTGGCGATGTCTGTTGCAGACAATTTCGTGATCTGGATCCCTTCACTCTCGAATTGCTTGCCGAAACCAGAAGGACAAATGCCTTGCTGCCCTCGTCGCTAAACAGATAGCGAAAGTTATCCCTCAGATCGTTAGCGACCTACACGAGAATGCAAGCAAGTCTTCTGAAGAATCCCGAACTGATTCGCCAAAGTCTGTTTTTAGCTTCAAGCAGTTCAAAGCTCGCGGCCCGAAAGAATTTACCGGCGAAGGAGGTCCTACTGCCTTGTTCCAATGGTTTGATTCGATCGAGGTCACCTTGCGCCAGAGCGGCTGTCCTGATGATCTCCGCACTCTTAATGCCACCGGCGTCTTCCAGTCCCGCGCTTTAGACTGGTTTGACGTGGGATGAGTTGAAGGACGTCATGATGGAAGAGTTCTGCCCTCCCCACGAGCGCCAAAAGTTGGAGGACGAATTCTGGCATATCAAGCAGATGGATGGTGACAATGCTGCTTTGACTGGTCGCTTCAAGCAGCTAAGCATAATCTGTCCGGATCAAGTTAAGACGCCCGAAATCACCATCAAGAAGCATATCCGTGCTTTTCCGGACTGCGTGGCTGATTTGGTTTAAGCTGCAAAGACGTCAACTATTGAAGAAACATATCTGCTCGTCGCTGAGATCAATGACAAGCGGGTCAAGTCTAGCTACTGGGATAAAGCCACCAAGAATCTGCATCAAGTTACCACCGTTGCAACTGCTGAAACCGCCACCGCTCCTCAGTCTTCAAAGTCCTCTTGTCGCAAGAGGAAGAACAACAACAGTAGTACAAACTGCGCTGTCACCAATGTTGCCCCGCTCCAATTAGTTCATTCTCCATCGCAGCCTCAACACCGCAAGTAGCGGCCCCGGTTACCAACGCACCACCGGCTAAGCGTGCGTACACCGGTCCTCACCTGGCTTGCCCTACTTGTACTTATCACCACCCAGTGGGAATCGCCTGCAGATACTGTGTGCATTGCAACATATACGACCATTTCACCGCCAACTGCCGTACTGGTCCACGTCAAGCTCCAGCTCTAGCTCAAGGTCAAGCTACTGCTCAACAAGCTCTACTTCCTGCTCCTCAAGGCCAACAAGCGGCTCATGCACCCGCGATCCATGCTAGAGCTTGCTTTGCGTGTGGTGATCCTAACCACTTCGCAAACATGTGTCCTAGTCGAGTTGTGAAGCAAGAGCCACAATAGCAGCAGCCTCAGCAACAACAGCAGCAAGCAGCTCACGCCCGAACTTTCAACATCAGTGTGCGCCAGGCTCAGGCGTGACGTTCGATGTTGAAGTTGCCACCGGAAGCTCCTTAATTGTAAGCGCGCCCATCTCCGCTCGACGTTCGATGTTGAAGTTGCCACCGGAAGAACCGTCGCTGTCAATTATGTTCTTCGTGATTGTACTCTCGAACTCAACAATCACGTTTTCCCTATCGACCTTATTCCAATGCAACTCGGTAGTTTTGACATCATAGTAGGCATGGACTTTCTTCGTGAAAACCATGCTGAAGTTGTTTACTTCGATAAGATGAATCGATTCTCGCTCGCTAATGGTGATCAACTTTGCGTGTATGGCGAAACTCCTTCGAAAGGTCTCAAACTCATGTCATGTGTCCAAGCTAGCAAGTATCTCCGCAAGGAATACAAAGCTTTCTTGGCCAACATTCTAGTAGCGGAGAAGGAAAAGAAAGGGAATACAGGAGTGAAAGATGTCCCCTTTGTTTGTGAATTCCCTAACGTCTTTCCCGATGAATTACCCGGTCTGCCTCCAAGTCGTGATATCGACTTTCGTATCGACCTCATTCCTGGACCAAATCCTGTTGCTAGAGCTCCTTATCGACTCGCTCCGTCCGAAATGCGTGAACTCTTGAGTCAGCTCCAGGAATTGCTTGATAAAGGCTTCATTCGCCCTAGCACCTCTCCTTGGGGCGCACCAGTCCTTTTCGTCAAAAAGAAGGACTGGTCGTTTCGGATGTGCATCCACTACAGGTAATTGAATAAGCTGACCATCAAGAATCACTATCCCTTGCCTCGAATTGATGATTTGTTTGACCAGTTGCAAGGTGCTTCATGTTTTTCGAAGATCGATCTATGCTCAGGTTATCACAAGTTACGCATTCAAGAGGAGGATATACCCAAAACCGCTTTTCGTACTCGATACGGCTACTATGAGTTTGTTGTTATGCCTTTTGGTTTAACCAACGCACCCGCGGTTTTCATGGATCTGATGTGTGACATCTGTGCCTCTTCGACCATCAAACAAATACCAAATCAATGAAACATTGTGTTTCATACTTGGGATTTGTATAAATATGTGTATCATTTGCACATATCAATTCTTGTTCGATTTCGAGCTTTAAATCGCTTTCTGGAAGGTGATACGCGAACTGATGCGTAAACGTAATCAGTTTAACGCGACAAACACTCCGGAATAGTGACATAGGCTTAACATACCTTAAATAACCTTTACATAACTTAGAAATAAGTTTTGGAGGGTTTGGTGTGTCGAAATCAAGTTTATTCGATTGCAGGGACTATTTGCGTCAAACTGCAAAAGTATACCGAATCGAACAGTAACGAACATTCTGGAACTTGATATTAAGTTAAACACACCATAAATATCCCTTACATAGCTTAGAAATGGGCTTTGAGGGGTTCGGTGTGCAAGAAATAAACTTTTTGGTCAAACAGGGACTAAAGGCGTAAAAAAGTGCATAAGTTTGCATTTTCGCGCATATCTTACGTTCTGATTATATCCGGACATCCAAAAAATTTTGTAATCATTAATTAACCGAATAACGCAACCGTCGTTTTGTGTCCATTTGAGTTTTCGTCGTAATTAACCGAATAACGCAACCGTACGACCAAACGAACCGACATCCGAGATATTTTTGAGCATATTTTAAGTTCCCTATACTTTAACTTCATTTTAGAGCCTTGAAATGGGGTTAACGGGGCTTAAACGTGTCAAAAATGCATCAAAAACCAAGTTTTAGGCCTGCAGGGACTAAACTGACAATTTGCCAAAGTTTGCTAGGTGTGGGGCGTAAGCCTTGCCCATTTCCTACGCGGCCCGCGACAACATGTCAGACATAAACATTGAATTTGGTCATTTGAGCTTAATTTGATGGTTTTAATGCTTGTTTTGCAATACCATTTGATGGTTTTTGATGTCCCATTGTTTTGTAAACTACGGGTAACACATGGAGGGATAGGATTAAAGCACGAATTACGAGAAACGATCCTAACGGTTCTTGGAATTCTATAAATACCCACCATGTTCTCATTCATTCCTCACACCATTTGATCTGAATTTGCTCTAAGTTGAAGTTAATACTTCATACCTGAGTGCTTTAGATCAAATCCTTCCTTGCTTGGACCTTTTGTAAGTTTCTTTCATGCTCGTTTATGTATTTCAAGCATGAAAGTCAAGTAGTGTTTAACTTTCTGCTTTGACCAGTCTTTGGTCAACACAAAGTTCGTTTGAACTTTGCAACGTGAGCGTAATCACAATGGTTATAGTCACTTGTGACTATACCTATTGATTACCATGTTGATTAGGCGTAGTGACGAGTCATAGTTTCGGTCAAAATACGTGCTTATGCGTATTTTGCAACCAAACTATTCTTGGGTATCAAACCCTTTGTTTTGATATCAAACTTGTTTTCTAACTTAGTTAAACATGTTTTAACATGTTTAATTCATCACGTTTAGTCTAGTGCTTATATAGAGTCGTAAAGTCAAGCGGTCTAAACCAAAATAACCTTCTGAGGTTATACCTTATGGTCACTTCGTTTAGTTAGTTGTATGATAGGTAATTTATATGCCTTAGGAAAATGACCAAAATGCCCTTTTTACGCATAATTTCATTTTAAGCATATGTAACCTAAATTTTGGTATCTAAACAGGTTAGGCAACATTATTAGACATGTTAAGGCATATAATACTTGTCATAAGACTAGTTAGGCGGTCCAAACGCGTTTTACGCGAACGACGCGTTAAAGTAGCGTAAGCTACCTTAATGGGTCGTAACGGGTCGTAAGCACTTAGGATAGGTTCCGTTTTAGAATGTAGGCTTTGTTAAACCATATTATATAAGTTCCAACACTCATTTGGTTTACAAGACCTCATTCTATCCGATCTTCCGATTTAGGTCCGATTTATTAACGTAGTTATCCATATTAGGTGCCGATTGATTCTGTGATCCCTCTAGCTTTGCTTGGTTGTTATTCAAGACTTCTAAGCATTCTCAAGTGAGTACATAATTCCCCTCTTTTACCATTTTAAACTGTTTTGGGGTGATTCATATGTGCTAAACGATTTTGGGTCTTCTAAACAAATGCTATGGTTTATATTAAACTATCTGAACTATTTGAACTGTTTGAACCATTGGAACTATTCGATCTATGTGAACTATTTGAACTATTTGAACCATTGGAACTATTTGATCTATGCGAACTATTTGAAGTATTTGAACCATTGGAACTATTTGATCTATGTGAACTATTTGAACTATTTGAACCATTGGGTTAGGGAAGTGATTAGGTGACGGGGCGGTGTAATGTGATAAAAGCATGATGGATACGCCGCTGGTACTTCCTATATATAAGTGCTTTTAACACATTATATATCGTTGCGTTATCTAGATCACTTGGGCAAATGTTTTCAAAACGAAGTTACATTACAAGGTTTTTCAAACAATATAAACCATTCGAGTTTTTATTACAAAAACGATTTACGATCTGGGTTTATGACGCGTGTGTAGCCTTATATATTTTTATGTATATTTTTAGCCCTTTTTAACACTTTTAGTCATGTTTTAAATTTATAAAACACGATATTTTACTAACACTAAACACACATATGGGCAACTGCACCCGTCGTGAGTGTAGTATAGCGTTGGTAAGATACCGAGGTCGTCCAAGGACATAAGAGCTTTTAGTACCGGTTTATCCTCAACGTCTAATCAAATCAAAATTTTAGAAAAAGGTTTTAAACATGAAAATATAAACTAAAAATGCTGAAAATAAAAATAAAAATAAAACAGATAGATAAGATGAATCACTTGGATCTGACTTGCCTTTAGTGTAACCTTTGATGAATTTCACACTTTTGCACTTTTTAAGAGATTATCTTAGTTATAGTAATAGGCCCCTCTTTTGAAGGTGACATTACCCTCAATCCAGTAGTTTGAGTCAGCAAGGATACAATCCTAAAGGGTTGGATTATTGAAAGATGATTAATTAAGCTATTCATGCGTAATGTGGCAGGCCCCTCTTTTGAAGGTGACGTTACCCTCAGCTAAGTGGTTTGAGTCAGCAGGGATACAATCCCAAGTAGCCGGGTTAATGTAATAATAATAATTTACATATAAGGGGATCAAGCCATTCGCATCCCCGCCATCCAATACCAGTGGATATTGAAGGAGGTCCTAGTAAGCTTGACCCAGGTCCTTGCAGGATATATACACTGAACAAGGCAAGAACCTTACCAAACCATTCCCTTAACCCCCGACCAGGTAGCCAACATATCTCTATATAGACCGTAGAGATATGAATGGTGTAAATCTTTTATTTTATATAGACAGTAAAATAACGCCAAGACACCACGGACAAATGATAAGGAAGTTTCACCTTCAACATAAGAAACTAGTTATTAATGTCATTAATACAAAACCAAATAAAAAGTGTGAAAATATTAAAAAACAAAAGTATTACACTAAATGCTTGTCTTCACCAAGTGATGTAAGAGACTTAGGCAAACATGGCCTTTGATTGTCAAGAACTCTTACTATCAATCTTGGATCCCGAGACTACTACACACACTCTATGATGGATGATGGATGATGGTGGTGGATGTGGGTTGTGATGGTGGTGGTGGGTGGGTGAAGTGTGAGAGAGGTGGTTTGCCAAGGGATACCTTTGAAGTGAACCAAGAACCTCTATTTATAGCATGCACAGAAGCCCAGACACGGCCCCGTGTCCAGTGGGCTTGGCCCCGTGTCCATCCACTTTCTTTTTTTTCATTTAATGTTGTTTGTCTGCATTAGTTGAACACGCCCCCATGTCCGCTGGGCACGGCCCCGTGTGCAGAAGCGTATCTGTACTATCAAGATTTGCTTGGATTATGCGAATCTTAGCGTTGACCGCGGCCGTGTGGAGCTGGGCATGCCCCCGTGTTGGGAGATAGAAGCTTCTACACTTTTGTCTTTTCTGCAGACACTTGGGCACGCCCCCGTGTCCGCTGGGCACGGGGCGTGTTCAGCCTTCTGATATCTTGTTTTTGCTTGGGAAGATGTTGTCGAGGGGTCGGCCATGCCACGTTTATTCCTTTTCTTGTATTATTGTCAGATTTGGCTGCATTTTTGCTTCTTTTGTTTATTTAAGCTTATTTATCCCTAAAAATACAAAAGGAAGACAAAAGCACACTTTTCCAACATTATTACTAAAAAGGGTTAGTTTTATGCCTCATTTGATGTAATTTGTATGTTGCATTTTTCACACATCAAATACCCCCACACTTGAATCTTTGCTTGTTCTCAAGCAAAACTCTTTATAATGTGGCTTACACACCCAAATGGAATGGGTAGAAGAGAAGGTTTTGGGCTTGTCTTGAGTGTTGGGATTCCAAGATTTTTATTATGCTTTATTTTTATTTTATTTACAATACTATTCGTTATGATTTATTTAAAACATTACATAAGAGGAATTACTTATTTGGGCATAACATACCTTTTTTAAAATTCCATTTATATACAAGTTCACATACCTCACGGGAGATCACTCAACACTCGGCCGAAGATGTATTTTTGTTAAACACTCGGGACCGGCATGGAACTTACTTCTACCATATGCTTGCCAAGCAATCAATCCTCTTCCTTTTTAACTATACACCTTTGTAAATATCAAGAGGACTTTGGGGAAGGGTTAGGCTTGGGTTAAAGGTAGGTGGTTTTGGGTTAGTGGTTAGTAGAGAAAGGCGAAAAGCATAAAAAGCGTAGGTTTTCGTAAAACTTTTTTATTTTTGTGACTTTTTATTCTAATGAAGCATTTTTCAAACAAAGTTCTTTTTGATGAACTTGTTTGTTTATTGCTTGACTTTATCATTTTTTTATAAGGTATGCCACGTGAAAAACCGATCTTTTTACTAAAATAAAAGGGTTTAAAATGAAAAAGAGTTTTGGTGGGTAAAGGGTGTTTGTTTTGTGGGTTTAGAAATGAAAAGGTTTAGGCTCAAAGGGGTTAACTAGGGGGATTTTGTGTAGGTGGTAAAAAAAAGAAAAATAATGGTGTTGAAAGAAAAAGGGTTAGTCCTAATGCCTCCATCATTTACTTACTTGGGTTTAAGTTGGTAAAGACCGGGAATGTATTGTCATGGCAAGTTCTAGAGTCGTAAGATACCAAGCGGCTATTCACACAAGAAACAAAAAATGAGCATTTAGTTAAAAGATGTGTATTTGTATGCTCAATAAAGGCTCAAAACTCACTTTTAGTGGGAATGGGTTTTTATGTGATCAAGTATATATAATCAAATTTTAACTAGATTTGTCATGCCGTTTTCATAATTTTCTTATGTTGGTTCTATTTATCACGACGCTACCAGTTGTAAATTCGTAAAAGTATATCCTTTTTAGAACTTGTTATTCCCAAATTAAACCAAGACAAGTAAAAAAATGAAAGGTTTTTGAAAAAAATTGGGGTGTTTAGCGGTTCCAATAGAGTTTTGTGTAAGGCTTGTAATTAGGACTTGCAAAATTCAAGGTTTTAGCATCCCCCCCACACTTAAATTACACATTGTCCTCAATGTGTCCTAAAAATAAGTTTTTAGGTTGATTGAATGTGTAAAAGGTGTGTTAAAACAAAATTTTATGTTACTGGGCATCTGGACACGGCCCCGTGTCGGATGAGCATGGCCCCGTGGTCAGATTGCCAGTAACGAGGAGTTACAGAAGGTGGACACGGGGGCGTGTCTGGTAAACATGACCCCGTGTTAAACAAAAGTCTGCAAAATTTTGACAATCAGCAGGTCTGGGCGATGGGCACAGGGGTGTGTCGGCTGAGCACGACCCCGTGTGGACAAACTGCAAAAATATAAAACAGGTTTCTGCCTTCGGTTTTGCTGTCCCGGCTTTAGTAGCACTAATATCTAGTGCCTAAAGCCTCGTAGGTACCTGTTTTACTAATAAATACCACACCAAACAATCGTAACAAACATCCTAATTTACCAAAGTTAATCATCCACACCACAAGTTAAAAAGAAAAGAAATGCAGAAAATAAAAAGTGTTAAGGAAGTAAATTGTTCAACAAGTGGCACGCAGGCCAGAAATTGTTCATGAGATAAGGGGGTTAACCTGTGAGACCTCCAACCGTGTGATGCTACCTCCAACTCCTCCCGCTCAATCCATGTCCTCGTCTTCATCATCATCACCTCCTCCGTGGCCCGCCATATACTCCTGGATGTTTCCAATATCATCCTGCATGTCGGAGGTATTTCTCTCTATCACTCCGACCAGGGCGTATGTGTTGCTGGCCATGTTGTAGGTGTTCCTGGTGCACATAAGGTTTTCCTGCAATAAATCATATAAGCTATGAAAGTTAGGAAAACCACCTCCTTGTGAGGAGGATTGACCCGGATCACCATGGTGCTGGTAGTGGTACTGGGGAGGAGGACGAATCTGTGGAGCATGTAAGACGAGAGCTTCTTGAGGGTTCCATGCATGCCCTTGAACTATTTGAAATCTGATCGTCCCTTTATCTGCTTCATAAATCAAGTTCATGGAGCGGCAAATGACCATGTCCACTTTCCCCAACCACGGTCCTTTTTGAAAGGACCTCGGCATCCGATGCACAAAGTGTTTGAAAAGGCGGTAAATCCACCCTCCAAACAGGATAGGAGTCGGGGGAGTAGCAAGCTGGTTCAAGTGCATGTTACTGAGCAGCAGGTATGGAACATCAAGGTTGGTACGGTTGTGGATGCAATGGAGGACTAGCAGATCCCGTAACCCTACAACACCACCACTGTCATGTCTCTTGCAAAGAGAGTAGCTGAGGACCCTCTGGATGTAGCGGTAAAGAGGGTCTCTCAACTGTGTGCTCTTAGTTCGGCTCGGGTTGTAGTTGCCTTCCCCGATTGAGCCCAAGCAGCTTGGAGTTGATTTTCTGGAATCTCGCGGAGACCGTCGGTGTTCTCTTCATCTCCAGCATCCTCATCTGCGTACAATCCAACTATTGCCCCAAATTGTGCGATTGAGATCGAGTACACGGTCCCTCCACAACGAAACTCTACCCCATCATTGTCAAACGGATCAGCTCTTGTCTTAAAGACGAACGTACTGTAAAATTCCATGTTGTATTCATGCACGAAGTGAAGCCGAGTGCAAAGGGCAGCTTGTAGTGGGCCGGTGACAATGTTGTTGAAGCGGTCTATCTGGTTCACTGTTTCTAGAAGATCCATGCATACTTGTCATGGATACTCCCCGGGCCTAGTTCTTAGTACATCATATCTTGCCTGAGCAGCCAACTCACTTGCATTGAATCTGGTAAATTTCTTGGCCATCTGAAAGAAAACACCAAACAATCAGCAAGAAATAGTGAAATTTTCGAAGAAAACTGAAAACAGTCGGCTGAACACGACCCCGTGTTCAGCGGACACGCCCATGTTGGCCTGAGTTTAGCTGGACACGCCCCCGTGCTCGCCGAGCACGACCCCGTGTCCAGGCGTCTGTTTACCAAAATTCCCATTTTTCGACCCGGTCCCGAAAACGTGAAAATTATTGGTCCTGTAGGGGCGGTTTTCCCCGAAAATGAAACCCCAAGTGTCGTTTTTCCCAAAACAAACCGTTTACCCCTTCAATTTTATCTTTTTCGGTTCAAAAACAAGGGTTTGGGGTTTTTGTGAGAAATCGGGCAAATCTTCAAACAATACTAGTTGATTTACTTCCTATAACATGTATCTAAACTAATGCTAACAGATTTATGCAAAATTTTGAGGTTCGATCCGGTTCAAGTTGAAGAACCCTAGATTTTTCCCCAAATCTTGATGTTAAACTACATGCAAGTACTTAATCTAACTAATTAGGGTGTTAGAATCATACCTTAACGTTGTTAGAACTCGGGGGAACGTAGAAATCTGCAGAAATTTTCGCCGGAACCAGAGAGTTTTTGGGGAAACGGGGCATGTGGAATGAAGACACTAAATGAAAAAGGGGGTTTTATCCCGATAGTTGCGCGGACAAGGCCCTGTGCTCGCTGAGCACGGCCCCGTGGGCGGGCAATTTTTAATTTTTTTTATTATGGTGCTCGTGTGAGTGCCCTGTTTCCCGAAACTTGGTTTTAGAAATCTTACTGATTTAGATGTTTCCCGATGTTCGTAACTTACAAGGTATGATGTTGATGCTTGAACCTTCGTCCTCAATAAATCCTTGATAGAGCTTCAGCCGTTGGCCATTGACTTTGAATGGAATTCCATTCCGAGATTTAATTTCGACTGCAGCGTGTGGGAAAATATGGGTGATGGAAAAAGATCCTGACCACCTAGATTTTAATTTACCAGGAAATAATCGAAGTCGTGAATTAAACAATAGAACTTGATCTCCTACCCAAAATTCATTAGGTTTAATGTGTTTATCATGCAAAATTTTCATTCTTTCCTTATAAATTTCAGAGTTAGAGTATGCATAATTCCTTAGTTCGTCTAATTCATTTAATTGGCAAAATTGATTTTTACCTGCAATTTCTAAGTCTAAGTTTACATTTTAATTGCCCAGTAGGCCTTGTGTGCTATTTCTACTGGCAAATGACATCTTTTTCCATAGACGAGCTTATATGGGGTTGTACCTATTGTTGTTTTGTACGCTGTTCGAAAAGCCCATAAAGCATCGTCTAATTTATCGGCCCATTCCTTTTTATTTAACCCTACGGTTTTTCGAGTATCCTTTTTAAACCTCTATTAGTTACTTCGGCTTGTCCGTTTGTTTGAGGGTGATATGCTGTTGAGACCCGGTGATAGACCCCATACCTTGTTAAAAAAATTTCAAGTTGATGGTTACAAAAATGGGTACCTCTATCACTTATTAATGCTTTTGGTGTTCCAAAACGAGAGAATAATCTTTTCGGAAATCTTACCACAACTCTTCCATCGTTTGTTGGAAGTGCCTCGGCCTCGGCCCATTTAGACAAGTAATCTACCGCCACAAGTATGTATTTGTTTCCTTTTGACGGTGGGAATGGTCCCATAAAGTCGAGTCCCCACACATCAAAAATTTCACAAACAAGAATGTCATTTTGTGGCATTTCGTTTTTGGAAGAAATATTACCTGATCTTTGGCAAGCGTCACATGTCTTGACAAGACTTTGGGCGTCTTTGTAAATGGTTGGCCAATAAAATCCTGAATCAAATACCTTTCGTGCAGTACTAGCGGCACCATGATGTCCTTCGTATAGACCTTCATGACAATGGCGGAGAATTCTTCTTGCTTCACTACCATGTACACACCGACGGATGAGTTGCTCGGCACACATTTTGAAAAGATAAGGATCTTCCCAAAAATAATGCTTCACATCAGCAAAGAATTTCTTTCTTTGATAATGTGGCCATCCTTTTGCGACTATACCGCTAGCTAGGTAGTTAGCATAGTCGGCGTACCATGGCTCTTCTCGGTATTCCACCATTTCCAGGGACTCCGTTGGGAATTTTTCATTGATTTGCTCGTCCCTGGTTGCCTCCAAAGCTGGGTCTTCCAAGCGCGAAAGATGGTCTATTACGGTGTTTTCTGCTCCTCTTTTGTCTTTTATTTCAATGTCAAATTCTTGGAGGAGTAGAATCCACCGAATCAAACGTGGTTTAGCATCCTGTTTCTTGAAGAGATATCAGATGTCTGCATGATCTGTATAGACTATTGTTTTAGAAAGAACAAGATAAGAACGAAATTTATCAAAAGCAAATACCACAGCTAGTAACTCCTTTTCCGTTGTTGTGTAATTTTCTTGTGCATCGTTAAGTGTTTTACTAGCATAATAAATTGGGTGAAAATGCTTATCTTTTCTTTGTCCTAAGACAGCTCCAACTACAAAGTAACTTGCATCACACATGATTTCCAAAGGTAATTTCCAATCAGGCGCTATCATGATAGGTGCATTGACTAGCATTTCCTTTAGTGTTAGAAATGCTTGATTGCAATCCTTGTCAAAGATGAAAGGGGCATCTTTTTCAAGTAATTTTGTTAGAGGCCTTGAGATTTTAGAAAAGTCTTTGTTAAATCGTCTATAGAATCCGGCATGCCCTAAGAAACTTCTGATAGCTCTAACGGAGGATGGGGGTGGTAATCGAGAAATAGTGTCTATTTTTACTCGATCAACCTCCATTCCTTTGCTTGAGATTTTGTGACCGAGTACTATTCCCTCTGTTACCATGAAATGGCAATTTTCCCAATTAAGGGCGAGGTTAGTTTCCTCACATCGGGATAGCATTCGTTCAAGGTTATCGAGGCATTGGTCGTATGAATCTCCAAAGATAGAAAAGTCGTCCATGAAGACTTCCATTGTCTTTTCTATCATATCATGGAAGATGGCCACCATGCAACGTTGAAAGGTTGCGGGGGCATTTCATAGACCAAAAGGCATGCGTCGATAAGCCAAAGTTCCATAGGGACATGTAAATGTTGTCTTTTATTGGTCTTCGGGTGCTATCGGTATTTGAAAGTGACCTGAAAAACCATCTAAGAAACAATAAAATTTGGGACCGGATAATCTTTCTAACACTTGATCAATAAAAGCTAAGGGAAAGTGATCTTTCCTTGTTGCCTCATTTAGGGACGATAATCTATACACACCCTCCATCCTGTGACGATTCTTGTTGGTATTAATTTATTTTTCTCATTAGCTATCACCGTCATACCTCCTTTCTTTGGAACTACTTGGACGGGACTTACCCAAGGACTATCAGAAATTGGGTAAATGAGTCCGGCATCAAGTAATTTAATGACTTCATTTTTAACCACTTCTTGGACATTTCTACGTTGTGGTTGTATTACCGATTTATAGTCATCATTCATTAAAATTTGTGCGTACACATGGAAGGACTTATTCCTTTAATATCTACAAGCTTCCAAGCGATCGCATTTTTATGTTTTTTCAAAAGCGTAATTAGTTTTTCTTTTTCTAAACTAGTTAATTTTGATGAAATAATTACAGGTGATTTACCATCTTTGTCTAGAAAATCATATTCCAAACCTTTTGGAAGTTCTTTGAGCTCAAGAGGTGGGTCTTTAGGAGACTCCTTATTTGGTTGCTCATTGACTTGTAATTGTGATATTACTAATAAAGGAATTTTGAAAAAAAAAAAAACATGGAACCGGTGTAATGTTGATTTCAAATGGGTCTTCTTTTATTTGCGAAGTTTGATCATTTGTTAACTTAATGCTTACGGTTTCGTCAATTTTAGTGTTAGTGTTTAACTCTTTCAAAAACTTAGCATGAGTAGGTACTAAACAATGATTTTCGAAAGAAGATGACAAGAGATTAATTTCTTCAAAATTAGACTCTTCTTGAATTTTAACGTTGTCGGACTCACCTTTTTTTGTTTAACTCATGTGTCGGCTTTTCGCTTACTTGTTCTTCCATTTTAACATTTTCAACAATCTCTTCTTTATTACAAGTCAATTCTTCCCTTGCGCGGGACTCCTCTTCCCTTGCGCAAGATTCTTTTTATGCAACGCTCGATAGTTTTAATGTGTTCTATTATCTTATCGGCTATATGGGTGATAGAGTAAGGATCTGGATCTTCAAAGCTTGAATCCGGATGTTCGATCCTTGGTTCCTCATAATACTCATATGAAGTAGATGGTTCACACCATTGTTCTTCATTGTAAGTATATGATGGATAAGGGTCGAAATTTTGTTCTTCATAATACTCATATGAGGTGGGTTGTTCACGCCATGGTTCCTTATAATAAGCATATGGAGGTGGAGGCTCATATCTTGGTTCCTCAAAGTATGAGTACGAAGGCTCATACCTTGGTTCATCAAAATATGAGTATGAGGGAGAAGGTTCATACCTTGGGTCTTCATAGGATGTGTATGAAGTGGACGACTCGTACCTGGGCTCCTCATAGTAGGTGTATGAAGTGGATGGTGTAAAGAGGTCACAATATTGTACCGAGTGAGGGTTACCACAAATGGTGAAATAGTCTTCCCTATAATCATCCTCCTCATAGGTGTAGTTGTAGTCTCCTGAGTATTGATCCATAAGAATCACCCAGTAGACCACAACAGAGTCTCGAGACTAGAAAACAAAAATAAAAACGGAAACAGAGGCTGGACACGGCCCCGTGTTCAGTGAGCACAGCCCGTGTTCAGGTTCTGTATCTGGGCGTTTTAATAAAAGTGACTAGTTTTGTGCAGCACGGGGGCATGTTCAATGAGCACGACCCCGTGTTCAGACTCTGTATTTGGGAGTTTTTAAAAAAATTTGCAGCACGGCCCCGTGTTCAGTGAACACGGCTCGTGTTCAGTCAACTGTAAATGCAAAAACTAACTAAAAAGCAGAAAATGTGCGCGCGTTTTAAAAAGGTTTTGAAAAACGGATTGGGCCGTCGATTTTAAGCTTTCTTAAAATCCTTGTGTCCCCGGCAACGGCGCCAAAAACTTGATGCGTGTGTAGCGTTATATATTTTTATGTATATTTTTAGCCCTTTTTAACACTTTTAGTCAAGTTTTAAATTTATAAAACACGATATTTTACTAACACTAAACACACATATGGGCAAGTGCACCCATCGTGAGCGTAGTATAGCATTGGTAAGATACTGAGGTCGTCCAAGGACACAAGAGCTTTTAGTACCGGTTTATCCTCAACGTCTAATCAAATCAAAATTTTAGAAAAAGGTTTTAAACATGAAAATATAAACTAAAAATGCTGAAATTAAAAATAAAAATAAAATAGATAGACAAGATGAATCACTTGGATCCGACTTGCCTTTAGTGTAACCTTTGATGAATTTCGCACTTTTGCACTTTTTAAGAGATTATCTTAGTTATAGTAGTAGGCCCCTCTTTTGAAGGTGATGTTACCCTCAACCCAGTACTTTGAGTCAGCAAGGATACAATCCTAAAGGGTTGGATTATTGAAAGATAATTAATTAAGTTATTAATGCGTAATGTGGTAGGCCCCTCTTTTGAAGGTGATGTTACCCTAGGCTAAGTGGTTTGAGTCAGCAGGGATACAATCCCAAGTAGCCGGGTTAATGTAATAATAATAGTTTACATATGAGGGGATCAAGCCATTAGCACCCCCGCCATCCAATACAAGTGAGTATTGAAGGAGGTCCTAGTAAGCTTGACCCAGGTCCTTGCAGGATCTATACAATGAACAAGGCAAGAACCTTACCAAACCATTCCCTTAACCCCCGACCAGGTAGCCAACATATCTCTATATAGAAAGTAGAGATATGAATGGTGTAAATCTTATATTTTATATAGACAGTAAAATAACGCCAAGACACCACAGAAAAATGTCATTAATACAAAACCAAATAAAAAGTGCGGAAAGATTAAAAAACAAAAGTATTACACTAAATGCTTGTCTTCACCAAGTGATGTAAGAGACTTATGCAAACATGGCCTTTGATTGTCAAGAACTCTTACTATCAATCTTGGATCCTGAGACTACTACACACACTCTATGATGGATGATGGATGATGGTGGTGGATGTGGGTTGTGATGGTGGTGGTGGGTGGGTGAAGTGTGAGAGATGTGGTTTGCCAAGGGATGCATTTGAAGTGAACCAAGTACCTCAATTTATAGCTTGCACAGAAGCCCGGACACGGCCCCGTGTCCATCCACTTTCTCTTTCTTCATTTAATGCAGTTTGTCTGCATTAGTTGACCACGCCCCTGTGTCCGCTGGGCACGGCCCCATGTGCAGAAGCGTATCTGTACTATTAAGATTTGCTTGGGTTCTGCGAATCTTAGCGTTGACCACGGCCGTGTGGAGCTGGGCACACCCCCGTGTTGGGAGATAGAAGCTTCTACACTTTTGTCTTTTCTGCAGACACTTGGGCACGCCCCCGTGTCCGCTGGGCACGGGGCGTGTTCAGCCTTCTGATATCTTGTTTTTGCTTGGGAAGATGCTGTCAAGGGGTCGGGCATGCCACGTTTATTCCTTTTCTTGTATTATTGTCAAATTTGGCTGCATTTTTGCTTCTTTTGTTCATTTAAGCTCATTTAACCCTGAAAATACAAAAGGAAGACAAAAGCACACTTTTTCCAACATTAGTACTAAAAAAGAGTTAGTTTTATGCCTCATTTGATGTAATTTATATGTTGCATTTTACATACATCAGTTTACATAAACAAATGTTTTGAGTTAAGATTCATGGCATCGAGGTTTTATAAACTATAACTAATCTATTTTGACTTGGTTATTTCAATTTACAATACAAACATTATACAAAACTAGGTTTTCTAATATCGATTGACAAAGTTGTTCGAGTTATTTCAACATGTAAACGAGCCATGAATCTGACACTCACACAAAACTTATGTACTCGCCGACATTTTTATGCTGACGTATTTTCACATATGTTTCAGGTACCATAGTTGATGATGTTTGATGATGATATTGATGCATGCTCACATAGGAATGGACGAAGCCTTAGTGACTTAACAACAATGAAAGACAATTGTTCATGTTTTGTTTCTGATTTTAATACATTGTAATAAACTGAATTCAATAAAATGAAACTTTAATCCATGTGTTGTGAAACAATGATTCTGTTACGACACTCCCCGACGTTTCCGTCGCGGTTTGTTGTTTTAACGCGGTCGGCGTGTGACATGATGAATCGCGTGTGTAAACCATTCCTTGACCGTTTCGTCATCGTGTTCATCGATGATATCCTTATCTATTCCAAGTCGAAGGCCGAACACGCGCAACATCTACGTTTGGTTCTCGAGCTACTTCAGGGGAATCGACTCTATGCCAAATTCTCCAAGTGCGAATTTTGGCTGGAGGAGGTTCAATTCCTCGGTCATATTTTCAATAGTTAAGGTATTCATGTCGACCTCGCGAAGATCGAAGCTGTTAAGAGTTACCTAAGAACCCATCTGAAGTCCGTTATTTTCTCGGACTAGCGGGCTATTATCGCTGATTTATCGAAGGATTTTCTAAAATCGCTGTGCCGCTTACTTCTCTAACGCATAAAGATAGGCCTTTTGTTTGGGGAACTGAGCAAGAGACTGCCTTTCAAACTCTCAAGCATATGCTCTGCAATGCTCCCGTCCTTTCTTTACCCGACGGAAACGATGACTTCGTTGTCTATTGCGATGCCTCGAACCTTGGTCTTTGTTGTGTTTTCATGCAACAGGACAAGCTTATCGCTTACGCGTCTCGCCAGCTCAAGATCCACGAGAAGAACTATACAGCCCACGACCTCGAGCTAGGCGCAGTCGTTTTTGCCTTAAAGATTTGGCGACACTACCTTTATGGTACAAAGTGTACGGTCTTCACTGACCATAGGAGCTTACAACACATCTTCAGCCAGAAAGAACTTAACATGCATCAACGCCGTTGGGTGGAACTTCTCAACAATTACGACTGTGAGATTCGTTATCATCCTGGCAAAGCAAATATCGTTGCCGACGCCCTCAGCAGACGAAGTTATTTGCATAGCGTTCGTAATATTCAAGCCCAACATCATCTCGAAACTCTCATCCGCGAAGCCCAACATGCTTGTTTCGCCGAGCACACTTTGAAAAAGGAAAGGGCAGCTAGTGAATAAGTCGAATGGGATATTCCATTATCTGGACCGAATATAGATCCCCAAGCGGACCGATTTGCGACAGATTCTGATGGACGAAGCCCACAAGTCTCGATATTCTATTCATCCCGGTGCCGATAAAATGTACCAGGACCTTCGCTACAAGTATTGGTGGTCGGGCATGAAGAAAGATATCGCTCTCTATGTTTCAAAGTGCCTGACTTGCTCGAAAGTCAAGGCCGAGCATCAAAGACCCTCTGGCTTGCTCGTCCAACCCGAGATTCCCATGTGGAAATGGAAGAGTATAGTTATGGACTTCATAACGAAACTTCCGCGCACGCCATCAGGTCATGACAGTATCTGGATTGTCGTCGACCGCTTGACCAAATCTGCTTATTTTCTGCCGATACGGGAAGACTACAAGGTAGAAAAATTAGCCTGAATCCACACCAATGAGATCATTAGTCGACATGGGACGCCTCGCGACATCATCTCTGACAGCGATGGTCGGTTTTCCTCGTGTCTTTGGGAAACATTTCAATCCGCTCTCGGTATTACGCTTAATCTAAATACCGCTTTCCATCCCCAAACCGACGATCAGACTGAAAGAACGATTCGTACCCTTGAAGACATGCTCCATTCGTGTGTCATAGATTTCGGTGGGAATTGGGACGCATACTTGCCTTTAGTCGAATTCTCGTACAATAACAGTTATCATTCCAACATTCAAATGGCACCGTTTGAGGCATTATACGGAAGAAAATGTCGATCGCCTATTGTATAGCACGAGTTCGGAGATTCGCAAATAACCGGTCCTGAGCTATTACAAGAAACGACTGACAAAATCCTCCAAATTCGAGACAACCTGCTAAAAGCTTGGAGTCGTCAAAAAATTTACGCCGACAGACGACGCAAGCCCCTTGAATTTGACGTTGGCGATCACGTACTCCTAAAGGTATCACCTTGGAAGGGTGTGGTTAGATTCGGCAAGAAAGGGAAAATCGCGCCTTGATACGTTGGACCCTTTAAGATTCTGGAAAGGATCGGTAAAGTGGCCTACAGACTCGAACTACCGGAGGAACTTAGTAACGTCCACCCGACTTTCCACGTTTTGAACTTCAGAAAGTGTCTTGCTGAGCATGATTTACAAGTTCCACTGGAGGATCTACAAGTGGACGAAACATTACACTTCGTGGAGAAGCCTGTCGATATCATGGACCGACAAACCAAGCAGCTCAGGCGCTCACGCATTCCCATTGTGAAAGTTCGCTGGGAAGGCAAACGAGGCACAGAGTTCAAATGGAACTCGAAAGCGACATGAAGGCGAAGTACCCGCAGTTGTTTGTTACGGCTTCGGCCTAATTTCGGGACGAAATTCCCTCAACTAGGGGAGGCTGTAACACCCCGTGTTTCAAAAGTCAAAGTCAAAGTCAAGATTGAAGTCAAAGGAAGAAAAGATTGCTAATTGCGATCTGTCACTCCTTGCTCAACTATTATTTTGACTTCTTTGACTTATAATTGAATCTATTTATTTTATCGCATTATTTGTATTATGTGGAGTACTTATTAATAATCGAGGTTTAATCGCTATTTATCGCTTATTTCATCGCTTTATCGCTTATCGCATCGCAATCGCATTCGCAACCCGAACCATGCGTTCTGGATATTGTTTTATGTGTGTGTGCTCTTTATATGTTACTTGTGCATGTTTATTTATGTTTATGTTGTGGTGATTAATCGAAACGCAATCGCAGCAGTCGAATCGCAAACCCTAAACGCAACTTACTTAGGATGATTGTATGTTAGATATAGTAGTTGGGATTAATTCACAAACTCGCTTAAACGCATCGCAAAACCCAACGCTTGAAACAAAACGCCGAGACTCAAATCGCCGGAGCCACTCGATCGAGTGACTGCTCGATCGGATTGCCATCCGATCGGACAACCATCCGATCGGACAGCCATCCGATCGGACAGCCATCCGATCGGTGACCTACTCGACCCCCTTTGCACTTTCCTTTTTGGGAAACCCTATAAATACCCTCACTTGTCACATCACTTGATATGACAGCTCCTCACTCGACCCAGCCACACTTCAGCCTTCTTTCTCTCGATTTCTCGTGATTCTTGTAAGTTTTCAACCTAAATCTTGTACTTTTATGATCTACACGCACTCCTTCATCTTTTTCTCTTTCGAATCTTAACTTTTAACCGTGAAATCAACGGATTTGAGGTGTTCTAGGATGATGTCATCATGGAGTTCTTATGAACTTCAAGTATTGGCCTCATTCCACCAAGAACAACTCAGATCTGAAGGATTTCCACATGAATCAACAACGATTTCGCATAAATCTACACAGATCCATGGTTAAAAGGATTTAAAGATGGTTTTCCAACTTTCTTTCAACTCTGTTACACTCAATGCACTCAAACCGATAGAATCGGAGCTCGTTCTGATCATCTACTCCTTCATAGTGATGTGTCGGTTCCAGATCTGTGAGACAACCGACCTCGGGTTAAACACGAACCACCATCTCGAACAATTGACAGACCGGACTAGGGTGATTCCTGTCCGATCGGATCACCTGGGTTTGGATGGGGTTTTCTATTGTTTGGCACGACGTCATACTGTCTCGATCAGAACTACAAAACTACCAAAACAATCAAGTGTCAAAGACGATTAGGCCGTCGGGACGGATTGCCGTCTGGTCGGATTGCCATCCGATCGGACAGCTATCCGATCGGCTTACACTTGGTCCCACACTTAAACCTTTCTTTCAACTTTTCAAGTTTTGAACGTCGAACGGAATGTCGTCAGATCGGATTGCCATCCGATCGAACGACCATCCGACCATGTGATGTTTGGAACTTCAACACTAAACAATTTTCAACATGTTCAACGCATTACCAGTTCTAACGGATTGCTACCCGATCGGTAGACCAACCGATCGAGTGACAACATTGCTGTGAACTTGTTCTTTGAGAAATACCTCACCGAACGGATCGCCACCCGATCGAACCACCGTTCGATCGATCGACCTGAAGGGTAGAGATACTTCTCTGTTTTCAAAATGCTACAACGAAAACTTCAAAAGGCAAACCATCATACACAAACACATCCTCACCAAACGAGGTGTCAATCCAATCGAATGGCCATCCGATCGGATGACCATCCGAACGGATTGACATCCGATCGACTCGCCGTCCGATCGGATTGCCATCCGACCGGATTTCCATCAGACACTTATCACTTTGCACCGTTTTACGCGTCACTTACCGTCTATGCTATCGTTGTTGGGATTGAACCCTATTAGAGGAACAGATAATTAAAGCCAAAACTGGATCAGAGCAGTGGATCCAAAATAAGCAGAAGTTATGT
This sequence comes from Helianthus annuus, assembly GCF_002127325.2. Classification (NCBI taxonomy): domain Eukaryota; kingdom Viridiplantae; phylum Streptophyta; class Magnoliopsida; order Asterales; family Asteraceae; genus Helianthus; species Helianthus annuus. The sequence goes on from NC_035445.2 coordinate 74,594,242, forward strand.
TTACATTCTCTCCCCTTGAAAGTGGTTTCAACATTTGATGACCTCCATCCACTGATCCTTTACAACATCTGCTGATTACAATTGCTGACCAAGTTAAAGGCTGATGAAGACTAAAGCCCTGTTGATCAATATACTGCGATGGGTCAAGCACTGCTGGAGTCACAACAGTGGAAGGACAAAGCAGTAGTTTAGCTTTTCTTATGTAATGTATTGAAAACAGTAGATAGCATAGCAGTGTTTGTATTAGATTAGTTGTTAGAGTTTATTAGGAGGTTAGATGTCACTTTCATGGTGACGTCAGCAAAGATGCCACAGTGGTTTGGGCGTGCCTATAAATAGAACAGTACCCTGTACTGTTCTATTAGCTCTTCATCACTTTTCTTCCTGTACGAACAAACACTGTGAGCTCAGGCTGAGGGGGAGTTTGTTACATGCATGCATTGTAATCGTAGTTGAAATAAATTTAATCATTCGGTTCTATGTGAAAATGTGTGTGAAAAGCAATTCTCCTGTTTGATTGTGTGCAAAGTTTATTTCCATTTATATTCCGTTGCATTACTTGTTCATCTTTCATCTTAATTCAAACGTAAAACACAATCAATCCAAACTCAGATCCTAACAATTGGTATCAGAGCTGGGACAGTCAAATTTGATTTAACAATCATTTTGACATAAATAGTTTAGCTCACAATCGTTGATACTGATAGTTGTTTGTTTTGTTGAAAAACAGAGTAAGGTTTAATCACGTTCAAAGTTGATTAATCAGTACCTGTAAAACATCCAGGTTGACGTCACAATCACAAGATGATAAGAATAACATCGGTTCACTTTTCAAACCACCCATGCTTAAACGTAATGAATACAACATCTGGGAGAGAACGATGGGTCACATCCTTGCTCAACAGAATACCGGATGAAACCTTTTGTCACATTAAGGGTGAATCAGTAGTATGAAACCTTTTGTCACATTAAGGGTGAATCATTGACTCAACAGTTTGAGCGATTCAGTTGTCTCATTAGTGAGCTAAGGCTTGTTAAGGTTGTATTTGCTAATTCTACACAAAATAGCAGGTTCCTTAGATCACTACCTGAAAAATGGGATACAATTGCCTTTGTAACTAGAAACTCTGCTGAGTTCAAAGATCTGACACTGACCCAACTTCATGGTAGACTCCTGACCTATGAAAGGGAGTTAAACCAGAAAAAGAAGTTGCAAGAGTCTGGAAAAGTTGCTGATGACTACTCATTTGGCAGCACAACTCTTTTTGGTCAGGAAGAATCTGGTAGCAGTAGTAAGGATCAGAGTTATGATCATTACATTGACATACCTGATGGTGGAAACTTTAACAACTCTAATTCTCACTCTGCAAATTATGCTTTTACTGCAAATTGTGAAAACCAGATGTCAGATAACTTGTACTTTGAACTCAATGACTTACAGCACTTTGATCCAATTGATCTTGAAGAAATGGACATTTCGCACCAATTGGCTTTGCTTAGTGTAAGAACAAGCAAATTTTATAAAAGGACAGGGAGAAAATTCCCAGGGTTACATGGAAATTTAAAAGTGGGGTTGGATAAGTCAAAGATCAAGTGCTATAAGTGCAATAGGCTCGGACATTTTGCTAGGGAATGTAGGAGTCAAACCACTGGTCCAATTGTTACTCATCCCAACTCAAACCCTAGGCCACAAAACCAAAGCACTGTGCACTATTCCCATTATACCCCTGCTGCCCATGTAAACACTGCTCATTATGCAAACCATGTTCCTGTGCATTATGTTCAAACCACTGTCCCTCAAATTCAGTATGTTCAGGCTCCGGGTACCTCAGGTTCAAGTTGTCACACCCCTATTTTTCCACATGTCACCGGTGGGCCCGGTGGGGGTATCGTGACGTAGTTGATATCGTCATAGTCAAACAACACAATATATAAATGCACAGCGGAAACAAAAAGATAGATTTATTTCAACCAAATAAAATTGTAATATCAAGTATCACAACAGTTGAAACAGATCCACAGGCGGATCAAAAGGAAAAGGAAACTTGTTCAACAGACTTAAATGCATCCAAGCTTGCGAGACTCTAAATGATGCTAAGGAGAGGCCAGCCTATTACGCGTAGTACCTGCACTTAACATTTTTGGGAAAATACGTCAGTTTACACTGGTAAATACAATTTAACTGACTCATTTTAAAAAGGTTTAAAATTGATTGAATGCACATGGCACAAAAGATTTTTATAACTTGGGATAATTATTTGAATATAAACTTGTAAAAGATTTACATGTTTCTTATGCGTCTAGTAGCCCGGGTCTATACCGGGTTAAAGATCAATAGACACACCACATGATATAATCCCGCAGCGGTTTAACCCAAAACCGGCAGTTATACCTTAATATTTATGCACAACGGGTGTACGCCTACACCCGTATGCTTTGGTCGTGGCCATTTCGTAAAATGATGCCAAGGATATCCGGGACATGGTCATTAACCCCCCAAAGGCTTTAAGCAAACAAAACAATTTTAATGGGTCATTTCAATGATTTAACCTACATTTGATTAAAGATTCAATGCCCGACCAAGCGGTATTTTATATACCGTACCCCAAGCCCGTATAGGGAAAATAAGATAAAAGTATTTACTTAAGCAAGTATAGTCACAATAAGCAAGTGCAAATATCTTTTACTGGATCTCCTATTCTGGAACGAAGGTTTATAATAACCTATTAGAATCCTAACGGGTCATTAATTTAGCCTAAGCTTAGACCGGTTAGTTTTAAAGAAAGAATACGGTTCAATCGCATGGAAGGCGAAGACCGGTTTAGAATGTGATTTTGACTCGACAAACTTGCATGTTTGTTTAATATGGGTAACTTAAACACAATCTGGATTTTGAGACAAAAATGATATGGTTTAACCCGCTTCGGCTAATATACGTAAACTAGTTACATAAGCCGATCCGAACGCGAAAGTGCGTAACGGGTAACCATATGAATCATCTACAAGTTCCCTGAGTTAATATGCACTAAATATGTTGTGACATCAGTAAGATATCTCCTATTATGCCCAAAATGATTTTAAACTCAAACTATGCCTCATAAGAGCATTTTGGTCATTTTAAAGGGTATAAAAGAGTTTAATTTGTAATCTGAGTTACAGGTCTGATTTATTTAGTAAATATACTTAATTTAATAAGTTATAACAGCAGGGTATCATATATATGTGAAATTTATTAATTATAACCATATTATGCACCGTAGGGACATTTTGGTAATTTCACATAAGCCTAAAAGGTCAAAACTGGAAATCTGAGTTTAAAACCTTTGTTTACTGTTATAATATAAAAATTTACTGAATATATCAGTAGGTATCAAACCTTATATATATAAACTAGTTTTGATACATACTATGTCGTTAAAACGCTTAAAAAGGCGATTTAGAGCCATTTCCGGGTTTTGTATAGAAAGCTGATATTTTTATAATTCCAGAAGGCTCAGAATAATTTATTTAACATATTGAATCAGTAGAAAAATGTTTGGGGTCAAAAGGATTTATAAAACTCATTTTATAGCCCAAAAGGGCAAAACCGGCAATAACCGAAATAAGCTTAGAACTCTAAGTTATGCTCAGCCTAAAAATAAATAAAAATCTTCAAAAATCCCAAAATATTATTTTATATCAGTAGGTAAAAAGTTTGATATTAAAATTTGGGTTTAGATAGGCTAAATGCTAATTACGCCATTTAGTTACTAAAAAGGCTTCTAATTACGCTAATGAGCATAACTCTAAATCTAGACCTCAAACTGATGTCAAATTTTAGGTACAAGTTTATAAATCATTAACTAAGGTGTCTACTCTTTCACATTTTCAAAAATCATAATTTAAGGTGAAAAGGGCATAATAGTCAACATTTAGGCGATTAATGGAAACTTGCATAATAATTAGACAACTAATGAACCAAGCCGTATAGGGTTATACTAACATGTAACTAGGTCCAAAAGAAGTTCCAAGGCAATCCTAAATTTGGCTTAAACGGGCCAGAACTGAAAGTCAAAGTATAAGTCAAACTATGCGACTTTCGGTTCCAAACCGAGCCTAAACTGATAATTATCGGGGTGAACATGTTTAGACATGTTCTTGCATTATTTACCAAGTTATATTAATGATAAAACAGGTTGTATGGATCCTACATTGCTAATTATGCATTAATTTGAAATAAAGCTTTCTGTTGACTTTTTGTAATTAGATTTGACCCGACAATTGACATAGTTAGATTGGGAATCAGAGAGTACACTTTTAATGGTTTATTACCCACATAATTACCTACTTATAGGTATTTTTAATTCGAGATTTGAATGGATAATTATTGAGTAATCTCGAAGTCAAACCTTAATTACGACGGTTTGACTTTTAGCTAATTAACTAAGCTAAACTGAATTAGAAAGGATTAAGGACACTTACAAGAGTCCTAATTATGATTAGGGACTATAGGAAAGTTTGTTGAAGTCCAGGAAAGCTCCAGAGCAATGCTTCAAGTGAGTTGAATGAGCAAGTGCCAAGTTCAAAACTTCAACTCTTTATATAGGAGTTTAAATTCCCCAAGATCTTGCCATGTAACTCTACTAATGTTATGAGATGATCCCAAGTGCCCCTATGTTGCTAAATACCACTTGTCAAGCCCCTGTTTTCGAAAACCACACAAGTAAGGCGGTGTAACAGGCTGAATAGGCAGTTGTCCACTTCTGCTGCCAGCGACAGTCTTACGGACCGTAAGCTATAAGTCTTGCGGACCGTAAGCACCTCTTACGGACCGTAAGCTTTTGGTCTTGTGGTCCGTAACCGTCCTTAGATTAAATCGCCCAGTTACAGCGCTTGCGGACCGTAAGCCCAAGGCCATACGATCCGTATTCGATGACCAGAATCCAAAAATTTTGCAAACTTTCAAGTTTTGACCATGCAACTTTGTAGTCTCCGAATCTTGGATCTTTTAATCAGTGTAGGGACCATAAATCAGTCTTTGCATGTCTAGACATGCATTTACACAACTTGGATTCTTGTGGGAGTTTGGCCATGCATTTATGTGAAGATTAATTCTTTCAAATCAAGAATTTTAAGTCATGAATGTTGTAATAATAAATTAAAAGAACCCAATTTCCTTATAAAATGGAACTTATTTATTTAGGAACTGACGGGTGGTCCATAGGACAACCCTTAATGGTGTTAAACGACAAGTTAATCCCTCATTTAATCATGTAATTGTCTTGAATTAGATGACTACAGTTGCTTATGTTTCAGGTACATTCGGAGCTTAAAAGTGTGGAAATGAAGCTTCGGAATAGGCGCGGTTGGACTAGAGATTGAAAGATGGAGCATACATGAAGAAAATAATTTATTATAACTGAAGAATTAAGAAGATAGCATGATAGAGGACGAAATTACGAGAACGTAGGCGAAAACGGTGAAGAAAACGGAGTTGAAACGAAAAAGTTATGCTGAAAACAAAATTTCATGCTGAAGCCTACCGTAAATTACGGTGGTACCGTAATTTACGGTAGACCCCAGCATTTTTCGTCCACCGTAAGGCAGTAGAGACCCACCGTAACACTTTTTGGTCCACCGTAACTTACGGTGGTACCGTAATTTACGGTGGAGATGACGGAGAAATGTGTAACTGCCCTATTTTATGATGTTTTATTGTGCCTTTTCATCATCCAATCATTGTGGACGGTTTTGGAGCAGTTTAGGGGCGATTTTTGGCTATCTTCTTGTGTTCTTGAGTGGTCTAAACATGAGGTCTTTGTTTTAGATTCGAATGAACAAAGGTTTGATTGTGATGATGATTCACCACACTATGAGTGGCTAGGTTTGCTTGGTGATCATCCCGAATGTAAGGTTTACTTGTGACAATTATGTTTTGTTCTTTAATTTCTGGAATAATAGACTTTGCATGTGTTGTTTAGTTTATTCTGGTGTTTGAATGATTGTTTGTAAATTGTTAATGTGTGTTTGATCATAGTTTTGAACCATACGTTCTTGGTGCCGTTGGCAATCAAGATATCATGGGAGGGATTAGGGTTGGATATATGTTGATTGGTCATCGGGTAACAACCTCGCGTTCTAGGAATCCGAGTACTTAGTTCCCTTTCATCACAAACAATTGATCTTACATGAACCATGTCTATGTGGTTCTTTCCAGTTGAACATGAACATTGGTCGTCACTTAAAACCTGAAACTTGGGATGATCGCTACCTTCTTATCCTGTTACAAAACTTAACTTTGATTTGTATTCTAATTTAGTAACTCTAGATAATTAAAACCATTCAACCCAAACATTGAAATTTATATTTCTTGCAATTTAGATTAATCTAGTTAGTTAGACATACATTGAGATAGCACATATTCCACAAACTCCCTGTGTTCGATACCCACTTACCGCTAGCTATTAGTAGTAATTGGATTTAAATTTGATTGTGACCACGACATCACGTCAAATTTTGGCGCCGTTGCCGGGGAGTAGTGCGCAACGTGTGTTATCTTGTGTATTAATTTGAAAAAAAAAACCAAAAAGATTTCTTTTATGTTCATGATTTACACTTGGTAGTTGAGTTGTGTTGTGCAGGATGACAGGGCATTACACAAATTTCAGCTTATTTACGTGTAGATTGTGCAGGGGTCCACGACATCCATGTATTGGTTGCCACGAGGCTCACTACAGGAGGGCACATGGAAAACCGGTGTCTTATGTTTCACAGCTCCACCTCCATCATACGTTGACAATTATGAATCAGAAATGGAGGATGATTATTATTCAAATGGATACGATCGGGATGAGGAAGTTTATTATGAGGCAAGAATGGATGGTCTATGTTTTTGTTGCGGTCGCGATCACACTTATGATTATGATGTGTGCCCGGTGTATTCGGAAAAACCGAAGTATTGGAATAAAAAGATGATGGATGCGCGCATCTATAGACCGTATCAGGGATATCGACAATATCATCCCGAAGAATATTCTGAGCCCGAGAGTATTTATGTTTATGAGACTAAGGAGGAGAAAGAGCTTGCTGTATTAGAAGTAACTTTATCCAAACTCGAGCAATATTTAGCAACACCCAACCTGTCCGATGAAGACCGAATCAGCTGCTTAGTTTCTAAGTGTCATACTTTAAAATTGAAGATAGAGATAGAAGAACGCCTCTCACCATTACCTGACGATATTAGAGATTATTCTCACATGAAGAAGGAGGTTGTGGAGGATAATACCACACCAATGAGTCCTTTATCTGATGAAGAGTCACTTGTAGATCAGATAATGTGTGCAGATTATGAGGTAGAGCAGGCTGATGGGATGGATATGTGTACCAAACCTCTTCCCATATCAATGATTCAAATTAACAAGTGTGGGGAAGAGGGTTCGAGGAATAAGATGAGAAGGGTGAAACTACCAGACATTAAGGTATATATCATGAAGTGGACTAGCAAAGCCCGTAGGAGCAGCTTTAACATGCCAAATATACTGACAAATCTATGGAGATGGCATGTAAATTTCCGGGCATTTGTTGGAAATGTTGCAGGTAAGTGTGCATTAAGACCACCATAACGCATATCAGGTATGGTCTGGCTGAAGACCTTTAAACTTAGCGCTCTTGGGAGGCAGCCCGAGGATGTAGAGTATTGTATTTGTGTTTTGTTTTGTTTTGTTTTGTTTTGCTTTGTTTGGTTTTGTTTTGGTGTTGTGTTTGTGTTTTGGCAGGTTATTACGTTTCAATCCTCGCGGATACAATGATTCAAGTGTGGGGATGTTTGGCAACATCCCCGTTGAGATATCAGTGAATCCAAGAGATGTTTATGTTCCTGTCCGATTACCGCAGTTGCATCACTACCAACACTGCTGATTTACTGATCAGGTTGTGTCTTGTTCTCATTTTGTGCACCTTTGTATATATTCATGTTTATGATCATGGTTGGGCGGATGGGTGGTGTATTGGTTTTGATGTTATGTGTTGGGTTGTGCTAGTTTGGCGGTGTTAATGTGTTTTTATAAAAAAAATAAAAAATATATAAAATGAAAAAGACCAAAAAGAAATTTGGGGTTTGAGTGTTTGAGCTAATGTTGATGTTGAATGGGTTTTTAGCGATCATTTCCTTCCAAAGCCATACATTGAGGTCAATGTATCCCAAGTGTGTGGATGGGGGGGAATTTTGAGGTTTTTAAAAATTTGTAAATCAAGCGAAAAATTGTGAGAATTTGAACACCTTGGAATACACCTGAGTAACACACCGGCAACCCTTAATACCCTTTGTTCTTGGTGAGAGTTGAAGCTACACTTGTATATAAATAATGCTTGTCTTTAATGAGAGTGGTAATGGGTGGGGGTGCATTAGAACTTGTGCTTGAATACGGTTCGAGGCCTTAGTTGAGCATGAATGTAGAAAGGATAAGGGCATTTAGGAAAGCCTCGTCATAGTGTGTGCGAGTGTGGGATTTGGGGGGTTGGACCTCATTAATTATATATATGAGTTTGGTAGTGAGAGGGGCGGGGGTTTGGACATTTAGTTGCCCATTTTATGCCTAAAGCCGATCATTTGTTACCCCTTATCTAGTTCCCCAAAAATTTACCCGATTTAACCCGTCTTATAGTGTTAGTAGTTGTTATAGTGTGTTTAGATATGTTATGTCAATCGTTCTTTATGTTTGCTATGTTAAAAAAAAAGTGGAAAAGCAATGAAAATGAAAAAAATAATATAAAAAAAGAGAGAAAAAGAAGAAAAAAAAAAGAAAAAAAAAGTAATGTTTGAGTTATCTTGTATATAGTAGTTTATGTCTTGTTTATTGTTTTTTTCATTGTGTAATAAAAGACCGGGTTAAGTCCTTCGCTACTACATATATATTCCATTTCCTACCCGTACACCTAGCCACGTTACAACCTTAAAGCCCATTTGATTTGCATTCATGTTTGGCACTTTTGAGGAGGAGGACCGATTTAGGTATAAGCATATAGTTGTGAAATCACCCGGTTGCCTTTTGTGTGTCTAGCTATCTTTGCTAGTGCTTACTTGTTGCCGAGAGGATAGATATAGTGAGGGGTGTGTTGTTCGGGGTGGTAGGAAAGGGTTAGTAAAAGGATAACATGTTTACGCTTGATTTATGTTGATCGCTTGTGCACTTGAAAATGGTTTTTGATGGGTTGCTTGGGACAAGCAACGGTTAAGTGTGGGGATGTGACGGGTGGTCCATAGGACAACCCTTAATGGTGTTAAACGACAAGTTAATCCCTCATTTAATCATGTAATTGTCTTGAATTAGATGACTACAGTTGCTTATGTTTCAGGTACATTCGGAGCTTAAAAGTGTGGAAATGAAGCTTCGGAATAGGCGCGGTTGGACTAGAGATTGAAAGATGGAGCATACATGAAGAAAATAATTTATTATAACTGAAGAATTAAGAAGATAGCATGATAGAGGACGAAATTACGAGAACGTAGGCGAAAACGGTGAAGAAAACGGAGTTGAAACGAAAAAGTTATGCTGAAAACAAAATTTCATGCTGAAGCCTACCGTAACTTACGGTGGTACCGTAATTTACGGTAGACCCCAGCATTTTTCGTCCACCGTAAGGCAGTAGAGACCCACCGTAACACTTTTTGGTCCACCGTAACTTACGGTGGTACCGTAATTTACGGTGGAGATGACGGAGAAATGTGTAACTGCCCTATTTTATGATGTTTTATTGTGCCTTTTCATCATCCAATCATTGTGGACGGTTTTGGAGCAGTTTAGGGGCGATTTTTGGCTATCTTCTTGTGTTCTTGAGTGGTCTAAACATGAGGTCTTTGTTTTAGATTCGAATGAACAAAGGTTTGATTGTGATGATGATTCACCACACTATGAGTGGCTAGGTTTGCTTGGTGATCATCCCGAATGTAAGGTTTACTTGTGACAATTATGTTTTGTTCTTTAATTTCTGGAATAGTAGACTTTGCATGTGTTGTTTAGTTTATTCTGGTGTTTGAATGATTGTTTGTAAATTGTTAATATGTGTTTGATCATAGTTCTGAACCATACGTTCTTGGTGCCGTTGGCAATCAAGATATCATGGGAGGGATTAGGGTTGGATATATGTTGATTGGTCATCGGGTAACAACCTCGCGTTCTAGGAATCCGAGTACTTAGTTCCCTTTCATCACAAACAATTGATCTTACATGAACCATGTCTATGTGGTTCTTTCCAGTTGAACATGAACATTGGTCGTCACTTAAAACCTGAAACTTGGGATGATCGCTACCTTCTTATCCTGTTACAAAACTTAACTTTGATTTGTATTCTAATTTAGTAACTCTAGATAATTAAAACCATTCAACCCAAACATTGAAATTTATATTTCTTGCAATTTAGATTAATCTAGTTAGTTAGACATACATTGAGATATCACATATTCCACAAACTCCCTGTGTTCGATACCCACTTACCGCTAGCTATTAGTAGTAATTGGATTTAAATTTGATTGTGACCACGACATTACGTCAAATTTTGGCGCCGTTGCCAGGGAGTAGTGCGCAACGTGTGTTATCTTGTGTATTAATTTGAAAAAAAAAACCAAAAAGATTTCTTTTATGTTCATGATTTACACTTGGTAGTTGAGTTGTGTTGGATGACAGGGCATTACACAAATTTCAGCTTATTTACGTGTAGATTGTGCGGGGGTCCACGACATCCATGTATTGGTTGCCACGAGGCTCACTACAGGAGGGCACATGGAAAACCGGTGTCTTATGTTTCACAGCTTCCACCTCCATCATACATTGACAATTATGAATCAGAAATGGAGGATGACTATTATTCAAATGGATACGATCGGGATGAGGAAGTTTATTATGAGGCAAGAATGGATGGTCTATGTTTTTGTTGCGGTCGCAATCACACTTATGATTATGATGTGTGCCCGGTGTATTCGGAAAAACCGAAGTATTGGAATAAAAAGATGATGGATGCGCGCATCTATAGACTGTATCAGGGATATCGACAATATCATCCCGAAGAATATTCTGAGCCCGAGAGTATTTATGTTTATGAGACTAAGGAGGAGAAAGAGCTTGCTGTATTGGAAGTAACTTTGTCCAAACTCGAGCAATATTTAGCAACACCCAACCTGTCCGATGAAGACCGAATCAGCTGCTTAGTTTCTAAGTGTCATACTTTAAAATTGAAGATAGAGATAGAAGAACGCCTCTCACCATTACCTGACGATATTAGAGATTATTCTCACATGAAGGAGGAGGTTGTGGAGGATAATACCACACCAATGAGTCCTTTATCTGATGAAGAGTCACTTGTAGATCAGATAATGTGTGCAGATTATGAGGTAGAGCAGGCTGATGGGATGGATATGTGTACCGAACCTCTTCCCATATCAATGATTCAAATTAACAAGTGTGGGGAAGAGGGTTCGAGGAATAAGATGAGAAAGGTGAAACTACCAGACATTAAGGTATATGTCATGAAGTGGACTAGCAAAGCCCGTAGGAGCAGCTTTAACATGCCAAATATACTGACAAATCTATGGAGATGGCATGTAAATTTCCGGGCATTTGTTGGAAATGTTGCAGGTAAGTGTGCATTAAGACCACCATAACGCATATCAGGTATGGTCTGGCTGAAGACCTTTAAACTTAGCGCTCTTGGGAGGCAGCCCGAGGATGTAGAGTATTGTATTTGTGTTTTGTTTTGTTTTGTTTTGCTTTGTTTGGTTTTGTTTTGGTGTTGTGTTTGTGTTTTGGCAGGTTATTACGTTTCAATCCTCGCGGATACAATGATTCAAGTGTGGGGATGTTTGGCAACATCCCCGTTGAGATATCAGTGAATCCAAGAGATGTTTATGTTCCTGTCCGATTACCGCAGTTGCATCACTACCAACACTGCTGATTTACTGATCAGGTTGTGTCTTGTTCTCATTTTGTGCACCTTTGTATATATTCATGTTTATGATCATGGTTGGGCGGATGGGTGGTGTATTGGTTTTGATGTTATGTGTTGGGTTGTGCTAGTTTGGCGGTGTTAATGTGTTTTTATAAAAAAAATAAAAAATATATAAAATGAAAAAGACCAAAAAGAAATTTGGGGTTTGAGTGTTTGAGCTAATGTTGATGTTGAATGGGTTTTTAACGATCATTTCCTTCCAAAGCCATACATTGAGGTCAATGTATCCCAAGTGTGGGGATGGGGGGGAATTTTGAGGTTTTTAAAAATTTGTAAATCAAGCGAAAAATTGTGAGAATTTGAACACCTTGGAATACACCTGAGTAACACACCGGCAACCCTTAATACCCTTTGTTCTTGGTGAGAGTTGAAGCTACACTTGTATATAAATAATGCTTGTCTTTAATGAGAGTGGTAATGGGTGGGGGTGCATTAGAACTTGTGCTTGAATACGGTTCGAGGCCTTAGTTGAGCATGAATGTAGAAAGGATAAGGGCATTTAGGAAAGCCTCGTCATAGTGTGTGCGAGTGTGGGATTTGGGGGGTTGGACCTCATTAATTATATATATGAGTTTGGTAGTGAGAGGGGCGGGGGTTTGGACATTTAGTTGCCCATTTTATGCCTAAAGCCGATCATTTGTTACCCCTTATCTAGTTCCCCAAAAATTTACCCGATTTAACCCGTCTTATAGTGTTAGTAGTTGTTATAGTGTGTTTAGATATGTTATGTCAATCGTTCTTTATGTTTGCTATGTTAAAAAAAAAGTGGAAAAGCAATGAAAATGAAAAAAATAATATAAAAAAAGAGAGAAAAAGAAGAAAAAAAAAGAAAAAAAAAGTAATGTTTGAGTTATCTTGTATATAGTAGTTTATGTCTTGTTTATTGTTTTTTTCATTGTGTAATAAAAGACCGGGTTAAGTCCTTCGCTACTACATATATATTCCATTTCCTACCCGTACACCTAGCCACGTTACAACCTTAAAGCCCATTTGATTTGCATTCATGTTTGGCACTTTTGAGGAGGAGGACCGATTTAGGTATAAGCATATAGTTGTGAAATCACCCGGTTGCCTTTTGTGTGTCTAGCTATCTTTGCTAGTGCTTACTTGTTGCCGAGAGGAGAGATATAGTGAGGGGTGTGTTGTTCGGGGTGGTAGGAAAGGGTTAGTAAAAGGATAACATGTTTACGCTTGATTTATGTTGATCGCTTGTGCACTTGAAAATGGTTTTTGATGGGTTGCTTGGGACAAGCAACGGTTAAGTGTGGGGATGTGACGGGTGGTCCATAGGACAACCCTTAATGGTGTTAAACGACAAGTTAATCCCTCATTTAATCATGTAATTGTCTTGAATTAGATGACTACAGTTGCTTATGTTTCAGGTACATTCGGAGCTTAAAAGTGTGGAAATGAAGCTTCGGAATAGGCGCGGTTGGACTAGAGATTGAAAGATGGAGCATACATGAAGAAAATAATTTATTATAACTGAAGAATTAAGAAGATAGCATGATAGAGGGCGAAATTACGAGAACGTAGGCGAAAATGGTGAAGAAAACGGAGTTGAAACGAAAAAGTTATGCTGAAAACAAAATTTCATGCTGAAGCCTACCGTAACTTACGGTGGTACCGTAATTTACGGTAGACCCCAGCATTTTTCGTCCACCGTAAGGCAGTAGAGACCCACCGTAACACTTTTTGGTCCACTGTAACTTACGGTGGTACCGTAATTTACGGTGGAGATGACGGAGAAATGTGTAACTGCCCTATTTTATGATGTTTTATTGTGCCTTTTCATCATCCAATCATTGTGGACAGTTTTGGAGCAGTTTAGGGGCGATTTTTGGCTATCTTCTTGTGTTCTTGAGTGGTCTAAACATGAGGTCTTTGTTTTAGATTCGAATGAACAAAGGTTTGATTGTGATGATGATTCACCACACTATGAGTGGCTAGGTTTGCTTGGTGATCATCCCGAATGTAAGGTTTACTTGTGACAATTATGTTTTGTTCTTTAATTTCTGGAATAATAGACTTTGCATGTGTTGTTTAGTTTATTATGGTGTTTGAATGATTGTTTGTAAATTGTTAATGTGTGTTTGATCATAGTTCTGAACCATACGTTCTTGGTGCCGTTGGCAATCGAGATATCATGGGAGGGATTAGGGTTGGATATATATTGATTGGTCATCGGGTAACAACCTCGCGTTCTAGGAATCCGAGTACTTAGTTCCCTTTCATCACAAACTATTGATCTTACATGAACCATGTCTATGTGGTTCTTTCCAGTTGAACATGAACATTGGTTGTCACTTAAAACCTGAAACTTGGGATGATCGCTACCTTCTTATCATGTTACAAAACTTAACTTTGATTTGTATTCTAATTTAGTAACTCTAGATAATTCAAACCATTCAACCCAAACATTGAAATTTATATTTCTTGCAATTTAGATTAATCTAGTTAGTTAGACATACATTGAGATAGCACATATTCCACAAACTCCCTGTGTTCGATACCCACTTACCGCTAGTTATTAGTAGTAATTGGATTTAAATTTGATTGTGACCACGACATCACGTCAGGAACAACCGGCTAAATATATATCAGATGTTTACCATAACGATTTAAGGTCTTGGGATTTGTAACTTGGGTCGCTCAGAGGTGTTTTAATAACATGTCGCCCCTTTTTAAATCCTACCATACATCATTCAATTGATCCGGGTTCCTGACACGTTTGTCTTACATGACACGTGTCTTTATTTCATTGGGTATGATTTTACGAGGTGTTACATCCTCACCCCCTTAAAAGAAATCTCGACCTCGAGATTTTACTAGAACAAATGAGGGTATTTTTCCTTCATGGTGGACTCTAACTCCCACGTGTACTCGGGACCTCTACGGGAATCCCATTTGACCTTTACGATAGGTACATGCTTCCTTCGAAGCTTCTTTACCTGTCGATCCTCAATCGATACAGGTTTTTCCACAAATTTCAAGCTCTCGTCTATGTGCACATCTGTATGTGGTATGACTAGCGATTCATCAGCTAGACATTTCTTTAAATTGCAGACGTGGAACACATTGTGAATACCACTGAGCTCTTCAGGTAAGTTTAACTTATAAGCCACTGTCCCCACACATTCAATGATCTCGAATGGTCCTATGTACCTTGGGCTCAACTTACCTTTCTTGCCAAATCGCATCACCCTTTTCCAAGGCGATACTTTAAGCAGGACTTTATCACCAGCCTCAAACTTTAGAGGTTTTCGTCTTTTATCCGCATAGCTTTTCTGCCTATCCCTGGCAGCTTTCAGGCGGTCACGAATCTAGACAATCTTGTCCGTCGTTTCAAAGACTAGATCAGGACCTGATAACTGAGCTTCTCCTACTTCTGCCCAACAAATAGGCGTTCTGCATTTCCTACCATATAAGGCTTCAAAAGGAGCAGCCTGAATGCTGGTATGGTAGCTATTATTGCAGGAGAACTCCACCAATGGCAGATGTTTATCCCAACTACCACCTAAGTCAATCACACATGCACGCAGCATGTCTTCCAAAGTTTGGATGGTACGTTCACTCTGCCCGTCCGTCTGAGGATGGTAAGCCGTACTGAAGTTACGCGCGTGCCCAAAGACTGTTGGAAACTTTTCCAAAAGTGTGACGTGTATCTTGTATCTCTGTCAGAGATAATGGCCACTGGTACTCCATGCAAGGACACAATCTTATCAACGTACAATTGGGCTAACACGTCAGAACTATAAGTTTCCTTAATGGGTAGGAAATGTGCTGACTTAGTCAGTCTATCTACTATCACCAATATAGTATCATTTCCTTTCTTTGTCTTTGGCAACTTGGTGATGAAGTCCATTGTCACCATTTCACATTTCCAAGTGGGAATTTCAGGCTGTTGCAGCAAACCTGACGGCTTCTGATGTTCCGCTTTGACTTGCGCACACGTCAAACATTTAGCTACATGGGCAGCTATAGACTTCTTCAAGCCTATCCACGAATAGTTTGCCTTCAAATCTTGGTACATCTTATCAGCTCCAGGATGAACAGAATATTTGGAACTGTGGGATTCCTGAAGGATGACATCCCGAAGTCCTCCATAAACAGGAACCCATATTCTTCCATTTAATCTCAGGATTCCGTCCTTGCCAGTTACTGCTAGCTTTTCATCAGGATAGTTAGCTTCCAAAACAGCTTCCTTCTGGGCAGCTAACAACCTTTCATTCAAGCTATTCTTGATTTCAATGCTTTTGGCATTGATTCTTATCAGCTTCACTCTTTCTTTTCTACTCAAGGCATCTGCGACTACATTGGCCTTGCCTGGATGGTATCTTATTTCGCAGTCATAATCATTCAAAGTTTCCATCCAAAGTCGCTGCCTCATATTTAAATCCTTCTGATTGAACAGATGCTGAAGGCTTTTGTGATCCGAATAGATCACACGCTTAGTTCCATACAGATAATGCCTCCACAGTTTTAGTGCGAATACAACGGCACCCAGCTCCAAGTCATGGGTGGTGTAGTTCTTTTCGTGCACTTTCAACTGTCGTGAATAAGCACACACCCCATCCCGGTGTGTGATGCATCACAATTGTTAGGATCTGAGGCTGTCATGATTGTGTTTGTTTATATAAATTGAACAGTAAGAACATATGAAATGATGTAAAGTGCAGCGGAAATGGATACAAACTTTGACAACACAATTTCAGAAAGGCGAATAGTATGCTAAACACTTGTTTTACTTTGAGTCGAATGATTTCAATCAAAATCAAAAGATTACAAGTATGCTTACAACACTAAGCTCCCCCTCAGCCTGATAACCCAAGGTTGATTGCACAAGATGAAAGGATTGAATTGAGGAGTAGAACTCACTCAAGACCATCAAATGTAACAGTACAGAGTACTGCTCCATTTATAGGCAAATCAAACCACTGAGGTATCTTAGCTGACGTCACCATGAGAGTGACATTTAACCTCCTAACACACTCTAACCTCTGATCTATACAGACACTGCTTGTGTTAACTACTGCTATTACATTCTATTACATAACAGACTATAGAACAACTGCTGCAACCTTCTACTGTTGTGAACCCAGCAGCACTTATCCGGATCAGCAGTGCTTGACTCAAGGCAGTAGATTGAATCAGCAGGACTTGAGTCTTCATCAGATCTTTAATTCAGCAGTAGTTATTGGTCAGCAGTTAGTAAGATCAGCAGATAGGAGGTCATCAGTTGTTGTAATCACTTTCATGGGGAGAGATATGTATATCAGCATCTGCTTATTCTGAATCCATTGAGCTGATCCAGTTTTGGCTTTACATTATCTGTTCCTCTGATAGGGTTCAATCCCAACAATCTCCCCCTGGAACAGATAATGCCAAAACTCTTCATTATTGTGGATATTTTATTGCCTCATCAACAGTTCCCTTATTTGACCTTTAAATTGTAATTCAAAGTTCAGGGCATCTGTATCTTCATCATCCCTGCTAAGTGGAAGATCAAGGAGATCCTGGAAATCTTCAAGACTCAGGCCAAGAGCTTGTTCCCTTGATATTATCTTCACTTCTCCACCAGACCTGAGCAATGTCAATACGCGGGTCTGTTTGTCAGTTGCCCACTTTTGTATTTTTGAGCCTGGTGGGTTTCTTGAGAGATGCTTATTTGCAGAAGTATTTGGAGAGGCTGGCCGCTTCATCACTGGCTGAGCAGTGGGAGCAGAATTTTCTTGTTCAAGTTCTTCTTTCAACGTTCTTAACAGGCCTTCTTTTACAACAGCATTGCCAGTAAGAATATCTTGAACTGTTTCAGCACCTAGCTGGCTTTGACTCCTTCTTTTGTAAAAGGCAGTACCAGCTGGAGCAGTGGATCTCCTGATTTGCAGCTTTGATGGTCCTT
The DNA here is from genome assembly GCF_002127325.2 of Helianthus annuus. Classification (NCBI taxonomy): domain Eukaryota; kingdom Viridiplantae; phylum Streptophyta; class Magnoliopsida; order Asterales; family Asteraceae; genus Helianthus; species Helianthus annuus. The sequence goes on from NC_035445.2 coordinate 74,612,123, forward strand.
TTGAAACCGCTGCTTCAGGGTAGTCAGGTTTTTGAGGGATTTTAGGATCTTTCTTCCTTAATTCCTCCAGCCTTTTGTAGGTTGACCTGACCAAATCTTCCTTCCATCTAGATACTTGTCTTTTCGTGCCAAATTCAGCAACAACCAATTCTTCTTTCATTCTTTTCAGTTCCAACTGCTTTTCAGGTACATTCTTTTTGAACTTTGCCCAATCAGGAGGAGTGTGAGTGACTTTCCTTTTTATCATAACTTGAATTCTGGCTGATTCAGCTTCAAGCTCTGGGATAGTCCACTCTTTGTACATGTGTCTCTCTCCTTTGTATTTCTTGTAAAACATGATGCTTTCAATGTAGTCTTTCTTCAGAGTTTCAGCTGCTCTTTCAGAAATTTGTTGACTAACATTCTTTGCAAAACGTTCCAGGGAATTGACTTGTGTAAGCAGATATTGGTAGTATCTTGAAACTTCTTTGTCAGATTTCCCTTGTGAGTTTCTTTGTGAGATATCCTCTGCTTGTTTGGCCTTTATTTTCAAATATCCATCAATGTTTTTGGGCCATGGATATCCTTTGATTGAGGGCAAACTCCTTTTGGCAGGGTCATCCTCAGTATAGCAGGATTTTATCTCTTCTCTGACAGCTTCTAGTTCAAGAGGAAATTGAACACCTGCAGGAGGTAGAGGTTTGTGCATAGGAAGAGAAGAAAGTGAAACTGGTTTTGGTATATTGACAAGGGCTAAAGGTTTTGAAGATGTTTGGGATGGTAAAGTGACATCATCTTTAGGAGTTAGCCTCCTCCTCTTTATTTGAGGAGGGACTGATGATGTTTTGGATGGAAAGGTGGTTGTAGTAGCAGTGGTTTGTGATAGACTAACAGCTGTTGAAACAACTGGTGTTCCAACCACTGTTGTCTTTACAACAGATGTTTTAACATCTGCTGTCTTCTGCCTTTTGACAGGAGGTGATTGTGTTTTTGGTGGTGATGGTGGTAAAGCAGTAGATGAAGTGTGTGTTGAGGTGGTGTGTGTTGAAGTGGTGTGTGTTGAAGTGGGAGCAGATGTTGAAACTACTGAGGTACCAACAGCAGTTGATACAATAGAGGTTACAATACCAGTTTTGGGAGGTGGTTTTTGAACAGACTTTGAACGCCTGGCCGGAATGGATTTGGGTAGCCTTACTTTTCTAGTAGGCTTCTTCTTTTCATCAAAAAGATTTTCATCATCTCTTGACCCTGAAGTACCCTGATCCGGATAATCCACCTTGGCTTTCTTTTTGGCCTCTCTATCCCTTTTTACACAAGCAAGTGCTTCTGCAAGTGCATTTGTAGTCTCATCAATCTTCTTACTACCATCTGGCAAGGGGATCTGCTTGGTCATATTTGAATTTTCTGGTGCAAGGTAAAGACCATCAGTTATTCCCTTTCTTCTCCATTCTTGAATTTTCTCCCCCTTTTTGGCATTATCTTTAGGGAGGTGATCAATGAAAAATACAGGTGGAGGAGCAGTGCCAGTGGTGTGCAGGATCTGAGTTTTGAGAGCCTTTAGATCAGCCTGAGTGTCTTTGAACCTAGACTCCATAGCATTTCTCAGCTGTTGAACATGTTTTTCATGTTGCTGATCTACAAGTTGTGCCTGATGATGGAGATAAGGTTGAAAGAGATTCCAGAGCTCATTTGTAGCAGGTGCTTGTTGTAGAGCAGGTGCTTGAGGTGGAACAACAGTGGATTGTACCTTTTATACCTGTAACAACTACTGGAGCATATTTTTGAGCTCTGCAACAGAGTTATCAAGTTTTGAAACACGATCCGTCAATTTCTGGTACTTTAAATCATCACCCAATTTAATGGGATCATCTGATTTCCCACTAACAGTGGTTTTATCAGTGGCAGACGTAGGGAATTTATTCCAAACACAAACCACTAATGCCCCTTTTTCTTGGTACTGGGGTCTTCTTCCTTCAACACTTGACAACCTTTTGATGATGCTAGTTGGATATATAAATCCACTGGTGGTTGGCAGAGGTGCTATGTAAGGAATTGCCTCCAAGGAAGTCTTATTAGTGAAACCACTACCCAACTGTAAACCTGTAGGTTCAACAGTTGTAGTGGCTGCTTCACTTGGATTACCACAAAGAGTTACTTGTAACTCGATGGGTGTAACCTCCTCAGGTTTTGTTGGTGGGTTAGCAATGGATGATACAGCAGGCCCAGTCATTTGTTGAGGTATATTCTCATTGACAGGTGATTGAGAAGGACTGGATAGTGCCTGGTTCAAGTCAATTGCATCCAATAGTAGTTGTGTTTTTGGGGGAATTGAGGATGTGATGGTGGGTTTAGAAGGCGGAATTGCTCCGGGCATTGAGCTGTGGATGATGGAGACAAGTGTATCCAGAGCATCATGATGTGGTGGCCCTTTGTGTACAACCTGTCCTTTTTGTGAAGAAGCAGGAGGAGTTATGGTTATGGGTTGAGATATTTGTACCAACTGCTGTGAGGAAGAAGCAGCAGTGGTTGCTAGTGACATTTGTGTTGTCACATGCATTAACTCTGGTATCTCATCTGCCAGAGTTACCTTTTTGATTGGTTTGGAGGGTTTTTGATTTTTCTTTTTGGATGGTCTTTTTGGTGTGGTAGGTGTGGGTTTCAAAACAGTTGTTCTGCTGCTTTGATCACCTAGAGCAGTAGGCTCAGCAGCAGATACCTGAGGAGCAGTGGTAGCTGCTAAAGTCTGCTCAGGTACCCCTGCTTGTGTTTTGCAAGGTGCTAACATACGTGAAAACGTTTCAGATGTTAGACAGTTTATTGCAGTTATTTCACCTTGGTTTATTAGAGGCAAATCATCCTTACTGAATTTCTTTTGAAAATAATAGCTTAAAAACCTTGGAAACAGTAAAAATGATTTACTTTCAACATTATTAACCAAATCTTTAAAGATTTCCCGAGAATAGTTATAATTTTCTTCTTGAAGAATCGCATATCCCAGATTTTGAATCTTTATAGGGATCTCATTGAAAGAAGTGGTTTTGTTTGAAACACATACTAGGAGGGTATGAAATAAAAATCTTGTTGCATGAGGAAAATAACCCTTTTCTAAGGTCAGTTTCGTTATCATTGTGGCTTCATACCCTCTTTCAATGAAGTCAATGTGCAACTCGTTTTTAGTGAAGGAAGTTTTACCTGCGTGGTCATCGAGTTGAAAGACTTCGGAGATGGATTATGGTGTAATGTGAACAGCTTTACCCTTTATGGAAGATTTGATTTCAGTTGCAATGTCTCCTTGTTTTTCAAGGGTTGCATTCTTCCAAAACTCCCTTTGGGTTGCCAAGTAGATGGGTGCGTCGGCGGTGAGCAAAGTTTTGTACTTTGATTTTGCCATGATGGTGATAATGGAATCGAAAACATCTGTGGTTCCTGGTTTTGTGAGAAGACCCAGGAGATTGTGAGATTTTTTGAATGGAATTTCAGTGGTGGTTGCCTTTTGAGAGGCTGTTTTCGAAGATGTTGATGTGGGTTTTGCAGATGACTTCGATTTTGTCATTTTTGAAACGATTGATCGAAGAAATTTTGTGAGAGATGGAAAGAAAAACTGTTTTGAGAAGAGAATTTTTATGAATTCAATTCGACAGTAAAACCCTGTTTTGATGGTGAGTGGGGAGTTTTATAGGAAAGAGAGTGAATGCTGACGTGGCAGCCGTTACAAAAAGTCTGACTGCTATGTACTGCCCACGTGACAACCACTGGTGAAAATGAAGGACAGTACTTTTGGTGAAAACAACGGATGAAAGCAGTGGAAAGGGGGCAGTGGATGATTTTTACTATCAGTGGATAGCATATCAGTGGATAAGACACTGCTTTTGAACAACAGTGGTTATCAAGGAATGAGAGAACAGAGGTTGCCTTTCAGCAATGGGCAGACTTTTTGAAGTAGAGCAGACTTTTGAACAATCAGTGGTTATGGCAGAGTTTTAAGGATTTTAATGAAATTTTCATTTTTAAGCTATTTTATTTAAGGATGGATTTTTGATTTTCTGAAAACATTTTGTTGCTTTTATTCATAGAAAAATAAGATGTTGCTTGTTATTCCATGTTCAGCATCCCAATCCTAGAGACCAGACTTTCAAAAGTGGCTGTATCAAGTGCTTTTGTGAGCACATCTGCCAGCTGGTCTTTAGTTGGGACATGATGCAGAGAAATCAAACCTTTTTCATAGCAATCCCTCACTAAGTGATGTCTGATGTCGATGTGATGATGGATGAATGAGATACTGGATTTTTGATGATATATTTCAGCTACTTGACATCACTGCATAAAAGAAGTCTTTTTAGCAATTTATATCAAAATCCAATAACATATTTTGACGTCACAATCAGTTGGACTCTTCAGCAACAACAACAACAACAACATCATAACATTCTTCAATCAGTGTTGTGGAAACATCTGCTGCATGTGTATAGTCAAAATACTAAGCTTATTGCCTAGGAATTGATATCCCCCTGATGTAGTCTTTTCACACTCTTGGTGTCTGTACTTGTTTGAGTACGATAAATCTCGACAAACATGCTCCTAGCATATGCAATGTTCTTTGAGGACCCACTTTTTGCCTAAGGATTCTCATCCTTTGACTGTGGCACAAGTTTTTCAAGCTTGTTGTCACTGAACTGCTGAATCTCTTCTTAGGAGACAACTACCCGACTTTCTGTCTTTCAATGCTTTGTGGCACTTTGACTTGTTGATGGAGTGGTAGAGAGTCAGCAAGAAGACACATGTTTTAGGATAGCCTTTTTAAAAGAATCCTTTTCATTGATGTTGCCAAGAAAATGGTGAAATGGTTGAGTTCTAAAGAGGATTGATGTTTTAACAGGTGGAGCTGCAGATGTGAATCATCTGAGCTAACCACTGCTGGTGACTTTGATGATACAGCAGTGGCTTCAAATGGATGTGAAAGGATTTGAAGGAGGGGTTTGACACACTAATGATTTTTATCCATTTTTATGAATGTTTATCAACAGTGGTTTGGTGAAGTGGTGGTAGAGAATTAGAAAGCAACTTAGATCAAACACTATTTGTACATCAGTGGATGAGCTTTAACAGTTGTTTTGTACATCTGCTGCTCTGATGATGGAAACGATTTTGGTATCATGTCCAAGATCTGTTGATGATGAATGTGGGTCACCTGCAGAACCAAATACTTGACAAACACATTTTAAATGCAAGTTTATCAGAATTAATCATAACAGCAAGGTTTACAGGGATTTTTAATGCAACAAATTTACTTGTTTCAGCATTCAAGGTGTTACCACATGTTTATCTTATTTCAAGTTTTGAACACTTTTATAGATTCCTGACAGTGGTTTAGTACCCCATATGATGGAAACCTTTTTACTATGGCTACTCATTTTGTGTCATTAGAACATGAGCATCCAAGTATTTTAAGGTCTGTTAGCAACCAATCTTTGATCAGTGTTAAAACAAACTTGAGTTTGACATGACCTTGACACTTGCACCATTTCCTTTTGATCTATTTTCAAGGATAGTATCACCTAAAAAAATAAGGGTCTACATCCTGACAGGTGTTTGAACTTTTGCTATCAAAAACAAGTAAGAGAACAAAATATATCATTCCAAAAAAAAAAAATAAAGAATAATATATCCTGTTTTATTTTGAGAAAACTTTACAAAAAAAAAGAGTAAAAGTTTTCTGAAAATAAAGTCAATTAGATCTGGTGTGTCTCAAGAGTTAAAATAACTTTGAATAAGGTCAAAATCACTTCATTCTCAAGCTTAGGACAATGGTCAGTGGTTTGAACCAAAGTCCTGTAACCACTGTTTGGTACCATTTCCTTGTCAGTTGATTGTTACCATAAGGAGCCAGTTCACAGGGGTTGTGAAAGTTCTTTGTGGACCTTATTACCATGTGAATAATTTTTGAAAAATTTGGCCTATTCCTCTTTATTGAAAGATATCTGGAGATACTTTTGTTACCTGAACTTCCCTGAAACAATGATTGTGCATGGATGATTGATGACATTATGTTTGACCAAAAATGCAGATCTATTTTTGGTTTTCCTTTTGTAGGATTAACCGGTGGACTCTTAAGTGTTTTGGGTTTATACTCTTTTCTTTTGAATTCAAAAGTTTTGAGATAAATACACTTTTGAGATTTTGTAATTTTTCTTCTTTCCCTTTTTGCCCTTTCCATAGAGAAGTATTGAAACTTTTTACTGGAAGGTTTTCAAGGAAAGAATACTCAATCCGAAATCATTTTCAGCAACGTTTTGAGAGATTTGGACATTTTTGCACTTGCTTATGCCAAATTCCACATTACTCATGATCTGGATATTTTAACTGCTGATTTTCTTAATGTATTCTTAACATAGTTGATTTTGGTCCTTTTAGAGAAACCTCAACCTGTTTTTCAATACATAAGATCTAAATAGCTAAAGTTTTAATTTCCCTCCTTTTATGCTAACAAAAACACTAATGTTATCATTCGAACATAGATTTTTGTTAACATGAGGCAAACACTTTTAGAAGCAGTCATGATAAAAACATCACAACCTTCATAGAAACAATTGAAATCAATTTGTAAACAAAATAGATTATACCATAGTTATCAGACATATTTTCAGATCTGAGCACTATAGGTGTTCTATGCATGATATCACTTGTTATATGAAGTTTGTGTGTCATATGACATCTTGGTTGTTTTACAGAGTATCAGATCCATCATTTTGAACATGATTTCTCGTTGCTCTGTTTTTCAACTGAATACAATCGACCTTAGTATCAATGAATTTTGAGCTGAACTGTTATGTCAAATTGATTGTTAGATCGAATTTGACTGTCCAAGCTCTGATACAAATTGTTAGGATCTGAGGCTGTCATGATTGTGTTTGTTTGTATAAATTGAACAGTAAGAACATATGAAATGATGTAAAGTGCAGCGGAAATGAATACAAACTTTGACAACACAATTTCAGAAAGGCGACTAGTATGCTAAACACTTGTTTTACTTTGAGTCGAATGATTTCAATCAAAATCAAAAGATTACAAGTATGCTTACAACACTAAGCTCCCCCTCAGCCTGATAACCCAAGGTTGATTGCACAAGATGAAAGGATTGAATTGAGGAGTAGAACTCACTCAAGACCATCAAATGTAACAGTACAGAGTACTGCTCCATTTATAGGCAAATCAAACCACTGAGGTATCTTAGCTGACGTCACCATGAAAGTGACATTTAACCTCCTAACACACTCTAACCTCTGATCTATACAGACACTGCTTGTGTTAACTACTGCTATTACATTCTATTACATAACAGACTATAGAACAACTGCTGCAACCTTCTACTGCTGTGAACCCAGCAGCACTTATCCGGATTAGCAGTGCTTGACTCAAGGCAGTATATTGAATCAGCAGGACTTGAGTCTTCATCAGATCTTTAATTCAGCAGCAGTTATTGGTCAGCAGTTAGTAAGATCAGCAGATAGGAGGTCATCAGTTGTTGTAATCACTTTCATGGGGAGAGATATGTATATCAGCATCTGCTTATTCTGAATCCACTGAGCTGATCCAGTTTTGGCTTTACATTATCTGTTCCTCTGATAGGGTTCAATCCCAACAACAATACACAACAAACTCTTCAATCCCTTCAGGCAAAGTCAGTACTGGGGCATTGCTCAACTTCTGCTTCAAAATATCAAAGGATTCTTCCTGCTTAGGCCCCCAATCAAACTTGCTATTCTTACGAGTGAGAAGAGTCAGGGGTGCTGCAATTCTTGAGAAGTTTTCAATAAAGCGTCTGTAGTATCCTGCCAATCCTAGGAAACTGTGAATCTCCGTAGGCGTCTTCGGCTCTTGCCAGTTCATGATAGCTTCAATCTTAGCGGGATCTACATGGATACCACGCTCACTAACAACATGTCCAAGGAATTGGACTTCACGAAGCCATAACTCACACTTAGAAAATTTGGCATAGAGCTTTTCTTGATGAAGCAGTTTCAGAATGCAACGGAGATGCTTCTCGTGGTCAGCTTGGCTCTTCGAGTAAATGAGGATGTCATCGATAAAGACGATGACAAATTTATCCAGATAAGGCTTGCAGACGCGATGCATGAGATCCATGAATGCGGCAGGTGCATTAGTGAGCCCAAAAGGCATCACTAGAAACTCGTAATGACCATAACGAGTTCTAAATGCCGTCTTGTGTACATCTTCATCTTTGACCTTCAACTGATGATATCCTGACCTTAAATCAATCTTGGAAAAGTAGCTTGCTCCTTGTAGCTGATCGAACAGATCGTCGATCCTGGGCAAAGGATACCTATTCTTGATAGTAACCTTGTTAAGCTCACGGTAATCAATGCATAAACGCATCGACCCATCTTTCTTCTTGACAAACAAGATTGGCGCTCCCCATGGAGACGAGCTTGGTCTAATGAAACCTTTGGCTAGCAAATCATCTAACTGCGTCCTTAATTCCTTCATCTCTGTTGGTGCCAACCTATAAGGCGCTCTAGCAACAGGCGCTGCTCCTGGAATGATGTCGATTCTGAATTCTACTTGCCTATCTGGTGGCAAACCAGGTAGTTCCTCAGGGAAGACTTCAGGGTATTCAGAAATGACTGGAATATCTTCAATCTTGGGCTTCTTCTCATCAATGGTCACTTGTGCCATATAAATGACACAACCCTTCTTTAGACATCTGGATGCCTTGAGCATAGCCACCTGCTCAGGCAATCCATGTTGGGTATCTCCCTGAATGGTAAGTGGCTCACCAGACGGAGGCTTGATCACCACTTGTTTCTTGTTGCATACAATCTGGGCTTGGTTATGCGATAACCAATCCATGCCTATAACTATATCGAAACCGGCTAGTTTAAACGGAAGTAAGGACAAAGGAAAAGAGTGGTTCCTAATGGATATGACACATCCATCTAATACAGTTGATGCGGTTTCTATGGTTCCATCAGCTAATTCCACTTCATACTTCACACTTAAGGCTTTAACAGGCATTTTCAACAACTCACAAAACTTATTATCTACAAAAGATTTATCTACTCTAGAATCAAATAATACTCTTGCGTAGATATTATTAATAAGAAAAGTACCTGTTATGACATTTGCATTCTGGATTGCCTCCTGTGCGTTCATCTGAAAGACCCTGGCATTGGTCTTCTTCCCTTCATCAGCTTTCTTTGCAGCTTTTGGGCAATTTGTCTTAATGTGCCCTTTTTCATTGCAACTGTAGCAAGTTGCATCCTTCAGTTTCTTGCAATCAAGAGTCTTATATTCAGAAGATTTACAAATCCCACAAGGCCTTGGCTGAGACTGGGATTTTGAGTCATATCTGCACTTCCCAAAGTGGTGCTTCTTACAGACCTTACACTTGGGCTTATCTCCAGACTGATGCCCGTCCTTCTTGGATCCAGACCCCTTCTTGTGGTCATTGTTTCCCTTGTGCTTCTTGTCTGAGCGTCATGAGTTGTCATCATCATGCTTTCTTTTCTCTGCATCCGTGTTCCTCAGCGATCTCTGCCTGACCGCGTCCAGAGTAAGGGATAAGGATATATCAGCTACAGACCTGAATGGAGTTGGCCGAGAGGCCTTCACACTTGCCTTTATTTCTAGGACTAAACCCCCAATGAATCGAGCTATTCTCTTGGGCTCTGGTGTTACCAGATAAGGAACCAACCTTGACATAGTATTAAAGCTCGTAAGGTAAGCTTGGCAATCCAGGTTTTTCATCACCAATGACAGAAAATCAGACTCAATCTTTTCAACCTCATGCTGAGGGCAGTAGTTCTCCATGATCAATGCCACAAACTGTTCCTAAGACATGTTATATAGTGGGATTTTCCCTGTAGCTTGGATTAAGGACCTCCACCAAGCTAATGCCTCACCCTTAAAAGACTGAGATACAAACTTCACAATGTCTCTTTCAGCACACCTACTAATATCTACCACAGTGTCCATTTCATCCAACCAGGTCATGCAATCCACTGCCCCTTTCTCCCCAGTAAAATCCCGGGGTTTACAAGAAACAAAATATTTATAGGTGCAACCTTTGGCACGTGGTGCATTATCAAACACTATCTTCTTGGAGGGAACACTGTTTTGGTTTGAAGAATGTCGATCATCATCTTTCTTTGATTCTTCTTTCTTAGGCTTAGGTTGGATAGAGGGTGGCTTGCTGTGAGCTTCAGAATGAGTCTTAGGCTTGGAATGCAGTGTAGATAGGGTCCTACTTCGAGTCCCACTAGATTCACTATAGTGCCGATCCATAGCCCTTGTAACCGCATTATCAACTAGTGCTTGCAGTTCTGCACCAGTCAGCTGTATCCTAGCATTCTCGCGGTTTTCCCCTGGATGACTGTTTACTTCATCCGACCCGGCCATGTAGCTTAAATTGCTACATATAAGAAAATAATGGGCAAGGCTTATTTAGAAGCTTTTACAGTATTTTATGATTTATTAACCATGGTTTTAATAGCCATTTTTGGTTAATTTGATAATTATTTAAATATTCTCATGACCTTTATTACAATCCTATAGTATAATTTAATAATAGCACAAAAGGGCATAGTCATATAGACAAATCTATATATATAATAAACAAACAAAGTGTGGGACACGTGGCACTTTGTTGTGCAACTTCACAATGTTTTTGGCGGGAAAATGTGGGAGACATGTTATTTCTACACGGGATCCAAATGGAGATAACCATACCCGCAAATATGACCCAGAGTATTAATTATGTAAGAATCCATCATCCTTTCACCCTATGTTTCAGAAACCCTAATCTCCTTCGCCTCATCGTTCGTTCTTTCATCATCTATCATCGATATCAAATCACCATTCTTTTGTAAACCCTAACCTTCCTCCCCTTCATCATGAATCATCATTCTCTTCTCCAATGGTTAAACAAACCAGGTACCACTTCCGATTACAATAACAATCTAAATGGTATCACTTTTGCTCCTAACAACAATTGGAACATCATTGGGTCTTTCGATTTCTACGGGATATTGGTGTAATCCAGTCAGGTTTATCTTTTGATCCTGATTTCTAAGTGTATTTTGTGTTTGTGAATATGTAGATAGGGTTTCCATTTCCTCATCGCAATCCGATTTCAAATCTCAGAAACCCTATGCAATCCGAAGATATATTTAGGTGCTTTCCTTTTGTGAAATTTATACTTTCATTGTATTATGATTCTTCATTCTAATATTTTTTATTTGATTAATTTAGGGTGCGATTAGGGTTTCGCGGTACACAATCATCCATACTTGATGACACTTTATTATTTACATTTATATTATTTTGATGTTTTTTTCTTTGTATGATCTGTGTAGGATTGTTTTCGACGCCCTAGATATCGCATACATCTTCCTTCTCGACGAAGCCTCTTAAATCTAAACATTCAAGCATCAGGCATACTCTTTCATTTTCTGTTCTCGCTTTCATATGTTGTAGTTGTTGCAACAAGGGTTTATAAGAATTAAAGATACATTTGTTGTTTTGTAGTCTTGGGTTTCGGTGGTAGAACTCAAGCAGATCGGTGGAAATAAAGACGGGTTCCCAGGTGTAGATGGTGGTTGAGGTAGGTCCCGATAAACCGAGGTATGTCCGACGACCTTCTTTTGATTTTATTAGGTCATGCACGTTAGTTCTTGAATCCGATTTTTGTTGGTCTAAAGTTGCCAATCTAGGCTTTAACTTTCATGTGTGGATTTTTTAACTCTAAAGTTGCTTCTGAGGTTTGTTTCTAACTTTTTTTCATTTGAGAAATTTATTTGGGTTTGTTGTTGTTAGCTAGCTGGATTGTGTATTTCTGTTGTTCTAGATTCTGACATCATGATGATTGCTTGTTTATTTATTTATTAAAAAGGTTGATCTAATGAATTTAATTGATGGATGATGGAGAAATGTGGTGATAATATATTGTGTTCCTAAAAGAATATTGGGCTTTGATTTGTATGATTGGTGTTGTAGACTCTTGTACGCAGAATTGGTCTTGCTGATAAACTGTTGGGGCATGAAGGGTGCACAAACACAATTGCTTTTGTAAGAAAATAGTTTTTTTTTTTGTATAAAACCTCAAAACCGAACCATCAAACCATGAAAACTTGGCCGGTTCGGTTTGTATTTTCACAAAACCATAGTTACCAGTTTAGCCCAACAAACATATGGTATGTGATGCGTTAGATGTGAATAATGTACGGAATAGTATGATTGGTGAAATCGAAAACCGGTCATCGCATTTGCTTGCGGTAAGTTTTTTGATAAATTGTCTTGATTTTTCAACTTTTAGTTTAGTAGATGAGAAATCATGTCTGAATATTGACATTTTATGTAATTTTTAGATAAAGGAGGATGTTGAGACTCAAGGGGAATTCGTGAATTCGTTAACATGAGAGGTCAACAATGCGATTTATCCGGAAATAGAAGATGTGGGGGCTTTTGTGAATATGAATTACCGTGAACAACTAGGATTAGAATTGGCAACATGATTTTTGTTTTGGACATGATTCAAAAGTATAGTTAGCATTGCTTTGTAATTTTTTGTTTGACGTTTTTGTTGCGTGTTTTGTCTACAAGGTTGGGAAAACCTTCTCATATCCTAATGCAAGACGGCTAGACGACGGCAGCAGCAAGGCTCTTGGCACCCTTAGCTTTGAGGTATTTCTTGTGTTTGACCTGAAAAAAGATCAAGTTTGACTTTTGTAGAATAAACAGTTTATTTTAAAAAAAAATCTTGATTTATTTTCAAAACCTGTATCTATGAACCTGTTTCTGACTTGTAGCCAAATTTGCAGATTGGAGATTACTTGGATGTGGCAATTCTGTAGACTTTTGTATCATCTTTATATTCCAGTAGTTCTATGTTCCCATTTCGGCTTTATTAAGCCGTTATGTCCGTAATGTTTGTTTGTGTGTGCATCCGGGTTTGTGTTTCAACTCACAATCAGATAATCGTAGATTTTTGTTGCAGTTAACAAAATCTAAATTAGAGGGGAATTCGTTAATATGAGAGGTCACCAATGCGATTTATCCGGAAATAGAAGATGTGGGGGCTTTTGTGAACGGGCTGGATGATGAACTCGGCTTTCCTGTAAGTTTATCATATGAGTTAAAGCAGGATATTTTGACCCGTTTATGAATAAATGGATCCATTCGGGTTATGTTTTTCCTCAAACGGGTCAGTTGAGTAAAATAGTTAGCTTAAAACAGCTATATGTATTTGTGTATCATTAACGTATGTGCACATGACTATAATACATCAGTTATTGTGTGTCTATTGAAGCCAATACCAAACCGTCTGTTAATCCCATCCCTCAAAACTAAACCATCGGTTATGTCAATTATCGATTATGTTGGGTCGTTTTGTCGGTTACCAGTTAGTAGGTTTTGGTTGCTCACCCCTCATTAATGGGACAATCAGAAGTGGTCCTCCCTCAAGAATGGGTATATTGATTCCGTTTTTATAAATCAAGGTTAAGCAATGTCGTTTCCCCAAAAAGTAAAAAAGTAGATAGCAGGACAACACACAAGTAGGGATTTTAGTTTCAATGGTGGTAGTCATAGTATTGGTAGTAGTATGTAGTTAAAAAGAAGGAGATCCCTGGTAGGAACTTGAAAAAACGCATGGGTGGTATCACAACTGTTGGAAATGAGAAGAAACAGAAACACATTAGCAATGGGCTACTGTTGTCAGACCAGCGGCGGCAAAGGGTTGCTGGCGGCGATCAGATGGCGCCAGTGGTTAGGTCAGCAATGCCTGGTCTTTGTCAGCTGTTAGTTATCACAGAACAGAACCCAACACAATTGAGAAAATCAAATTATTCAATGCCACCCTGAATGCAAGTAAGGTAACTAATTTCATGTTTTTTTTTTGTTTAAGCAATTGTAAAGGTGATTAGCATAAAAACATGTTGCATAATGTTTTTTTGGTGGCCTTTATGTCGAATAACAAAAGACTATCCTGTTGTGCCATTTTTAAACTTATATGTATTTTTGGGCAACATGATTAGCAATTAAATGATATACAAAGAAACACCCAGTTGATTGGTGATGGTGGACTGCAAATTTTCTGTCTCTGTTGGTTTCGCCTTTTGCCGAGTAGATGTTCTGCATCGGATTTGAGGAGCCTCAGGTGAAGAGACCTCTATTGGTTCCACTGCTTCGACCAAATTAGTTGTCTTAGACTGTGAGCCATTGAAAAACTATACCAACAACCTGTTGATAACACATAAAAACACATTAACAAAATCAGTTGATATGAATTCATTTCTCTAACTTTGGGGTGATGAGGTCCAACTATGAATACACATGGAGACAAAGTTAGGATACTGATGAAACGGAACAAATAAATTATTGTGGGAAGGGAAAGACGACACTAATGAGTTTTAAAATGTTGTTTATGTATCTTTTATTATTGAAGACTACGTTTTCCTAACCCGGGATATTCCCGGGTGATAGCCTAGTTTAATTTATAAACCAAGACTTTTACGGAATCAAGGTATTAAGGCTTTAGTCAAAGTTCATTGCCTTTTTCTAGACAGGGAGTTATAGGCTACTACTGTCTTTAGTCCTAAGGACATAAATTTTAGCCCGTAGGCACTTTATCCTTAAGGGATGGTTATATAATTAAGGGAATTTAAAATAACCCAATTAAAGGATGACCTATGTGATTTTGTCGCATCATAGTTTGTCATGAATGTTAACATTCTTTCAGATGTTAACAAGAGTTGGAATCTTTTGTGTAGGTTCTACCATCTTGGCCATGTCTGCAATGACATAAAGATTAGGTTTTACCTTTAAGATTCTTTTAATAATTAACGCAGAACAGTCCTAAATTGAGATGTTAATGTGGATCTGAATCTAATTATGGAACTACCATCTTGGCCCTGTCTTATGATGACACATGGCTAGGTCTTGTCCTTTTTAGATTTTTCCATTTTAATATAATGGTAGATCTTTTAATAGGAAAATTATTTTCATTTATTTTATGTTTCATGCACATAATTAATAACAAACAAAATGAAAATTTAAATTAAAACATCTCATTAATAAATTAAACAAGTACAACTTTTGCCCTAAACGGGACTTCTACAAAATAACATGCCCACGCAGGGGCGAAACAAACAACAAACCCACGCAAGGGTTAACAAAAAGACATGCCCACGCAGGGGCAGAGTACAAAAAAAAAACAAGCCCACGCAGGGGCTGAGTACTGAAACAAAAGTCCACGTAGGGACTTGATTACAACTAAATAAAATAAATAAACAAAGGTCTTTAATGACCCCTTTTTTTGGACTTCCCCATGATCAGGTCTGATAGTCCCTTAAAGAAGCCTCGAGTGTTACTACGCCCCGTTTGAATATCCCGTTCACATTGGTCCAATCTATCGAGGACCTCTTGTTGACGTTCCGGCGGGATTAGCTGCGGCTGCGGCGGCTGGTAATGCAGTGGTTGAGGAGGTGGCGGGTGCTGGTACACATAATGTGGGTACCCAGTAGTCCAAGGACCACTATAGGGCCCTTCAGGGTGACGAGCATTGTAGTCCCATGCCTCCTGATACGGGTCCACATTGGCATAGTTGTAGTTGTTGTGGCCCGGTAGCTTAAACGGGTAATATGCCGCTGAACCAGCATATGCAGGGATTGGGTTATCAAAACCCAATGGTGGCGCCACAGGCTCAGAGTTTGCCTCCGAGATGGGGGTTTGATGGTCCCCCCATCTGCGGGTCTTCTTCTTGGAGTGGCAGATAGTGGCTGCCACTCGAGGGCTGAGGAGTGCTGATGCGGACTCCTCCTCGCACGGACATCCGCGCGTTTGATCTTCTCCGCCTCGGTGGTTCCAGAAGCGGCTGCTCCACTGGTGGTGGTTGTGGCGGAGTGACAACCACAAATCGGGAATCCTCGGAAGGATCCTGCTGCTGCTGGTGGTGGTACAGAGACGAGTGTTTAGAGGGTGTAAAATACCAGTCCCAATGGTTGAACCTCGCCTGGTAGCTAACCGGACCGCGGTAAGGCGATCCATGAAACGAGGACCCATCCGAGATCTCGATGGGATGGTTTGGGGTCCCGGTTGCAGGCTCCACGGGATCCGTATCTTCATCCATGTAGTTGTCACCCGAAAAGTGATCTTCGGGTCCTAGTGGGTTAAAACCCATGGGTTCTTGAATGTAATTAGCCAGGTTGAACCGGCTCTGGAAGGCGGGAGTGGGGTCGCCGAAAGAATGATGCGAGTTTGATCGCTGCAGAGGTATGAAGGATGCTTGGGGGTTGTTGGGCTCGTTTTCAGACTGAGGCCCAAAGGAATGAAAGTAGGATGGTGAGGAGCTTAGGGAGACAGATCGCCTCCCGGGTAGAATATACGCCTCCAGGGCTCCTGAGGACTCGTGCTCATAGTGATTGAGGGTGTACGCCGGTGAGAAGGCCCAACTTCATGGTCATGGCTAGTAAATGGAGCCTTACCTCGTCCTCGTCTCATCCTGGGCGGTATTCTTAAACCTGTAAACATAATTAAAGATAACAACAAGAATAAAAATAAAAGACAAAAATAAAATAAAACAAAAAACAAAATTTGTCCTATGTTCTTTGTCTAGACTCGGAACTCGAGGAATGTGCAATTATGTAACTGAGATTAAACACAAAAAGGCTAGTGTTTAATTCACATAGTGTTGGTTCTGATACCAACCTGTCACACCCCTATTTTTCCACGTGTCACCGGTGGGCCCGGTGGGGGTATCATGACGTAGTTGATATCGTCATAGTCAAACAACACAATATATAAATGCACAGCGGAAGCAGAAAAGTTAGATTTATTTCAACCAAAAAAATTGTAATATCAAGTATCACAACAGTTGAAACAGATCCACAAGCGGATCAAACGAAAAAGGAAACTTGTTCAACAGACTTAGCATCCAAGCTTGAGAGACTCTAAATGATGCTAAGGAGAGGCCAGCCTATTACGCGTAGTACCTGCACTTAACCTTTTTGGAAAAATACGTCAGTTTACACTGGTAAATACAATTTAACTGACTCATTTTAAAAAGGTTTAAAATTGATTGAATGCACATGGCACAAAAGATTTTTATAACTTGGGATAATTATTTGAATATAAACTTGTAAAAGATTTACATGTTTCTAATGCGTCCAGTAGCCCGGGTCTATACCGGGTTAAAGATCAATAGACACACCACATGATATAATCCCGCAGCGGTTTAACCCAAAACCGGCGGTTATACCTTAATATTTATGCACAACGGGTGTACGCCTACACCCGTATGCTTAGGTCGTGGCAATTTCGTAAAATGATGCCAAGGATATCCGGGACATGGTCATTAACCCCCCCAAAGGCTTTAAGCAAGCAAAACAATTTTAACGGGTCATTTCAATGATTTAACCTACATTTGATTAAAGATTCAATGCCCGACCAAGCGGTATTTTATATACCGTACACCCCTATTTTTCCACGTGTCACCGGTGGGCCCGGTGGGGGTATCGTGACGTAGTTGATATCGTCATAGTCAAACAACAAAATATATAAATGCACAGCAGAAGCAAAAAAGATAGATTTATTTCAACCAAATAAAATTGTAATATCAAGTATCACAACAGTTGAAACAGATCCACAAGCGGATCAAAAGAAAAAGGAAACTTGTTCAACAGACTTAATTGCATCCAAGCTTGCGAGACTCTAAATGATGCTAAGGAGAGGCCAACCTATTACGCGTAGTACCTGCACTTAACCTTTTTGGGAAAATACGTCAGTTTACACTGGTAAATACAATTTAACTGACTCATTTTAGAAAGGTTTAAAATTGATTGAATGCACATGGCACAAAAGATTTTTATAACTTGGGATAATTATTTGAATATTAACTTATAAAAGATTTACATTTTTCTTATGCGTCCAGTAGCCCAGGTCTATACCATGTTAAAGATCAATAGACACACCACATGATATAATCCCGCAGTGGTTTAACCCAAAACCGGCGGTTATACCTTAATATTTATGCACAACGGGTGTATGCCTACACCCGTATGCTTAGGTCGTGGCCATTTCGTAAAATGATGCCAAGGATATCCGGGACATGGTCATTAACCCCCCAAAGGCTTTAAGCAAACAAAATAATTTTAACGGGTCATTTCAATGATTTAACCTGCATTTGATTAAAGATTCAATGCCCGACCAAGCGGTATTTTATATACCGTACACCCCTATTTTTCCATGTGTCGCCGGTGGGCCCGGTGGGGGTATCTTGACATAGTTGATATTGTCATAGTCAAACAACACAATATATAAATGCACAATGGAAGAAAAAAGATAGATTTATTTCAACCAAATAAAATTGTAATATCATGTATCACAACAGTTGAAACAAATCCATAGGCGGATCAAAAGAAAAGGAAACTTGTTCAACGGACTTAATTGCATCCAAGCTTGCGAGACTCTAAATGATGCTAAGGAGAGGCCAGCCTATTACGCGTAGTACCTGCACTTAACCTTTTTGGGAAAATACGTCAGTTTACACTGGTAAATACAATTTAACTGACTCATTTTAAAAAGGTTTAAAATTGATTGAATGCACATGGCACAAAAGATTTTTATAACTTGGGATAATTATTTGAATATAAACTTGTAAAAGATTTACATGTTTCTTATGCGTCCAGTAGCCCGGGTCTATACCGGGTTAAAGATCAATAGACACACCACATGATATAATCCCGCAGCGGTTTAACCCAAAACCGGCGGTTATACCTTAATATTTATGCACAACGGGTGTACGCCTACACCCGTATGCTTAGGTCGTGGCCATTTCGTAAAATGATGCCTAGGATATATGGGACATGGTCATTAATCCCTCGAAGGCTTTAAGCAAACAAAACAATTATAACGGGTCATTTCAATGATTTAACCTACATTTGATTAAAGATTCAATGCCCAACCAAGCGGTATTTTATATACTGTACCCCAAGCCCGTATAGGGAAAATAAGTTAAAAGTATTTACCTGAGCAAGTATAGTCACAATAAGCAAGTGCAAATATCTTTTACTGGATCTCCTATTCTGGAACGA
Source organism: Helianthus annuus (assembly GCF_002127325.2). Classification (NCBI taxonomy): domain Eukaryota; kingdom Viridiplantae; phylum Streptophyta; class Magnoliopsida; order Asterales; family Asteraceae; genus Helianthus; species Helianthus annuus. The sequence goes on from NC_035445.2 coordinate 74,631,208, forward strand.
AGGTTTATAATAACCTATTAGAATCATAACGGGTCTTTAATTTAACCTAAGCTTAGACCGGTTAGTTTTTAAAGAAAGAATACGATTCAATCGCATGGAAGGCGAAGACCGGTTTAGAATGTGATTTTGACCCGACAACCTTGCATGCTTGTTTAATATGGGTAACTTAAACACATTCTGGATTTTGAGACAAAAATGATATGTTTTAACCCGCTTCGGCTAATATACGTAAACTAGTTACATAAGCCGATCCGAACGCGAAAGTGCGTAACGGGTAACCATATGAATCATCTACAAGTTCCCTGAGTTAATATGCACTAAATATGTTGTGACATCAGTAAGATATCTCCTATTATGCCCAAAATGATTTTAAACTCAAACTATGTCTCATAAGGGCATTTTGGTCATTTTAAAGGGTATAAAAGAGTTTAATTTGTAATCTGAGTTACATGTCTGATTTATTTTGTAAATATACTTAATTTAATAAGTTATAACAGTAGGGTATCATATATATGTGAAATTTATTAATTATAACCATATTATGCACCGTAGGGGCATTTTGGTAATTTCACATAAGCCTAAAAGGTCAAAACTGGAAATCTGAGTTTAAAACCTTTGTTTACTGTTATAATATAAAAATTTACTGAATATATCAGTAGGTATCAAACCTTATAAAACTCATTTTATAGCCCAAAAGGGCAAAACCGGCAATAACCGAAATAAGCTTAGAACTCTAAGTTATGCTCAGCCTAAAAATAAATAAAAATCTTCAAAAATCCCAAAATATTATTTTATATCTGTAGGTAAAAAAGTTTGATATTAAAATTTGGGTTTAGATAGGCTATATGCTAATTACGCCATTTAGTTACAAAAAAGGCTTCTAATTACGCTAATGAGCATAACTCTAAATCTAGACCTCAAACTGATGTCAAATTTTAGTTACAAGTTTATAAATCAGTAACTAAGGTGTCTACTCTTTTACATTTTCAAAAATCATAATTTAAGGTGAAAAGGGCATAATAGTCAACATTTAGGCGATTAACGGAAACTTGCATAATAATTAGACAACTAATGAACCAAGCCGTATAATCATAGAGGGTTATACTAACATGCAACTCGGTCCAAAAGAAGTTCTAAGGCAATCCTAAACTTGGCTTAAACGAGTCAGAACTGAAAGTCAAAATATAAGTCAAACTATGCGACTTTCGGTTCCAAACCGAGCCTAAACTGAAAATTGTCAGGGTGAACATATTTAGACATGTTCTTACATTATTTACCAAGTTATATTAATGATAAAACAGGTTGTATGGATCCTACATTGCTAATTATGCATTAATTTGAAATAAAGCTTTCTGTTGACTTTTTGTAATTAGATTTGACCCGACAATTGACATAGTTAGAGTGGGAATCAGAGAGTACCCTTTTAAGGGTTTATTACCCACATAATTACCTACTTATAGGTATTTTTAATTCGAGATTTGATCGGATAATTATTGAGTAATATCGAAGTCAAACCTTAATTACGACGGTTTGACTTTTAGCTAATTAACTTAGCTAAACTGAATTAGAATGGATTAAGGACACTTAAAAGAGTCCTAATTATGATTAGGGACTATAGGAAAGTTTGTTGAAGTCCAGTAAAGCTCCAGAGCAATGCTTCAAGTGAGTTGAATGAGCAAGTGCCAAGTTCAAAACTTCAACTCTTTATGTATGAGTTTAAATTCCCCAAGATCTTGCCATGTAACTCTACTAATGTTATGAGATGATCCCAGGAGCCCCTATGTTGCTAAATACCATTTGTCAAGCCCCTGTTTTCGAAAACCACACAAGTAAGGCGGTGTAACAGGCTGAAGAGGCAGCTGTCCACTTCTGCTGCCAGCGACAGTCTTACGAACCATAAGCTATAAGTCTTGTGGACCGTAAGCTTTTGGTCTTGCGGTCCGTAACCGTCCTTAGATTAAATCGCCCAGTTACAGCGCTTGCGGACCGTAAGCCCAAGGCCATACGATCCGTATCCGATGACCAGAATCCAAAAGTTTTGCAAACTTTCAAGTTTTGACCATGCAACTTTGTAGTCTCCGAATCTTGGATCTTTTAATCAGTGTAGGGACCATAAATCAGTCTTTGCATGTCTAGACTTGCATTTACACAACTTGGATTCTTGTGGGAGGTTGGCCATGCATTTATGTGAAGTTTAATTCTTTCAAATCAAGAATTTTAAGTCATGAATGTTGTAATAACAAATTAAAGGAACCCAATTTCCTTATAAAATGGAACTTATTTATTTAGGAACAACAGGCTAAATATATATCAGATGTTTATCATAACGATTTAAGGTCTTGGGATTGGTAACTTGGGTCGCTCAGAGGTGTTTTAATAACATGTCGCCCCTTTTTAAATCCTACCATACATCTTTCAATTGATCCGGGTTCCTGACACCTTTGTCTTACATGACACGTGTCTTTATTTCATTGGGTGTGATTTTACGAGGTGTTACACAAGTGCAACCAGTTGCACCACAACAAGCTGCACCACCAGCAGTGGTTCAACCAGATCAGCAAAGCTTTTTCACCCAAGGCTTTGTTGACTCGAGCAGCTTACCTTATGAGCTAGGTGATGAAGATTTTACACTCTATGCTACTAATGATGAATTTTGTCTTATGGCACTAGAGTCAATACCAGAAGAGCTGGATGCTGAAAAAGGGCAAACAAGTGCTGAAACAGTGGATGAAGTTGCTGAAGCAGTGGTTACTGCTGTTGCTGGTGAACTACTGCTGGAAGAAAGTTCAGAACCCCTGATTGAACCACTGAATGACCCCTTGTCCAAAGAAGAAGAGAAGAAGCATGGTAAGAAGGAAGAGAAGGTGACTGATGAGGAAGAGCATACTTGTGATTGTGCCATGATGGCTGCAGCTAAGGTATCATCTCAGGTTCTTGAAAATTTGTGTTCAGATAAATGCATCATAGCATTTGCTAACATTAAAGCGGTGAATGAAAACCTTTGGGATAGGGTGTTAACTGATGAAGTCAAATTTGAGAAGTCTTTAAAAGAACTTAAAAACAAATTGGCTGAAAAGGATAAAGAAATCTGCAGCTTAAAAGAAGAGCAAAGCATAACCAAGAACCAACTCCAAACAATGGTAGAAAAATACCAGGTTTGCAAAAAGGAGTTGGAATCCACCCAAATCACTTGTAAAAATGGGTGGAATCTTGCAAAGGTTGTGAGGTCATGCTTGAAAACAGATCAAAAGCAATGTCAAATTTGGTGTTGGTTTTAGAAAACATGATGAAATTGAAAACAATGCTTTAAAAGATTCTGTTCAATCCACTGTTGAAATCACTCCCACAAACAAGGATGGCCAAGAAGTTAAAATCACTGACAAACTTGGTAACAAGATCATTCTGGAAAGATGATGATTAATCCACAACTTCTGAGGAAATTGAGAAATACCAATTTAAACCCACGTGGTCTGATGAGTGTGACATCCTTGAATACTTCAAACCAATGGACTTCACAACCACTGATGGTGTAAAAGCTCCTAAAGCAAAGGTTATTCATCTCAAATACATCCCAACAGTGGTTCAAAACTCTGTTACTAAGGAGTCTGAGAAGAAGAAAAGACGAGAAAAAGTTAAAAACAGGTTTTGTGATTTCTGTGAAAAGGAGAACCATCTAACAAAAGACCGCTTTCATCTAAAAGCATATGATATCAACAAAACAAGTGTCATTATTCCTGCTGAGAGCTGCATCATCTGTGGTAAAACAAACCACAAAACTCAAGAATGTGTGTATCTCAAAAACTTTGATGTAAAAAAGAATGAGTACTCTGCAAAAACATCCTTGAGTTCATCAACATCATCTGTCAAATTCACCAAAAATCAACCACTGTTTGTGCCAGTTCAAACAGCTGTTACCAAACAGCTGAACGAAACCTCTGTCAAAAGAGATGTTCAGGTGACTGATGCACCCCCTGCTAACCAATACCGAAGAGGTAAAGGTCAACCATCATACCAAAGGATCCCACATGTTTATGAGGTGTACAAAAAACCCTCTAAACCAAGAGTGAACAGGTATCCTTTTGGTTATCAGTAGGTGATTGGGCAGGACCCCTAACAGTGGTTAGAGAAAAACATTCCCAAAAATGTTCAAACCCCTGACCTAACCACTGTCCATCCACCTGAACTTAACACAGACACTGCTGAGACCCCATCCAAAGCCTTATTGGCCTTGGAGACCCTAATGAACTAATCCTTTTACTTCATGTGCAGGGAGCTTCTGCATGCTTATATAGTCTTTGGTATGTAGATAGTGGAGGCTCCAGGCACATGACAGGATGTAAAGCCCTACTTAAAGATTTCAAAATCCATGGAGGGGTGATATATCCTTTGGCAATAATAGTAAAGGGAAGGTTCTGGGGTCTGGTATAGTACAGTCTGGTAATGTTAAATTTGAAAATGCCAATCTAATAGACAATCTAAAATTCAACCTCCTGAGTGTCTCTCAAATGAGTGATAAGGGCTATGGCTCTTTCTTCACAAAGGATTGTTGTAGGATTGTTGGACCAGAAATGGTTAAAAAGATTGAAGAAATAATAAAAAATGGAAAAACTCAACTTGTTGCTCAAAGAAGTGGCAATGTTTATGTTGTTGATATGTCAAAAGAGAGCCCCAGGACTGATGCCTGTCTATTCTCAGCTGCCTCTAACAAAGAGACAGAATTATGGCACATGAGATTGGGGCACACAAATCTCAAGACAATCACTTCTATATCCAAACAGGGGTTAGTAAGAGGTTTACCTCAAAAACTGTTCACCTGTCCTGAGCATTGTGTTTCCTGCCTAAAAGGAAAACAACATAAAAGCTCATATAAATCAATTGAGGAGTCCAAAACAACGAAATGCTTGCAAATGCTTCATATGGATCTGTTTGGCCCAGTTAAAGTCATGAGTCTTTGTAACACCTCGGAAATTCCTGTCCATTGAAATAAAGACACGTGTCATGAGAAACAGACGTGTCAGGAAAACCGGATCAAATAAAAAGATGTATGGTAGGATTTTTAATAAAAAGGGCGTCATGTTATTTAAAATACCTCTGAACGACCCAAGGGCGACATGTTATTAAATCGCCTCTGAGCGACCCGAATTTTTATAAATCCCAAGATCCTTAAATCATTTGATAAACATCCTACATGATAATCGGTTGGTTCCAAATAAATAAAGTTCCATCTTTATTATTATGGACTTTAGATTAATAAGGTTTGTTACTACTGAAAATACTAAATAAAATCCTTGTAAATGGAATCAAGAATAATTATGAAGCTTGTTAACTATAATGGGAATCCAAGACTTGTTCTTGGTGTTTCCGTCACTTTACAAGTCCCATAAAAGGTCACATGAAGGAGGAAACATGTAAGACCTATCCAAGCATGCAACGGCTGAGCCAGTGGCCCCACTACTGAAAAAGATGGACTGAATTCGGAAATGGTTTGATTGCATGGTCAAGACTTAAAAGTTTACAAATTTTTGTCCTCTGACCAACGGTTACGGACCGCAAGGCTCAAGGCTTACGGTCCGTAAGGAGGATACCTGGGCGATTTCAGCAAAGGTCGGTTACGGACCGTAACCATTTCAGCATACGGTCCACAAGAGATGCTTACGGACCGCAAGGCCTTAAGCTTACGGTCCGTAAGGCTGTCGCTGGCAGCAGGTTTTGGACAGCTGCCTGTGACTTAAATAGTGGTTTTTCGAAACATGGGACTTGCTAGGCAGTTTTTAGCCACATAGGGACACCTGGGGTGATCACACATCAATTGTAGACTTGCATGTCTTGATCTTGAGCTCATGGGTGCACTATATAAGGGTCAAGAGTTGTGACCATTTGATCATTCATTTGCATCTTCACTTCTGGAGCTCCTGGACAGCTATCAAGTTTTCTTAGGCTCCATAATCCTTCTTAGGACTCTTGTAAGTGTCCTTAACCTCCCTTAATCCATTTTAGCTTAGTTAATTAGCTAAAAGTCAAACCATCGTAATTAAGGTTTGACTTCGGAATTAGTCCATAATTACTCACTAATATCCCGAATTAAAAATACCTTTAAGTAGGTAATTATGTGGGTAACAAACCCTTAAAAGGGTAATTCCAGAATCCCACTCTAACTATGCTAATTGTCGAGTCAAAGTACATTATAAAAAGTCAACAGAAATGACTATTTGCGAATTAATGCATAATTAGCAATGTAGGTTACATGCAATCTGTTTGATCATTAAAATAACTTGGTAATTAATGTAAGAACATGTTCCAACATGTTCAACTCGACAATTTTCAGTTTAGGCTCGGTTTGGAACCGAATGTCGCAAAGTTTGACTTCTGCTTTGACTTTCAGTTCTGACCCGTTTAAGCCAAGATTAGGATTGCCTTAGAGCTTCTTTTGAACCTATTTACATGTTAGTATAACTCTCTGAGATTATACAACTTGGTTCATTGGATATCCTATTCACATGCATGTTTCCGTTAATCGCTTATATGTTGACCATTATGCCCATTTGATCTTAAAACGTGATTTTTGAAAATGTAAAAGGGTAGGCACCTTAGTTGCTGATTTATTAACTTGAACCCAAAATTTGAAGTCAGTTTGAGGTCTAGATTAAGAGTTATGCTCAATAGCGTAATTAAGAGCTTCTTTACTAATTAAATGGCGTAAATTACGTATAGCCTATTAAAACCCAAATTTTTATACCAAACTTTTACCCACTGTTAAAAAATAATATTTTGGGATTTTTGGTGATTTTTATTTATTTTTGGTGATTTTTGGGTTTAATGACCATGTCCCGGATATCCTTGGCATCATTCCATGAATGGCCACGACCTTAGCACACGGGTGTAGGTGTACACCCGTAGTGCATTTTATTGCATATAGTCGTCGGCACGGGAGGAGTCTCGCGGCGATTTATATTAAGTGGTGTGTCTATTGAGCTTTAACCCGGCACGACCCGGGCTACTGAACGCAAAACAAACATGTAATTCTTTTACAAGATTATTAAGAAATTAATTATCCCAAGTTATAAAAAGTTTTATGCCACGTGCATTTAAATCAATTTTAAACATTTTTCAAAATGAGTCAGTTGAATTGTATTTACCTGTGTAAACTGACGTATTTTCCAAAAAGACTAAGTGCAGGTACTACGCGCAATAGGCTGGTCACTCCTTAAGCATCCATAGAAGTCTCGCAAGCTTAGGATGCATGAAGTCTGTTGAAATGAAGTTTCCTTTTTGTTTGATTCTGCCTGTGGATTTTATTTCGACATTTTGTGATACTTGGATATTACAATAAATTTTAAGTTGAAATAAATCTATCTTTGCTTCCGCTGTGCATTATAATTTGTGTTGTTTGACTATGACGATATCAACTACGTCACGATAATCCCCCACCGGTGACACGTGGAAATTAGGGGTGTGACAGGTTGGTATCAGAGCCAACACTGAGTGAATTAAACACTAGCCTTTTTGGGTTTAGTCTCAGTGCACGAATTGCACATTCTTCGAGTTCCGATGTCTAGACAAAGAACATAGGACAAACTCTGTTTTGTTTTATTTTTGGGTCTTATTTTATTATATTGTGGTTATCTAAAACTTATATGCAGGTCAACATGCCACCAAGATTTCTTCGCGGACGAGGCAAGGCCCCTGTCACGGGTCACGACCACGAAGCCGGGCCTTCGCACCGGCGTACCCCGTCCATCACCATGAGCACTAGTCCACAAGAGCCGTGGAGGCTCTATGTTGAACCCGGGAGACGATCAGTTTCCCTCAGCTCTTCACCTTCTTACCAGCATTCATTTGGGCCCCAGTCAGAAAATGAGCCCAACGAGCAACCACCCTCTTTCATACCTCTGTAGAGATCCAACTCTCACCACTCCTTTGGTGACCCAACCCCAACCTTCCAGAGCCGGTTCAACCCGGTCAACATTTTTCCAGAACCCGTGGGTTTTAACCCACTTGGACCGGAAGACCACTTCTCTGGGGAAAACGATATGGACGAGGATACTGACCCTATGGAGCCTGCTACAGGGACGCCCAACCACCCGATAGAGATCTCTGACGGATCATCTTTTCACGGATCGCCTTATCGCGGTCCAGACAGCTACGAGGAGAGGTTCCGAAACATCAACTGGTATTTTACCCCCTCACACCACTCGTCCCCATACCAGCAGCAGCAGCAGCCGCAACAGCAACAACAACAGGATCCTTCTCAGGATTCTCGTTTCGTGGCAGTCACTCCGCCACCACCACCACCAGTGGAACAGCAGCCGCCTCCGGAGCCACCGAGGCGGAGGAGATCGAACGCATGGATGTCCGTGCGAGGGGGTGTCCGCATCAGCACACCCCAACCATCAAGTGGCAGCCATTATCCGCCACTTCAGGAGGAAGAGGAAGAACCACAATTGGGGGGTCCATCAAGCCCCATTCCAGAAATCAACTTAGTGCCTATGGCACCTCCGTTGGGTTTTGACAACCCAATCCCTGCATACGCTGGTTCAGCAGCGTATAACCCCTTTGAGCAGCCAGTGCATACTCATTACAACTTCGGCTATGCGGAGGTCGATCCATATCAAGTAGCTCGGGACTACAACGCTCTTCATCCTGAAGGACCATACGGAGGACCATGGACCACTGGCCGCCGCAGCCACAGCTGATTCCGCCGGAACATCAGCAGGAGGTTCTTGAGAGGTTGCATCAAGTCGAACAGGAAGTTCGAGAAGACCGCAGGGAGCGGCAAGGCTTCTTCAAGGGCATGTCAGACTTGCTAAAGGGGAAGTCTAAGAGGAGGGGTCATTAAGGACCTTTGATGTTTGTCTGCTTAGTTGTAATCAGTCCCTGCGTGGACTTTATGTTTCTGTATTCAGCTCCTGCGTGAGCTTGTCTTTTAGTATTCTGCCCCTGCATGGGCATGTCTTTCAGTTGACCCCTGCGTGGGTTTGTTTGTTGTTTTATTTGTTGTATTTCGCCCCTGCGTGGGCATGTTGTTGTAGAAGTCCCGTTTTGGGCAAATGATGTACTGTTAAATCTTGATTTAGTGAAATGTTGCATTTAAATTTTCATGATTGTTGTTATAAATAAGTATATGAATAAACTTAAAATAAAATGAAAATAACATTTCCTAAAATAAAGAAGACCTACCATTTGTGTAAAATGGCAAAATCTAAAAAGGGACAAGACCTAGCCACATGTCATTTTAAGACAAGGCCAAGATGGTATCTCCATAATTAGATTCAGGTCCATAATTAACGTCTCAACTTAGGATTGATCTGCGTTATAAAGAGAATCTAAGGGGTAAGACCTAGCCACGTGTCGTTGCAGATATGGCCAAGATGGTAGAACCTGTCTAGAAGATTCCAAATTCTGTTAACATCTGTAAGTATGTTAACATAGTGGGCAAATTGTGACACAATAAAAGTCACGCAGGCCATCATTGAAAATTGGGTTAATTTGAAATTCCCTGTAAGTAAATGTCCATTCCTTGGGAATGAAGTGCCTACGGGTAATAATTAATGTCCTAGGGACTAAGAGACAGTTAGAGTCTGCAACTCACTGTCTAGAATAGGGAAATGAACTGTGATTCAAACCCTAATGCCTTGATTCTGTAAGAATCCGGGTTATAAGCTAACACTGTCCTTGTGACTAAGTTATATGTTAATTCTTAACTATAATATAGGGTTATAATGCAAACCCTGAATTTATGTTTAACTAATAATTTAACCTGCAATGGCTATTTAAAACCATGGTTAATAAAATACATAAAATACTGTATTAGCTATTAAATAAAACCTTGCCCATTATTGTTTATATGTAGCAATTGAAGCTACATGGCGGGGTCGGATGAAGTGAATAGTCGTCCGGTGAAAAACCACGATAATGCAAGGATACAGCTAACTGGTGCGGAGTTGAAAGCACTAGTGGATGATGCGGTTACAAAGGCATTAGAAAGACAGTACAGTGAGTACAGTGGGACCCATAGTAGAACCCTGTCTACACCACATAATAAATCTAAGACTCATTCAGAGGCTCACAGTAAGCCACCTTCTGTCAAACCCAAGTCTAAAAAGGAGGAATCCAAGAAGGAGGACTCCAAGAAGGAGGATGATAGACATTCTTCGAATGAAAATGATAATCATTCCAAGAAGATTGTGCTTTATGATGCCCCACGTGCCAAGGGTTGCACGTATAAATACTTTGTATCTTGTAAACCCCGGGATTTCACTAGGGAGAAGGGGGCAGTAGACTGTATGACTTGGCTTGATGAAATGGAGACAGTAGTGGACATAAGTGGCTGTGCTGAAAAAGATATTGTGAAGTTTGTGACGCAATCTTTCAAGGGTGATGCCCTGCAATGGTGGAAGTCGTTGATTCAAGCCACCGGGAAAATACCTCTATACAACATGTCTTGGGAACAATTTGTTGCCCTAATCAAGGAGAATTATTGCCCACAGCACGAGGTCGAGGGAATAGAGTCTGATTTCCTATCTCTGGTTTTGAAGAACCTAGACTGCCAGGCTTACCTCACAACCTTCAATACCTTGTCGAGGCTGGTTCCCTATCTTGTAACACCTGAACCAAAGAGGATAGCCCGTTTCATTGGGGGTCTGGCCCCAGAAATTAAATCAAGCGTCAAGGCCTCTCGGCCCACTACTTTTCGATCAGTGGCTGACCTATCTTTGTCCCTTACAAAAGACGCAGTTAGACAGAGATCACTGAGGGCCGCAGATGCCGAGAAACGAAAACGCGAAGATGATGGTTCGCGACGCCCAGATAAGAAGCGGAAGGGCAATGACGACCACAAGAAAGGGTCGGGATCCAAGAAGGGAGATCAACAGACGGGTGAAAAACCCAGGTGCAAAGTTTGTAGGAAGCACCATTTTGGGAAATGCAGGCAGGAGTCTAGGTCCCAATCTCAGCAGAAATTATGTGGGATTTGCAAGTCCCCGGATCATAAGGCATTAGACTGCAAGAAGCTTAAGGATACCACCTGCTACAATTGTAATGAGAAGGGACATATTAGACCCAACTGCCCGAAGCTTGCCAAGAAAACGGAGGAAGGAAAGAAGACTAATGCAAGAGTCTTCCGCATGGATGCAAAGGAAGCTATTCAGGACGATAATGTCATAACAGGTACTTTCCTCATAAATGATGTCTACGCAAGGGTATTATTTGACTCTGGGGCGGATAGGTCCTTTGTAGATAATAAGTTCTGTGAACTGTTGAAATTACCTGTTGAAATTCTAAGTATGAAATATGAAGTGGAATTAGCTGATGGAACAATAGAAACAGTTTTGACTGTGTTAGATGGATGTGTCTTATCCATTAGGAACCACTCTTTTCCTTTGTCCTTGTTACCCTTTAAGCTAGCAGGCTTTGATGTAGTGATAGGAATGGATTGGTTATCGCGTAACCAAGCCCAGATAGTGTGCAACAAGAAGCAGGTAGTAATCAAGACCCCATCTGGTGAGCCACTCACTATTCAGGGAGATACTCAACACGGAATGCCAGAGCGTGTGGCCATGCTTAAGGCATCCGGGTGCACGAGTAGGGGTTGTGTCATTTATATGGCACGAGTAACCATTGACGAGAAGAAACCCAGGATCGAAGACATACCGGTCATTTCTGACTATCCCGAGGTTTTTCCGGAGGAACTACCTGGTTTGCCACCAGATAGGCAGGTGGAATTTAGGATTGACATCATCCCCGGAGCTGCACCAGTGGCCAGAGCACCGTATAGATTAGCACCAACGGAGATGAAGGAATTAAGGACACAGCTTGATGATTTGCTAGCTAAAGGCTTTATTAGACCTAGTTCATCTCCATGGGGAGCGCCAATTCTGTTTGTCAAAAAGAAGGATGGATCAATGCGTCTATGCTTGATTACCGTGAGCTAAACAAGGTTACTATCAAGAACAGATATCCTTTGCCTAGAATCGATGATCTATTCGACCAGCTACAGGGAGCGAGTTACTTTTCCAAGATAGATCTCAAGTCTGGCTATCATCAATTGAAGGTCAAGGAGGAGGATGTACATAAGACCGCGTTTAGGACTCGTTATGGTCATTACGAGTTCCTAGTGATGCCTTTTGGGCTCACTAACGCGCCTGCCGCATTCATGGATCTCATGAATCGCGTATGCAAGCCTTATCTAGATAAATTTGTCATCGTCTTCATCGACGACATCCTCATCTACTCAAAGAACCAAGCTGACCATGAGGAGCATCTTCGGTGCATTCTCAAGCTACTCCATCAAGAAAAACTCTATGCCAAGTTTTCAAAGTGTGAGTTTTGGCTTCGCGAAGTCCAGTTCCTTGGTCATGTTGTGAGCGAACGTGGAATTCAAGTGGATCCCGCAAAGATAGAAGCTATTATGAACTGGCAAGAGCCAAAGACACCTTCAGAGATTCGTAGCTTCCTAGGTTTGGCTGGATACTACAGGCGTTTTATTGAAAACTTCTCAAGAATTGCTGCACCCTTAACGTCATTAACACGTAAGAACATTAAGTTTAATTGGGGGCCTAAGCAGCAAGAATCCTTTGATATCTTGAAGCAGAAGTTGTGTAACGCTCCAGTACTGTCTCTACCTGAAGGCATTGAAGAATTTGTGGTGTATTGTGATGCGTCACACACCGGAATGGGTTGTGTGTTAATGCAAAAGGGCAAGGTCATAGCCTACGCTTCACGTCAATTAAAGGTGCACGAAAAGAATTACACCACCCATGACTTAGAGTTGGGTGCCGTTGTATTTGCACTAAAGCTTTGGAGGCATTATCTGTATGGGAAGAAGTGCGTGATCTACTCCGACCACAAGAGCCTTCAACATCTGTTCAATCAGAAAGATTTGAACATGAGGCAGCGACGATGGATGGAAACCTTGAACGATTACAATTGTGAAATAAGATACCATCCAGGCAAGGCTAATGTAGTCGCAGATGCTTTGAGCAGGAAGGAAAGAGTGAAGCCGATAAGGATCAATGCCAAGAGCATTGAAATTAAGAGCAGCTTGAATGAAAGGTTGTTAGCTGCACAAAAGGAAGCTGTGTTGGAAGCTAACTATTCCGAGGAGAAATTAGGAGTAACTGAAGAACAGTTGTCCTACGATAAAAACGGAATGTTGAGATTAAATGGATGAATATGGGTTCCTGTATATGGAGGACTTCGTGATGTTATCCTCAAGGAAGCACACAGTTCCAAGTATTCTGTCCATCCTGGAGCTGATAAGATGTACCAGGATTTAAAGGCGAATTATTGGTGGATAGGCTTGAAAAAGTCTATAGCTGCTTATGTAGCTAAATGCTTGACGTGTGCTAAAGTCAAAGCTGAACATCAGAAGCCGTCAGGTTTACTTCAACAGCCTGAAATTCCCACTTGGAAATGGGAAGTGGTGACGATGGACTTCATCACCAAATTGCCTAAGACACCGAAGGGAAATGATACTATATGGGTCATAGTTAATAGACTGACTAAGTCAGCACACTTCCTGCCCATTAGAGAGACCTTCAGCTCTGACATGCTAGCCCAATTGTACGTAGATAAGATTGTGGCCTTGCATGGTGTGCCAGTATCTATTATCTCGGATCGGGATACTAGATACACATCTCATTTCTGGAAGAGTTTCCAATAGTCTCTGGGCACTCAATTGAATTTCAGTACGGCTTACCACCCTCAGACGGACGGGCAGAGTGAACGTACCATTCAGACGTTGGAAGACATGCTGCGTGCATGTGTGATTGATCTAGGAGGAAGTTGGGACAGGCATTTACCATTAGTCGAATTCTCCTACAATAATAGCTACCATACTAGCATTAAGGCTGCGCCTTTCGAGGCACTATATGGTAGAAAGTGCAGAACGCCCATTTGTTGGGCAGAAGTGGGAGATACGCAATTATCAGGTCCTGACTTAGTCTTCGAGACAACGGACAAGATTGTCCAAATTCGCGACCGCCTGAAAGCTGCTCGAGATAGGCAGAAGAGCTATGCGGATGAAAGGCGAAAGCCTCTCAAGTTTGAGGTTGGCGATAAGGTTTTGCTCAAAGTATCACCTTGGAAGGGGGTGATGCGAATTGGCAAGAAAGGTAAGTTAAGCCCAAGGTATATAGGACCTTTCGAGATCATCGAATGTGTAGGATCAGTGGCTTATAAGTTGAACTTACCTGAGGAGCTCGATGGTATTCATAATTATTCCACGTCTGCAATCTAAAGAAATGTCTAGCTGACAAGTCGCTAGTCATACCACACACGGATGTGCATATAGACGAGAGCTTAAAATTTGTGGAAAAACCTGTGTCGATTGAGGATCGACAGGTAAAGAAGCTTCGGAGGAAGCTTGTGCCTCTTGTCAAGGTAAAATGGGATGCTCGTAGAGGTCCTGAATATACATGGGAGTTAGAGTCCAAAATGCAAGAGAAATACCCTCAATTGTTTCAGTAAATCTCGAGGTCGAGATTTCTTTTAAGGGGGTGAGGATGTAACACCTCGGAAATTCCTGTCCATTGAAATAAAGACACGTGTCATGAGAAACAGACGTGTCAGGAAAACCGGATCAAATAAAAAGATGTATGGTAGGATTTTTAATAAAAAGGGCGTCATGTTATTTAAAATACCTCTGAACGACCCAAGGGCGACATGTTATTAAATCACCTCTGAGCGACCCGAATTTTTATAAATCCCAAGATCCTTAAATCATTTGATAAACATCCTACATGATAATCGGTGGGTTCCAAATAAATAAAGTTCCATCTTTATTATTATGGACTTTGGATTAATAAGGTTTGTTACTACTGAAAATACTAAATAAAATCCTTGTAAATGGAATCAAGAATGATTATGAAGCTTGTTAACAATAATGGGAATCCAAGACTTGTTCTTGGTGTTTCCGTCACTTTACAAGTCCCATAAAAGGTCACATGAAGGAGGAAACATGTAAGACCTATCCAAGCATGCAATGGCTGAGCCAGTGGCCCCACTACTGAAAAAGATGGTCTGAATTCGGAAATGGTTTGATTGCATGGTCAAGACTTAAAAGTTTACAAATTTTTGTCCTCTGACCAACGGTTACGGACCGCAAGGCTCAAGGCTTACGGTCCGTAAGGAGGATACTTGGGCGATTTCAGCAAAGGTCGGTTACGGACCGTAACCATTTCAGCATACGGTTCGCAAGAGATGCTTACGGACCGCAAGGCCTTAAGCTTACGGTCCGTAAGGCTGTCGCTGGCAGCAGGTTTTGGACAGCTGCCTGTTCAGCCTGTTGCACCGACTTAAATAGTGGTTTTTCAAAACATGGGACTTGCTAGGCAGTTTTTAGCCACATAGGGACACCTGGGGTGATCACACATCAATTGTAGACTTGCATGTCTTGATCTTTAGCTCATGGGTGCACTATATAAGGGTCAAGAGTTGTGACCATTTGATCATTCATTTGCATCTTCACTTCTAGAGCTCCTGGATAGCTATCAAGTTTTCTTAGGCTCCATAATCCTTCTTAGGACTCTTGTAAGTGTTCTTAACCTCCCTTAATCCATTTTAGCTTAGTTAATTAGCTAAAAGTCAAACCATCGTAATTAAGGTTTGACTTCGGGATTAGTCCATAATTACTCACTAATATCCCGAATTAAAAATACCTTTAAGTAGGTAATTATGTGGGTAACAAACCCTTAAAAGGGTAATTCCAGAATCCCACTCTAACTATGCTAATTGTCGAGTCAAAGTACATTATAAAAAGTCAACAAAAATGACTATTTGCGAATTAATGCATAATTAGCAATGTAGGTTACATGCAATCTGTTTGATCATTAAAATAACTTGGTAATTAATGTAAGAACATGTTCCAACATGTTCAACTCGACAATTTTCAGTTTAGGCTCGGTTTGGAACCGAATGTCGCAAAGTTTGACTTCTGCTTTGACTTTCAGTTCTGACCCATTTAAGCCAAGATTAGGATTGCCTTAGAGCTTCTTTTGAACCTATTTACATGTTAGTATAACTCTCTGAGATTATACAACTTGGTTCATTGGATATCCTATTCACATGCATGTTTCTGTTAATCGCTTATATGTTGACCATTATGCCCATTTGATCTTAAAACGTGATTTTTGAAAATGTAAAAGGGTAGGCACCTTAGTTGCTGATTTATAAACTTGCACCCAAAATTTGAAGTCAGTTTGAGGTCTAGATTAAGAGTTATGCTCAATAGCGTAATTAAGAGCTTCTTTACTAATTAAATGGCGTAAATTACGTATAGCCTATTAAAACCCAAATTTTTATACCAAACTTTTACCCACTGTTAGAAAATACTATTTTGGGATTTTTGGTAATTTTTATTTATTTTTAGGCTGAGCATAACTTAGTGTTCTAAGATTAATTCGGTTTATGCTGGTTTTGCCCTTTTTAGCCATAAAATGAGTTTTACAAAACCTTTTGACCTCAAACCAATTTCTACTGATTTGTTATGATAAATAAATTATTTTGAGCCTTCTGGAATATTATAAATATCAGATTTTTACAGAAAACCCGGAAATGGCTCCAAATCGCCTTTTTAGGCATTTTTAACACATAAGTGTGCACTAGGACCTTATTTAGCATAAGGGTTTGAACCTACTGATGTAATTAGTATACTTTTATATTTTTAAACAGTAGGCAAATGTTTTGAACTCAGAATTCCAGAATTTACCTTTTAGGCACTTGTGAAATTACCAAAATGCCCCTACGGTGCATAGTAAGGTTAAAGTCAATAAATTTCACATAATTTTGATACCCTACTGTTATGACTTAGTAAATTAAATATATTTACTAATGTAATCAGACCTGTAACTCAGGTTATTAATTTAACTCTTTTACACCTTATGAAATGACCAAAACGCCCTTATGAGGCATAGTTTTGGTTTAAAAATCATTTGGGGCATAATGGAAGGTATCATTCTGATATCACAACATATTTTAAGTATATTAACTTCAGAAACTTGTATTTGACTCCTATGGTTACTCGTTACGCATTATACGCGTTCGGATCGGCTTATGTGGCTTGTTTGGCCATTTTAGCCGAAACGGGTCAAACCATATCTTTTTGGTCTCAAAATCCAGAATGTGATTATGATACCCATATAAAACAAGTGTGCAAACTTGTTGTGGCAAAAACCACATTCTAAAACGGTCTTCGCCTTATTGTGCGTTTAAAACCGTAATCACCGGTCTAAGCTTAAGACCCGTTAGGATTCTAATAGGTTATTAAAACCTTAATTTCCAGATCTAGGAGCCCAGTAAAAGCTACTTGCACTCGTTATATTTGGTTTATACTTTGCTCAGGTAAATACATTTAACTTATTTTCCCTATACGGGCTTGGGGTACGGTATATAAAATACCGCTTGGTCGGGGAATTGACCTTAACCAGTTGATGGTTAAGTGCTGTCAAATTAACTCGTTTGAAAATGCTGTTTTGTTTGTTTAACGCCTTTGGAGGTTTAATGACCATGTCCCGGATATCCTTGGCATCATTCCATGAATGGCCACGACCTTAGCACACGGGTGTAGGCGTACACCCGTAGTGCATTTTATTGCATATAATCGTCGTCACGGGAGGAGTCTCGCGGCGATTTATATTAAGTGGTGTGTCTATTGAGCTTTAACCCGACACGACCCGGGTTACTGAACGCAGAACAAACATGTAATTCTTTTACAAGATTATTAAGCAAATAATTATCCCAAGTTATAAAAAGTTTTATGCCACGTGCATTTAAATCAATTTTAAACATTTTTCAAAATGAGTCAGTTGAATTGTATTTACCAGTGTAAACTGACGTATTTTCCAAAAAGACTAAGTGCAGGTACTACGCGCAATAGGTTGGTCACTCCTTAAGCATCCATAGAAGTCTCGCAAGCTTAGGATGCATGAAGTCTGTTGAAATGAAGTTTCCTTTTTGTTTGATTCTGCCTGTGGATTTTATTTCGACATTTTGTGATACTTGGATATTACAATAAATTTTAAGTTGAAATAAATCTATCTTTGCTTCCGCTGTGCATTATAATTTGTGTTGTTTGACTATGACGATATCAACTACGTCACGATAATCCCCCACCGGGCCCACCGGTGACACGTGGAAATTAGGGGTGTGACAGTCTTAGGAAGAAAAGATATTGTTTGGTTTTTGTTGATGACTTTTCTAGGTTTACATGGACTAACTTTTTACATTCCAAAGATGAGACTACAAGCATTCTACAAGACTTTGTTACACAGGTTGAAAAGCAGTTTGATCTTCCAGTAAAAATCTTCAAAAGTGAAAATGGCACAAAGTTTAGAAATAAGGAGTTAGATGATTTCTGTGTATCAAAAGGAATTGTAAGGCAGTACAGCATTCCAAGGGCACCAGAATAAAATGGGGTTGTTGAGAGAAAGAACAGGACTTTGATTGAGGCTGCCAGAACCATGCTAGCTGATTCAGGTTTGCCATTAACTTTTTAGGCAGAGGCAGTAAACACCGCTTGCTATGTCCAAGACAGAGTTTTAATCAACCCCAGGCATCAAAAGACTGCCTATGAACTGCTGTATAAAATAAAGCCATTGATTTCATATTTCAAAGTTTTTGGCTGTCCATGCTTCATTTTAAACTTAAAAGATTCTATCTCAAAGTTTGCAACCAAAATTGATTGTGGTTACCATCTGGGATACTCAACCACTGCTAAGGCCTGCAAAGTGTTTAACACAAGGACTAAGACAGTGGAAGAGACTTTGAATGTAAAGTTCAATGAACTTTCATCAATGAAAATCCCAGCAAATCCTGCAGATTTATTTGATCTTGATAAATTCACATTTGAAAGTGTTGCTGTCAAGTCTAACAATGCAAGTCCATCAGAAAATTCATCATCAGACTACGGATATGAAATCATCATTCCACAACAAAAGTCTGCATCAAATGGTAGAGCAGCAGATGTTCAAAACAGCTGTCAAAGTTCAACCACTGCTACCTCAACAGTTGTTGACCAAAGTAGCCCATCAACCCTTGCTTCCACATCATCAAACACTGTTGATAAAAGTCCTCAAACAGTGGATAAAAGTCAGCATGTGTTCACTCCATTACCTCCTATTCCACCACCTTTTGAAGCCACTGGTGGATCATCAAAGCCACCAGCGGTGGTTAGCTCAGATGATTCACATCTGCAGCCTTCCCCACTTAATGCCATTTTCCATACCAAGGAGATCTTATCTTCTTGAAATCTCATCCACCTGATCAAATCATTGGCAACATCAATGAAGGGGTGCTCACAAGAAGTCAATCCCAAAACATTTATCTTTTTGCCGGTTTCCTATCTCTCCATCAGCCAGTCAAGTACCAAGAGGCACTAAAAGAAAACAGTTGGGTAGAAGCCATGCAAGAGGAGCTCCAACAGTTTAGAAGACAACAAGTTTGGGAGCTTGTACCATTGACAGAGGGTGTGAGTCCTATTGGCACAAAATGGGTATTCAAAAATAAAACTGATGAAAGGGGTATTATTGTCAAGAATAAAGCCAGGCTTGTGGTTCAAGGGTTCAGACAGGAAGAGGGCATTGACTATGATGAAACATTTGCCCCTGTAGCAAGATTGGAAGCTATCAGACTATTCCTGGCCTTTGGTGTCAACCACAACATCAAGGTGTATCAAATGGATATCAAATGTGCATTCCTCTATGGTAAGATTCAAGAAGAGGTTTATGTTTGTCAACCTCCAGGCTTTGAGGATCCATTTAATCCAAATCATGTCTACAAGCTAAATAAAGCTTTGTATGGCTTGAAACAAGAACCAAGGGCCTGGTATGAAACTCTTTCCAGCTTTCTACTTTCCATTGGTTTCACAAGAGGTAAAATAGATAAAACACTGTTTTTGAAATAGAGAGAGAAAGACTTGATTATTGTCCAAATTTATGTGGATGACATCATTTTTGGAAGCACATGTAACAAAATGTGTGAAGAGTTTAGGAAACTCATGATAGCTGAGTTTGAAATGAGTGTAATGGGTGAACTCCAGTGCTTTCTTGGTCTCCAAGTAAGGCAAATGCAAAATGGCACTTTTATCCATCAAGGCAAATATGCCAAAAGAACTTTCAAAGAAATTTGAGATGGATGATTGTAAGCCATGCAGTACACCCATTGCAACCAATAAAATAGTCATGTCTGATGAAAAGGATGATTTGGTTGATCAAACTCTGTATAGAAGCATGATTGGGTCTTTATTATACCTAACTGCATCTAGGCCAGACATCATGTTTGCAACATGTGTTTGTGCAAGATCCCAATCAGCCCCTAGAAAGTCAAACCTTATTGCTGTAAAAAGGATATTCAGATACCTAAAAGGTGCTCCCACACTTGGTATCTGGTATCCAGTTGATGGTAAAACTGAGCTTTCAGGTTTCTCAGATAGTGACTTTGCTGGATGTGACAAGACAAGGAAGTCCACTTCAGGAGGGTGCCAATTCCTAGGCAATTGCTTAGTGTCTTGGCAAAGCAAAAAGCAAGCAGCTGTTTTCACATCCACTGCTGAGGCAGAGTATATAGCTGCTGCAAGCTGTACAGCCCAACTGCTTTAACTTCAAAATCAATTGCTGGATTTTGGTATCACTGCCCTAAAGACACCTCTCATGTTGGACAGTCAGGCAGCAGAGAATATCATCAAAAATCCAGTTTCTCATTCAACCACCAAGCACATTGATATCAGACATCACTTTGTGAGGGATTGCTATGAAAAAGGTTTGATTTCTCTGCACCATGTTCTAACTAAAGATCAGCTGGCAGATGTGCTAACCAAAGCATTAGACACATCCACCTTTGAAAGCTTGATCTCTAGGATTGGCATGCTGAACATGGAATAACAGGCAAAATCCTGTTTTTCTATGAATAAAAGCGTTAAAATGTTTTCAGAAAATAAAAAATCCATCCTTAAAAATAGCTAAAAATGATTTTTTTCATTAAATCCTTAAAAGTCTGCCATAACCACTGTTTTGTTCAAACATCTGTTCTGCTCAAAATTCTGTCCACTGCTGAAAGTCAACCCCTGTTCTCTCATTTCCTTGATAAGCACTATTGCTCAAATTCAGTGTTTTATCCACTGATATGCTATCCACTGATAGTATAAAGCATCCATTGCTTTCATTATTACCGTTACAACCACTGATCTTGTTCCATCAGTGGTTTTCATAAAACATTCAATTCATCAGGGGTTGGCACGTGGACAATACATAGCGGTCAGATCTTTTGTAACCGCTGCCACATCAGCATTCATTTTTTCCACTATAAAACCCTGATCAAAACCCCCAAACAGGGTTTTACACTGTCGAATTGAATTCTAAAATTCCTTTCTCAAAGCAGTTTCCATCTCTCTCTCTCTCTCTCTCTCTCAAATCATTCATCGTTCTTCTTCTCCAAAATGATAAAATCAAAGTCTTCTTCATCTGCTAAATCCACTTCAAAATCACCTTCTAAAAAGGCCACTTAAATGGCTACCACACCCATTGAAATTCCATACAAAGCTCCTCACAACTATCTGGGTCTCCTCACAAAACCCAGTACCATCGATACCTACGATTCCATCATTGATACTATGTCATCTTCAAAGTATAAAACTTTGTTGACAACAGATGCTCCAATTTACCTAAAAACCCAAAGAGAATTTTGGAAAAATGTCGCGCTTGAAACCTAAGGTGAGACAGTCATAGCCATTAATTCCTCAATAATGGGTAAAAAGGTCCACATCACCCCACAATCCATTTCAGAAGTATTTGAACTCGATGATCAACAAGGTAAAACTTTTTTTTCCCAAAAACGAGTATCAAATTGATTTTCTTGAGAGGGGGTATGCAGAAGAGATGAGAAGGGATACCTTACAAAAAGGTAACTTCCCTCCTATAACAAGATTTTTATTCCATACCCTCTTGATGTGTGTTTCAAATAAAACAACTGCTTTTAATGAGATACCATTAAAGATTCAATACCTGGCATATGCTATTTTACAAAATGAAAATTTTAACTATTCCCAGGAAATCTTTGATGACTTGGTTAAAAATGCTGCAAAAACATTTTTATTATTTCCAAGGTTCTTAAGTTATTACTTTCAAAAGAAATTTGGAAAGGATGATACACATGTGCTCATCCAAGGTGATTCTTTTGAAATAAACAGCTTAACAGCTGAAACTTTTACAAGATTATCAACACCTTGCAAAACAAAAGCAGAGGTTCCTGAGCAGAATTTAGCAGCTACCACTGCTCCTCAGGTATCTGCTGCTGAGCGCACTGCTCTAGGTGATCACAACAGCAAAACAACTGCTGTGAAACCCACACCTAAAATCACCAAAAAGCCAAGACAAAAGAAAACACAAAAGCCCCCCAAACCTACAAAAAAGACAACTTTGGAAGATGAGATCCCAGAGCAACTGCCAGTGACAACACAAAAGTCACTAAAAACCACTGCTGCTACTTCCTCACAGCAGACGGTAGAAAAATCTCAACCCATGCCTCAAACTCCTCCTGCTTCTTCTCAAAAAGATCAGGTTGTAAAAACAGGGACACCACAATATGATGCTCTGGAATCACTTGCTTCCATCATCCACAGCCCACAGCCCGGGGCAAATTCGTTTTCTACACCCAACCTCACCTCCACAATTCCCCCACAAACAAAATTATTGTTTGATGCTCTTGATCTGAACCAGACACAAACCAGTCCTTCTCAATCACCTGTCAATGAGAACATACCTCAACAAGTGACTGGGTCTGATGTTTCAGTCATTGCTAACCCACCAACAACACCTGAGGAGGTTACACCCCTTGAGTTACAAGTAACTCTTGGTGGTAGTCCAAGTGAAGCAGCCACTACAAGTGCTGAACCCACTGGTTTGCATTTGGACAGTGGTTACATCAATAAGACTTCCTTGGAGGCAACTTCTTCTCTGGGAACGCTGGTGTATCCAATTTTCACTGGTTCACTAAAAAGTGTTTCTCAATTTGAAGGAAAAAGTCCCCAGTACCAAGACAAAGGGGCATCAGTGGATGACTTTTGGAATACATTCCCTGAGTCAACCATTGTTATAACCACTGAATGTGGGAAATCAAATGATCCCATTAAGTTGGGTGATGGTTTAATGTACCAAGAATTGACGGCTAGAGTTGATAAACTGGATACTTCTGTTGCAGAAATCAAATACATGCTGCAACAGTTGTTGAAAGTTCAGAAGGTACCACCCACTGCTGCACCAACTCCAACAGCTGCTTCATCATCTGCTCCATCCACAGATGAGCTGTGGAGTTTGTTTCAACCACTGCTCCAACATCAAAGAGAATTAGCTGATCAGCAGCATGAGATTCAAGTCCAAAAGATCAGAAATCTCATGGAGTCAAGGTTTAAAGATACCCAAGCTGATATCAAGGCTATAAAGGCCCACATACTGAACACCACTGGCACTGCTCCTCCCACTATTATCTTTGTGGATAACCCACCACCAGATAATGCCAAAAAGGGGGAGAAATTGAAGCAGGTGAAAAAGATGGGATATGAAGATGGTCTGTATATTGAACCACAAAAAGATAGTATACTGGCAGACATCCCCTTGCCAGATGGAATCAAGAAGACTGATGTGACCACAAATGCACTTGGTGAAGCAGATGCTAGTGTAAAAAGGGATAAAGAGGCTAAGGATAAATCCAGGTGGGTACAGGAGAAAAGAGCATTTATGGAGCTGAGTGAGCAGGGTATTTCTGAGCCAAAGGATGATAAAAATCCTGAGCCAAAAAGAAAGAATCCCACTAGAAAAGTGAGGGAACCCAAACACACACTATCCAGACCCACAAAGCAAACTCCTAAACCTACCAAAAACCTCACATATCAATCTTCCACCCAAACAGCTGTTGTAACACCTGCGGTATCAACAGCTGTTGGTACTTCAGTGGTTTCAGCAGTTGTTAAACCAAAAACCACCACTTCAACTACAACAACTGCTCCCACTTCAATCACTGCCCCACCAAATATTCCATCACCACCAAAACTACCATCACCACCTAAAACAATCTCACCACCATCACCTCCTGCCAAAAAGCAAAAGACAACTGATGACACATCATCAGCTGTAATGGCAACATTGGTTGAAACACCAGTTGTTTCAACAACTGTCAGTCAGCAACCTTCCACTACAATAACCACCACTCAAATCACCACCACTGAACCATCCAAAACATCATCAGCCTCTCTTCAACCTAAAAGGAGAAGGTTAATTCTGAAAGATGATGATCCTTCACCACCACCAACATCTTCACAACCTTTATCACTTGTTACTATACCAAACCCTGTTCCTCTCTCTTCAGCACAAAGTTCAAAAGCCAATCACTGACATTACTCCTGCAAGTGTCCAATATCCTCTAGAGCTTATAGCTGTCAGAGAAGAGATCAAATCCTTCTACTTTGAGGATGACCCTGCTAAAAGGAGTTTGCCATCTGTTGAAGGATATCCCAGGCCTAACAACATTGAAGAATACTTGAAAGTTAAGGCTCAACAAGCAGAGGATATCTCCAAAAGAAATTCACAAGGAAAATCTGACAAAGAAATTCAAAGGCATTATCAATTTCTGCTCACACAAGTCAGATCTTTGGAGCAGATTGCAAAAAAATGTATGTCAGCAAATATCAGAAAAGGCAGATGAATCCTTGAGAAAAGACTATATTGAAAACATCATGGCTTACAAGAAATACAAGGGAGAAAAATACATGTACAAAGAATGGACCATTCCTGAGCTTGAAGGTGAAGCAGCTAGGATTCAAGACATGATTAAGAACAAGGTAAAACATACTCCACCTGATTGGGCAAAATACAAGAAGAATGTACCTAATAAGGTACTGGAGCTGAAGAGAATGAAAGAGGAAATGATCACTGCTGATTTTGGGTCAAGAAACCAAGTGTTGAGGTGGAATGAAGACAAAGTCAGGGCCACCTACAAAAGGTTGGAGGAATTAAGAAAGAAAAATCCAAAAATTCCACAAAAAGCTAACTATCCTGAAGCAGAGGTTTCAACAAGACCACCAAAGCTGCAAGTCAGGAAATCCACTGCTCCACATGCTGCTATCCACTATCAAAGAAGAAGACAAAAGCAGATGGATGCAGAAACACCAGAGGATCAAGCAGCTGGTGATGAAGTTTTAAAAATGGTCCTCAAACAAATGATGGCTGATATTCCTGAACTTGCTAAAGCTCAAAGCACTGCTAAGTCAGTCATCACCAGGCCATCATCTCCAAATTCCTCATCTAATAAAGATCTCCCAAGAAACCCACCAGACTCAAAAGTACTAAAGTGGAAAACTGACAAACAGACCCATGTACTGACTGTGATCAAGTTTAGTGGAGAAGTGAAGAAAATATCAAGGGAACAAGCACTAGGCCTGAGTGTTGAAGATCTACAGGATCTCCTTGATCTTCCACTGTGTAGGGATGAAGATGACACAGATGCCTTAGACTTTGAGTTACAACTCAATGGGCAAATAAGGGAACTGTTGATGAGGCAATAAAGTTCCACAATAATGAAGAGTTTTGGCATTATCTGTTCCAGGGGGAGATTATTGGGATTGAACCCTATCATAGGAACAGATAATTAAAGCCAAAACTGGATCAGAGCAGTGGGTCCAAAATAAGCAGAAGTTATGTTTACATTCTCTCCCCTTGAAAGTGGTTTCAACATCTGACGACCTCCATCCACGGATCCTTTACAACATCTGCTAATTACAACTACTGACCAAGTTAAAGGTTGATGAAGACTAAAGCCCTGTTGATCAATCTACTGCTATGGGTCAAGCACTGCTGAAGTTATCAAGTACTGCTGGAGTCACAACAGTGGAAGGATAAAACAGTAGTTTAGCCTTTCTTATGTAATGTATTGAAAACAGTAGATAGAATAGCAGTGTTTGTATTAGATCAGTTATTAGAGTTTGTTAGGAGGTTAGATGTCACTTTCATGGTGACGTCAGCAAAGATGCCACAGTGGTTTGGGTGTGCCTATAAATAGAACAGTACCCTGTACTGTTCTATTAGCTCTTCATCACTTTTCTTCATGTACGAACAAACACTGTGAGCTCAGGCTGAGAGGGAGTTTGTTACATGGATGCATTGTAATCGTAGTTGAAATAAATTCAATCATTCGGTTCTATGTGAAAATGTGTGTGAAAAGCAATTATCCTGTTTGATTGTGTGCAAAGTTTATTTTCCATTTATATTCCGCTGCATTACTTGTTCATCTTTCATCTTAATTCAAACGTAAAACACAATCAATCCAAACTCAGATCCTAAAAATCGTTAACTGTTCAGGCTAATCTCATCCAGCGCTCCCTTTAATCCAAGGCAGTGTTTATTAAGTTAAATGCTATCTGTGAGTATACTCGATCCCTTTTTGCTTTACGCACTTTTGGGTGTTACATACGTTACTTATTCTAAACCACAATCGACACACAACGCAAAGATTATTTATACGCTAACTGATATTGCATGCTACGTGTTATTCAATGAATGCTTGTATGTTATGTTAACATAGTGATTGTTGCCTGACACCTTAGCAACGATAGTACTATAGTTTGGACTCAGCACCTGCCATGGACAAGGGTTGTTAAGGGCTTTACTTCATGTGTCCCAGTGGGGATATGTGTTACGTATTCTACAACTCGCAGTCACGTCTGTGCATATTTCTCTATCGATAACCTACTTGCCTTCACTTTATACATGTTACATGCTGGTTATGCGTAAACTATTTCGAACTATATTATGCTATATCAAACTTGTATGCTCACATTTACACTTTGTGTATTGACCTCTACTTTAACGTATGTGACAGGTGTTTAGGATGCTATCTGCTAGGATGCTTGCTATGTGGAATCAAGTTAGGAAGGGTCTAGAAACGAACGAACAATTTATTTAAATCTGAGTTGTCGAAACAATTTACTGTCTTGAGATTCTTATTTCTGTAATAATTATTATACTGAGTATGTTATGGTATGGGACTTAACGTTAAATATTTGGTAATATTAGTTGTTATGGATTTCTCCTGGACAATCTGTTTCGCTCAGTGTCGCGCCCCGATGATTCCGCCATCGGTTGCGGTGTGACATAATGCTTGAAGAACCTAATCGAAAACCCATCCGGCCTGGGGCTTTCCCACCATCGCAACACTTGAGGGCAAACTGATCTCATCCAGGGAGAAAGGAGCACTAATGGAAGACGCTTGTTCAGGAGGTACCATAGGGAGACCAAGATTAGCAAAAGAAGGCTAACGTCGCATAGGCTTAGCGAAGTGTTTACGAAAAGCCCTCCACACATGGTCTTTAATAGCTTTGGGGTCCGTGATCCAATCATCCCAAATTTTCAGCCCATTTATCCGACTCCGGGCCTTATTAATGTTAACAATCCCATGAAAAAAAGATGAATTTTCATCCCCCAACTTAATCCAATTAAGACGGGCCTTCTGGTGTAAGTCTTTAGCCTTAGCTATTTCGATTTTTCTAATACTCAGTCTGATATTAACACAGAGTTTCTTTTCTTCTGAAGAGAGGTTGTGACCAGCAGCTTTCCTTCCCAACGCTTCAGCGGCCTTATTTAGATCTTCTAAGTTTTTTACTTCCAAAACCCGAATATCGCGTTGCCAAGCTTTAATGTCCTTTTTAACCTCTTTTAGCAAATTCGCAAAAGCAATATCCCTCCTCCCCCAACTTGCAATCTTCCCCACGTTATCAGCAACAATCCTATCGAGTTTCTCTTGACCGATCCAACTGTTGAAGAATTTGAAAGGGCTCGGCCCGAAATCATAATCCACACAAGAAAGGGAGACAGGACAATGGTCTGAAACACCTTTCCTGAGGGCAGCAAGAGACGCAAACGGCCACCGAGACATAAACCCGTCACACACCAAGATACGATCAAGCTTGCTAAGTTTGATTTCCTCATTATCCGAGATGTAAGTGAAGTTACCCCCTGTCATCTGATATTCAAGAAAACCGCATTGGTCAATAAACTCATTAAAACAAGCAGCACTAGCCTGATCAAATCGCGAATTAACCCTCTCTTCCGGCCATCTAACTTCATTGAAATCCCCCAAAGCTACCCATAAACCAGGCTGCTGGCATTTAAGGGAAAGAATCTCATTCCAGAATTTTCTCCTCGTAGCCTGATCGTTGGGAGCATAAACATTGAGAATGTTCATTCTCTCCTAAATTCCCTGAATAGCCCCCGAGGTTAAGACGAATGAAGAACCCACCAGGACTTCCTCAACCGTGAAGACACCTGGATCCCACATCGAAACCACCCCTCCCGACCTACCGATCGCATCGGCCAAGGCCAAATCCAGCTGGCTACTACCCCAAAACCTACGACAAAAATCCTTATCTAAACCAGATTTGTGAGTTTCTTGAATAGCAAGGAAAGAAAACTTCGTTTCTTTTTTGAGAGCACGAATCCAATGTATGTAATCTCATACATAAAATTTCTTGGTCTTTATATCAGTGTTGCAACATATTGAGTCACTGGTCATTCTTGTGAAACCATCATGTTCCACCCATTACAAACACACAATCTTTGTGTATCACGTAAGTAAGAAGCGAAAAAGGTTACTTATATACACTCAAACAAATGTTTAGATTTAATATAAACTAGGATAATACCCCACGGGCGTTGCGCCACGTACGTCACGTTAAAGCGTGCGTGGACGTCACACTAAATCGAGCCGAGTCATTGTGTCACTCAGCTTTTATTTAGCGCGGGTTATAACAAATCTATTGTGTACACATATTAGTAAGAATAACTATTCATGGCATAATATTCTACATATCATCTAGAAGCCGAAAAATGCGGTGCCAGTGATAGTAAACATGCCAAACGACAACTATTTTGTCAAACCTGGTGCCAATGTGGTGCCGATTGTAACAAATCCATTGTGTACACACGTTATTTTGTCAAACCTTTAAAATAACCTTCAAACCAATTGTCAAATGACCATAAATCTCACCAATTTAACCAAAACCCTTTTAATCTTTCAACTTCAATAATAGTACATGAACTCATTAAATCGAATTTAAAAATAAACAAAAAAATTAGCATACTTTTTGTACAATTATCATTAGAACCCCTCGCTCGAGCCAGGATTGTCATACCACAACCTAACCGTCTCCATTTTGCGAGTATTCGGCCCTTCGCTACTTAACCCAGATGGGTGCAATATATATTCACTCCTGGGCCGGCTGTACTCACTGTTGGCCTAGTCTTATGTGCCCAAGGCGATTTTTCTGAATTTGATCGTCTCTTCGTTGTATTGGGTCGTGTCACTCACAGTGTGAGCTCCCATTATAGAACGACCAGTGTCCTGTCTTGATCCAATTATCAAGATCAGACTGTCACACCCCCAAAATCCACCACACGGAGTATCACCGCTTGGAGGCGTGACATGACCGGGATCGAGCCACCAATCATATTGAACAACGTAATTAAGTAAATAAAACCAACCACAATATAATTGGTGACCTAAAGAAGGTAACCGACTTTAAGTTAACAGCGGAAGCATAAAACATAAGTCTAAAACATAAGTTCATAGTTCATAAGTTTAAAGACCAAAACATAAGTTCCATAAATTCATAAAGTTTATTTATTAAGCACGGGACATAATAGTCCATATCTCACAACGACTTCCTCCTTGTGCAAGCTCCATAAGCTTCTAACGACCTGTAAGGCATGTAACAACGAGTCAACAACAAAGTTGAGTGAGTTCATGGTTGGTTGTTTAGTTTTAAGTTGTTTCCGAAAACATGGTTTGTCTTTCGTTGGCTTAATTGTCGTGGGGGTTACCCCATAGTTGAAAGTATGATTAACCAGTTCCTTCTTTATTACCCAAACCATATCCATAATCAGTGGGGGCTTCCCCATGTGAACTACTAGACCGTACCATATCGACTACTAACGAAAATAAGTTGTGCCCTACATCAGTGTCTATCATCACTGACAGTTTGCCATAGTCCATTAGTACACGCCCGTCCGACTGGCACGGTGTGAGGTTTGTTAAACCTAATAGTGCTATTAACGAATGACCCGCTCGCCATTGGCCTCGGCGATTAAGTCGATATAAAATGAGGGACTTAATGATAGAGTTTTGTCTAGTAAGTTTTAAGGTTGTTGTCCTACCCAAGGAGGACGAACGTACGTATTCTACCCAAGGAGAACACGCAGGATTAATATTGTCATCCTACCTATGGAGGATGGCAGTACATATCCTACCCAAGGAGGATATGTAAGTTCCGTTTTAATTCTTTAACCCAATCCCAACCACCGGGAATCCCATGCCTTAGAAAGTGTGTGAACTCACCTCGGTTTGCTCGGTTAAATTAGTTACTCTAATAAACGAGAATCAAGCACGTCCTAATAAAGTACATATAACAATCAGTTTCTCATGCATAACACGTATCCTACGTACGGTTTATCTACTCATTACTTCTATCACGTACGACACAATTCTAATGTCAATGTACTTTGTTAAGTTGTATTATTTTACCCTAAAATAATATAACTATCTCACAAAATAAGCAAGTATCCACACAAGTGTTCTAATATAAGATATATATTCTAAATATATATATTTACCCATTTTTATTTACAAAAACCAACCTCCGACACTTTGTATTTTGTTACCAAAAATTATGGCAAAGTTTATATTCGAAACACAAGTTATAAAATATACTTGTAACGCTTGTTTAGAAAAATATTTTCTAAGTGTTGGAATTTTTAGAAAATTTCGCCAGAGTTTCAATTGTAAATGGAGGTGTCCATGCTCATAAGCATATCATTTTCTTTTCCAAAAATCATTCAACAATCAATAACAAGTTACTAAACAATATTACACTAGTCAAGTGCAAAACAATGCACTTTACATAATAACATGAACTTGGTTTTTAGTGAAAACGCGTAGTAACTTAGTGGGGTGTTTAGTGGGTTTAGTTACCCTCCAAAGTGTGTTTATTTTTGTTAAAATCATACTCTCGGGGTTTTTAGATGTTCACAACTAGTGAACTTATTTTACAAAAATATCTATTTACAATATTTTCATGTTTCACTAGCATCCATATACTTAGTTTATTTCAAGGATGGTGTAAGTATATGTAAGAATCATACTTTTTCAAAAACCACCTTTTAAACATGGTTTTCTAAAATAACTCATACACAAGTCTTGAGTTTACAAGTTTACTAGTCCACTAGGTTTATTATTTTCTAAGAAAATCACTTTTATTCCCAAGTTCATGCTCTAACAAGAAGATGATTATTTTATGTACACATAATCACCTCTAACTTGTTAAGTCATGTTTTTAATCATAACTTAACAAGCTTCATATGATGATCAAACATCATATTGCTAGTAATCACCAAATAAACATCAAGAAATCATCAACATGACCAAACAACTTCATTTCATCATGTTTTCATCTTATTTCATCATCATGTTACTTTATATTCAAGACTTTGTTTATGATCCTTTAGTGTTCATGGATTCTCATCATAAAATAACTATTAACCACTCTAAATATGAAGCAAATGAAGATTCAAGAGACTTACTACTAGCTTTTAAGCTAGGGAAGATCAAGAGTAGAAATGAGGTGGTTAATAGCAAATAGAGAAGGTCCTTGATGATCCGAAAGCTCCTAGCTTCCTTATGCGACCTCTAGCACCTTTGTATACTCTTGAAATGGTTGAAGGTGATCGAATGATGATGATGAGGGTGGTGGTGGCTCACAGCCGAACTAGAGGAAGAGGGAGAGAGTTTTTGTGTGTTGTTGATGTGAAGATGTGAGATGTTAGTTCAAAACTTAAGGTCCTTCTTATAATCCCCCAACATGGTATTATCTAGTGGTCTTAGTGTCTCTTGATGATCCAACACAATCCAATAAACAAATCAAAGAAATCAAGGGGTAGGTCCACCCCTTGTAACCGTAAGAATGAGGGGGGGTTGGTTAGGATGCAATGGTTAGTTATGTTAATTAGTTAGGTTTTAAGTATTTAGTTAGGGATATATGTTACTAGATACTTTGTATGATGTGTTGAGGTGTTCGGCGATCATGACTAGCTTAGAAAAATAAAAACAATGCTTCTAGCATTATTTTGGTGTTCCGGGTAATGTGCGGTTGTTCGGTTTGATACTGTTCCATTAAAGTGCTAAGTTATTTCGTAAAATGTCTTTTATATATCTTTTTGTAACACTTTTAATTCCCAACACTTAGAGAAGCATACAGGACTATTTAGTAACTTTTTCTGCACAAGACTAGTATGTTAACAAGCACATGTAAGTATGACACAGTAATCAGAAGGCAGTTAAGTAGTTCAACACAGTCATCAAGCACTTTAATTAACATTAATTAATCATACGGATACATGTAATTTGGTGGGTTGTCACATTCTCCCCCTGTTAAGAGAATTTCGTCCCAAAATTTAGCACATGGTTACTGAGGAAGCTAGTTAAGTTGTGCGGTTTCCTGGTTTTCCTGGGGTGTCACATCATCCCCCCGTTGGTTTGGAATTTCTTCTCGAAATTCTGCAGTAGCTTCAGCCTCAGCAGTGGTTGCACTTTTCTTAAACAGCTGGGGATACTTGAGTTTCATTTGGTCTTCTCGTTCCTAAGTATACTCTGGGCCACGACGGGAATTCCAACGAACTCGAACAAGAGGTATTCTGGTACGCTTGAGAATCTTAACGTCTCGGTCTGAGATTTCAACTGGTTCTTCGACGAATCGCAACTGGTCGTCGATTGTGAGCTCCTTTAAGGGAACTATGAGGGTCTCAACTGACAGACACTTTTTCAGATTCGACACATGGAAAACATTGTGAACTCCGCTGAGTTCTGCCGGTAGATTTAGCTTGTAGGCCACCTTGCCAATTTTCTCAATGATTTCGAACGGTCTGACATAGCGCGGGTTGAGTTTGCCTCGTTTGCCAAAACGAACTACACCTTTCCAAGGTGAGACTTTGAGTAGCACTCGATCCCCAACCTGGAATTCGAGTGGTTTCCTTCGCTTATCGGCATATCTTTTCTGACGGTCACGAGCTGCCGCCATTCGTTGTTGTATTTGAGCAATCCTCTTGGTTGTATCTACTACAAGTTCTAGGCCAGTGATTTGGCTGTCACCAACTTCTGCCCAACAGAGAGGTGATCGGCACTTCCGTCCATACAATGCCTCGAACGGAACGGCCTGGATACTGGTGTGGTAACTATTGTTATACGAAAACTCCACTAACGGGAGGTGTTTTTCCCAGCCATTACCAAAATAAATTACACATGCCCTAAGCATGTCTTCAAGAGTTTCGATAGTGCGTTCAGATTGCCCATCCGTCTGTGGATGATATGTCGTGCTCATGTCTAATCGAGAACCAAAGGACTTGTGCATAGCTCGCCACAACTCTGATGTAAAACGTGAGTCACGATCAGAGATGATGGAGGTTGGTACTCCGTGCCTTGATACTACTTCCTTTAGGTAGATGTCTGCTAGGGTAGAAAACTTGTCGGTTTCCTTGATAGCCAAGAAGTGTGCAGACTTAGTCAATCGGTCCACGATCACCCAAATGGAATCATTTTCGCGTTGAGATCTAGGCAGACCAGTAACGAAATCCATGGAAATTTGCTCCCATTTCCATTTAGGTATCTCTGGTTGTTGAAGTAGGCCGGATGGTTTCTGATATTCGGTCTTGACTCTCGCACAAGTCAAACATTGCTAACATAGGTTGCTATGTGGGCTTTCATGCTAGGCCACCAGTATGTAGTCTTGAGATCATGGTACATCTTATCCGAACCAGGATGTACTGAATAACGAGACTTATGTGCTTCATCCATCACAAGCTCGCGTAAGCCTCCATAAAGTGGAACCCAGATGCGCCCGTTAACATAGTGGGCGCCGTCTTCCTTTTGTTCTAGCCGCTGCCTCGATCCTCGTAAGGACTCAGCCCTGATAATCTCGGCTTTCAATGCTTCAACCTGAGCATCACGAATTTGAGTGGGAAGGCTAGAGTGAATGGTAAGATGTAACGCACATACACGCTTAGGTATAGTATCCTTTTGACTGAGGGCGTCGGCCACAACATTGGCTTTGCCCAGATGGTACTTGATCGCACATTCGTAATCATTCAAGAGCTCGACCCATCGGCGTTGTCGCATGTTTAATTCCTTTTGCTTGAAGATATGCTCAAGACTCCTGTGATCGGTGTAAATGGTGCACTTGGTACCGTACAGGTAATGTCTCCATATCTTAAGTGCTAAAACAACTGCTCCTAATTCCAAGTCGTGCGTAGTGTAGTTCCTTTCGTGAACTTTAAATTGGCGCGATGCATAGGCAATGACCTTGTCACGTTGTATCAACACGCAACCAAGTCCTTGGATGGAAGCGTCGCAATAAACCACAAAATTGTCTGTGCCTTCAGGCAATGAGAGAATAGGCGCGCTAAAAAGTCTATTTTTTAAGTGCTGAAACGCAGATTCTTATGCATCACCCCAACGATAGGTGACCCCTTTCTGGGTTAGGGAGGTGAGAGGTTGCACAATCTTTGAGAAATCCTTGATAAACCTTCTGTAATATCCTGCCAAACCCAAGAATTGGCGGATTTCTGTTGGTGTACGGGGTGCAGGCCAGTTCTTGATCGAGTCAACCTTAGATGGATCAACATGAATCCCATCCTTGTTTACACATGGCCTAGAAAGTGGACTTCGCGAAGCCAAAAGTCACATTTCGAAAACTTGGCATACAACTGCTCTTTTCGAAGAAGTTCTAGAATAAGCCTCAGGTGTTGCTCGTGTGCCTCCTGAATCATGGAATAGATCAGGATGTCGTCGATGAAGACTATGACAAATTTATCCAGGTAAGGTTTGCACACTCGGTTCATGAGGTCCATGAAGACCGCAGGTGCATTCGTCAATCCGAAAGGCATAACAAGAAACTCGTAATGCCCATAACGAGTCCTGAATGCTGTTTTAGGGACGTCCTCATCTCGGACTCTCAGTTGATGGTATCCTGACCTTAGGTCAATCTTGGAATAGAAACTCAACCCTTGCAACTGGTCGAATAAGTCATCAATGCGTGGGAGAGGATAACGATTCTTCACAGTCACCTTGTTGAGTTCGCGGTAGTCAATACACATTCTGAAGGTACCGTCTTTCTTCTTTACGAATAACACTGGAGCTCCCCAAGGCGAAGAGCTAGGACGTATGAAACCCTTTTCCAAGAGTTCTTGCAGTTGCGTGGACAGTTCTTCAAGTTCTGATGGAGCTAGACGATAAGGTGCTCGAGCTATGGGCGCTGCTCCAGGAGCTAGCTCGATTTGAAACTCGACTTGACGATGAGGCGAAAGACCAGGTAATTCCTCAGGAAATACCTCAGGAAAATCACGTACAATAGGTATGTCTTCTATCTTCCTTTCTTCCGAGGATGTATCAGAAACGAGGGCTAGGATACCGGTGTGGCCCTTTCGCAAACACTTATGGGCCTTAAGGAATGAGATGATGCCCACAACAGCACCACTCTTGTCGCCATGAATTACGAGGGGTTCTTTACCAGAACGAGGGATGCGGACAATCTTCTCGTTGCAAAGAATTTCCGCTTGCTGATGAGATAACCAATCCATCCCAATAACAACGTCGAAACTACCCAGAACGATAGGAATAAGATCGATAGAGAAGGTCTAACCAGCTAGGACGAGGTTACAGCCCCTAACTATGTGTGCGGCTTCAAGACTTTTACCGTTTGCCATTTCTACTGTGTGTTTGGTGGTCAATAGTGTTGGAGTGCGCTTAAGCATTTGGCTAACTTTTAAGGACACATAACTAGTATCGGCACCCGAATCAAATAAAACAGTAACAAAGAAGTCGTCCAGAAGAAA
Organism: Helianthus annuus; assembly: GCF_002127325.2. NCBI lineage: Eukaryota > Viridiplantae > Streptophyta > Magnoliopsida > Asterales > Asteraceae > Helianthus > Helianthus annuus. The sequence goes on from NC_035445.2 coordinate 74,667,120, forward strand.
CTTACCCATCACCACGTTGGGGTCGTTCCTTGCATCACCCTGACCAATCACGAAGGCACGACCTCGGGCGCCATTGCCATTATTGTTACCCCCGTTGTTGCCTCCATTGTTGTTTCTGTTCCCTTGGTTGTTGTTGTTCTGATTCTGGTTCAGTTGAGGACAGTTCCTCTTAAAGTGGCCTTCAGCGCCACACTGAAAGCATCCTTTATTGCCCTGTTGTTGCTGCTGTTGGTGGTTCTGGGGAGCTTGTTGTTGTTGTTGACTGTCACACCCCGATTTCCACGTGTATCACCGGTGGGCCCGGTGGGGGATTACCGTGACGTAGTTGGCAACAATATAGTCAAACCACAATATATAAATGCACAGCGGAAGCATAAAGATAAATATAATTCAACCATTTACTGTAATATCAAATGTATCACAAGTAGTTGAATAGTATCCACAGGAGGGATCAAAATAAATAAAAATATTGTTCAACAGATAAGACATCAAGCTTGCGAGACTTCTTTAGATGCTAGGGAGCTATTACCAGCCAATTACGTGTAGTACCTGCACTTAATCTTTTTGGGAAAATACGTCAGTTTACACTGGTAAATACAATCAACTGACTCATTTTGTAAAATGATTGAAAATTGGTTTGGATGCACGTGGCATAAACATGTTTGTTTAACTTGGGAGAATTATTTAAAATTATAATCTTGTGAACGAATTACATGTTCCTTCTATGCGTTCAGTAGCCCGGATCTAGTCCGGGTTAAAGATCAATAGACACACCACATTTGCGTAAAACCGAGGTGGGTAAACCATCGGCTACGTCTTTTAATAATATAGACATAATACCTGGTGTACGCCTACACCCGACTGTCAAGGTCGTGGCCATTTCTTCGAATGATGCCAAGGATATCCGGGACATGGTCATTAACCCCCCAAAGGCTTTTAAGTAACAAGACTGTTTAAATGAGCCGATCAAATTTAATACCCACTCAGCCTGGAGGATTTAATGCTCAATCAAGCGGTATATTTTATACCGTAACCCAAGCCCGTATAAGGGAAAATAAGTTAAAAGTATTTACCTTTGCAATGTATATTCCTTAATCAATTAAATCACCGATATCTTTTACTGGGGCTCCTTATTCTGGAACGAAGGTTTTAAAACAACCTATTAGAATCCTAACGGGTCTTTATATTAGCCGTAGCCTAGACCAGTTAGTTTTGAGGGATAGATACGGTTTAATCGCGTGAAAGGCGAAAACCGAGAATGGAATGTGATTCTGACCCAACAAGTTCGGAGACTTGCTTTATATGGGTTTAATATTCACACTCTGGATTTTTGGGGTCAAAATGATATGGTTTGACCCGTATCGGCTAATTTATGTAAACTAGTTACATAAGCCGAACCGTGCGCGCAATAGGCGCAACGGGTAACCGTAGGAGTCCTACACTGTTTTCCTAAGTCAATATACTTTAAAGAGGTTGTGGTATCAGTAGGATACCTTCCATAATGCCCGTAACGAGTTTTAGTTCATTATACGCCCCGTAGGGGTTTTCCGGTCATTTTAAAGACTTTTTAAAGGGGATTTCTGAGTTCTACAGGAAACCTGAGTTTCCCGATCAGTTTGATAAGTCTAAAATATCTTATTTATTATTTAAAATCAGTAGCAACTGGAATCGGGTCAAAAGACCTTGTAGAACTCAAGTTTTGGCCGAAAAGGGCATATTCGGTATTTACCGAACCGTAGCCATAACCGCAGGTTATGAGCAGGTTAAAATTAATTAAAAATCTTTAAAAATCCCAAAATATTATTTTAATACAGTGGGTAAAAGTTTTGGTGACAAAATCTTGGCTTAGGTAGGCGTTATGCTAATTGCGCCGTTTATTACAAAAGTTTCTTATAAATGCGCTATTTAGCATAACTCCCATTCTAGACCTCGGATTGGCGTGAAACTTTAGGGACATGCTTAGAATTTAGTAAGCAAGGTTATGGTCCCTTCACGTGTCCGAAATACTCGTTTTATTTTAAAAAGGGCGTTACGGTCAACTTTTAAGTAATTAACGGAAATGCGTAAAAGACTCGGACAAACGACGAACCGGTCATAGAGGGTGATACCATCACGTTACCTGGTCCTAAGGGAGTCCTAAAGCATATCTACATTGTACTAAAACGGGTCAGAACTGAAGTCAAAGCAAAAGTCAAACTTTTGCGACATTCGGCTCCGAACCGGGTCAATATATCAAATGGCCGAATCAAACGAGTTTCGACAAGTTTATATACTTAATATCATGTTTTATGATCATCAAAACAGGTTTCATAGCATATACATTACAGATTATGCAAGATTCACAAAAACGGCTTTCTGTTGACTTTTTAAGCATGCGTTTGACTCGACATTTGAACTAGTTAGAGTGGTGATCAGTGGGAACCCTTTTAGAGGTTTATTACCCACATAAATACCAACACATAACCACTTTTGATTCGACAATTCACTGAACCATTTGTGAGTTATCGCAAAGTCAATCGTTAGTTACGACGGATTGACTTTTAGGCTAAACTAAGCAAAAACAAAGCCATAGAAGGTGTGGCATACTTACAGAGACTTGGTGTAAGACTTAGAATGATAGAGTAAAGCTTGAGAGCTCCAAGAATGATCAGTAGTTGAGTTTTAAGGTGTGTTCTAATAGTGAACCAAGTATGCCTATTTATAGTACTCAACATGCCTTTAGATCATTACAACACACACTACTACTAAGTATAGATGATGGGCAGGTGGCCTAGAGTGCTATGGGTCGAGTAGGGGGTGCCCATGCCTCACTTATTGCTTAAATGATCGTTCACAAGTTCAAAAGACATGCAAGTCCAAAGTTTCTACATCTGGGCGTCTCACGCGGCCCGCATGGAAGAACCATGCACTTTGTACGCGGGCCGCCTGAGTTCAAATATCAGACGCGTACAAATAGAAGGCTCGCGGCCCGCCTCAACTTAACCCAAAACTTAACGCGGCCCGCGAGAGGTTGGTTTTTCAAAGATTTTAAATCTTTTGTAATCATTACTAGAATCTGGTAATTAATAACGAAATCTTCTGTAATTATTAACCTGACCTTTCGGGTTTGAAGGGGTAACTTTGCGATTTGGCCCTTGATTATTTACAACTAAGGGCCTCGTGTTATTTACCCGCATTGTTAAGTCCCGGTTATCTTTGTTAATTATTCGGAAAGCCTTAACTTTCATTGTTGACGCTTTTAACCCTTCTCGTACGAATTTGATCATAACTTTCTCGTTTTAAAACGGAACTTCGCGGAATTTATATAGTATATTCTAGTGAGCGTATTTTACTGTTACAAAGCCTCGGGTACGTCAAAGGGTCACTCAGAGGTATGATTAAACATGTTGACACAGTTAACCCCTGTAGCTTGTAATCTCTCACTTCCTTCCGCGTTTCGCTTCCGTACGATCCATGATTTATTCGTTTGAAGGTACTAGCATCGTTTAGGGTTACTATACAGTATACTTACCCTTAATTGACATTTATAACCCTCGAATTTACATACTTTCAAGGTTTGTCAACATTAGTCCTTTATTAATTATTAAATGCCACGTGGAACTCAAGACACGTGTCAATACATTATTGGACTCAAAATTTCGAGGTGTTACATTGACGATTCTGATTTACAGGACGTGGGCTCCTGCAATCCTTGGCTTCATGACCTAGCTTGTAACATCTCAGACAGCAACCCTTTTGGCACTGCCCGCTATGATGCTTGTTGCACCGGTTGCACTTGGGGTGGTTCCCTCGGTATCCACCCTGTCCTTGACTACCAGAAGATTGCTGACCAGGACTCTGGTGATCATCTGTCTTTCGCTGCTGGGACTGAGACTGAGCTGAAGTAGAACCCTTGCACGAATTTCCATCCCACTTGCGCTTATTATCACTGGGAGCATCAGTAGTAGTAGCGCTAATACGCTTGGGCAGCCTGTTCTGCTCAACTGCCTGATTAGTGAGATGATGAGCCAACCGGATGATTTGCTGAATAGTGCCAAGATTTGCTGAGGTCACGTGGCTTTGAATTTCTGGCACCAAACCCTTAAGGTACAGCTCGATGCGCTTGATAGGAGGATCCACCATAGTGGGACACAAGATAGCTAGTTCATTCGACCTCTTTGTGTAAGCCTCGATTTCAGACCCCGTCATCTTCAGATTGAAAAATTCCATCTCTAGCTTGTGGATGTCATCACAACTACAGTACTCTTCTTTGATCAGTTCCTTGAAGTCGTTCCATGGGGTGGCATTAGCAACCGCCAGCCCAAGCAGTTGAACATGTGCTTTCCACCAGGTTAACGCAGCACCTTCGAGTGTTCCAGTAGCAAATTTTACCCTACGATCTTCAAGGCATTCACACATCTCAAAAACAGACTCAAGCTTCTCGAACCAGTGGAGAAGACCTACAGCTCCTTCTGTGCCGTTGAAAGTACTAGGTCGGCAGTCCATGAATGTTTTGAACATGCACACAGGAGGTTGAGCATGTTGACCTGTGGCGCGAGAATAAAAGACAAGGTTAAGCACAAGGGTTGGTTTGCGAAGGTAGGATCTAAACGTCCTAAGATAGGTCGAAATAGCAGGTTATACCTCCTGCTGGAGCTGCTGCGAGTGCCTCAGCAACTCATTCATTGATCAAAGCCGTCAACTGGGCTTGAGTTAGGTTGATACGTCCTCCGCGTCCGTTCATGACCTTCACAACGAAGCAACGTAAATGAGAAAAGTGTCGCGAAAGTGCGTAAGTGTGGGACGACAGTAAAGAGTAAGTACACAAGGTTCAAATAGCAGTTATCACGTTAACCAATGCACAGTGTGAACTATCTAACCGAAAATATAAACATAAATCATACCACCTATTGTGTCGAGTCTTGCACGTGGAGCGAAGCGTCGTTGTGGATCGTTGAGCACTATACAGGTTATAATCTGGTTTTGTCAAAAAGCTTTTCCCTTTTTAAAACCAAGTTCATTATAACCAATGGCTCTGATACCAATCTGTCACACCCCCAAAATCCACCACACGGAGTATCACCGCTTGGAGGCGTGACATGACCGGGATCGAGCCACCAATCATATTAAACAACGTAATTAAGTAAATAAAACCAACCACAATATAATTGGTGACCTAAAGAAGGTAACCGACTTTAAGTTAACAGCAGAAGCATAAAACGTAAGTCCAAAACATAAGTTTATAGTTCATAAGTTTAAAGACCAAAACATAAGTTCCATAAATTCATAAAGTTTATTTATTAAGCACGGGACATAATAGTCCATATCTCACAACGACTTCCCCCTCGTGCAAGCTCCATAAGCTTCTAACGACCTGTAAGGCATGTAACAACGAGTCAACAACAAAGTTGAATGAGTTCACGGTTGGTTATTTAGTTTTAAGTTGTTTCCGAAAACATGGTTTGTCTTTCGTTGGCTTAATTGCCGTGGGGGTTGCCCCATAGTTGAAAGTATGATTAACCAGTTCCTTCTTTATTACCCAAACCATATCCATAATCAGTGGGGGCTTCCCCATGTGAACTACTAGACCGTACCATATCGACTACTAACGAAAATAAGTTGTGCCCTACATCAGTGTCTATCATCACTGACAGTTTGCCATAGTCCATTAGTACACGCCCGTTCGACTGGCACGGTGTGAGGTTTGTTAAACCTAATAGCGCTATTAACTAATGACCCGCTCGCCATTGGCCTCAGCGATTAAGTCGATATAAAATGAGGGACTTAATGATAGAGTTTTGTCTAGTAAGTTTTAAGGTTGTTGTCCTACCCAAGGAGGACGAACGTACGTATTCTACCCAAGGAGAATACGTAGGATTAATATTGCCATCCTACCTATGGAGGATGGCGGTACATATACTACCCAAGGAGGATATGTAAGTTCCGTTTTAATTCTTTAACCCATTCCCAACCACCGGGAATCCCATGCCTTAGAAAGTGTGTGAACTCACCTCGGTTTGCTCGGTTAGATTAGTTACTCTAATAAACGGGAATCAAGCACGTCCTAATAAGGTACATATAACAATCAGTTTCTCATGCATAACACGTATCCTATGTACAGTTTATCTACTCATTACTTCTATCACGTACGACACAATTCTAATGTCAAGGTACTTTGTTAAGTTGTATTATTTTACCCTAAAATAATATAACTATCTCACAAAATAAGCAAGTATCCACACAAGTGTTCTAATATAAGATATATATTCTAAATATATATTTACCCATTTTTATTTACAAAAACCAACCTCCGACACTTTGTATTTTGTTACCAAAAATTATGGCGAAGTTTATATTCGAAACACAAGTTATAAAATATACTTGTAACGCTTGTTTAGAAAAATATTTTCTAAGTGTTGGAATTTTTAGAAAATTTCGCCAAAGTTTCCTTTGTAAATGGAGGTGTCCATGCTCATAAGCATATCATTTTCTTTTCCAAAAATCATTCAACAATCAATAACAAGTTACTAAACAATATTATACTAGTCAAGTGCAAAACAATGCACTTTACATAATAACATGAACTTGGTTTTTAGTAAAAACGCGTAGTAACTTAGTGGGGTGTTTAGTGGGTTTAGTTACCCTCCAAAGTGTGTTTATTTTTGTTAAAATCTTACTCTCGGGGTTTTTAGATGTTCACAACTAGTGAACTTATTTTACAAAAATATCAATTTACAATATTTTCATGTTTCACTAGCATTCATATATTTAGTTTATTTCAAGGATGGTGTAAGTATATGTAAGAATCATACTTTTTCAAAAACCGCCTTTTAAACTTGGTTTTCTAAAATAACTCATACACAAGTCTTGAGTTTACAAGTTTACTAGTCCACTAGGTTTATTATTTTCTAAGAAAATCACTTTTATTCCCAAGTTCATGCTCTAACAAGAAGATGATTATTTTATGTACACATAATCACCTCTAACTTGTTAAGTCATGTTTTTAATCATAACTTAACAAGCTTCATATGATGATCAAACATCATATTGCTAGTAATCACCAAATAAACATCAAGAAATCATCAACATGACCAAACAACTTCATTTCATCATGTTTTCATCTTATTTCATCATCATGTTACTTTATATTCAAGACTTTGTTTATGATCCTTTAGTGTTCATGGATTCTCATCATAAAATAACTATTAACCACTCTAAATATGAAGCAAATGAAGATTCAAGAGACTTACTACTAGCTTTTAAGCTAAGGAAGATCAAGAGTAGAAATGAGGTGGTTAATAGCAAATAGAGAAGGTCCTTGATGATCCGAAAGCTCCTAGCTTCCTTATGCGACCTCTAGCACCTTTGTATACTCTTGAAATGGTTGAAGGTGATTGAATGATGATGATGAGGGTGGTGGTGGCTCACGGCCGAACTAGAGGAAGAGGGAGAGAGTTTTTGTGTGTTGTTGATGTGAAGATGTGAGATGTTAGTTCAAAACTTAAGGTCCTTCTTATAATCCCCCAACATGGTATTATCTAGTGGTCTTAGTGTCTCTTGATGATCCAACACAATCCAATAAACAAATCAAAGAAATCAAGGGGTGGGTCCACCCCGGGGTTGGTTAGGATGCAATGGTTAGTTATGTTAATTAGTTAGGTTTTAAGTACTTAGTTAGGGATATATGTTACTAGATACTTTGTATGATGTGTTGAGGTGTTCGGGGATCATGACTAGCTTAGAAAAATAAAAACAATGCTTCTAGCATTATTTTGGTGTTCCAGGTAATGTGCGGTTGTTCGGTTTGATATTGTTCCATTAAAGTGCTAAGTTATGTCGTAAAGTGTCTTTTATATATCTTTTTGTAACACTTTTAATTCCCAACACTTAGGGAAGCATACAGGACTATTTAGTAAATTTTTCTGCACAAGACTAGTATGTTAACAAGCACATGTAAGTATGACACATTAATCAGAAGGCAGTTAAGTAGTTCAACACAGTCATCAAGCACTTTAATTAACATTAATTAATCGTACGGATACATGTAATTTGGAGGGTTGTCACACAGACAATGATGCGGAGGCGAGCTGAGTGGCAGACACACACAGCTCACAGCTGCACATGACAATGTCCTGCTACTCTCATCTTGTATTTCTTCGTGACACCGGGCGTTGTGGCCAAGGTGGACTACTCGACTAGCGCCAGCCCCTTGGCTATCCCCAGATGCGTGGAAACCCGACCTCCACCCATCCAAAGGCACGACAGTGGAATAATCGGTAAAATCTCGCCTCCCATCCAAGTCGAACTGGCACCACCCGTATTTGCTCTTCACTTGGATGCTGCAGAAAATAATGAGTAGAGTGGGAATCGAACCTGAGTCACAAAGAACACTAATTCTTTCTCCAACCACTCCACTCATTGGCAATATTTATTGGGTAGTTACAATTAAGTAGACATATTTTATTTAGTTATAATTACATAAATATTTTCTATTACATAAAGTTATATGTTGAATTTTATAATTCTATGTTTTACATTTTATTTATTATTAATTACATATCTAGATCTAACAAATATTAGAGAAATAATAGATTATATATATTTTAGTTTATTAATAATGTACTTCATTTTCTAATTTATAAACATTTAAAACCACATAATTCAATTTTTTTTTTAAATCACCCAAAGCTAAGAGTACAACCAACTAAGCTAAAACTTGTTGTTTATTTATAATAAATGAGAGAAAACACACATAAAAGTGTAAATATTTTTTAAAGGAAACTATAATGTAATTTAGGGTAAATTACACTTTTCGTCCTTTATGTTTGTATCAAATTGCAACGGATACCCTTTAACTTTAATAATTACACTCACAATCCTCCATTTGTAAAAACCATTACAACCTACGTCCTTTAGCACCAACCCAGTTAAAATTATCAGTTAAATATGATCTTGTGCAAGGCACATGAAGGTATTTCGGTCATTTACCTTATCCTTTTATTTAAAGCTATATTTATGATATAAAATTAGTTCTTTCTCTTTGCTCTTTCCTCTCCCTTTCTACATTTTCTAAAAAAAATAAAAATTGAAAAACGTATATAAAATCAGTTCTTTTTCTATACTATTTCCTCTACCTTTCTACATTATCTCCAGACAACCACCAACACCATCCAACAACCACCACCCCAGCCTCCAGAAAGCAGCCATGGGTAACACCGCCATCTTTTCAACCACCACTGCCAGAAGCCACCACCATATTCGCATCCATCGGCCTCTTTTGATACGATCGGGCTCGACGGTGGTTGACGGATATGGTTAGGTCATCATTTTGATTTGTCATCATTTTAGTCAAAAGGGGAAAACCATAACGATATTGTGAGTTCGATTTGTTTGATTCGCCGAATGCTGAAATGGTTTTAACACTTTAGTGCAGCTTAGTGGATTTTTAGGATTGGTTTTATGATTTTTTTTTATTTGTAAATCTGGTAAGTAGTATGCATTTTGGTTTAAATTGATTGGGATTTGGTTGTCAAAGAATTGTTTCTGTTTGGGTTGAATGTGTTCATGAAGTATATAGATGGTGGTTGTGGTGGTGCTTGCCGGAGGTTAGTGCGGGTGTCACAGTGGTGATGAGGTCTGATTTGATGGGACTGGTGGTGGAATTGAGAGAGAGGGAGAGAGAGATTAGGGGTTGTTTATTTGTTTAAATATATTTAAATATATATACTAGTAAAATTACTAGTAAAATTACTAGTCTACCCTCGTATGCAAGACACATACCATACTTAACTAAAAATTTTAACCAAGTTAAGACCAAAGGGCGTAAGGTATAATGGTTTTTACAAAGAAAGGACTGTGAGTGTAATTATTAAAATTAAAGAGTATCCGTTATAATCCGATACAAACATGAAGTACGAATATTTACCCTATAAATTAATTTATTTACATAGTTATAATATGTTTCTTTTGTCAAAGATTCTAATAATTTGTTTTCATCAGCTCATACTCACAACTAATAAATTAGATACGACCGTTAAAAAATTAAATGTAACAACCAACAAATTGCATGAACCGGTAACAACTCGTGGTTTGTCTTTAACAAAAATTAAGTTGAGATATCTCATCCCTTATTCACATTCGTCTACACTGCCCTTGATTTGAAAAATAAGGGGGATTTTTCAAATTTATTGCGTTTCCACCTGAATTGGTATATAGACATTATTTTAAGTGGAGATGGATATGATCAACTACGATAATACTCCAATGATACGTCACTGATCCAAATTTATAGTCAAAAAGAAAAAAGAAAAAGAAATATCATGAGAAAGAAAAAATAGCACAACTTTTTATGTTGTGTGACATGTTTCCCAAAAAAGAATAGCTTTCGACCTCTAGTTTTAGTAAGACCCAACATTCCAATATTATGGAAAAAAAAAAGCATTAAAAGGTGGACTTTAATTTGATATACACATATACATGATTTATAATTTATACAAATTAATGAGGAAAAGAAAAACTATAACCTAAAAAGCAAAAGCAAGAAGCATTAGTATTATGAAATTCAAAGATAAGCATCTCTTCTTTAAATCTAAGATGTCTACTATGGAATCGATAAAAGAAATAATTATCTTCTTTGCTTTAAACTTTTAATAACCCATTACCTTAAGGACGGGATTTGTTTCATAATCTTTATCCTTTTAACCTAACTAAAGTTTCTTAACCCAAATGAGTTACATTCTTGAGTTAGCTACTTAGCATGAGCTATGAGTAAGTCACAAGTCTTTATAAATGCCGGTATTTTAGTGCTTCCTTTTTACACTTGTTTAAGATTGAATTTGAAAATGATTTATTAACTTATTGGAGCCAACAAGTCAATAAATTATTTGAAAAACATTTAAATCTTGGCTTTAGTAAATGATTTACTACCCCAATGGCCCAATCTCAATCCCTAACACCCTAAATATCAAAATGTGACACTTTTATTGTTCCGAGATAATTATTACGTGATAATAATAAAAGGTTTCATTTTCTTCCACAATATTTCATATTGTCCTTATCAATAGACATCTACTAGATACTTAAGAAATACTTCGAAATAGGTTATGTGAGTTTATATTCTCATACACGGGATGGAATATTTGTCTGGGATGATATTTAGTTTTTTTTTTTAATAGCAGATGTTATAATAATTTTATTCTTAAATTACACGAAATTATTCATAATCTACCTTTTGTTAGAAATTAAACTCTAATCTTCTCTCCAAAAGGTAAGAGCCTCTACCATCCAACCAAAGCTGGAATGACGGATGATATTTAGTAAAACTTAATCACGTAAAACTAGTATATTTGGTAAGATAACATAGTAAATGGACAAAAGGTTCTTACATGTTCCTTTTTCTAAAAAAATGCCTCATGAACTCGAGTTGGTGTTGGAGCTTGTTGTTAACTAAAACTATAAAGGACTGCGAGTTGCAACACATATGCTAATCTTTGTTAGTCTAACAAGGGTTTCTTGAAATCCTGGAGTTGCTTTAGTAAGTTTACATCGATCTTACGTGTGCATGAATCAGCATTGGAAGCCATATGTTAATTATTTCAATGTTTATACCAACTAATTAATATGTGGAGAAAATCACCAAATTATCTATTTTAATCAAGATAGTTAATAAAAAAGAATATCAAAATATATTCATAACTATCGGTTGACACTACTAAAAAGTAAAAACTAAAAATAAAAAAGTCAAATGGTTATATTCATGATTTCAATTTATAAGAAGAATATCAAAATATATGATTGAATTGAATTGTATCTCATTCGTTCATGCATGTGGGGATTCTGCATGTTTTGCTAATCGTGCCCACGCCCAAAAAGGGAATAAATCTAGTTTGATGTGAAACGTTAACATATCATATTATAATAAAATAAAATAAAAAAGTTGAATTAAAATAGATATAAAGTGCCTATTAATATAGGTAATATTAGTAAGGTTAAGTTTACATACAACACGTGCGAAAGGCATAAAAAGCCAGAAAAAAACGCGGTGACATTTTTGTAATTATTTGCTCGTAAGGTAATTATCAAAATTACTCTAAAAATAATCTTGTAGAGTAATTTTGATCTTGTATGGTAATTATCAAAATTACTCTACAAGTGTATCAAAATTACTCTGCATCAAAATTACTCTACAAGTGTATCAAAATTACTTTGCAAGTTTATCAAACAACATACAATTCAAAATTACTCTACAAAATCATTTGTAGAGTAATTATGATACTATACAAATTACCTTACAAGATCAAAATTAACATACAATATCAATTTAGAGTAATTATGATACTCTACAAAATTACTTTACACGATCAAAATTACCTTAAAAGAACATTTTACAAAATTACTGTACAAGATCAAAATTATCTTATAAGATCATTTGTAGAATAATTTTGATAATTAATCTACGAGTAAATAATTACGAAAATGACATCGTATTTTTTTACATTTTTACCCTATTCGTACATTTTGTATGATAAGAGTATTTGTATTTGATCTTTTGTCAATATTAGTATACTACAAGTCTACAGTAACTCATGTCATTACAAGAGACAAGAGTCGCTAAACGTATAAAGTTTGAGTCTTATATAACTAGTTATTAGTTATTACATCATAACTAATATATAAAAAATATATTAACAAATAAACATATGGTTAAGTTTTTTTATTCCCTCATTTGGTTTTATTAACAAATAACCCCCATCTTTCTTTCTTCTATCAACCAACTTCAGTCTTTTTCTTTTTCTTTTTCTTTTAAAAATAAATGGAACGTGAGCTCTCTTTTTACTAACCTTCTAGATAATTTTATTTGGATATCAATACCAGTATTTAATTTCCATGTCTTAACTACCATGAGGAAGCCACGCACAAATGACAAAGATTTAACATAAGTTTATTAATTAATATATGGTCCAACTTATATGTGTGGTGTTTAAAATTTAAAATATATTAATAAAATATCTCGATGTAATTAACGCATCCCCTAATTGACAATATGTTATATTTGTTCTTTTTCATATGTATTAAAGAAATATGAAAAAGAAGAACGGGGAATCAAATATATAAATACGTAAAGAACCTTTCTTGAAAGATGAAATCTCATGCATAAAGGGATAAGCAAGCAAAAACAATTATGTACAGCAAGCAAAAAGAATAAGCAAAATGAGATTATAAGATTTTTTGGTTCCTACAACTGCCAACTGGTCTCGCACTAGTTTTTCAAACGGGTTATGTCGAACAGCCGTTTGCAGGTCTGTATATTAAATCATAGCCTGCTGAATTTCAAACTGTCCTTTACTGTTTACGTACGTGTCGAACGGCAGTTTGATGATATTGAATGGTATGGAATTATAAAGCAAGAGTGTAGGTATATAATGACCCTTCAATAACATGTTTTAATTATTTTTTTAATTGATAATATCTTAAACATACTAAGCATTCTATTAAACAAAATATACTATTAAATCTGTTTTTAATTATGTTTAGTTTCATATCAATGTTGTTAAAATCACATAGATGTAATGTAAAATATATTGGTGGAGTGGTTGTGTTTTTAATACAAAAAGAGTTTTCAATATAACAAAAGTATCTGTTGGAAGTCAAGTCGAGTTGTATTAACGTACAATATGAAATTACGCATATTATAAAACTCAAAACCTCAATCACGCATAAACAAAATCATAATTACACATACATGTTGAAAAACCATAATCATGCATGTTGAAAAATCATAACCATGCGTGATTATGATTTTTCAACATGCGTGATTTATGGTTTTTCAACATGCATGATTAGGGTTTTCAATTTTATAACATGCGTAATTTCATATCGTACCATCGCACGTTAAAGAATATTGTACGTTAACCTGCGTAATATATTCAGATTGTTTGATAAGAAATCATGTTTTATTAACTGATTAAACCTAGTTTCACAACATTTTTATATTGGCCGTTTAATCAAATTCTTAAATAAAGGTGATTAGCTTCTAAATTATATTAAATTCTTCGATTAAATTAAGGAAATTGAGTGCGATTATAAATGCATTTGAGTTGCATGCCATTTAAAGAAATTAAAATTTCGGTTTTAGTATTTTGATTATTTAAAATTCTAATAAGTTAATAACCCATTAATTATGAAAATGATATGTAAGAATAACAACTTCCACTAAATTTCTTTATATCCCACGTATTGAGTTATTCAGTAATGTAAATTAATAATTATACTGATAGGGTGGCGGTTTATTGGTAAAGACAAAACCTTTTAATATTTAGATTTGGTAGGGTGAGGTCTTGCGTTCAGATCACACAGACGACAGATATTAAAAAAATTGACGTTCAAAAAAATTAATAATTATGAATTTTTGAGTTATTTAGGTATGGACTCGTTGCCATTGATAAGGTTTGGCTAAACTTGAGACCAGTGATGTGAAATTTGGTTACGCAACCTCACTCATAATTATCACCAATGTCATTTGCTCCAACACAAGAGCTTACTAGCCAATGATCCTTGATTCAAGTGGTTGGCGGCCTCGGATTTTTCTTGAGAGATTCGGGTTCGAGCCCCACTGGACACAACAACGTGAGGCCACAGGGTTTTACATAAGCCATGGTTACGTGGTTTCTGTTTCCTCCTAGAACGGGCTGCAGTGAGAATTAAATGCCTATGATATCTATTCTTTGTAGTGTTCTATCCACAGGTAGATTGAGGGTCAGTATGTTCCAAACCCAAAATGGAGGGCCTCCTGGTTTCGAACCTGGTTCTCTCGTGTACCACTATATTTGGTGTGAAAACCCAACCAGTTAGTCTATTAGCCGTTAAAAACAAAACAAGAGCTTAGACCATAGGGTGTGATTTGGGTAGTCCCTTTGGGACAGTGGCGGAGGATAGTTGGTGCCCGGAGATGCACCCGCCCCCTCCATTGTTTCTGTTAGAAGTGTATAAGTTCCGATTTTTTGTCCGAAAATTTTAAAATTATATGGGATCCCCCCCCCCCCAATTATTTTTCCTTAATTGTATATCCTAAATATTTATACACTTTGTACATAAAGGATGGGTAGTTTGGTAAATATATTTTAACTCTTATTTGTTTAACCCTAGATTACCCACCACACAATAAACTAAATCACAACTGAATTCAAAAATCTTAAAGGTCGTCGGGCTGAGTTGTAATTCTTCGTCCAGGTTCCATTTATCTCGTATCATTATATGTGTGTGTGTGTGTATATATACATTGGTCTTTTGTTTGTTATTCAATATTTAGTTTTTCAACGTGCAAGAACGGTTCCTTTGAATGAATGAATTTTTTTAGTTTTATTTGGAACTATTATTATTTGACCCGACCTTAATCGAATAGCCGACCCGACCCGACTCGAAACAAAACGATTGGAAACAAATTTTTGGGTCCCATCACTTTACGCCCCCTCGAAACTTTTGGTCAAGCTCCGCCACTGCTTTGGGACTATCCGCCACGTAGGGGCCACGTCACATTGTGTGGAGGATCATCCCTTTGGGGACTACCCAAGGGTGTGAAGAACTACCCACTTTAATTAAAAAACCAATATATAATTGAAGAGAGAGAAAGAGAGAACAAACCTTTGCAGGCTCGTCTCCACCGGCATATTTCCGCCGTTTGCGATGTGACGAGGGGGAGGGGGGCGATGTGGGACGAGGGCGACGAGCCGAAGACGTGGGGGGACGATCTCCACACCCCACGGTCTTTCTATCTTTTTCTGTCCATAGATGACGTGGAAATTATCTGAATTGTAACAATTCCTTTATAATTGTAAATTTGATGAAAGATTACGCAGGTAGAAAGTTTTTTGCATTTATAAATCAATATAATTCAACTTACCATAAACAAATTCCATCTAATAGAATGTTTTGGTTTTTATAAAGTAATTGTGGGATTTAAGTAGCTACATGAGTTGGCTTGTTAAACTGTGGAGAGAACATACATTAATTAGTTTATAACACTAACCAAATAATACATAAGTTGCTTAATGACATGTAGAAAGTGGAAAGCCCTTTTAATACAAAAGGCACTCGCTTTCTAAATCCCTTTGTGGGTAATATAAAAACTTTACTTTTGTGCACCTTTTCTTCTCTTTTTTATATGCCTTTGCCTTTTTTTACATATCTTGATATTAGTTTTATTTTATGTAATATCAATTCATAAAGTGTACAAGTTACATGGTTAAAATGGAAGAAATTAGAATTCCTTAATTACAAGAGCATCTCCAAATGTAGGTTATTAATTTATTATTAAAAATACTAGTATTAAGCTCCTGCGTTGCAACGGTTGTAATAAAATTGTGTTAAGTAGTAGCAATACTATACTATTGTCAACGACCACCAACACCGGAAAATCTTGTAAAAACAAACTAAATAGAAACGGAAAAAAATAACGCCGAGCGAAAAACAGACGTAAAATCTTTGAATCACGCACGCTTGTTGCTGAGAAATTAAATCGAAACGTAAAACATAGAAAAAATAACTAAGTCCATCTAGGACCCTCGTGTTGGACGAACTTGTCAAACGTAGAAAAATAGATGTGACGCAACGGGCCAATCAAACGGGAAAAAAATATACGAAAAAATGTTGAACCCCACACGCACGTTGCGATGCGTTAACTCACAAAATTTAGAACGAAACGAAAAACTTGGAAAAAGATAAAAAGTATGGTGGACCAAAATTGAAATAAAAAGAGTTGGCATTAAATTGCAAAAGATGAAAAACTTTGGGTTAAAAATAAAAAAACAAAGGATCTAAATTGGAAAATTAAAGTTATTTATTAATTTTAGATAAAGATAAGAATAAAAATAAGTTATATTTATGTATTGGTTATTAATTAATATTAATATTAAAAGAAACTTATTAAACAAATATAAATAAAATTTATGAGCTTGAAAGAGAGAATGCCATGTGGCATTATTTGGAGTCTTTTATTATAAGTTACATGTATAAACACGTAATGTATCTATCTTTTAGAGATAACTATTTCCTTTTCAATATATTTGCCTTCTAAGGCAGGGGCGCAGCTTGGGCTTCGTCCGAGGGGGCGCTCGACCCCCCGAACTTTTCGGCGCGTAGTGTTATGAATAGTACTTTCGTATAGAAAATTTTTAGGTATATACGTTTCCGCCCCCCCCCCCCCCGGTTTCGGAAAAATTGGGGGGGGGGGGGGAAGCTTCGCCAATGTTCTAAGGTCATGCGTAACAGAACATTATAGGGGCGTGAAAGAGCTTGAAAACGCCTCAACACCGCCTCCATGGAAATTATAGAGGCATGAAGAGGGAGAAACGTTTCTAGTATAATGCCCAATGAAAATAAAATAAAACGAAAAGTAAAGATTGAAGAGCATTAAAGGGCGTTAACCGTGAAACTTTTTAGTATATTTAAAATGACCTAAAACTAAATATAAATATGATGTACACATGATACAAATCATCATCATCATACTCAGTAAATCCACCAATAGCGAAGCTAAGGTAGGGTATGAGGAGGGTAGATGTAGACAACATTACTTCTACCCCGTAGGAATAGAGAGGCTGCTTCCAGTGAGGCCCCCGGCTCGATTGTAGTTTTGTATCAAACCTTAGACCTAAGACACATAACCATCAAACAATCGGGACAGAGACTAACTAGTGCATGTACCCCCGTGTCTTTCGGCTATCAACGTCACCACATGATGCATGATTAACCATCCGCCGCTTTTAACGTTATTTTCACGAAATTAGTAAAATAACGTTAAAGTTAGTACCATTTCACTTTTGCCTCCCGAACGTCCACACATATATATATACATTATATGTGCACACCGCAAGCGTGATAACCCAATAAAAAACCCCTAAAACAGAGTACTAGAATTAGAAAAATAGTCAACCATGCATGGCTCACTTCGTTTTGAATTCATTCCCGAGTATAGGCATCATCCCAATGACGAACCCATAATTTTTTCTCATGGGATCGAACTTTTATTGGGTTGGTTATCTATCGCTAATTGTAATACTTTTTTGATTTGGGTTTGATCACATAACAAACAGGAAAAAGCTACATTATTTTGGTTCGGGTTTGATCACATAACAAACAGGAAAAAACTACATTAAATATAAAGGGTAAAGTTCTTGTACAAATAATCTTAACATACTAAACATACAAATTGAAGGAAAACTCAAAAAGACAAGGTGGCATTTTTGTAATTATCAATAACTATCAAAGTTACTCTACAAATATACCTAAAAAAACCTAACCACTCCCCCCACCCCCAAAAAAACCTAAACCCCCCACCCCCCAAAAACCTAAAAAAAAACCTAACCCCCCCCCCCCACCCCCAAAAACCTAAAAAAACCTAACCCCCCCCCCCCCCACCCACCCCCAAAAACCTAAAAAAAACCTAACCCCCCACCCCCAAAAACCTAAAAAAAACCTAACCCCCCCCCCCCCCACCACCCAATCTAAAATGCTAAAAACTAAACCTCTCAAAAAACCTAAAAAAATCTAAAAAAATAAAAAAAAAAACACACAAATTATTTTATTTTATTTTTTTAACATTTTTTATTAAAAAATCGCTACTTTTAGTAGCAGCCAAAAAAAATTTTTTTTTTTTTTTTTGCTAACGAAATGTAGCGATTTTTTAATAAAAAATGTTAAAAAAAATTTTGTGTTTTTTTAGGTATTTTTGGTTGTAACTTTGATAGTTGGTGGTAATTACAAAAATGTCACCTTGTCTTTTTGGGTTTTCCTTCAATTTGTATGTTTAGTATGTTAAGATTATTTGTATTTGATCTTTTGCCTAAATATAAATACATAATAAATCTACATCAATCGGCATTTAAAATGTATCGATTTTTATAAAACCTTGTCATTGATATATTCGGGGCATTACGACTGACTGGCCAGTTGGAGTTTTGGCTTCTGATCGAACCTTTCGTCTTCAAATTTCAAAGCCGCTCAATATGACAATATTATGATCTATTTATACCTCTAGTTTGCTGAATTCATGCATAGGATTGATTATCAGTGATCTAATTTTATATTGGGTTATTGGTTTAATTGTTTAAAATTGTTATTGAGTCAAATGGTTATTGGGCTAACGAAGTAATGGGCTTAATTTTCAAACTAGTTATTGGGTTTATAAGAACTAATATTTCAAACTAATTATTGGGTTATGAGAATTAAGAGTAAAATGTCCGGATAGTCCCTATGATTTGGTGAAATTTCACCCTTAGTCCTCAACTTTTGGAAATTACACCCTTAGTCCCTGTGGTCTGACAAGTTGTCACTCGGATAGTCCCTGGAGTGGATGGCCGTTTGTTTTCTCCGTTAAGTCAATATTAAATGACTAAAATGCCCTTATTCAAGAAAAATAATAATCTTTTTGTTTATTTGTGGGACCTACCCACCACCTCTTCATCTTTAACCTTAACACATCAACATCCACCACCATTATTCTACCTCCACCCATCAGATCAAAATAGAGATATTGAGAGAGAGAATCACGAGACATAGAAATTACGAGAGAGTGGAGCCGACGAACTTCCGATCGGCGACACCACTCCGACATGTGCACACCTTCAACTGCTAAAGTGAGGAAAGGTCAGATTCGTATATGGCATGATTAGGGTTTCGTGGTTGCGTTATGATCAGAGATAACAATGATGGTTAATGTTCCAGCGACGGGGAGACAGTGGTGATATTGCAGGTTGACAACTACAGCGATGACCTTCTGAAATTAGGGTTTTGTGGTGGGGGTCGACGAGGGCTATTATGAAATTAGGGTTTGGTGACATAGGGTTCACGATACGACCCAAGATTGGCTTCGGCAGAGCTGCCAGCAACGGAGGTGGCCGCCGGGCAGAGGTGGATAAAGGTGATGGTCGTGATGATGTCTGATGGGTGGTGTTAGGTGTTGATTAAGATCAGACTTAGGACTGTTGAAGATGATTAGAAGTGCAGGTCAACTAGTCAAACCAAAGGGTGGAGGTTGTTGATGGTGGTGGAGGTGATGGGTGGAGAATGTTGATGGTGGTGGGTGGAGGTTGAAGATAAGAGGGTGTTTGTATGTAGTGGGTGGGTTCCACAAATACATAAAAAGATTATTGTTTTTCTTGAATAAGGGCATTTTAGTCATTTTACATTGACTTAACGGAGAAAACAAACGGCCATCCACTCCAGGGACTATCCGAGTAACAACCTGTCAAACCACAAGGACTAAGGGTGTAATTTCCAAAAATTGGAGACTAAGGGTGAAATTTCACCAAACCACAAGGACTATGTGGACATTTTACTCAAGAATTAATATGATAATGGATGTTAGTCAAATTAAATAACTACTTTATATACCTTTTTTTATGTGTGTCAATTATTTTATGAGAGGTTTATATTTGTAAAACTATAAAATCTTAAAATATTTTTTCTTGGGTGTCGTTGTCACTAACACTTGGGTCGGTGTCAAATTTTAATAGGATTCAGCGTTAAAGTAAAACTGTTTATAACGTTTAACAAACATTAATAAATATTTCAGTTTTTTTTATAACGTAAAAGTGTTTATAACGTGCTCGCCAGAAATTAAACGAGTACACTTATCGTCATAAGCCCTTTTGGTT
This sequence comes from Helianthus annuus, assembly GCF_002127325.2. Taxonomy (NCBI): domain Eukaryota; kingdom Viridiplantae; phylum Streptophyta; class Magnoliopsida; order Asterales; family Asteraceae; genus Helianthus; species Helianthus annuus. The sequence continues at coordinate 74,687,750 of NC_035445.2, forward strand.
TATGTAAAATAAACTGTTTTTAACAAGCTTGCTAAAAATAAACGATTGCCAAAATTGTTTAATTTGTTTTTTTTTTAAATCAACTATTTCTAAATCGCTCGTTAGAAATAAACGATTATAAAAATCATTTAAAGTTTATCAAACAATAAACTATTGCTAATAAACATTTAGATAAAATAGTATAAACTTTAGTATTTCTAAAATAAATCTTTTCTAACTCACTCATTAGAAATTTCATAGTTTAGACCAAGCCGTTTCCAAGTTTATTGTTTTCCAAAATAATTGTTTCTAACATGCCCATTAGTAACTATTTTGCAGTAATAATGTTATCTAAAACACTCGTTAGAAATTTTAATGTCTTTACAACCTGTTAGTTTTACACAATCATCGTTTCTAACACTCGTTAGAAAATAAATATTTTAAAACTTGTTATATTTATAAGATAATGAATTTATAATACGCTCATTAGTAAATAAATATAGGTATATTTATTTATTTATTTATTCAAGAAAACCAATATTGTTTTACCATATATATAATTTTTAACACGTTTGTTAGAAAGAAAGTAAACGTTTACAAACGTTTTATATGGGTTTACAATATACATTTTTTTAATACGCTCATTAGATTATGGAAAACAACTCCTCTATTTTAACATTGTGTGAAATATGTTCACTTTTTAATTAAAATATATAATGAAAATTACTTTAACACCCCCAAAATGCATATATATATATATATATATTTTATATCTTGTTTATTTAACTACATTAGAATGAAAAGTGGTAACTAGAAACACTAACTTAATAAAACTCAAATAGTATGTTAATAAAGATCTAGATTTTAGTGTGGAGCATATTAACTAAGGGCATGTAAGTTAGTCAAATTATGATGCCTGTTAGTGGAGAGAGAGGGGAAGAAAATCTCTACAACTTAATCACAAGAATTCAGCAAACTAGAGAGCAATTGATGCCAATCCTATGCATGAACACAATTTCTTAATCATCTAAACTTGTTATTCATAAGATAAGTTGCAATTTTTAATTTGGTGAAGTTTATAAGAGAAATGAGTATGAAAGTGTCAAGTCTTGAATGAGTTTTGATACTATGATGTAAATTGATCTAGGGAGTTGATTTAAAATCAGTTTGTGAACGAAAATATGTGTAAATTGTGTATACATGTGATCTAGGTAAAAACCTACATGTAAAATGAAATAGGTTTTTGACATAGACATGAAATTGGAGCTTTTAGTCAAAATTATAGTTATAAATCAAATAATATGAGGGCATGATGATGGAGTGTTATTATGATACATGAAACCTAGTGGGAACATGGTGATTTACTAGTATTTAGGCAATTTGAGTGAACGTTATTTTAGATACCTACCAAGTATTTGATGAAATGCTTTGAATGTTAAGTATGTGAAATTGTGACAATTACTTGTGATGTTCATGTTTAGAATGTAAGAATCGTTGTATGTGTTGAAATTAGTGTCACATTGATTATACAAGTATGTGATGGAATGAATTCATGGACACTAAGTATGAATTTGTTAAGTGTAGGAGTGAAAGAAGAAACATCAAGGGACACAAGACAACAAGGAACGTAAGACCGAGGTAAGTTCTTTTAGTTTACACGTTTGTTTAATAGTTGTTGATAGTGCCAATTGGGTTAAGGTTCATGTGGAATACACAATTTAGGAGGTATTCTAATGGTATGAAATTGACCCGTTGAAACGGGTCAAATGGGTAAAGAATGTCAAAAATGAAAGAAAAACCAAGACGTAGAACTTGGGTATGGTTGGCTTAAATAATTTGACATCAAGTATGTCTAGAAAGATTCTTAGAATGAAGAGAAGGAATTTCGATGGAGTAAGAATTATGTTGTGACAACTTAGTACCCTATAAGTATGAAGGAATTTGGAAGTATAATTACCATGTTGGATGAGAAAGTTTTGAATCAATGTTTTTATTCATTGTTGTGATTAATTTGTATTGTTATGGTTGTAGGTAAATCATCTTTTTAGGTCTACGGCGAGCTTGGAATGAACACACCACCCTCAAGCACTTCCGAAATGGTTGAAGCCCAAACAGGTCAAAACTCTTGCACTGAACTTTTGTGGTCGTAGTCTAGTTGGTGTTAAATACTTTCTAAAATCATGTTTTGTATGTAAGTTTTTTATGATTAGTTAAAACAACAATGTATTTTAAACTTTAGAAGGTTTAACTTGATTAAATTTGGATTTTTCTTTGCAAGCAGTATATAAAATATTTAAATTTGGACCCACATTCCTTGTTATCATCAAAGGCTTTTTGACCATGTAATCTTTAGGGTTTAACAAGTTGGTATCAGAGCCTAGGTTTGAGGGATCCCAGCAAGAATGGGTGGTCTTGAACTCAAACCGGAAGCTCATATAGAGGGTGTTTCGCTCCAAGGCTTGACAAAGGTAAAATCTTATGATTTCGGTAGTTAAAATTGATAGGTAACGTCATGGTAGGAGTTTTGGAGGATGGGTAATGTGGAAAAGGGGAGTTGTGTCACACCCCGACCACGTAAAACAACAAAACGTGGCGGAAACATCGGGGAATGTTGTAACAGAATCATTGTTTCACAACCATGGATTAAACAATTTTGTTTTATTGAATTAAATGTATTACATTACACTGGAATTTAAAACAAAACATAAACAAATAGTCTTTCATTGTTATTAAGTCACTAAGGCCTCGTCCATTCCTATGTGAGCGTACACAAATATCATCATCAATCATCATCAACTATGGTACCTGAAACACATGTGAAAATACGTCAGCATAAAAATGCCGGCGAGTACATAGGTTTTATGTGAGTGTCAGATTCATGGCTCGTTTTACATGTTGCAATACTTATTTAAAAACCTTGTTTTGAAAAGTATGGTATTACGACATAATTAACCAACTCAAATCAGATTGGATATGATTTATAAAATCTCGTAGCCATGATTCTTAACTCCAAAACATTTGTTTTATGAAATCAAATTGTAAAACATATAGTAGAAACTCGTTAACAAAACTCGTATGGTTTATATTATTCAGAAAACATCATTGTGTGACATTGTTTCAAAATCGTTTACCCAAGTGATCTAGTTCGAAAGTCTATGCGGTTGTTTAGACCGCTTGACTTACGACTCTACATAAGCATTAAACCTAAAGTGACGAGCTAAACATGTTAAACGAAGTTAGAAAACAGGTTTGGTATCAAAATAAACGGTTTTGATACCTAAAAGTAGTTTGGTTACAAAATACGCAAGAATACGCATTTTGGCCGAAACTACGACTCGCCACTATGCCTAGATAACGTGGTAATCAGTAGGTATAGTCATAAGAGACTAAAACCATCGTGATTACGCTCACGTTATGAAGTCCAAACGAACTTCGTATTGACCATAAACTGGTCAATGCAGAAAGTCAAACAAAGTTTGACTTTCACGCTAAAAATGCATAAAAGAACGAAAGAGGACTTACAAAAGGTCCAAGGAGGTTTGATCCAATTTATTCTCAGGTATGAAGTGCAAGACTTCAACTTAGAGAATGAAAATCAGATCAAATGTGATTTTGAGAGCAAAGGGGGTGGGGTTTATATAGTTTTTGCACAACCGTTAAGATCGTTCATCGTAAAACGAGCTTTGATCTCATCCGTACACATGTGCCCATGGTTTTGTGAAACCATGGGAGCCCCTAGTTTCATTAAAACCATGTGCAAATGAGGGAAAAGCTGGAACAAGCTGGAATTTAGATTTTTCATTTTGGTCCCTTCCTAAGATAACTATGGCAGAATGTCAATTTTGGTCCCTAAATGTGCAAAACATGGTTTTTGATGCATTTTTGACACGTTTAAACCCCGTTAATCCCATTTCAAGGCTCTAAAATGAAATTAAAGTGTAGGGAACATGACACATGCTCAAAATTATCTCGGATGTCGGTTCGTTTGGTCGTACGGTTGCGTTGTTCGGTTAATTACGACGAAACACGAACGAATGCGAAAAACGATCCAAATTATGTGACGAATGGAATTTTATGATGCCAATATCTAAAATAAAATATTTTAATGATTACATAAAGTTTTGGATGTCCGGATGTATTCAGAACGTAAGATATGCGCGAAAATGCAAACTTATGCACTTTTTGACGCTTTTAGTCCCTGATTGACCAAAAAGTTTATTTTAGCACACCGAACCCCTCAAAGCCTATTTCTAAGATATGTAAAGGATATTTAGGGTATATTTAACTTATAGTCATGTTCCAGAATGTTCGTTATAGTACAAATCGGCATACTTTCGTAGTTTGTCGAAATTAGTCCCTGTAAGCGAATAAACTTGATTTCGCCACACCAAACCCTCCAAAACTTATTTCTAAGTTATGTAAAGGTTATTTAAGGTATGTTAAGCCTATTTCACTATTCCAGAGTGTTTGTTGCATTAAACTGGTTATATTTGCGCATCAGTGCGCTTATAACCTTCCAGAAAGCGACTTAAAGCTTGAAATCGAACAAGAATTGATATGTGCAAAAGATACACATATTTATACAAATCCAAAGTATGAAATACAATATTTCATTGGTTTGGTATATGTTTGATGGTCGCAGAGGCACAGGTGTCACAGTCTCCCCTACTTTAGGAAATTTCGTCCCGAAATTTTTTCATAGGAGTCTGTCTGTGACGATGTGTTAAATATTTGTCTTGCATGGAATCTAGGGTGTTTATATATTTGCGTAAAATAACCCATCAAAGATATGCAAGGCATAATCCTGTTATTTCTCTCAACGGACATTCTTCAGAAACGAAAAATGAACGGAGTTATTTTCAACAGGCATTCTTCAGAAAATGGAGATTGAAGGAATAAACAAAGGATATTCATTTCCCTCGATGGATAGTCTTCAGAAACGAAAATGAATGGAATGAGTCATTTTCCTCAATGGGTATTCTTCATAAACAGAAATATGAAGGATTAAACAAAAGGATATTCATTTCCCTCGATGGGTATTCTTCAGAAACGAACATGCATGGGATGAGTCATTTTCCTCAATGGGTATTCTTCAGAATCGGAAATGAAGGATTGAACAAAAGGATATTCATTTCCCTCGATGGGTATTCTTCAGAAACGAAAATGCATGGAATGAGTCATTTTCCTCAATGGGTATTTTTCAGAAACGGAAATGAAGGAATAAACAAACGGATATTCATTTCCCTCGATGGGTATTCTTCAGAAACGAAAATGAACGGAATGAGTCATTTTCCTCAATGAGTATTCTTCAGAAACGAAAATACACGGAATGAGTCATTTTCCTCAATGGGTATTATTCGGAAACGGAAATGAAGGATTAAGCAAAAGGATATTCATTTCCCTCGATGGGTATTCTTCAGAAACGAAAATGCACGGAATGATTCATTTTCCTCAATGGGTATTCTTCTGAAACGGAAATGAAGGATTAAACAAAAGGATATTCATTTCCCTCGATGGGTATTCTTCAGAAACGAAAATGCACGGAATGAGTCATTTTCCTCAATGGGTATTCTTCAGAAATGGAAATGAATAGGGTTAACTCTGGACACATGACAAAACTTGCTATGGTTTCTGTGCACTAAATTCCATAATTATGTACGCTTCCATAATTACGTAATTCCTTGCACAATCCGTACAGTGCATTTCATAATGTGTAGGGGAAGAAAATCAAACCTGTGATGAGTGTGACTAGACTACCATAGGGTCCTTTTAATTAGATTGACAAGTGATCTCTTTAGTTAGACCACCAAGGAGTCTTTTCAGCTATATAATCACATGATATTCCTAACCAGATTTTTAGATCAATCTGTTTAACTAGACCACTCAAGGGGTCCAATTATAGAATAGTACTTCATAACCCAAGGGACTTAACTACAATGTAGAAGTCCATTAAGGATTTGAGATAGTACCCCTGGATATCCTACTATGAATCCCTTATACGAAGATATGGAAGATTCTACGAGAATTTGGATAACAAAAATTTGGATCACAGAAAAAACATAAAAGGGAACACATAAGCACATAATCACATAATTGTTTCACTTGACCTTTAATTTGTTATCTTTGGACACGGATATTTAAAGCACACCGGGAATCCAATCCGTGGATTTCATTTGGCACTTTAATCATTTTCAAGAATCTATCTATGAAGATACGAAAATCTTAATAGGAATTCGGCTTTGTCCTTATTAAATCGTAATGTACGTATTGAATCATACAAAGAATTCAATTAAGGGCTCCGATGAACGATACCCATCCACAAGGATCTAATTATGAGGATAGAAGGTCCTATATGGATTTTGGAATTTGTGTAGCGAGAGGTGTTTGGACACCTTGCACTAGGCATGCTTAAGTCGATACACAAGGTAGAAAGTTCATGAGGTTGAGGTGCTAGATATGCCAAGGCGACATATGAAGCAGAATTTGAAGGTTGAGCAGCAGCAGGATTTGTAACAGCTTTGCTTTGGATTGCAAAGCGGCACATGTTAACCAAATGTCCCCATCGTCCACCGTGGGTACATTTGAAACAGGGTATTTGATTCGGATGATGACGGTGGCATTGATTGCACCAAGGAGCAGTTCCCTTATACGGCTTTATCCCTGAGGCGAGTCATGGTAATAGCTAAATCAACGATCCTCTGGAGTACGACGCCTATTTGCTGGGTAATTGCGGCACCTGGTTCGGACATTTGAGTGTTGTTGCGATGAAGAGGCATCTTGAAGATAATGGAAGGCATAGGAGGAAACAAGCGAAAGATAGTCAAAAGAAAATGACAACTCATGAAGATTGTGACCATTTGTTTGTTACCAAAGGCAAACAAATGAGACAGTGACTAATCAAAGTAAGCGGGTCCCATTAATGTATCGCGAAGACATGCTTTAGCCTATAAGTGGACACTCACTCCAAGAGTTCCCAGGTAAGAATGATTGGTCCGATTATGTGGATTTGTACGAACACTCTAGCCTTAGACAGAAAACTCAGAGTACAGGCGTCCACCCTTCCGGATTGCACGTGTTCACATTATAAGACCTAAACTTTGACGGGATCTTGAAAACTTTGAAGGTTCAAAACCATATAATAAATCATCCTAGAACAGATGATTAGTTTTCAAAGCAGATTCAAAATTTATGTTCTTATTGTGGTTGTCACTTAAGGATAAGTGACAGTATCGTTTTAAAACTAAACACCAGATAACTTGTGTTAGGGTCCTAGGAAGGTTATAGTCTAGGTCAAAGCATTACTAATAACCTAATTCCCTATAACCATTGGCTCTGATACAAACTTTTCTGTCACACCCGACCACGTAAAACAACAAAACGTGGCGGAAACGTCGGGGAGTGTTGTAACAGAATCATTGTTTCACAACCATGGATTAAACAATTTCGTTTTATTGAATTAAATGTATTACATTACATTGGAATTTGAAACAAAACATAAACAAATAGTCTTTCATTGTTATTAAGTCACTAAGGCCTAGTCCATTCCTATGTGAGCGTACACAAATATCATCATCAATCATCATCAACTATGGTACCTGAAACACATGTGAAAATACGTCAACAAAAAAATGCCGACGAGTACATAGGTTTTATGTGAGTGTCAGATTCATGGCTCGTTTTACATGTTGCAATACTTATTTAAAAACTTTGTTTTGAAAAGTATGGTATTGCGACATAATTAACCAACTCAAATAAAATAGGATATGATTTATAAAATCTCGTAGCCATGATTCTTAACTCCAAAACATTTGTTTTATGAAATCAAATTGTAAAACATATAGTAGAAACTCGTTAACAAAACTCGTATGGTTTATATTATTCAGAAAACATCATTGTGTGACATTGTTTCAAAATCGTTTACCCAAGTGATCTAGATAACGCAACGATATATAATGTGTTAAAGCACTTATATATAGGAAGTACCAGCGGCGTATCCACCATGCTTTTAACACATTACACCTGCCCCGTTACCTAATCACTTCCCTAACCCAATGGTTCAGACAGTTACAAATGGCTCACATATGTCAAATGGTTACAAATGGTTCATATCAATCAAATGATTACAGATGGTTCACATACATCCAACGATTACAAATGGTTCTCATACATCCCATGATTACAAATGGTTCCCAGACATCGAATGGTTACAAATGGTTCACATCATTGAGTGGTTACAAATGGTTCTCATAAATCAGAGGTTACAAATGGTTCAAACAGTTCAAAATGTAAAACAATGGGCTAGCATGTTAAGTGAACATACATAGCAAAACATAATGAAATCATGTACTAATAGTGTACTAATGAACATAGCAAGTATATGATACAAAAACATGGAAAGCATGAAAGTAACAAGTAGGCACACGTGTTTCACCCCAAAACGTTTGAAAAACAGTAAATGAGGGGACTATGCACTCACTTGAGGGTGCTTAGAAGTCTTGAACAACAACAAAGCAAAGCTAGAGGGATCACAGAATCAAACGGCACCTAATATAGGTAAACTATGTTAATAAACGGACCTAATCGGAGGATCGGGTAGCATGAGGGTTCGTAAACCAAATGAGTGTAAGAACTCATGAAATATGGTTTAACAAAGCCTACATACTTAAACGAAACCTATGCTAAGTGCTTACGGCCCATTACGACTCGTTAAGATAGCTTACGCTACTTTAACGCGTCGTTCGCGTAAAACGCGTTCGGAACGCCTAACTAGTCCTATGACAAGTATTATATGCCTTAACATGTCTAGTAATGTTACCTAATCAGTTTAGATGTCAAAATTTAGGTTACATATGCTTAAAATGAATTTTTGCGCAAAAAGGGCATTTTGGTAATTTTCCTAAGGCATATAAATTACCTATCATGCCACTAACTAAACGAAGTGATCATAAGGTATAACCTCGGAAGGTTATTCCCTATACAACTATGGTCACTAAACATGTTTGGTTGGATCCTAATGATCGACCAAACGGGTCTAGTTCGAAAGTCTATGCGGTTGTTTAGACCGCTTGACTTACGACTCTACATAAGCACTAAACCTAAAGTGACGAGCTAAACATGTTAAAACATGTTTAACAAAGTTAGAAAAATAGGTTTGGTATCAAAACAAACGGTTTTGATACCTAAAAGTAGTTTGGTTACAAAATACGCAAGAATACGCATTTTGGCCGAAACTACGACTCACCACTATGCCTAGATAACGTGGTAATCAGTAGGTATAGTCATAAGAGACTAAAACCATCGTGATTACGCTCACGTTATGAAGTTCAAACGAACTTCGTATTGACCATAAACTGGTCAATGTAGAAAGTCAAACAAAGTTTGACTTTCACGCTAAAAATGCATAAAAGAACGAAAGAGGACTTACAAAAGGTCCAAGGAGGTTTGATCCAATTTATTCTTAGGTATGAAGTGCAAGACTTCAACTTAGAGAATGAAAATCAGATCAAATGTGAGTTTGAGGGCAAAGGGGGTGGGGTTTATATAGTTTTTGGACAACCGTTAAGATCGTTCATCGTAAAACGAGCTTCGATCTCATCCGTACACATGTGCTCATGGTTTTGTGAAACCATGGGAGCCCCTATTTTCATTAAAACCATGTGCAAATGAGGGGAACAACTGGAACAAGCTGGAATTTAGATTTTTCATTTTGGTCCCTTCCTAAGATAACTATGGCAGAATGTCAATTTTGGTCCCTGAATGTTCAAAACATGGTTTTTGATGCATTTTTGACACGTTTAAGCCCCGTTAATCCCATTTCAAGGCTCTAAAATTAAGTTAAAGTATAGGGAAAATGAAACGTGCTCAAAAATATCTCGGATGTCGGTTCGTTTGGTCGTACGGTTGCGTTGTTCGGTTAATTACGACGAAACACGAACGAATGCGAAAAACGATCCAAATTACGTGACGAATGGAATTTTATCATGCCAATCACTAGAATAAAATATTTTAATGATTACATAAAGTTTTGGATGTCCGGATGTATTCAGAACGTAAGATATGCGCAAAAATGCAAACTTATGCACTTTTTGACGCTTTTAGTCCCTGAATGACCAAAAAGTTTATTTTAGCACACCGAACCCCTCAAAGCCTATTTCTAAGATATGTAAAGGATATTTAGGGTATGTTTAACTTATGGTCATGTTCCGGAATGTTCGTTACAGTACAAATCGGCATACTTTCGCAGTTTTGTCGAAATTAGTCCCTATAAACGAATAAACTTGATTTCGCCACACCAAACCCTCCAAAACTTATTTCTAAGTTATGTAAAGGTTATTTAAGGTATGTTAAGACTATTTCACTATTCCGGAGTGTTTGTTGCATTAAACTGGTTATATTTGTGCATTAGTGCGCGTATAACCTTCCAGAAAACGATTTAAAGCTTGAAATCGAACAAGAATTGATATGTGCAAAAGATACACATATTTATACAAATCCAAAGTATGAAATACAATATTTCATTGGTTTGGTATTTGTTTGATGGTCGCAGAGGCATAGGTGTCACAAGTTGGAACCGTTTTGGGTGCTAGGTGTCGATTTAGGGTTGAAACGGAGCTCGAAAACGGAACGAGTAGGGTGAAACACGAAAAGAATGACGGTCTACTAGGTGTCATGTAACATCCGGCCCCTCTCATCACCAATATTGTCTGCTCTGCCCCCGATGGGTTGCCCATCCAAGAACTCACAGATTTGTTTTTGGTTGCTCATTTGGAGACTTCCCAGGAGGTCACCCATCCTGGTACTACTTCCACTTCCACCTAAGCACGCTTAACTATGGAGTTTTCATGTGCTCCACAGCCAACTAAGCCCAAAATGCGTTGGTGATTTAAGAGGCAGGGCATTCCTTAAGAACCGAGGATCTCTCCTGGCCACGGCCGATGTGGGATTACCTAGGGTGTCACAATGGTCCTGTTAATCTTTCAATAGTCAGTATTCGTATTGTTACAATCACCCCCCTTAGGGACTCATCGTCCTCGATGAGGTTTGCCCCATCATCCCGAACGGTACAGGAGTGGCTCTGATACCATTTGTAACATTCGGCCCCTCTCATCACCAATATTGTCCGCTTTGCCCCCGATGGGTTGCCCATCCAGGAACTCACATATTTGTTTTTGGTTGCTCCTGTGGAGACTTCCCTGGAGGTCACCCAACTTGGTACTACTTCCACCTGAGCACGCTTAACTCTGGAGTTTTCATGTGCTCCACAGCCAACTAAGCCCAAAACACGTTGGTGATTTAAGAGGAAGGGCATTCCTTAAGAACCGAGGATCTCTCCTGGCCACGGCCGATGTGGGATTGCCTAGGGTGTCACAATGGTCCTGTTAATCTTTCGATAGTCATTATCCGTATTGTTACATGTCAGCATCGCCGACGCCCGTGTGACTGTTGACGCGGGGCTGAAACGGGTTACGTCGTCGCCGACGCGACTGGACGCCGGTGACGACGCTAGTCATCCGAATTTTGTTGTTTTTCGCGTTTTGTAGTTTCCGGACCCCCTTAGACCTGTTCCAAGGCCCTGTTAAACTATTGGAACGTTCTGTAAAGCTAACAAAACCTATAAATCTAATTCACATCATACTAAAATGTCTCGAAATTAAAATCTTGTATGATTAGAAAGTTATAAACGTGAAAGACTACGGGTTTTCAACCCTATGATAGAAAGTATGCGTAATGTGATCCTTAGGGATCGTTGTTATTAAGAATGAAGGGTGTGAAATGTAGAATGTTGTGATGACATAAAGTACGAAGAATGAAAAGTAGAATGTTCAAATGAAATGAGACATGTGGACATGATGTAAATTACTACGATAGAATGAGACATGTAAAATAAAGTATAGAATGTTATGTGGAATAACAATGTGAGAAATTAATTTGAGTATGTTTGTGTAGATGGCGGACGAAGGAGATACTAATGCTAACAGATTAGCACGACAAGAAGAAATAAACAAGCTGGTTGCAGAGGAAGTGGGAAAGGCTTTACAAGCCAACCTTCCTCGCATTGTTCAAGAGGTAGAAAGTCATGTGTTGGAGGTAGTGGAGACGATGATGACATGCAAGATGGATGAGTCAAAGGGTTTTATAGGGGAAGTTCAACTTGCATCAAAAAAGGGAATACGTCGGTGCACGTACAAGGAATTCATGGAGATAGACCCGGTAGAATGTCAAAGGTGGATCTCCAACATAGAAGGGGTATTCATTAGAAGTCGGTGCGAGAAGGAAGATGAAGTAATGTTTGCTACGGGTCAAATTTGATGCCAAGCAAAGGATTGGTGGGATGCTTATAGCAAGGAGTTGGGCGAGGATAAGCTTGCAACCCTAACATAGCAAGAATTCAAGGAACCTTTCTTAAGATACCACTGCCCACAATCGGCTATAGACCGGATTCAAGAGGACTACTTGCTTCTTCGATAGAAGGGAGAAAACATTGAGGAAATCACCAACATCTTTCTTGACAAGATGAAGTTTTGTCAAGACCTAGAGAGGTCGGAGAGGATGAAAATCAACATATGCTATGACATGTTAAGGGCTGAATTTAGGGAGTTCATCACTCTCTCGAAGTGCGAAACGTTGAACGAATTAATAAACTGTGCGAGAGAAAGGAAGATAGAATTGAAGTGATATGAGGAGCGTGGGGAGAAAAGACAAATATAAAGAAACACCAACCCAAGCCCATCCAAAAGACCGAGGTCCAACGACCATGTAATCTTTTGAAATTATAATCTTATTAAATATTATCAGAATACTTTTTTTATAATTTGAAATATAATCTATAGTCTTTTAAATTTTGAAAGAGTAAACTGCTAAAATCATCCCTGAGGTTTGACTCAAATTGCTAGATCAGTCCAATATCAACTTTTTTTGCGGAAACAGTCCCTGAGGCTAGTTTCTGTTGCTATTTCAGTCCAATAAATTAACACCGTTAGAACCTCCGTTAATGAATGGGTAAAACTGCTAAATTTATCCCTAAGGTTTGATTCAAGTTGCTAGATCAGTCCAAAATCAAGTTTTTTGAATTTGTTAATTATAAACTTATTTAGGTATATAATTTTTCTAGACTTGCATTAATTTTTTGAATTTGTTAATTATAAACTTATGTAGATTATAAACTTATTTAGGCATATAATTTTTCTAGACTTGCATTAATTTTTTGAATTTGTTAATTATAAACTTATGTAGATTATAAACTTATTTAGGTATATAAATCATTAATATCACAAGATTATAAACTTATTTAAGGCGGGTCCAGTTATATTTATGTTCGTTGAATAAATCATTAATATCACAAGAGAAAAAAAATGGTAAATGACAGGTTCTTAATGCATCAATACTTGTACCAAATGCATTATATATTTTCTTAAATGTCTTAAAATTTAAGATAAATTATAAATCTAACCTAAATATATAATTTAAATTTGTGTTTAGTTATAAAAATATAAACAGAATGTAGCTCTTTTGGAGAGCACAATTTTATTTGACCTGTCTTAAACACTGGTTTGACCTGAACCCGTTTTGACTCAAACCAAAATAATCCTTTTTATGAGACTTGTTCTGGCACGACATGTTGTCCGACCTCACCTGAATGATAAGTATTAATAAATAAGAAACCAGTTAATTAAGTAGAAAAAATGAATAAAAGAACTTTATAATACAAATATTAAATTAAAATAATTGATAAATATTAAACATTAAATATTACGAATTAAATAAAAACAAATAAAAATTATGTTAATTTCTTTATATTTAAATTTACATATAATGTTTGCATTTTTCATAACTAAATATTGTTTAAATTAAGTGTTGTCTTATTTAAATCCTTAAATAAATACTAAATATTTACATGGTAACAACAACAACAACATCAAAATAAAATCAGTATTTAAGGCTGGGCCGGTTAAATTACACTCTTTAAAAAAGCTACATTTATATTTTTAAAACTAATTTTATTTAAATTAAATTAAGTGTTATTTTATTTAAATACTTAAGTATATAATTAGTAAACATTTAATGATAATAATAATAATAATAATAATAATAATAATAATAATAATAATAATAATAATCAAAATATCTAACAAATAATTTTTCAAAATAACTAACAAAAGGATTTTTTCTCTTGTGATATTAATGATTCATATACCTAAATAAGTTTATAATCTAAATAAGTTTATAATTAACAAATTCAAAAAATTAATGCAAGTCTAGAAAAATTATATACCTAAATAAGTTTATAATTAACAAATTCAAAAAACTTGATTTTGGACTGATCTAGCAACTTGAATTAAACCTCAGGGACGAATTTAGCAGTTTTACCCATTCATTAACGGAGATTCTAACGGTGTTAATTTATTGGTCTGAAATAGCAACAGAAACTAGGCTCAGGGACTGTTTTAACAAAAAAAAGTTGATTTTGGACTGATCTAGCAATTTGAGTCAAACCACAGGGACGATTTTAGCAGTTTATTCAATTTGAAATATAGTCTTATACTATTTTAAAAAGTTGGATTATTAGTTTTTATTAAAATACGACTTAAAACATAATATAAATTTGGATTAATTGCTTCTTTTCATATGTGTATAAGTCAAGGGGTTTTTTAATCAAAATTACTATTTGGATTCGAATCTTAGGATTTTATTTTCAAATAAATTATACCAATCAAAGTACTCCCTTTTGTACAAAACCTTACATATATAGCAACTCCTTCCATTCATAATGAGAAAAAAAATATGAAGCAAGATAATTAAGGGACATAAGGAAACCAAATACACACACTTTTTCACCTTTATGTGTGTGAACATTATATTATCCTATCCTTCCATAAGAGCCACTGATCCATTCAATTCCTTGTATCTTTTCCTATGATAACCCTTTTCTTCCGTCCACCATCCCTAATGTTTTACCTAATTAATTAGTAGCTTTTCCTCTCTTCTAATTAAAAATTCTAGTAATTACATAACTTCTAAATAGTTCTAAATAGTTCATGGCGTTTAAAGTAAGTTTCAAGAATATACAGTAGATACTTAATATTATACTAGCCTAAGACCCCACGACTTTCGCGGGTGGCTAAACACCAACTAAACATATAAAATAATTTAAACGTAGAACCGTTAAACTTTGATTGTTAAACCTAATATTTTGAGACACTTGAGCACGTCCCAAAAGTACATCGACATAATATTCGTTACACATTAAGTTTTTGTAAACAAAACATATATAGTAATAATTGTTCCAAAACTGTTACCACACATACGACATGCTTGGTAACGATATTAGTTGTTTACTTCTGACGCTATCTGTCCATAGATACATCACCTAGGGGTTCGGATTAAGAATTCCAACATGTTTTGATCCCTATAATATCGCAGCAAAAACTGAGCTCCATTTTCCAACCCAGCCTGCAACATTTTCCAACGTGCCGTTTCTTGCCGGATCTCTAGTGTCATTGAAAACCCGTCTTCAGTTTGAACTACCATCTCATCAAGGACAGACATATCTACATTTGCTGCAAATGCCTTTGGGAACCGCTGCATTACAGTCCGATAAAATAAACAAATTAAAAAACTAATAAACAAAATACAAACTTCAAAGCGTTACATAATATTAAAATAAAGCATTTAGAGTATGAAAAACTTACAAAACGAAATGATGGACACCATGTTAGTTCGTATTGGTTGGCTTGATGAACAATGGCCGGAATATGTGGAACGTCAACAAAGTCTGGTTCCAACACAGGATCCGCTACAATGACTGGCACATCATGTTCAACGTCTACAATGTCATCTTCCATGTCTTGATTTTCGTCGTCTAATAACAAATCTTCACTAACATCCATTTGTTATGTGTCTTCCTCTTCTTCAACACCAACACTATTGGCAACCTCGGGAACAACAAACTATATTCCATTAGGACGGAAAACCAGAATGTTGAAAATACGTATCGCAACCAACTCAAAAACGATTACATCACCTGATATGAGATGAAGTTCTTTGTTGATTTGTGAGAAATCTTGAATGAAGTAGTTCGATCCCCAGAGCCTATTCACTTTGACATTCCACATGTATGTACCTCCAAAACGAATTGTAAAGTTATCGTCCAAAGTGTCGGTTTTGAAATACCTGTTCATAAACTCTTCCGGCAACCACTAAATAAAGAATTAATGCAATCGTTAATAAAAAGGTCAGTTGGTTCTTCATCCTAAGTAGTAAAGTATAAATTACCAAGTTACCGTTCTCGGGAAATAACATCTCTACAAAAAAACTTGTTTTTAACACCGGAAAGACAATCAGCCTTAAAATGAGTGAACTTTAGCATCTGAGCATCAACAACATGGAAAACAATAACATCTTTATCCTCCAGACCAACATCACGAACCATAGCAGACAAACCATTCGAGAAACAATACCTAGTGGCTTCGTATAACCTTCATCAAATCACCTTTCCCGACGACATTAAACCTTATATAACGGATAAAAGATAATTTGATTATTTTCATTTTACAAACCTTCAAAAGTTGCTTGTGGCGGCCTTGTGCTAGTCATAAGTAGACAATCTTTCAATTCTCATGGTCATGTCCGAGACATCCATGGTTGTCACACGGAAGGCGATTTGGCTCAATGTGCCATTGAGGGCTAGCAAAACTTTCTCGATAACCTACAAAGAACAGGAATGAAATATGTTTTACAATCTTGGTTTTCCTAAATTGACAGATGCTAGAATAAGCAAAAGATGAGTCGCTAAACCATGTGATTTGTCTCTTATCTCAAACGGATCAAATAGGTAGTTAATTACAAGTATTATTGTAATAATAATAATATTGTTGCACCAGTTATTTAATAAAAGTTGTGTTAAGAGGACTTGTTTAACGTTTTCACCTGGTACTCAACCCCATTTGAGTTGTGGTTCATCATAACTGTGCATAAAACTCCTAAATGCATGTTATTAATGTGATAATACTGTCTTTAATTATCGCACTTAGTGCATTATTTATTTACAAAAGGTTTATAAATATGGATGAAAAACTATTAGTATACAAACCCTATTTCAACTGACTCAGTTTGTTTATGTTAAAAGTTGAAGAGTCATGACTTTTTGACTCTTCACTCAAACCCATTTGGGTTGTGTTTTATATCCCTTTGATAATAACTTGGTCTTTTTTTTAAACAAAACACTCCTAAATTGTAATAAATGAAGCAATGTAAGTTTGAGAATGTTTTAAATGTGGGTCTATACCTTGGCAGTTTTGGTGCCGATAGGAATAATGCTGAAAAAACCGATCTTTCGCCTCTCCAGTCCTTCATAGATCAGTCGCTACTGCATAAAGCAAATATGATCAAAGGTTCAGACCACTCCAAGCAAAACAATACCACAGATTTCAGTTACATTTTGTTCAGGACATGACTAAGGAAATGGAGTTTATAAGATCACAACAATAAGAAGAATTTTTATTACTTATAGGAGAAACTGCAAATTAGTGTATTTAAGCGATTAGGAAGCCTTAAGATAAAATGATCAATTGTAACGACATTTAGAAAATATCAGGTTGCTTTTATTTCGAGCTGATCATTTGTTGTAGCCAAAGATCCAAGCTTGATAAAAGTTGTTAGTCTTACCTTGACTTGATTGGTCAACTCTAGTATCCTTTCCTCCAAACGCCTTTAAAAAGCTTTGCCTAAGCAACTAAAATTTAATTGTTTTAGCATGTGACCCAACCTGCCACCTCTACATGCAAGTGTAGCCTGTAAATCTAAATAGAGTTGTAAAAGGACAGCATCACATATGATCCAAACCTACTACCCGTTTTGACCAATTACCCATCATACTAATCTTGCAACCTCTAAAAGCAACTATAACTTGAAACTCTAGATGGAGTTGTAAATGTGGCAAAAAAAAAAAATAGATCACAAACAAATAAATATGAACGTCCAGTATCAAGCTCTAGGTTATAGATTTGTATGAATATATACAATATATATGTTATCACTTATTAGTAAAGTTGCTCATAAGAGGAACCATTAGTAAAGAAAACTCGATACGATTTAATAATTTAAAAAGAGCTGGTCATTCTAAAAGTACTTAAAATAATATAGGATTTTTGAAGCCATCAACATGCTCAAATAAAAATGTTCCGATAATTAAACATTACCTTTTTATTGAATCTATAATCACGCTTGAGAAGAAAGTGGAGAGGCGTATTGAAAGAAAAAGGAGCTTTGACGAACTTGAACAACTTTGAAGGGCCTAACAATTTGCAAAGCTTCAATATAGTTTTAATTCAGTCTGTTTCCATAAAATACATGGTTTTTATCATGTAAATATCTAACTCATCAAAAGAAAACCTGCATAAGATTCAGATCCAGCGCCTTTTGATACCAGTGTCCTGATAATCTGTTCAAAGATTTCATGGAAGACATGTTTGGATATGTTAAAGAAAATGAAAAGTTTCAAAAGATGAAAGACAACACAATGACAATTCTTAAAATTAAAAAAATGATGAAACCTATAAAGTTTATGATTATCTTAACAAAGGAACGACAAAGAAAAACTAAAAAATGTTTCACATTATCTTGAATTAGAATAAGGACTTGCAAGTAAAAACTCAAAAGATAGAAAACTAAAAAAATATATATCCAAAATTCTGTGAACGAACGACGACACACCCAAAATTGCACAATCACCTGATGGCGTCAAGGGTTCCTTCACAATATTTCGTCATGGCAAAGCATGTCCGAGTCGGCAAGCATTTGGCATATTTTAATGTTTCATTCATTATGGTTACAGCCCTGCATATTATAGATTTATAGAAGGAAAAATAAAAGTAGAACCTAGAACTAAAAACAAACAAACCTCAAAAAACCATAGAAATTGCCAAGTATTTGAAGTGGAAAATTAATGAAGTTGGCATGTTACTACTCAAATAAGATTCACTTAGATGACAAATGATAATACCTCATGGCTACCCGTTTAAAAGCCATAAAATCAAGAATTGCAAATAATAGTATCAAAGGTTATATAGATTTTATGTTTGGGTTGTGATTCATGTTATGTTTTCTCTATAAGTGGGTCAAACAGATAATATAAATACTGAAAACATGCCAAAACATCATAGATCATTTTATTCAAGCAAATGAAAATACTACTAAATTAAAAATGATTCGGGTCAACCGAATCGAAAGCCTCAATCCATATTGACTTTTTACCCAACTACTTTGATCCATAAACTCCTAAAAACGAATTAACATATTTCAAAAACCAAGATTTCCCCTAATTAAAAACACACAAATATGAATTTAATCACTAACATGTCTAGGTACACTGAACCAAACTAAAAAGGAAATTCAATTAATGTTATTAACTCCAAATCGTTTACTTCTATATTATCCTCCAAATCAAATTTTTAAATTTAAAATCAAGTTATTATCTATCCTCTAAATAAGGAATTATGAGCCAAAAATACTAAAAACACATTTTTGACGTTTTTTAAGAGTATTAATATATTCTTAAAACAGACTTCTGATAATTAAAACGATATTAGAAAACATACAAATGCTAGCATCTTAAGGGACATAATCATCTAAAATACACTTAAAGTTCAAAAGTCAATTCCGCATCCATTATTTTAATGATTTAAAGTATATATGGTAACAACCAATAAATGTTTATAATATGATTGTTGAATAATTTGAATCTAATTAGTTATATAGAAACCAATAATTGTTGATTAGAGGTTATTAAAAATTAGGATAATTAACAATAATAAAAAATGAATGTAGTCAACTTCTATTTTAGGTAACTTTATTTAAAAATAAGTCAAATATAATTAAATTTAAAATTACTATAATATGTTGTAAGAATTTAATCAAAATTATATATAAAATTTTAAATTTTAAACCACTAACATTTCTAGATACATTGAACTCACCTAAAAAGGAAATCCAATTATTGTTATTAACTCCAAATCGTTTACTTCCATAATATCCTCAAATCAAAATTTTTAATTTTAAATCAAGTTATTATCTATCATTTAAATAAGGAAATTATCAGCCAAAAATACTAAAAACACATTTTTGACGTTTTTTAAGAATATTAATATATTCTTTAAACAGACTTCTAATAATTAAAACGATATTTGAAAACATACAAATGCTAGTATCTTAAGGGACATAATCATCTAAAATACACTGAAAGTTCAAAAGTCAATTCCGTATCTATTATTTTAATGATTTAAAGCATGTATAATAACAATCAATAAATGTTTTTAATATAATTGTTGAATAATTTGAATCTAATTAGTTATTTAGAAACCAGTAATTGTTGATTAGAGGTTACTAAAAATTAGGAGAAAATTAGCAATTATAAAAAATGAATGTAGTCAACTTCTATTTCAGGTAACTTTATTTAAAAATAAGTCAAATATAATTTAAATTTAAAATTACTATAATATGTTGGAAGAATTTAATCAAAATTATATATAAAATTTTAAATTTTAAACAACTAACATGTCTAGGTACATTGAACCCACCTAAAAAGGAAATCCAATTAATGTTATTAACTCCAAATCGTTTACTTCCATATTATCATCCAAATCAAATTTTTGAATTTAAAATCAAGTTATTATCTATCCTCTAAATAAGGAAATAATAATTAACAATAATAATTTTGTAACAAATTGATGGATATTACCGAACCGTTATCATGATCTGAAATTAAATTGTCAAACATCAAGGATCAAACCATTAAACTCCAAGAACACATATGATATTCAATCAATCTTCAAACAAAACAATAGGAAGGTGGAGCAAAGATTCGACAATATAATGAAATAAAAAACAACCAAACCCTTCTAAATTTCCACAAATTTATCTAGCGTAACAGCAAATTACAAACACAACATTCATAATCCGATGATCAATCACAATATCAAATCGTTAAGCAAAAAAACAACATTAACACGAAAAATCATTCATCAGTTTTAACACAGTATATAAACGGAGGTTCATAGATTACATAAACATGTGAAATAAAAACAAAATCATCAGGTTTTCCATGAAAATCAGAATCAGGGTTTGTATAACATAACCATAACCAATAAATCAGACTCAAAACACATAAACAGAATTATATCAAATAAAAAACTATAATTCATAACAATGATATACACGAATGAGGTTCATAGAATACACAATCAAATCAAATAAAACTTATTTTGTATCACAATCAGAATTAGGCTTTTGCATCACAATCCCTCACAAAAACAAACAGATTTAGGCTTTTGCATCACAATCCCTCACAATCAGATTTAGGCTTTTGCATCACAATCACAAACTTATTTTGCATCACAATCAAATAAAACTTACTTTACATCAATTCAAATAAAACTTAAGACATATATTCCATAACAATCGGATCATTTAAACTTCATAGAACGAAAAAACATCAGAAATTAAAATTATTCAGCATCCAAATCGGGTTTAGGGTTTTGCATAAATAGCATATTCTTATAGAAAACCATAACTTAAAACCCCAAAATCAACAGATTTTTCAATGATAATCGGATTTTGGGTTAATTCAACATAAACATAATTTTAAGACAGTAAAGAAACGAAAGAACACATGGCAATGATTAAAGAAGAAATTTCTAATAAATAACTTACAGATTTGTATTTCGATTTGAGAATTTCTGAATCGAATTAAGAAAAGGTAGACGTAGATGAAGAACCAGAAGAATCTAAATATAA
Organism: Helianthus annuus; assembly: GCF_002127325.2. Lineage (NCBI taxonomy): Eukaryota > Viridiplantae > Streptophyta > Magnoliopsida > Asterales > Asteraceae > Helianthus > Helianthus annuus. The sequence goes on from NC_035445.2 coordinate 74,709,518, forward strand.
ATATAAAACAATCTATATATGTAGATCCAGCGAATTTCATTGTTATATATGGAAACGGAATGTATTCTTGGAAGATGATTGGAGTGAAGGTGAAGAGATTATTGTGTGAAACGGTGAAGCCTTAATTAGGTTAAAGATAGAAGAAGGAAAAGAAAAGAAGCGTGAGAGGATGTGGTATTGGCGGTCAAGAGTAGTAAATAGGTATTAGTCTAATGCCAAGTGTCAACTAATGGGTTAAGATTATGACAAGTGGCTAAAATTTATTTTGTTTTATTAGAAGTAGTAGATTAATCATGTTTTTTTAAATTTTTTACAAATAAACAAACATCTTCTAAATATATTAAGACGACCAAACAATCTTAGTTTAGATTAAATGCAGTCTTACTAATTTGAGATGAAACTTATCTTTATGTTAATTTACAAATTTTGTATTGATTTTTTTTAACTTTTCCTGTATAAACCACTCTCTTTACCACCTTGGTTGGGCCATGAATAATTGATCACAAGGATAAAGGGACTTGATGAGCCGAATGGCTCCATGGAATATTGTCTTGAAATATCTCAAATTTGCGTTTGTACAAAACCTTTATAAGGCTATGTGTTATGGGGCTTGGTTGGAGGGTTTAGGTGAGAAAAAAGTGTTGCCACATAGGCGATACTGTTACACCCTAACACGTTTAACCTTAAAAACGACGCAGCGGAAAAAGAGCCTTAAAATTTCTTTCCTTATTAACGACATTACTTACATGAAGGTTCAAATTTTCAAAATGTTAAACGTTCTATAAACAGAATTCACAGCATTCGTACTTAAATTAAGACTTCTAGGCGTTACATACTCCAACTATGTGACCGATCTTTCCGTACAATCCTTGCTCTTGACTCGATCTACGTCCGCTTTACTTCATTAGTAGTGTTTTGGTCAAAAATCAGACAAGGATAATGCAACCAAACTCTCTGTTATGGGGAATGATGCTTGAATTGGTAAACAACAATGAGGATCACTCAGAAATGAATTGCACAAGTGACACAAAGATTTATACGAGGAAAAAGCCCTTGATCAATGAATGAACTCCGGCATAAAAAACCTCGGGTGATGGAAACTACCGATCACCAACTCAAATTAAACAAATAATGTATTACAACTTCGGATGATAGCGAGCTAAGTACAAGGATCACTATAGTGTATCGTGTAAAAATGTATGAAAAATGCTAAGTGTTTTGCCGAGAGCTGGTGAGAGCAGTTATACGAGTGTGTGTAGCCAAAAATAGCCAAGTGTTCTAAAAATAGCTCGCTATCCCCTTTAAAAATAGAAAATATCTAGCCTAACTATCTGTCCGCATTTCGTGCCTTCTCCCCACGTTCTCCACAACGTTCACAATGGTCAAGAACGTGCAGAATTGAAAGGAATATGCTCCAGGAATATCGCCATGACCAACTCCAAGCCGGTACTCCTGCAAAACAATACCGAATTCAAAGTGAACAATCATTAGTATAAGGATCCTTAGGATGATCCATGATCCTGATCCTGAAGCACTTCTGAGGATCACTAATTGTCACAGAAGCAAGGATCACCAAACAGGATAATACTTGAGGATCACAGGTCATTAAGAAATCCTCACCTAACAATTGCCCCCAAAATATAAGGAGTAATTATGTAAATAAATGAGTTGTATTTTGTTGATCTTATCCGCAACAAACTAACGGATATATAGCCGTTAAGATCGAACTAGCCGTTGAAATCCTGACGTCACTGAGGTGACTTATCTTGCAAGATCATCATTATAAATGGCAGTTAGAGATAAGAGCTAAAGGGCATTTAAATCTGAGCGTTTCCTCTTTAAATCCTCATCAGAAGACTTATTCAGGTATCTCTTTTCTCCTTTCTCTCTTCATCTTCTCGTACTCTGTTTTTCTTTCTTTACCATCGTCAAGAATGATGCTCCGAAACTCTCCCGCCAAGGATCACCAGAAGAACAGCCCTTTGAAGAGTCAAGGGATCATCAAAGATTCAGCAAAAGAATGCTGTTGTTTCACCGATCCACAAATTGATAGAATTCGCTATTGTTTCCCAGCGAACACCATTTTCAAATCCTTTGATCCCACTGTTTTAAGTGATTATGCCTCTGAAACCTGGATTGCCTTTCCTGTTACCCCATTCACCATAGGATACACCTATCCTTTTCCAGCCTTTACCCAATCCTTCTTCTCCCTCACCGGCATCTCCTACATCCAAGCTATGCCGATGATCTGGAGGGTCTTATATACCCTTGAAAGGATCATCGAGTAGGAAGGGATTGATCTAGGAATGTCGGAGTTGGCTGAGATGTATGACCTCACAACGTTTGGATCCCACCGATATCTGTTTAAGCGAAAACCCGGTGAAGAACACCCCATTTTCAAAGCCACCAAGAATGATACAAACTGGAAACGACGCTTTTTCTTTGTCAGAAGAGATTCTATCCTAAACGGAAAGGATCTACCAAGAAAGTGGACCACTCATGGTAGGATAGAGGATCCTGAGAAGGATCACCAGATAACCTTGTCGTTGTATAAGGATCACTAACACCCTTTTGTTTTATGTTATGCAGCTGTCACTGTTTCACACTCATACCATCTCCTGTCACTGAGGAAAGGCTTGCTGCCTTTAGACGACTTGGTCCTGAAATAAGATCATTCAAAACAAACACCCAGGATTCACAAGAGGTATCCTTAGGCTCAGTCACCATGTCAAGTAAGTATCCTGCTTTTTGTATAGTTAAAAACTTAAATAAATAGTTAAATAGAAATAGGATAAGGATACTTATCTTGCTTTGAATATGCAGGTGCTGGAAAAACTTCAAAATCTGCATCCAAGTTCAGCGTTACCGATCTGGACACTGTACGATCCTCCAGGAAGAAGCTTCCTGCCAGCCCAACTGCTTCGATCCCCAAGGCACCCGCTAAAGGAAGGGGTGGTAAGAAAAGAAAAGCCTCTGAAGCTGAGGATCTGCAAGGCTTGCCCCTGATCCGCCACCAGTTCCTTGAATACTTCAACGATGTAAGGATCATTGTCCCTGCTTAGGTATCCAGCTTATTTGAGGATCACCTGATCTTGAACTGCTTTGTCTTCTTTGCAGAAATTTGTTGAGATTGAAGACTACGTGGGGAATGTGGAGGAGCAGGACAAGAAGATTGTTGATCTCCAACAAGTCGAAGTGCTCAAGGATCTTAAGATAGCTGATCCCCAAAAAGACCTCCAAAATGCCAAAGCTGAGACGGCCAAGGTTCTAATCAATGCTGATTACGAGAAGCATGAGATCACCCAGGATGCTAAAGTCTCTGCTGCCATAGCTATGTACAAGACCAAATTACAGATGGCCTTGGAAGCTCAGGATCCTGACTTCGACAGGAGCAACTGGGATGTGGAAGGCTGGAAGGCAAGGCTGGCTGAGCTGGACGAGGAGGAGGAGGCTGAGGAGATCCCAACGACCGAGGCTGGAGGCAGTGGCAAGGATCATGGTCGTGAAGCTAGTGGAGCTGGAGATGGTGATGCAGCGAAGGTGTAGGCTGCAGCAATGGGCAATGATGGACACTTCTAGACATAGCCGGAGCCCATTTTTTAGGTTTGGTAGTGGTTTTTTGGTTGTGGTGTTTTAAAACAATTATGGTCTGTATTTGAACAATAGTTTTAGGGTTAAGGATCTAGGATCCTTTGGACAATAGGTAGGATTACAAATGGTGGAGGGATCCTCTGTTTGGGGGATGAAGCCATTGTGATCCTGCCGCCTTCTATTTCCTGCACTTGCTATAACCGCATAAACAATGGACACCCTTTGCCAACCCATGTGGACGGGCCACGTTTTGCTGGTAGAAACGTGGGTTGGCAATTTTGACAACCTTAAGGGGTTTAAACTTTTGTTGATAAATAAAAATTTTAACTTTCTGGCTATTTCCCGTGTTGTTATCCTTGTATATCCTTTTAATTTTCAATTGTTTTAATATACACTTGTCTGAATAAGAAAAGTTGAACAAATTAGATAAAAATATTTAGGATATGATCCAGGATCAAATATCCTATAGTTGAAAAATTCCAAAAAGTAATATCTTTTAAGGATCATAAATTCAGTTGTCAAAGTACAAGGGTTATTCAAATAAACAATGAATAAAATCAAAATAGTTAAGGATCATACCTGAGGATCCAAGTTAGGATCCTAGTCTTTAGTATTATAATCAGAATAACCATAAGACAAACCTTAGTAAAAGGTAAGGATCAAGGATCCTTGGTTGTTTAACTTCAAAGACCTGAAATAGAACATAACTTGGGACTAAGCCAATATAAGTTAAAAGTTAGCAACTGGGGACAAGCCTAAGGATAACTGGGGACAAGCCCAAGGATAACTGGGGACAAGCCCAAGGATCGTGTGTAAACTGGAGTATGGCCCTAACTGGTGACTATCCAAACTTAGTGTCACACCCCGATTTCCACGTGTCTCACCGGTGGGCCCGGTGGGGGATTACCGTGACGATGTTGGCAACAATATAGTCAAACCACACAATTATATAATGCACAGCGGAAGCATAAGATAAATATATATATTTCAACCTCTGGTGATAATATCATTGTATTACAGAAGTTGAATATCCACAGTGGATCGTAAATAAAAGTAAAGCATTGTTCCATTAGATACTGCAATCAAGCTTGCGAGGCTTATCCCGACGCTAGGGAGCTAATACCAGCCAATTACGTTTAGGTACCTGCACTTAATCTTTTTGGGGAAAATACGTCAGTTTACACTGGTAAATACATTCAACTGACACATTTGAAAATGTTTATTAAAATTGATTTGAATGCACAAGGCACAAACTCTTTTATAACTTGGGAAAATTCATAATGATCTTGTGAACGTTTTACATGTTCTTTTATGCGTTCAGTAGCCCGGGTCGTGCCGGGTTAAAGATTTATAGACACACCACGTTTGCGTAAAACCGTAGTACAGAAACCAACGGCTACGTCTTTTAGTTTTAATGTCGACACTTTATACCGGGTGTACGCCTACACCGGGATGTCGATGGTCGTGGCCATTTCGTAAAATGATGCCAAGGATATCCGGGACAACGGTCATTAAACCCCCCAAAGGCTTATAAGCAACAAAACTGTTTAAATGAGCCAATCATATTTAATCAATTAACCACCTAAGCGATGGAAGTAAATAATGCTCAATCAAGCGGTATTAATATACCGTAACCCAAGCCCATATAGGGGAAATAAGTCAAAAGTATTTACCTTTGCAAGTATAAATCCTTAATTTAGATCAAGTCACCGATAGCTTTTACTGGGGCTCCTAATCTGGAACGAAGGTTTTAATTAACCTCTTAGAATCCTAACGGTCCTTGTATTAGCCGTAGCTTAAACCGGTTGATTCCGATATATAGATATGGTTAATTCGCACGAAAAGGCGAAAACCGAGAATGGAGTATGATTTGGACCCAACAAGTTCAGAGACTTGTTTTATATGGGTTTATAGTTCATACTCTGGATTTTGGGGTTCAAATAATATAATTTGACCCATATCGGCTATTGCACGAAAACTAGTTTCATGAGCCGTACCGTGTGCGCAAACAGGCGAAACGGTTAACCATAAGTGTCCTACGCTTATTTCCTAAGCCAATATGCCTTAAAAGTATTTTGGTATCAGTAGGATACCTTCCGTAATGCCCGTAACGAGTTTAAGTTTATATTATGCCCCGTAGGGGCTTTTCGGTCATTTTAAAGACTTTAAAAAGGCTTTTCGAGTTCTACAGGAAATCTGAGTTTCCCGAACAGCTTATAAAGCTTAAAATACTTTATTTATTATTTAAAACCAGTGGCAACTGGAATCGGGTCAAAAGACCTTGTAGAACTCCCGTTTTGGCCAAAAAGGGCATATTCGGTATTAACCGAACCGTAGCCATAACCGCAGGTTATGAGCAAGGTAAAAATTATTAAAAATCTTTAAAATTCCCAAAATATTATTTTACCACAGTGGGTAAAAGTTTTGGTGACGAAAACTTGGGTTAGATGGGCGTTATGCTAATTGCGCCGTTAATTACAAAACTTTCTTAAAAGTGCGCCTTTTAGCATAACTCTCATTCTAGGCCTCGGATTGACGTGAAACTTCAAGGACATGCTTATAATTTAACAAGCAAGGTTTTGGTCCGTTCACGTGTCCGAAATACTCGTTTTAATTTTAAAAGGCCGTTACGGTCAATTTTTAGGCGAATGACGGAAATACGTAAAAGACTCGGATAACTCATGAACCGACCACAGAGGCGTATACCAACATGTGACCTGGTCCTAAGAGAGTTCTAAGGTATATTTATACCTCACTAAAACGGGTCAGAACTGAAGTCAAAGCAAAAGTCAAACTTATGCGACTTTCGGCTCCGAACCGGTTCAATATAGTAAATGATCGATTCAAACGAGCGCAAACAAGTTTATATACTTATTATCATGTTTTATGATTATCAAAACAGGTTCCATAACATATATTTTACGGATTATGCATATATCGCTAAAATAGCTTTCTGTTGACTTTTTAACCGCACGTTTGACTCGACATTTGACATAGTTAGAGTGGTGATCAGAGGGAACCCTTTTAGGGGTTTATTACCTCCATTCATACCAACTTATAACTACTTTTGATTCGTCATAAGACTGAACCATCACTGAGTTATTTTAAAGTCAAACCGTATTTACGACGGTTCGGTTTTTAGCTAAAAACTAAGCATAAATTGAACTATGAATGATCAAAGTAACTTACAGAAGTTAAGACTTGAATGTAGAGCAGAGAAAAACACTTGGGAGCCTTTAGAATAGCCAGAGATGTGTGTTTGAGTTGTTGTGAATGTTATGCACACAAGGGTGCTATTTATAGTCAAAAACATGATCCAAGATCATTACAACTCAAGCTACAACTGGTTATGGATGGTTGGCATGTGTCCTAGAGAGTTATGGGTCGAGTAGGGGGCAACCATACCTCTGAAAGACCCATTATTACATGTTTTGGCGTTTAAAACAGCCAACAGCCATGTTTCTGTCGCTGGGCGCTGCTTACGGACCGTATGGCTTCGGCCTTGCGGTCCGTAAGCCATAGGCGGATAATTTGAAATCATTCACCTCCTTACGGTCCGTAAGGTATAGCCTTTGCGGTCCGTAAGGGGTTAAAAATAAATCATTTTCAAATCTTTTTGTCATGATTACTAAATCTAGGTAATTAATTACTTGACCTTTCGGGTTTGAAGGGGTAACTTTGCGGTTTGGCCCTCGGTTATTTACCGATAGGGGCCTCGTGTTATTTACCCGCATTATAAGTCCCCGGTTTATTTATTTAATTATTCTGAAAGCCTTAACTTTCACTATTGACGCTTTTAACCCTTCTTCTACGAATTTGATCGTAACTTTCTCGTTTCATATCGAAACTTCGCGAAATTCATATATATTATTTTAGTGAGGGTATAATACCGTTACAAAGTCTTTGGAACGTTAAAGGTCACTCAGAGGTATTATTAAACATGTTGACACAATTAACCCCTGTAGTTTGTAATCTCTCACTTTCTTCCGCGTTTTGTTTTTGTACGATCTATAATTTATTCGTTTGAAGGTGTAAGCATTATTTAGGGATACTATACAGTATATTTACCCTTGTTGACATTTATAACCCTCGAATTTATATACTTTCAAGGTTTGTCAAAATTAGTCCTTTATTTATTATAGATGCCACGTGTAAACAAATGACACGTGTTAACACATCATTGGACACAAAAATTCGAGGTGTTACATCCTCACCCCCTTAAAATAAATCTCGACCCGAGATTTACTCAAATAAATAGGGGTATTTTTCTTTCATTGTAGCTTCGACTTCCCACGTATATTCAGGACCTCTACGAGCATCCCATTTGACTTTTACAATCGGTACGTGCTTTCTGCGAAGCTTCTTCACCTGTCGATCTTCAATCGACAAAGGTTTTTCTATGAACTTTAAGCTCTCATCTATATGCACATCTGTGTGTGGAATCACCAACGATTCGTCGGCGAAGCACTTTTTGAGATTGCAGATGTGGAACACGTTGTGAATTCCATTGAGCTCTTCAGGCAAGTTCAACTTATAGGCGACTGATCCGACTCGTTCAATGACCTCAAAAGGTCCTATGTATCTCGGACTCAGCTTGCCTTTCTTGCCGAAACGCATCACCCCCTTCCAGGGCGATACCTTAAGTAATACCTTTTCACCCACTTCGAAGTGAAAGTCCTTACGCTTTGGATCAGCGTAGCTCTTCTGCCTATCGCGGGCAGCCTTGAGACGTTCCCGGATCTGGACAATCTTGTCCGTGGTCTGGAAAACAATCTCTGGTCCCGATAATTGGACCTCTCCTACTTCCGCCCAACAAACAGGCGATCTGCATTTTCTACCATATAATGCCTCAAAAGGCGCAGCCTTTATGCTGGTGTGGTAGCTATTATTGTAGGAGAATTCGATCAGGGGTAGGTTTTTATCCCAGTTACCACCTAAATCGATCGCACATGCTCGAAGCATGTCTTCTAGCGTTTGGATCAGTACGCTCACTTTGACCGTCCGTCTGTGGATGGTAAGCCGTACTAAAGTTTAAACGCGTGCCCAAAGATTGCTGGAAACTTTTCCAGAAGTGAGATGTGTATCTAGTATCCCTGTCGGAGATAATAGACACAGGTATGCCGTGTAAGGCTACAATCTTATCAACATAAAGTTGGGCTAACATATCGGAGCTATACGTCTCCTTGATGGGTAGAAAATGAGCTGATTTAGTCAGCCTATCAACTATGACCCATATTGTATCGTTTCCTTTCCTGGTTTTGGGTAACTTGGTTATGAAGTCCATAGTTACGCATTCCCACTTCCACTCGGGAAGTTCAGGCTGTTGTAGCAAGCCAGACGGCTTTTGGTGCTCGGCTTTGACTTGAGCACAAGTCAAGCACTTTGCTACATGGGCGGCTACAGACTTTTTCAAGCCTATCCACCAATAATTTGCCTTTAAGTCTTGGTACATTTTATCTGCACCCGGATGGACTGAGTATTTGGAACTATGGGCTTCCTGGAGAACAACATCTCGTAGTCCTCCATAAATCGGAACCCATATACGTCCGTTCAGCCTAAGAATTCCATCCTTGCTAAGAGTCAACTGTTCCTCAGTTACTCCCAGCTTTTCATTAGGATAATTAGCTTCCAACACAGCCTCTCGCTGTGCAGCCAAAATCCTTTCGATCAAATTATTTTTAACCTCAATACTCTTGGCATTGATTCGAATGGGTTTTACCCTTTCCTTCCTGCTCAAGGCATCGGCGACTACATTCGCCTTGCCGGGATGGTACCTGATTTCGCAGTCATAATCATTCAGGGTTTCCATCCAACGGCGTTGTCTCATGTTCAACTCTTTCTGGTTGAACAGGTGCTGAAGGCTTTTGTGATCTGAATAAATCACAAATTTAATACCATAAAGGTAGTGCCTCCACAACTTCAGTGCAAATACAACGGCACCCAGCTCCAAATCATGGGTGGTGTAATTCTTTTCATGCACCTTTAATTGCCTTGAAGCATAGGCAATCACCTTGCCCTTCTGCATAAGAACACACCCCATGCCCGTGTGTGATGCATCGCAGTAAACTACGAATTCATCTGTGCCTTCCGGTAATGTCAACACAGGTGCGTTGCTTAGCTTTTGCTTCAGTATTTCAAAGGACTCTTGCTGCTTCGGGCCCCAAATGTACTTTTCTTTCTTCTTGGTCAAGGAAGTCAAGGGCGCAGCAATCCTCGAAAAATTTTCAATAAATCTCTGGTAGTATCCCGCTAACCCCAGGAAACTACGGATTTCGGTAGGCGTCTTTGGCTCTTGCCAGTTCATGACCGCCTCTACCTTAGCGGGATCCACTTGGATACCACGCTCGCTCACAACGTGTCCTAAAAATTGAACTTCTCGTAGCCAGAATTCACATTTCGAGAATTTGGCGTAGAGTTTCTCACGTTGTAGTAGTTCGAGAATGCAACGGAGGTGCTTCTCGTGGTCAGTTTGATTCTTGGAATATATAAGGATATCGTCGATGAAGACTATGACGAATTTGTCCAAGTACGGCTTGCAAACGCGATTCATGAGATCCATGAACGCAGCCGGTGCATTTGTGAGCCCAAAAGGCATCACTAGGAACTCGTAATGACCATAGCGAGTCCTAAATGAAGTCTTGTGTACATCTTCATCTCTGACCTTTAGTTGATGATAACCCGACCTTAAGTCGATCTTGGAGAAGTAGCTTGCTCCTTGCAGCTGATCAAATAGATCATCGATCCTTGGTAAGGGATATCTATTCTTTATGGTAACTTTATTCTCTATAGTCGATGCACAACCGCATTGATCCGTCCTTCTTCTTTACAAATAGGACAGGAGCTCCCCAGGGAGATGAACTAGGTCTGATAAAACCTTTCGCCAGCAGTTCATCCAACTGGGTCCTTAGTTCCTTCATTTCCGTTGGCGCTAATCTGTAAGGTGCTCTTGCTATCGGAGCTGCTCCAGGAATGATGTCGATTCTGAACTCCACTTGTCTATCTGGTGGCAAACCAGGTAGTTCTTCAGGAAAAACCTCGGGGTATTCAGAAATGACAGGAAGATCCTCGATCTTCGGCCTTGGTTCTTCAATTATCACCTGAGCCATGTAAATTACACAGCCTCTGTTCAAACACCTTGAAGCTTTCAGCATAGATACGTCTTTGGGCAATCCGTAATGCGTATCCCCTCGAATGTTAAGAGATTCACCACTCGAAGTCTTTAAAACTATCTGCCTCTTGCCGCAGATGATTTGGGCCTGATTACGGGATAACCAGTCCATGCCTAGCACAATGTCAAAACCCGCAAGTTTGAAAGGAAGTAGAGATAAAGGAAAAGAATGGTTCCTAATGGATATTTCACATCCTTCTAGAATGGTAGAGACGGTTTCTATCGTGCCGTCTGCTAACTCTACTTCGTATTTCACGTCAAGGGTTTTGATTGGCATATTTAGTAGTTGGCAAAATTTCTGGTCTACAAAGGACTTGTCGGCGCCAGAATCGAACAGTACTCTTGCAAATATATTATTTACGAGAAAAGTACCTGTAAGCACATTGTCGTCCTTGACCGCTTCCTTTGCATCCAAGCGAAAAATTCTCGCATTTGATTTCTGCGTCTCTTCTGCCTTCTTGGCATACTTCGGGCAATTACTCTTTATGTGCCCCTTTTCATTACAATTATAGCAAGTTGCGTCCTTTATCTTTTTGCACTCCACTGTCTTATGATCCTTGGACTTGCATAGCCCACAGGGTGGAGTCCTTTGTTGCGACTGTGAACCAGACGCAAACCTACACTTCCCGGAGTGAGGTTTCTTGCAGACCTTGCAGTGAGGTCTTCCATCAGCTTGCCCCTCCTTCTTTGCCTCCGACCCTCTTTTGCCCTCACCGTTTCCACGGTGCTTTTTCCCAGACTTTCGTGAGGTATCATCCTCACGTTTTCGCTTTTCAGCCTCCTTGCTCCTTTGTGCCCTCAGACGGACAGCATCAAGTGTAAGAGACAAGGAGAGGTCAGTAACTGACCTGAAGGTCGTCGGCCTAGAAGCCTTTACGCTGGCCTTAATCGCCGGTTCTAAGCCCCCAATGAAACGGGCAATCCTTCTAGGTTCTGGTGTCACAAGATATGGCACCAGTCGTGACATAGTGTTAAAGCTTGTCAGATAAGCTTGACAATCCAAGTTTGTCATCACTAGTGAGACAAAATCTGCCTCAATCTTCTCAACCTCATGCTGAGGGCAGTAGTTTTCTTTTATGAGAGCAATAAATTCCTCCCATGTCATTTTATACAAAGCAGACTTACCAGATGCCTGCACCAATGCCCTCCACCACGCCAGGGCCTCGCCCTTAAAAGACTGGGACACATACTTCACCACATCCCTCGCTGCACACCCGCTGATGTCCACAATCGTGTCCATCTCGTCCAGCCAGGTGATACAGTCAACCGCACCTTTCTCCCCTGTAAATTCACGGGGCTTACATGATACAAAGTATTTGTAGGTGCAACCCTTAGCACTAGACGCATCAGTATATTCTCTCTCGCGATGAACGCTGTGCTCAGTAGACGAGTGCTTGTCGTCATCTTTCTTGGGTTCAGAGGGTGGTTTGGAGTGTGTCTTTGGTTTAGAGGGTGGTTTTGACACAGTTCTGCCTTGAGACTCAGTATTTTGACGATCAATAGCTGCCTGGACAGCATTGTTGATCAGAGCCTTTAGCTGTGCGCCTGTCAAATGTACTGACGCATTGTCATAGTCATCTTCGTTTGTGTGGCTGTTCTCCCCATCGGGATCCGCCATTTGTAACTTGAATCTGTTACAGAAGATAACAAAATTTTAATTTAGGAGATTATTATATGATTGTCTTTTATGACAATTTGTCAACCATGGTACAGAGACCATATTCGGTTAACTTATTAACTCATTACATTAAATATTAGGATTTGAATAGATCCTATTTTAACTATATAAATAGTATTGGCGGCATAAAGCCTAATCATGAGGATGTTTTATAATATCAGCCGAGATTTCAGAGAATCAAAGGCATAGAGAGTTGAACCGTAGTTCTTTTATCTCCTTCTGACAGAGAGTCGTAGACTACCACTGCCTTTTGTCTTTATAAGACAGTTATTATGGCCCATAGGCACTACACCTCTAATGGATGTCTTAATATGGTTGGCCCGTAGGCACTACATCACTAATGGATGTCTTAATATGGTTGGCCCGTAGGCACTACATCACTAATGGATGTTTTAATAATATTGGCCCGTAGGCACTACATCACTAATGGATGTTTTAATAATTCTGGCCCGTAGGCACTGCATCACTAATGGATGTTTTAATAGTTCTGGCCCGTAGGCATTGCATCACTAATGGATGTTTTAATAATTCTGGCCCGTAGGCACTGCATCACTAATGGATGTTTTAATGATACTGGCCCGTAGGCATTGCATCACTAATGGATGTCTTTATAATACTGGCCCGTAGGCATTGCATCACAATTGGATGTCTTAATAATATTGATCACCTTCATTGGTGATTTAACCCGCGATTTATAAATCATTTAGTTGGGTTTTGAAATCCTTAAAGGATTATTGTATAGGAATGACGTGCGTGATTATAACGAATCACATCTGCCATGAATGTTAACATGCGTACAGAGGTTAACAGGGAATCAGAATCTTTTCAGTTAGGTCGTACCATCTTGACTAGATCTTAAAAGACCCCAAGCTAGGTTTCACCCTTTTAAGATTCTTTATTTGGGCAGATCAATATAAAAGGAATGGTTTTGATTTATTTTTATATATTAAAACAAAACTCATAATATACATTCCAAAATCTCAAATACAATTACATATTGCCCTAAACGGGTCTTTCAAATAGTACATACCTCCAGAGAGGTTTTAAAATAAGTGACAAGTCCACGCAGGGACTAGTACAAGATAGGTGTCCATGCAAGAACTAAAGATAAGTCCACGTAGGGACTGAAATACAATAAGTTGTCCACACAGGGACTTATTTTAAAGTAGAAATTACAGTAGTACAACTATTAAGGGCTAATGGTCACGTTTCTTCTTTTTGCCCTTTAGTAGGTTCGCCAAGCCCTTGAGAAATCCTCGGTGGCTTTTCTTTTCTTCCTCGAACTCTCTCTCCACACGATCTAGTCGATGGAGTATTTCTTCCTGTTCAGGAGGAGAAAAACGTGGTTGTTGCGCTTGATGCGGAACGGGAGGTCTGGGAGGTATTGGATACCCATGAGCTGAGTAATCCGGTGGTCCCATGTTTCCATGTGCTCCGTCAGGGTAGCGCGCATTATATCTAGCCGACACCACATATGGGTCGCGCTCATAGCCGTAGTTGTATTGTGCTTGTGACGGTTCGAACGGATTGTAAGCCGTTGGACCCGTATAAGCAGGTATGGGTTGGTCATACCCAAATGGTGGCGAATTTCGTGCCGTAGGTGCGGAGTTCGCTTCTTGTATAGGACTTGAAGGTCCTTCTTCTTGTAGCGGCGGATAGTGGCTCCTACTAGAATGTCGAGGATTGCTGAAGTGGATACCCCCTCCTCCTCGTGTAGACATACGAGCATTTGTCCTCCTACGCCTCGGCGGATCAGGTATTACTAGTTGTGCCGGTGGCGGAGGTGGTGGCGTAACTGCCTCAAAGCGTGAATCCTCAGAGGGATCCTGTGGATGTCTCGGTTGCGATGTCTGATGAGATGGTGTGTTGTACCACTCATGTCGGTCAAACAAGGCCATAAAGCTGTCTGGGCCTTGATACTGCGGACCATGATATGAAGATCCATCAGATACTTCTATCGGATGCGTGGGCGTACCACGAGCTGGTTCAGTTGGATCCTCATCTTCCTCCATGGGATCTTCAGAAAAATGCTCTTGTGGCCCTAGTGGAACAAAACCTGAAGGTTCCTGTATGTAGTCAGCCGGATTAAACTGAGCTACGTAGTATGGACTAGGGTCGTAGTTTCGGTGCGATACCGAACGTTGTAGAGGTATGAAGGAAGGTTGTGGGTTGTTGGGATTATTTTCTGAATCTGGCCCAAAGGAGTGCCGGTAGGATGGCGTTGAGCTGTGCGAAGTGGAATGCCTCGCTGGTTCGTAAAGATCTCTTCGTCGTTGTGGCTCTTCGCTTCGTGTCATCGAAGGATGTCTTGTACCAGATGGTCCAGCTTCTTGATCGTGATGTGTCACGATTTCTCCTCTGCCTCTTCTTCCCCTTCCTCTTCCTCTGAATATAACAGGTGGCATTTTCCTGCTCCAAAACTTATTAAAAATCACATCGAAAATAAAGACAAAAAGGAGTATTAATCCGAATTTGTCCTAAGTTCTTGTCTAGACTCAAGTATGTGCAATTGTGTCACTGAGATTAAACACAATAGGATAGTGTTTAATTCACTCAATGTTGGCTCTGATACCAACCTGTCACACCCCGATTTCCACGTGTCTCACCGGTAGGCCCAGTGGGGGATTACCGTGACGATGTTGGCAACAATATAGTCAAACCACACAATTATATAATGCACAGCGGAAGCATAAGATAAATATATATATTTCAACCTCTGGTGATAATATCATTGTATTACAGAAGTTGAATATCCACAGTGGATCGTAAATAAAAGTAAAGCATTGTTCCATTAGATACTGCAATCAAGCTTGCGAGGCTTATCCCGACGCTAGGGAGCTAATACCAGCCAATTACGTTTAGGTACCTGCACTTAATCTTTTTGGGGAAAATACGTCAGTTTACACTGGTAAATACATTCAACTGACACATTTGAAAATGTTTATTAAAATTGATTTGAATGCACAAGGCACAAACTCTTTTATAACTTGGGAAAATTCATAATGATCTTGTGAACGTTTTACATGTTCTTTTATGCGTTCAGTAGCCCGGGTCGTGCCGGGTTAAAGATTTATAGACACACCACGTTTGCGTAAAACCGTAGTACAGAAACCAACGGCTACGTCTTTTAGTTTTAATGTCGACACTTTATACCGGGTGTACGCCTACACCGGGATGTCGATGGTCGTGGCCATTTCGTAAAATGATGCCAAGGATATCCGGGACAACGGTCATTAAACCCCCCAAAGGCTTATAAGCAACAAAACTGTTTAAATGAGCCAATCATATTTAATCAATTAACCACCTAAGCGATGGAAGTATATAATGCTCAATCAAGCGGTATTAATATACCGTAACCCAAGCCCATATAGGGGAAATAAGTCAAAAGTATTTACCTTTGCAAGTATAAATCCTTAATTTAGATCAAGTCACCGATAGCTTTTACTGGGGCTCCTAATCTGGAACGAAGGTTTTAATTAACCTCTTAGAATCCTAACGGTCCTTGTATTAGCCGTAGCTTAAACCGGTTGATTCCGATATATAGATATGGTTAATTCGCACGAAAAGGCGAAAACCGAGAATGGAGTATGATTTGGACCCAACAAGTTCAGAGACTTGTTTTATATGGGTTTATAGTTCATACTCTGGATTTTGGGGTTCAAATAATATAATTTGACCCATATCGGCTATTGCACGAAAACTAGTTTCATGAGCCGTACCGTGTGCGCAAACAGGCGAAACGGTTAACCATAAGTGTCCTATGCTTATTTCCTAAGTCAATATGCCTTAAAAGTATTTTGGTATCAGTAGGATACCTTCCGTAATGCCCGTAACGAGTTTAAGTTTATATTATGCCCCGTAGGGGCTTTTCGGTCATTTTAAAGACTTTAAAAAGGCTTTTCGAGTTCTACAGGAAATCTGAGTTTCCCGAACAGCTTATAAAGCTTAAAATACTTTATTTATTATTTAAAATCAGTGGCAACTGGAATCGGGTCAAAAGACCTTGTAGAACTCCCGTTTTGGCCAAAAAGGGCATATTCGGTATTAACCGAACCGTAGCCATAACCGCAGGTTATGAGCAAGGTAAAAATTATTAAAAATCTTTAAAATTCCCAAAATATTATTTTACCACAGTGGGTAAAAGTTTTGGTGACGAAAACTTGGGTTAGATGGGCGTTATGCTAATTGCGCCGTTAATTACAAAACTTTCTTAAAAGTGCGCCTTTTAGCATAACTCTCATTCTAGGCCTCGGATTGACGTGAAACTTCAAGGACATGCTTATAATTTAACAAGCAAGGTTTTGGTCCGTTCACGTGTCCGAAATACTCGTTTTAATTTTAAAAGGCCGTTACGGTCAATTTTTAGGCGAATGACGGAAATACGTAAAAGACTCGGATAACTCATGAACCGACCACAGAGGCGTATACCAACATGTGACCTGGTCCTAAGAGAGTTCTAAGGTATATTTATACCTCACTAAAACGGGTCAGAACTGAAGTCAAAGCAAAAGTCAAACTTATGCGACTTTCGGCTCCGAACCGGTTCAATATAGTAAATGATCGATTCAAACGAGCGCAAACAAGTTTATATACTTATTATCATGTTTTATGATTATCAAAACAGGTTCCATAACATATATTTTACGGATTATGCATATATCGCTAAAATAGCTTTCTGTTGACTTTTTAACCGCACGTTTGACTCGACATTTGACATAGTTAGAGTGGTGATCAGAGGGAACCCTTTTAGGGGTTTATTACCTCCATTCATACCAACTTATAACTACTTTTGATTCGTCATAAGACTGAACCATCACTGAGTTATTTTAAAGTCAAACCGTATTTACGACGATTCGGTTTTTAGCTAAAAACTAAGCATAAATTGAACTATGAATGATCAAAGTAACTTACAGAAGTTAAGACTTGAATGTAGAGCAGAGAAAAACACTTGGGAGCCTTTAGAATAGCCAGAGATGTGTGTTTGAGTTGTTGTGAATGTTATGCACACAAGGGTGCTATTTATAGTCAAAAACATGATCCAAGATCATTACAACTCAAGCTACAACTGGTTATGGATGGTTGGCATGTGTCCTAGAGAGTTATGGGTCGAGTAGGGGGCAACCATACCTCTGAAAGACCCATTATTACATGTTTTGGCGTTTAAAACAGCCAACAGCCATGTTTCTGTCGCTGGGCGCTGCTTACGGACCGTATGGCTTCGGCCTTGCGGTCCGTAAGCCATAGGCGGATAATTTGAAATCATTCACCTCCTTACGGTCCGTAAGGTATAGCCTTTGCGGTCCGTAAGGGGTTAAAAATAAATCATTTTCAAATCTTTTTGTCATGATTACTAAATCTAGGTAATTAATTACTTGACCTTTCGGGTTTGAAGGGGTAACTTTGCGGTTTGGCCCTCGGTTATTTACCGATAGGGGCCTCGTGTTATTTACCCGCATTATAAGTCCCCGGTTTATTTATTTAATTATTCTGAAAGCCTTAACTTTCACTATTGACGCTTTTAACCCTTCTTCTACGAATTTGATCGTAACTTTCTCGTTTCATATCGAAACTTCGCGAAATTCATATATATTATTTTAGTGAGGGTATAATACCGTTACAAAGTCTTTGGAACGTTAAAGGTCACTCAGAGGTATTATTAAACATGTTGACACAATTAACCCCTGTAGTTTGTAATCTCTCACTTTCTTCCGCGTTTTGTTTTTGTACGATCTATAATTTATTCGTTTGAAGGTGTAAGCATTATTTAGGGATACTATACAGTATATTTACCCTTGTTGACATTTATAACCCTCGAATTTATATACTTTCAAGGTTTGTCAAAATTAGTCCTTTATTTATTATAGATGCCACGTGTAAACAAATGACACGTGTTAACACATCATTGGACACAAAAATTCGAGGTGTTACACTTAGTGACATGAAAATGCCAAAACCTTAGCTAACGTGAAAACGTTAGAAACCTTAGGAACGGATGTATGGTACGTCTACCATTATACGTAGGATCCTAGGTATAGCCAGTACAATGGAATTGTCAGCCCCTAAAGCGAGTACTGGTCCCACTGCCTTGAACTATACCAGGATCATCATGCGCTACTGGCGAAACTGGGGTCAAACCCAAATAACTGGGGTCAAGCCCGAGTAACTGGTTGCTTTTGTGGATAATCAACCCTTTGCTAAGGATACCTGAACCTTCAAAACTCAGAATCAAGTGAAAGGTGGATAAAGGATGCAGGATCCTTATCCTTATGTGAGAATATAAGAAAATGAAATAGTTTGAGATTAGAATGTTACCAAAATAAGGATCATCTGTGCCGTAAGAATCCTTCGAGGATACTTATCATGTGAGGATCATGGATCCTTATCACATGAAGTATTTCTTCAAATGGACGGCATTCCAGGCTCTAGGTAGCAAATCACCTTCCATTGTTAGCAATCGATATGCCCCCTTTCCTGCCTCAGCTTCAATCAAGTAAGGGCCTTCCCATTTTGGTGCCAACTTTCCATCAGCAGGATTGGTGGTATTTTGAAATGCTTTCCTCAACACCATATCACCAATTTGGAACTTCCTGATCCTGACATTTTTGTTGTAAGCACCCGCCATCCTTTGTTGATAACTGGCCATCCTTATCCTTGCCAAGTCCCTGATTTCTTCTATAGTATCCAGGTCTTGAACCAAGTTCTCATCATTTTCTTCAGGATCATGAATACTTGTTCTAGCAGTTGGAACCACCATTTCTGTAGGGATCACTAATTCTGCCCCAAATACCAAAGAGAATGGAGTTTGGCCTGTAGAATTCTTAGGAGTTGTCCTATCAGCCCAAAGCACATAAGGTAGTTCTTCTGCCCACTTCCCTTTCTTGGATCCAAGCTTCTTCTTCAAATTGTTGATGATGATCTTATTGGATGATTCTGCCTGACCATTAGCTTGTGGGTGGACTGGTGTTGATGTTATCATCTTAATCCCCCAGCTGTCACAAAAGTTAGTAGTTTTGCCCCCAATAAATTGGGAACCATTATCACATATAATTTCAGAAGGAATACCAAATCTAGTTATAATATTTCTTTTAATGAAGGATATAACTTCCTTTTCTCTGACTTGGGCAAAAGCTTCAGCCTCTATCCACTTAGAGAAGTAATCAGTCATAGCAAGCATGAACACTTTTCCACCAGGTGCCTTAGGGAGCTTACCAACTATATCCATACCCCATCTCATAAATGGCCAAGAGGAGGATATAGGATGCAAAAATTCAGCCGGTTGATGAAGGATATTGCTGTGTCTTTGACAAGAATCACACTTCTTAGCATACTCCACAGCATCCATCTTCATAGTTGGCCAATAGTATCCAGTCCTCAGGATCCTTGAGAATAATGCCCTGCCCCTAGTGTGGTTTCCACAATCTCCTTCATGGAAATCCTTTAGGACTTCTTGGATTTCAGGATCCTCAATGCATCTTAAATATGGTCCTGCAAGAGATCGTTTATATAACATATTATTTAAAATTGTGAATTGAGATACCTTGATTTTGAAAGCCCTAGGGTTTTCTCCTGTAGGAATCTCTCCATGTTGTAAGTATCTCATGATTGGGAGAATCCATGATCCTGAATTAGATTGAGTATCATCACTAGGGATGATTGCAGAATCCTCTCCTATCTCCATAGCCACATGATCCTCAATGGCAGGGGTCAGGATATGGATAATGGGGATACTTATATCCTCCGGGATCTTCAAAGATGATCCTAGATTGGCCAATGCATCAGCTTCTGTATTTTCTTCCCTTGGTACCTGTGTTAAACTAAAGGAAACAAAAGAGAGTGCCAATTCTTTGACTATCTCCAAATATTTGGTTAGCTTTTCACCTTTAACAGCATAGGATCCATTAAAGTGATTAGTGATTAATAATGAATCTACATGTACCTCAAGATACCTGATCCTCATATGCTTAGCGATTTGCAAACCAGCTATCAAGGCTTCATATTCAGCCACATTGTTAGTAGTTTGGAACTCACAAGCTATAGAGTGGGGTATTATGTCCCCCTATGGCGATTTTAGTAGTATTCCAAGCCCTGTTCCTTTGACATTTGAGGATCCATCAGTATAGAGTATCCAAGGATCCTTGGTCTCCTCTAGCTGCTGGACTTCTAATTCAGCTTCCTTTTGCAAATCACTACTGAAATCTGCCACAAAGTCAGCTAATGCTTGGGATTTAATGGCTGTCCTAGGCTCATAACTTATATCATAAGCACTAAGCTTCAGTGCCCACTTAGCCATCCTTCCTTCGTGATCCTTAACAAGGACCGCACTTACTGCTGAATGCTTCCTCCAAGTCTCTTAGGTGATCCTCAGCCTTTTTGGATTTTACCACCATATCGTCTATATAAACCTCCATAGTGTGTCCAGTCTGATCCTTGAACATCGTTTTCACTAGCCTTTGATAAGTTGCACCTGCATTCCTTAGTCCAAATGGCATAGCAATATAACATTTGTTTTGGTCAAAAATCACACTAGGATAATGCAACCAAACTCCAAGTTACGGGGAATGATGCTTGAAAAATGTAGAACTGTTAGGGCAGGATTTTAATGACCTGTGATCCTTACATGATATCCTAACAAGTGATCCTTGTTTCTTTGGTAGATAGTGATCCTCAGAAGAGCTTCAGGATCAGGATCATGGATCATTCTAAGGATCCTCATACTAACGATTACTCTCTTTGAATTTAATGTTGTTTTGCAGGAATTACGAGTTGGATCTGGTCTTAGCAACGTTATCAAGGAATCTGTCACGCTGATTTCGCACATACATAACCAAAAATGGACGTTATGGAGAATAAGGAAACTTAGCACAAATTACGGGCATTTAGTTAGGCTAAATTTACTTCTATTACAAAAGGGGTAACGAGCTAGTAGTTAGGTGACTTGCCTAAAATTCAACCACACACGCTTATATAAATGGCACTCTACAGCATTCAGAACACACAACACATTTTCTCACACGCTTTAGCATACGATACTATAGTGATCCTTGTACCTAGCTCGTTACCATCCGAAGTTGTAAACATTGTTTGTTATATTGAAGTTTGGTGATCGGTAGTTTCCATCACCCGAGGTTTTTTATGCCGGAGATCATTCATTGATCAAGGGCTTTTTCCTCGTATAAATCCTTGTGTCACTTGTGCAATTTTCATTTAAGTGATCCTTATCTTTGTTCATCAAACCAAGCATCATTCCCCGTTTACAAAGAGTTTGGTTGCATTATCCTTGTGTGATTTTTGACCAAAACAGTTTGGCGCCCACCGTGGGGCAATTGGTGCTTCGTTCATAAGAAAGTTTTTCTGTTGGTGATCATTCCGGAGTGTTGCATGGCTTCATCATTGAAGAATACCTCCACAGCGATGTCTGTAGTCAATTCATCTAATGGCATTCCACCTTTGCCTCCACCACCAGCTGGATCTCAGAAAAATGCTGAGAAGAGACCAACTCCTATCTTCTCTAAACCTTCATCTTCTTCTGCTCTAACTTCTTCTGCTCCCAGTACTAGTGATATAATTACTTTGATTTTGCAGATGAGGGATCGTATGTAGCAGCAGGATGAAACTAATGACAGGATCCTCAAAGAAATCGGAGATCTCAAAAGGCAAAAGAAAACGGCAGAGGATCATTCCCCACTGATGCCCAAATCTTTGAATTTTGATACTCCGATGATTACTTCTCAGCCATCAGAGGTCCCAGACATTCAACATATGGGTGGATCAAGAGGAGTGCATTTCGGCCCAGCAGCAGTGACTCAGGCATCAGGATCATATTTCCAACCGGTAGGATCCTATACTCAGCATATGGGATCCTTCATGAACTCAGGATCCTCCTTCGTTCCAGGATCATCCAGGTTCAAGGATCCTCCTTCGTTCCAGGATCATCCCAGGTTCAAGAATCCTCCTTTGTTCCAGGATCATCCCATGTTCAGGGATCCCTTCAGATACCAGGATCCTTGAAGAATTTGCAAACAGGAAGTCCAGATGTCCATCAAGGAGATTTTATTCCAATGCAGACCATTGCTTCCACTGGTCCCTCCATCATCCCAGAATCCCAGCAATATGGATTCACATCCAATGTTCCTAACTTGAACCCGATGGGAGGTAACACTTTTAATAATTCTCTTACCACTAACCATGGATTCATGCAGGATACAGGTATCAACCATGCTATGGCCAGAGAACTGCAGAAACTGAAGGATATGATATCAAGTGTTCCAGGGGTAGTCAAACCTATCCCGGAGATTGCAGATGGAAGCCATAAGGTATCTCGTTTTGCACCACCAATTTGTGATGCTGAGATACCCAAAAGATTCCATATCCCTACTATGAAGCTGTATGATGGTACAACGGATCCTGAGGAACACATAGCACAATACAGGGAGAGGATGGAGATCAATCCAATTCCAGAAAGGTTAAAGGAAGCATGCATGTGTAAGGGATTTGGATCCACTCTTACTGGATCAGCTCTTAAATGGCTGCTAAGTCTTCCCCCTTACTCTATTACTTCGTTTGCTAATTTAGTTAACTTATTCAATAATCAATTTTCTTGTAGTAGAAAATTTGAACGATTGACTAGTGATTTATATAGGATAACTCAGGGTCATAATGAATCATTAAGGGATTATATAACCAAATTTAGTAAAGAATCCTTGGACATTCCCAACTTGGATGTGGCCACAGCTATTGAGGCCTTTAAAATGGGTTTGCTTAGGGATTCATTGTTCTATGATGATCTTGTTATGACACCATGCAGGAACCTAGACGAAGTAAGGACTCGGGCACTCAGGTTCATCCGGCTAGAGGATGACAAGAGGATCCAGGAGAGACAAGTAGGATCCTCAAAACAAGAAAAGCAAGGATCCTCTTTCAAAAGCAACAAATTCAAATCCTATAACAGAACTGACAACCAGAATGTGCATGCTGTTGACCAAGAAGAGGATGATGAAGATTATCCTCCGATTTCGGAATACTGTTTTTTCCGTTGATAACCATGAACTAATCCTTGCAATGCAGAATCTAGGAGAAAAAGCCAGATGGCCCAGAAAGAATGACAAACCAGCCGCAGCTAAAGATAAATCAAAGTGGTGTGCATACCATGAGGATTTTGGGCATTTGACAGAGGAATGCATCGCATTAAGAAAGGAAATTGGATATCTGCTGAGCAAGGGGCATTTGAAAGAATTGTTGGGAAGAAAAAAGCAAAGGACTCAGGATCCTGAAAGGATCCCTGAAAAAGCTCCAGCCCCTCCAGCAGATGCACATGTGATCAACTTTATTTCTGGAGGATCAGACATCTGTGGTACATCCTTCTCAGCAGCTAAAAGGCATGCAAAGGAAGCTAAAATGGATAACGGAGAAAGACCTATACGAACATCAAGTGTCTCGGAAGGAAAAGTTATAACCTTTGATGAGGATGATCGAGTTGACATCCAGGATCCTCATCATGATAGTTTAGTTATTACTCTTTTTATTTCTAACCATTTTGTCCGCAGGATCCTTATTGACGGAGGAAGCTCAGTAAACATTATCCAGCTTGATGTTCTGAAGAAAATGGGTATCCCTGAATCAGATATCACACCAAGATCCTCCGTGCTTGTAGGATTTAGTGGCGAAACTAAGAGAACCCTGGGGGACATCAAACTCCCAATTTATGTGGAAGGATTACATAATTATCAAAAATTTTGTGTTATTAACTGTTTGTCTTGTTGTAATGTTATCCTTGGCAGGCCCTGGATACACGATATGAAGGCAGTCCCATCCACCTACCATCAGTGTGTGAAGCTCCCTAGCCCATGGGGAATAATCAAGATCGACAGTGATCAGCAGGAGGCTAAGGATTGTTACACCTCATCAATGAAACCAGCCTCGAAATCGAGGGAGCAATAGCAATTAAAGTATCCTCCAAGGGATGTCTTGGAGGCAAGAGAGCAGGATGTGGACGAAATCCTCTTGGATCCTGATGATCCTGAATCCAAAATCTACATCGGATCAGGGGTCCTTGATAAAATGAAAGAAGACATAGTATCCTTCCTCAGAAGAAGAAAATCTACCTTTGCATGGAAACATGAGGATATGACAGGTATATCTAAGGATATTATCACTCATAAACTTGGCATTGACAGGTCAATTAAACCAATCCATCAAAAAAGGAGGAAGTTTGCACCAGAAAGAAATGCCATTATCCAGGAAGAGGTAGAAAGATTACTACGAGCAGGTATGATTAGAGAAGTGAAGTATCCAAAATGGCTGGCTAATGTGGTTGTCGTTCAAAAGAAAAATGGAAAGTGGAGGGTATGTGTCGATTTTACTGATTTGAATAAGGCATGTCCCAAGGATCCTTTCCCATTACCCCACATTGACTCCATGGTGGATGCAACGACGGGTCATGAACTGTTAACCTTTATGGATGCATCATCTGGATTCCAACAAATTCAGATGGAACCATCTGACCAAGAGGATACGGCTTTTATGACCCCAACCGGTTTATATTGTTATATTGCTATGCCATTTGGACTTAGAAATGCAGGTGCAACATATCAAAGGCTGGTGAATATGATGTTCAAGGATCAAATTGGACAAACTATGGAAGTGTACATAGACGATATGGTGGTGAAATCCAAAAAAGCTGAGGATCACCTAAGGGACTTGGAGGAAGCATTTGATATCCTTGATAATTATAACATGAAGCTTAATCCTTCAGAATGTCACTTTGGTGTTAAAGCAGGTAAATTCTTAGGATATATGGTAACCCAGAGGGGCATTGAAGCAAGCCCGGAACAAATCAAAACATTGGTGAATATCAAATCCCCTGCCAACGCTAAGGATGTGCAAAGGCTAACAGGCAGGATAGCAGCTCTAAACAGATTTATATCCAAATCCTCAGAAAAGTGTAAAGAATTCTATGATATCCTAAGAAAGAACAAGAAATTCGAATGGACTGAAAAGCATAAGAATGCTTTACAAGCCCTAAAAGAATACATGTCCTCAGCTCCAGCATTGATGAAACCAGAAAAAGGAGATGTGTAATCCTTATACCTTGCGGTATCCTCAAAAGCAGTAAGTGCAGTCCTTGTTAAGGATCATGAAGGTACACAATATCCTGTCTATTATGTAAGTAAAAGCTTACTTGATGCTGAATCCAGGTATTCACACCTTGAAAAACTTATCCTTGCACTAATTATGGCATCTACTAAACTAAGACATTATTTTGAAACCCATGTTATTGTTGTTGGAACTAATTTTCCAATTAAGAATGTCCTCAGGAAATCAGAGATGTCCGGAAGGATGGCTAAGTGGGCAGTAAAACTTAGTGCCCATGATATAAGATATGAGCCTAGAACAGCCATCAAATCCCAAGCATTAGCAGACTTTGTGGCTGATTTCAGTAGTGATTTACAAAAGGAAGCCGAATTGGAAGTCCAGCAGCTGGATGAAACCAAGGATCCTTGGATACTACATACTGACGGATCCTCAAATGTTAAAGGCACGGGGCTTGGTATACTACTAAAATCGCCACAGGGGGACATAATACCCCACTCCATAGCTTGTGAGTTCCAAGCCACTAATAATGAGGCTGAGTATGAAGCCTTAATCGCTGGTTTGCAAATTGCTAAGCATATGGGGATCAGGTATCTTGAGGTATACGTGGATTCATTGTTAATCACTAATCACTTTAATGGATCCTATGCTGTTAAAGGTGAAAAACTAACCAAATATTTAGAGATAGTCAAAGAATTGGCACTCTCCTTTGTTTCCTTCAGTTTGACACAGGTACCAAGGGAAGAAAATACAGAAGCTGATGCAGTGGCCAATCTAGGATCATCTTTGAAGATCCCAGAGGATATAAGTATCCCCATCATCCATATCCTGGCTCCTGCTATTGAAAATCAGGTGGCCATGGAAATAGAAGAGGATTCTGCAATGATCCCTAGTGAGGTTACTCAATCTTGTTCAGGATCATGGATCTCACCAATCATGAGATACTTACAACACGGAGAGATTCCTATGGGAGAAAATCCTAGGGCTTTCAGGATTAAGGTATCTCAATTCACAATCTTAAATAACATGCTGTATAAGCGATCTCTTGCAGGACCATATTTAAGATGTATCAAGGATCCTGAAGTTCAAGAAGTGTTAAAAGATTTCCATGAAGGAGATTGTGGAAACCACACTGGGGGCAGGGCACTGTTCTCAAGGATCTTAAGGACAGGATACTACTGGCCAACTATGAAAATGGATGCTGTGGAATATGCTAAGAAGTGTGATCCTTGTCAAAGACACAGCAATATCCTTCATCAGCCGGCTGAATTTCTACATCCTATACCATCCTCTTGGCCATTTATGAGATGGGGGATGGATATAGTTGGCAAACTCCCTAAGGCACCTGGTGGAAAAGTGTTCATGCTTGCTATGACTGACTACTTCTCCAAGTGGATAGAGGCTGAAGCTTTTGCCCAAGTCAGAGAGAAGGAAGTTATATCCTTTATTAAGAGAAACATTATAACTAGATTTGGCATCCCTTCCGAAATTGTATGTGATAATGGTTCCCAATTTATTGGGAGCAGGACTACTAACTTTTGTGACAGTTGGGGGATTAAGATGATAACATCAACACCAGTCCACCCACAGGCCAATGGTCAAGCAGAATCATCCAACAAGATCATCATCAACAATCTGAAAAAGAAACTTGGATCCAAGAAGGGGAAATAGGCAGAGGAATTGCCTTATGTGCTTTGGGCTGATAGGACAACTCCCAAGAATGCTACTGGTCAAACACCCTTCTCTTTGGTATTTGGGGCAGAATCAGTGATCCCAACAGAAATGGTGGTTCCAACTGCTAGAACAAGTACCCGTGATCCTGAGGAGAATGATGCAAACCTGGCTCAAGACTTGGATACTATTGAGGAAATCAGGGATCTGGCTAGGATAAGGATGGCTAGCTACCAACAAAGAATGGCTGGTGCTTACAACAAAAATGTCAGGATAAGAAAATTCCAAGTGGGGGATATGGTATTGAGAAAAGCATTCCAAAATACCACCAATCCTGCTGATGGGAAATTGGCACCAAAATGGGAAGGCCCTTATTTGATTGAAGCTGAAGCAGGGAAGGGGGCATATAGATTGCTAACCATGGAAGGTAATTTGTTACCAAGAGCCTGGAATGTTGTCCACTTGAAGAAATATTTCATGTGAGCAGGATCCTTCTGGCATATATGATCCTTACATTGGGAGTATCCTTCAAGGATCCCTGAAGCATCAATGATCCTTACTCTGGTAATGTCCTAAGCTCGAACTCTTATTTACATATTTTCTTATTTAAGGATAAGGATCATGTATCCTTCATCCTTCTCTCACGAGATTTTGAGTTTTGATAGTCCAGGTATCCTTAGCATATTGTCGACAATCTTCAGAAGCAACTCAGATCCTTGGGTTCAACCCCAGTTATTTGGGCTTGTCCCCAGTTATCCTTGGGCTTGTCCCCAGTTTCGCCTGTAGCGCACGATGATCCTGGTATAGTTCACGTCTTTGGGACCAGTACTCGCTTTAGGGGCTGATAATTCCATCGTACTGGCTATACCTAGGATCCTACATATAATGGTAGACGTACCATACATCCGTTCCTAAGGTTTCTAACGTTTTCACGTTAGCTAAGGTTTTGGCATTTTCATGTCACTAAGTTTGGATAGTCGCCAGTGAGGGCCATACTCCAGTTTACACACGATCCTTGGGCTTGTCCCCAGTTATCCTTGGGCTTGTCCCCAGTTATCCTTTGGGCTTGTCCCCAGTTACTAACTTATCTTTTATATTGGCTTAGTCCCAAGTTATATTCTATTTTTCAGGTTTTCGAAGTTAAACAATTAAGGATCCCCAATCCTTATTATCCATTAAAGTTTTCCTTTTGGTTATCCTGATCAAAGATTAGGATCCTAACTCGGATCCTCAGGTATGATCCTTAACTGTTTTTAATTTCATTCATTACTCATTTGAATAACCCTTAGACCTTGACAACTGAACCTATGATCCTAAAAATGAACTACTTTTTGGAAGTTTTCAACTATAGGATACTTGATCCTGGATTGTATCCTAAATTTCTTAAACATAATTTGCTTAACTTTTCTTACTCAGACAAATATATATCAAAACAATTGGAAATTAAAGGATAAACAAGGATAACAACACAAGATAAGCCAAAAAGATTAGAGTTATTTTATTAACAAAAGTTTAAACCCTTCAAAGTTGTCAAAATTGCCAACCCACGTTTCTACCAGCAAAACGTGGCCCGTCCACATGGGTTGGCAAAGGGTGTCCATTGTTCATGCGGTCATAGCAAATGCAGGAAATTCAAGGCAGCAGGATCACAATGGTTTCATCCCCCAAACAGAGGATCCCTCCACCATATGTAATCCTACCTATTGTTCACAGGATCCTAGATCCTCAACCCTAAACCTATTGTTCAAAAACAGACCATAATTGTTTTAAAACATCACAACCATCAAACAAAAAAAAAATTGGGCTCCGGCTAAGTCTCGAAATTTCCATCATTGCCCAATCCCGCAGCTTAATCCTTCGCTACACCATCACCACCGGCTCCGCTTGCCTCACCACCATGATCCTTGCCAGCACCTCCACCCTCAAGCATCGGGATCTCCTCAGCCTCTTCATCATCATCCAGCTCTGCCAGCCTCGCCTTCCAGCCCTCTACGTCCCATGTGCTCCTGTCGAAGGTAGGATCCTGAGCCTCCATAGCCAGTTGCAGCTGGATCTTGTACATTGCTATAGCAGTAGAGACCTTGGCATCTTGGGTGATCTCATGCTTCTCATAGTCAAAGTTGATCAGCATTTTTGCAGCATCATCCTTGGTGGCTCGGAGCTCCTTCTCAAAATCAGCTATCTTAAGATCCTTCAACACAGCGACTTGTTGGAGGTCAGCAATCTGGCGGTCCTGATCCTCGATGTGGCCAACATACGTCTCTATCTCAGCAAATTTCTGCAAGGAAGACAAGGCATAACATCAGAAACAAGTGATCCTCAAAACTGTCAGGATACACAAACAGGGGCAGTGATCCTTACCTCGTTGAAGTAATCCAGAAACTGTTGGCGGAGCAGGGGCAGACCTTGAAGATCCTCGGCTTCAGAGGCCTTTCTCTTCTTGCTTCCTTTTCCCCTAATAGGTGCTTTAGGGGCCGAAGCACTTGGGCTAGCAGGAGTCTTCTTCCTTGAGGATTTGACATTAGTAAGATCAGCAATACCGAACTTCGAAGCAGACTTAGAGGATTTTCCAGCACCTACACAACCAAAATAAGATAAGTATTTTAACTTAATTCGAATTCCCACATAGAATTACTTCTTAATAAGGATACTTACTTGACATTGTGGCAGAGGCAGAGGATACTTCCTGAGAATCCTGGGTGGTAACCTGGAAAGTTCTTATTTCAGGATCAAGCTTCTTAAAGGCCAGGAGTCTCTCTTTTGCAGCAGGAGTTAACCAAAGATGAGAAACGGATATAGCTGCACAATAAGGAAACAGAAAAAAGTCAGTGATCCTTATGTTAAGGAATAAGTTCTATGGTGATCCTTCCAGGATCCTCTATCCTACCATGAGTAGCCCACTTCTTGGGCAAATCCTTCCCATCAGGGATGGTATCTCTCCTCACAAAAAAGAACCGCCGCTTCCAGTTCATATCATTTTTGGTAACTTTGAGAACAGGGTGCTCTTCTCCAGCCTTTCGTTTGAACAAGTATCGGTGGGATCCAAAAGTTGTGAGATCATACATCTCAGCCAGCTCCGCCATACCCAGATCAATTCCTTCTTGTTCGATGATCCTTTCAAGGGTGTATAAAACCCTCCAGATCATCGGCATAGCCTGGATATAGCAGATGCCGGTAAGAGAGAAAAAGGACTCGGTGAACTGAGGGAAAGGATACGAGTATCTTATCATGAAAGGAGTGACCGGGAAAGCTACCCAAGTCTCAGAGATGTAATCGCTCAAAGCGGTAGGGCTAAAAGATTTAAAGAAGGTGTCCGCCAGAAAACAATGACGGATTTTGTCAATCTGAGAATCAGTAAAACAACACCTCTCGGTGGGGGAATCCTTGATGATCCCTTGACCCTTCAAGGGGCTGTTATTCTTAGGATCCTTGCTGGGAGAATTCCGGAGCAACATTTTTTACAAGACGATGGAAAAATAAAGAAAAACAGAGTAAGCAAGAGAGAAGGAGAAGGGGAATACCTGTTCAATCCTCTGATCGCGGTTATAAAGGGAAGAGTTCTTGAATTTAAATGCAAACGATCCTATCCCTATTTCTATTTATAATGATGATTTGTGCAGGGTTGTCATCTCCATGACGTCAGATCGCAACGGATAGTTCATTCTTAACGGCTATATATCCGTTGAGTTAGCTATAGATAAGATTCAGCAAAATATAACTCGTTAATATTACATAATTACTCCTTATATTTTGGGGGCAATTGTTAGGGCAGGATTTTAATGACCTGTGATCCTTACATGATATCCTAACAAGTGATCCTTGTTTCTTTGGCAGATAGTGATCCTCACATTCTAAGGATCCTCATACTAACGATTACTCTCTTTGAATTTAATGTTGTTTTGCAGGAATTACGAGTTGGATCTGGTCTTAGCAACGTTATCAAGGAACCTGTCACGCTGATTTCGCACATACATAACCAAAAATGGACGTTATGGAGAATAAGGAAACTTAGCACAAATTACTAGCATTTAGTTAGGCTAAATTTACTTTTATTCCAAAAGGGGTAACGAGCTAGTAGTTAGGTGACTTGCCTAAAATTCAACCACACACGCTTATATAAATGGCACTCTACAGCATTCAGAACACACAACACATTTTCTCACACGCTTTAGCATACGATACTATAGTGATCCTTGTACCTAGCTCGTTACCATCCGAAGTTGTAAACATTGTTTATTATATTGAAGTTTGGTGATCGGTAGTTTCCATCACCCGAGGTTTTTTTATGCCGGAGATCATTCATTGATCAAGGGTTTTTTCCTCGTATAAATCCTTGTGTCACTTGTGCAATTTTCATTTAAGTGATCCTTATCTTTGTTCATCAAACCAAGCATCATTCCCCGTTTACAAAGAGTTTGGTTGCATTATCCTAGTGTGATTTTTGACCAAAACAAGAACTATGATAAGGATCACTATGAAATGAATTGTACGAACAACACAAGAATTTATACGAGGAAAAAGCCCTTGATCTTTAGAAGATCTCCGGCATAAAAAACCTCGGGTGATGGAAACTACCGATCACCAAGCTCAAATAAATCAAATAAAGTTTACAACTTCGGATAGTGACGAGCTAAGTACAAGGATCACTATATCTAAACGTGTAAAATTGTGAGAAATGTGAAGTGTTTGCCGAAAGCTTCTTGACTGCAAGTATACGAGAGTGTGTGTAAGCAAAAAATAGCTAAGTGTTCTAATTTTAGCTCGTCACCCCATTTAAATATGAAAGCTAGACTAAACTAACTAACTGCCCGACTTTCATGCCATTCTCCCACTTCTCCACAACGTCCATTTTCATTCAAATGACTGCGAAATGCCCGGGGAATATTCCGTTGCAACGTTGCCAAGACCAAGTCAAGCTCATCACTCCTGCAAAATAATACGAAATACAAATAGCCAATCGTTAGCATGAGGATCCTTAAGGTGATCCATGATCCTCAAGGTGATCCATGATCCTGATTCCTGAAGCTGCTCTGAGGATCACTATCTGTCACAAAAGTAAGGATCACTTGTCAGGATAATAAGTAAGGATCACTAATTGTTAGAAAATCCTCCCCTAACAATTGCCCCCAAAATATAAGGAGTGAAATGTAAAAGTAACAAATTATATTTTCTCGATCTTATCTGTAACAAACTCAACGGATTTATAGTCGTTAAATTATAATTAGCCGTTGCACTGTGACGTCACAGAAGTGACATACCTGCAAAAATCATGATTATAAATAGAGATAGGGATATGATCAAATGCATTTAAATTCAAAGCAACTCCCTTTATAACCGTATTCTGAAGATCAACCAGGTATTCTCCCTTTCATCTTCTCTCTTGCTTGCTCTGTTTTTCTTTCTCTCTACTATTCTGTTCAAAATGCTACTTCGGAACTCCCCTGCTAAGGATCACCAGAAGAATAGTCCACCAAAAAGCCAAGGAATCATCGAAGATTCCATAAAGGAATGATGCTGCTTCACCGATCCACAGATTGACAGGATCCGTTATTGCTTCCCGGCGACCGCTGTTTTCAAACCCTTTAACCCCAATGCTCTCAGCGATCACATCTCTGACAACTGGGTTACTTTCCCTGTCACCCCATTTACCATAGGTTACACATATCCTTTCCCAGCTTTCACCCAATCCTTCTTCTCCCTGACCGGCATATCCTACATCCAAGCTATGCCGATGATCTGGAGGGTTCTATACACCCTGGAGAGGATCATCGAGCAGGAGGGGATAGATTTAGGCATGGCTGAGTTAGGAGAGCTGTATGATCTGACCACCTTTGGTTCCCATCGCTATCTGTTCAAACGAAAGCCTGGGGAGGAGCATCCAATCTTTAAGGCCACCAAGAACGACACTAACTGGAAGCGACGCTTCTTTTTTGTGAGGAGAGATTCTATCCCTGATGGGAAGGATCTACCCAAGATGTGGGCTATTCATGGTAGGATGAAGGATCCTGGGGAGGATCACCAGAGAACCTTTCTTTCGATATAAGGATCACTGACTTTTTATTGTTCTTTTGTTGTACAGCTATCTCTGTTGCACATCTTAGAGTGACTCCTGCTGCAAAGGAAAGACTCTTAGCTTTCAAGAGACTGGACCCTGAAACAAGAACTTTCAAGACCACCACTCAAGACTCTCAAGAAGTATCCTCTGGTTCTGTCACAATGTCGAGTAAGTATCCTTGTTTTAAAGATTAAATAATGAAATTCAAATAAAATTTAGATACTTATCTTGTTTTGGTTGTGTAGGTGCCGGAAAGTCCACCAAGTCAGCTTCGAAGTTCAGCATCACTGATCTCACCAACGTTAAATCCTCAAAGAAGAAGACCCCTGCTAGCCCATCTGCTTCTATCCCCAAGGCACCCATCAGAGGAAAGGGAGGCAAGAAGAGAAAGGCCTCCGAAGCCGAGGATTTGCAAGGTCTGCCCCTGATCCGCCAACAGTTCATGGACTACTTCAATGAGGTAAGGATCATTGTCCCTGCTTGTACATCCTGCTTGCATGAGGATCACTTGGTTCTGACAATATCCTTGTTTCTCTTGCGAAATTTGCTGAGATAGAGACTTATGTTGGCCACGTTGAGGATCAGGATAGCAAGATCGCTGATCTTCAACAAGTTGCTGTGCTGAAAGACCTCAAGATAGCCGATCTTCAGAAGGATCTCCAGGCCACCAAGAATGATGCTGCCAAGATGCTGATCAACTTTGATTATGAGAAGCACGAGATCACCCAGGATGCTAAGGTCTCCGCCGCCATAGCAATGTACAAGATCCAGCTGCAAATGGCCATGGAAGCTCAGGATCCTACTTTTGACAAGAGCACCTTGGACGTGGAGGGCTGGAAAGCAAGGTTGGCTGAACTGGAGGACGATGAAGAGGCTGAGGAGATCTTGACGCCTGAGGCTGGAGGCAGTGGCAAGGAACAGGGTGGTGAGGCAAGTGGAGCTGGTGGTGAGGATGCAGCGAAGGTCTAGGCTGCAGGATTGGGCAATGATGGAAATTTCGAGACTTAGCCGGAGCCCAATTTTTTTGTTTAGTGGTTGTTTGTTTGAACAGTTTCATGGTTTGTACTTAAACAATAGTTTCTTAGGATTAAGGATCTAGGATCCTTTAGACAATAGGTAGGATTGCATATGGTGGAGGGATCCTCTGTTTGGGGGATGAAACCATTGTGATCCTGCCATCTTTATTTTCCTGCACAACTTAAAACCTATTATCCTGGACACCCTTTACCTACCCCAGCGGACGGGCCACGTTTTGCTGGTAGATGCTTAGGGTAGGTAATTTTGACAACCTTTGATGGGTTAGTCTTTTTGTTAATAAATAAAACTTTAACTTTTTGTCGCTTATCCTGTGTTGTTGTTCTTTAAATTCCTTTACTTTTCAGTTGTCTTGGATTTCATTTGTTTGAATAAGAAAACTTTAACAGATTAAGTTTAAGAATTTTAGGATATGATCCAGGATCAAATATCCTACAGTCGAAAAGTTCCGAAAAGTAATATATTCTAAGGATTATGGGTTCAGTTGTCAAAGTATAAGGGTTATTCAAATAAACAATGAATAAGATAAAGATAATTAAGGATCATACCTGAGGATCCAAGTCAGGATCCTAACCACGATCAGGATAACCATAAGACAAACCTTAGAAAGAAACAAGGATCAAGGATCCTTAGTTGTTTAGCTTCAAGGACCTGAAATAGAACACAACTTGGGACTAATCCAATATAAGATAAGAGTTAGCAACTGGGGACAAGCCCAAGGATAACTGGGGACAAGCCCAAGGATAACTGGGGACAAGCCCAAGGATCGTGTGTAAACTGGAGTATGGCCCTAACTGGCGACTATCCAAACTTAGTGACATGATAATGCCAAAACCTTAGCTAACGTGTAAACGTTAGAAACCTTAGGAATGGATGTATGGTACGTCTACCATTATACGTAGGATCCTAGGTATAGCCAGTACAATGGAATTATCATCCCCTAAAGCGAGTACTGGTCCCAATGCCTTGAACTATACCAGGATCATCGTGCGCTACAGGCGAAACTAGGGTCAAGCCCAAATAACTGGGGTTAAACCCAAGGATCTGGATCACTTCTGTAGATAATCAACATCATGCTAAGAACACCTGAACTTTCAAAACTCAAAACCTTGTGAGAGAAGGATAAAGGATACATGATCCTTATCCTTGTATGAGAAAATAAGTAAATGAAATAGTTCAAGATTAGGACATTACCAGAGTAGGGATCATGGATGCTTTAAGGATCCTTCAAGGATACTTTTTAATGTAAGGGTCATCTGTGCCATGAGGATTCTGTTCACATGAAATATTTCTTCAAATGGACAGCATTCCAAGCCCTTGGTAGCAAATCACCTTCCATGGTCAGCAATCTATATGCCCCCTTTCCTGCTTCAGCTTCAATCAAATAAGGGCCCTCCCATTTTGGTGCCAACTTTCCATCAGCAGGATTGGTGGTGTTCTGAAATGCTTTCCTTAATACCATATCACCAATTTGAAACTTCCTGATCCTGACATTCTTGTTATAAGCACCGGCCATTCTTTGTTGATAACTAGCCATCCTTATCCTAGCTAAATCCCTGATTTCCTCAATAGTATCCAGGTCTTGAGCCAGGTTCTCATCATTTTCCTCAGGATCACGGGTACTTGTTCTAGCAGTTGGAACTACCATTTCTGTTGGGATTACTGATTCTGCCCCAAATACCAAAGAGAATGGTGTTTGACCAGTAGCATTCTTGGGGGTTGTCCTATCAGCCCAAAGCACATAAGGTAATTCTTCTGCCCATTTCCCTTTCTTGGATCCAAGTTTCTTCTTCAAATTGTTGATGATGATCTTGTTGGATGATTCTGCTTGACCATTAGCTTGTGGGTGGACTGGTGTTGATGTTATCATTTTAATCCCCCAGCTGTCACAAAAGTTAGTGGTTCTGCCCCCAATAAATTGGGAACCATTATCACATATAATTTCAGAAGGAATGCCAAATCTAGTTATAATATTTCTCTTAATAAAGGATATAACTTCCTTCTCTCTGACTTGGGCAAAAGCTTCAGCCTCTATCCACTTGGAGAAGTAATCAGTCATAGCAAGCATGAACACTTTTCCACCAGGTGCCTTAGGGAGCTTACCAACTATATCCATACCCCATCTCATAAATGGCCAAGAGGAGGATATAGGATGCAAAAATTCAGCTGGTTGGTGAAGGATATTGCTGTGTCTCTGACAAGGATCACACTTCTTAGCATACTCCACAGCATCTCTTTTCATAGTTGGCCAGTAGTATCCTGTCCTTAAGATCCTTGAGAACAATGCTCTGCCCCTAGTATGGTTTCCACAATCTCCTTCATGGAAGTCTTTTAAAACTTCTTGAACTTCAGGATCCTCGATGCATCTTAAATATGGTCCTGCAAGAGATCGCTTATACAACATATTCAAAATTGTGAATTGAGATACCTTGATTTTGAAAGCCCTAGGATTTTCTCCCATAGGAATCTCTCCGTGTTGTAAGTATCTCATGATTGGTGAAATCCATGATCCTGATCCTGAATGAGATTGAGTATCCTCACTAGGGACAATCGCAGAATCCTCTCCTATTTCCATTGCCACGTGATCCTCGATGGCAGGAGCCAGGATATGGATAATGGGAATGCTTATATCCTCCGGGATCTTCAAAGATGATCCTAAATTAGCCAGTGCGTCAGCTTCTGTATTTTCTTCCCTTGGTACCTGTGTCAAACTAAAGGAAACAAAAGAGAGTGCCAACTCTTTAACTATCTCTAAATACTTGGTTAGTTTTTCACCTTTAACAGTATAGGATCCATTAAAGTGATTTGTAATTAACAATGAATCTACATGTACCTCGAGATACCTGATCTCCATATGCTTAGCAATTTGCAAACCAGCAATCAAGGCTTCATACTCAGCCTCATTATTAGTGGTTTGGAACTCACAAGCTATAGAGTGGGGTATTATATCCCCCTGTGGCGATTTTAGTAGTATACCAAGCCCTGTGCCTTTGACATTTGAGGATCCATCAGTATAGAGTATCCAAGGATCCTTGGTCTCCTCTAGCTGCTGGACTTCTAACTCGGCTTCCTCTTGTAAATCACCACTGAAATCAGCCACAAAGTCGGCCAATGCTTGGGATTTAATGGCTGTCCTAGGATCATATCTTATATCATAGGCACTAAGCTTCACTGCCCACTTAGCCATCCTTCCTGACATTTCTGGTTTCCTTAGGTCATTCTTGATTGGAAAATTAGTTTTAACAACAATAACATAAGTTTCAAAATAATGTCTCAATTTAGTAGATGCCATGATCAATGCAAGAATAAGCTTTTCAAGGTGTGAATACCTGGATTTGGCATCAAGTAAACTCTTACTTACATAATAGACAGGATGTTGTGTACCTTCATGATCCTTAACAAGGACTGCACTTACTGCTTTTGAGGATACCGCAAGATATAAGGATAACACATCTCCTTTTTCTGGTTTCATCAAGGCTGGAACTGAGGATAGGTATTCTTTGAGAGCTCGTAAAGCACTCTCATGCTTCTCAGTCCACTCAAATTTCTTGTTCTTCCTTAGGATATCATAGAATTCTTTGCACTTCTCTGAGGATTTGGATATAAATCTGTTCAAAGCTACTATCCTGCCTGTTAGCCTTTGCACATCCTTAGCATTGGCAGGAGATTTGATGTTCACTAAGGCTTTGATTTGTTCCGGGCTAGCCTCAATGCCTCTCTTGGTCACCATATATCCTAAGAATTTACCTGCTTTAACACCAAAGTGACATTTTGAAGAATTAAGTTTCATATTATATCTATCAAGGATATCAAATGCTTCCTCCAAGTCCCTTAGGTGATCCTCAGCTTTTATGGATTTCACCACCATATCATCTATGTAAACCTCCATAGTTTGTCCAATCTGGTCCTTGAACATCATATTCACCAGCCTTTGATATGTGGCACCTGCATTCCTTAATCCAAACGGCATAGCAATATAACAATATATACCGGTTGGGGTCATAAAAGCCATATCCTCTTGGTCAGATGGTTCCATCTGAATTTGTTGGAACCCAGATGAAGCATCCATAAAAGTCAACAGTTCATGACCCGCCGTTGCATCCACCATGGAGTCAATGTGGGGTAGTGGGAAAGGATCCTTGGGACATGCCTTATTTAAATCTGTAAAATCGACACATACCCTCCACTTTCCATTTTTCTTTTGAACAACAACCACATTGGCCAACCATCTTGGATACTTGACCTCTCTAATCATACCTGCCCGGAGCAATTTTTCTACCTCTTCCTGGATAATGGCATTTCTTTCAGGTGCAAACTTCCTCCTTTTTTGATGGATTGGTTTGAATGACCTGTCAATGCCAAGTTTATGAGTAATAATATCCTTAGATATACCTGTCATATCCTCATGTTTCCATGCAAAGGTAGTCTTCCTTATTTTGAGGAAGGATACAAGGTCTTCTTTCATCTTGCCAAGGATCCCTGACC
This sequence comes from Helianthus annuus, assembly GCF_002127325.2. NCBI lineage: Eukaryota > Viridiplantae > Streptophyta > Magnoliopsida > Asterales > Asteraceae > Helianthus > Helianthus annuus. The sequence goes on from NC_035445.2 coordinate 74,748,290, forward strand.
CGATATAGATTTTGGATTCAGGATCATCAGGATCCATGAGGATTTCTACCACATCCTGCTCTCTTGCCTCCAAGACATCCCTTGGAGGATACTTTGATTGCTATTGATCCCTTGATTTTGAGGCTGGTTTCATTGATGAAGTATAACAATCCTTAGCCTCTTGCTGGTCACTATCGATCTTGACTATTCCCCAAGGGCTAGGGAGCTTCACACATTGATGGTATATAGATGGGACTGCCTTCATATCGTGTATCCAGGGCCTGCCAAGGATAACATTACAACAAGATAAACAGTCAATAACACAAAATTTTTGATAATTATGTAGTCCTTCAACATAAATTGGGAGTTTGATGTCCCCCAGGGTGTTCTTAGTTTCGCCACTAAATCCCACAAGCACGGAGGATCTTGGGATGATATCTGATTCAGGGATACCCATTTTCTTCAAAACATCTAGCTGGATAATGTTCACTGAGCTTCCTCCGTCAATAAGGATCCTGCGGACAAAATGGTTAGAAATAAAAAGAGTAATAACTAAACCGTCGTGATGAGGATCCTGGATGTCAACACGATCATCCTCATCAAAGGTTATGACTTTTCCTTCAGAGACACTTGATGTTCGAACAGGTCTTTCTCCATTATCCATTTTAGCTTCCTTTGCATGCCTTTTAGCTGCTGAGAAGGATGTACCACAGATGTCTGATCCTCCAAAAATAAAGTTTATCACTTGTGCATCTGCCAGAGGGGCTGGAGCTTTCTCAGGGATCCTTTCAGGATCCTGGGTCCTTGACTTTTTTCTACCCAGCAATTCTTTTAAATGCCCCTTGCTCAATAGATATCCAATTTCCTTTCTCAATGCGATGCATTCTTCTGGTAAATGCCCAAAATCCTCATGGTATGCACACCACTTTGATTTATCTTTGGTTGCAGCCAGTCTGTCATTTTTTCTAGGCCATCTGGCTTTTTCTCCTAAATTCTGCATCGCAAGGATTAGTTCATTGTTGTCAACGGAAAAACAATATTAAGAAATTGGGGGATAATCCTCATCATCATCTTCTTGATCAACAGCATGTACGTTCTGGTTATCAGATCGTTATAGGATTTGAATTTGTTATTCTTGTACGTGGATCCTTGCTTTTCTTGTTTTGAGGATCCTACTTGTCTCTCCTGGATCCTCTTGTCATCCTCTAGCCGGATGAATCTGAGTGCCCGAGTCCTTACTTCGTCTAGGTTCCTGCATGGTGTCATAACAAGATCATCATAGAACAATGAATCCCTAAGCAATCCCATTTTGAAAGCCTCAACAGCTGTGGCCACATCCAAGTTGGGAATGTCCAAGGATTCTTTACTAAATTTGGTTATATAATCCCTTAATCATTCATTATGACCCTGAGTTATCCTATATAAATCACTAGTCAATCGTTCAAATTTTCTGCTACAAGAAAATTGATTATTGAATAAGTTAACTAAATTAGCAAACGAAGTAATAGAGTAAGGGGAAGACTTAGCAGCCATTTAAGAGCTGATCCAGTAAGTGTGGATCCAAATCCCTTGCATAGGCATGCTTCCTTTAACCTTTCTGGAATTGGATTGATCTCCATCCTCTCCCTGTATTGTGCTATGTGTTCCTCAGGATCCGTCGAACCATCATACAACTTCATAGTTGGAACATGGAACCTTTTGGGTATCTCAGCATCACAAATTGGTAGTGCAAAACGAGATATCCTATGGCTTCCATCTGCAATCTCCGGGATAGGTTTGACCACTCCTGGAACACTTATATCATATCCTTCAGTTTTTGCAGCTCTCTGGCCATAGCATGGTTGATACCTGCATCCTGCATGAATCCATGGTTAGTGGTAAGAGAATTACTAAAAGTGTTACCTCCCGTTGGGTTCAAGTTAGGAACACTGGATGTGAATCCGTATTGCTGGGACTCTGGGATGATGGAGGAACCAGTGGAAGCAATGGTCTGCATTGGAATAAAATCTCCCTGATGGACATCTGAACTTCCTGTTTGCAAACTCCTCAAGGATCCTGGCATCTGGAAGGATCCCTGAAACTGGGATGATCCTGGAACAAAGGAGGATCCTTGAACCTGGGATGATCCTGGAACAAAGGAGGATCCTTGAACCTGGGATGATCCTGGAACAAAGGAGGATCCTTGAACCTGGGATGATCCTGGAACAAAGGAGGATCCTTGAACCTGGGATGATCCTGGAACAAAGGATGATCCTTGAACCTGGGATGATCCTGGAACAAGGGAGGATCCTTGAACCTGGGATGATCCTGGAACAAAGGAGGATCCTTGAACCTGCTGCGCTCCTGAGTAGGCTCCTGAACTCATGAAGGATCCCATATGCTGAGGATAGGATCCTGCTGGCTGGAAATATGAACCTGATGCCTGAGTCATTACTGTTGATCCGTAGTGCACTCCTTTTGGTCCACCCACATACTGAACGTCTGGAATCACCGAAGGCTGAGAGGTAAGCACCGGAGTATCAAAATTAAAAGATCTGGGCAGCAGTGGGGAATGATCCTCTGCCACTTTCTTTTGTTTCTTGAGATCTCCAATTTCTTTAAGGATCCTATCATTGGTCTTGTCCTGTTGCTGTATGTGATCTCTCATCTGCAAAATCAAGGTAAACATGTCACTAGTAGTGGGAGTAGAAGAAGCAGAAGAAGTTGGAGGTTTAGAGAAAATGGGAGTTGGTTTCTTCTCAGCATTTTTTTGAGATCCAGCAGGTGGTGGAGGCAAAGGTGGAATGCCCTGAGACGAATTGATCGCAGACATTGCCGTAGAGGTATTCTTCACTGATGAAGCCATGTATTCGTATGCAATGAACCAGAATGATCACCAACAGAAAACTTTCTTATGAATGAAGCACCAATTGCCCCACGGTGGGCGCCAAACTGTTTTGGTCAAAAATGACACTAGGATAATGCAACCAAACTCCAAGTTACGGGGAACGATGCTTGAAAAATGTAGAACTATGATAAGGATCACTATGAAATGAATTGTACGAACAACACAAGAATTTATACGAGGAAAAAGCCCTTGATCTTTAGAAGATCTCCGGCATAAAAAACCTCGGGTGATGGAAACTACCGATCACCAAGCTCAAATAAATCAAATAAAGTTTACAACTTCGGATAGTGACGAGCTAAGTACAAGGATCACTATATCTAAACGTGTAAAATTGTGAGAAATGTGAAGTGTTTGCCGAAAGCTTCTTGACTGCAAGTATACGAGAGTGTGTGTAAGCAAAAAATAGCTAAGTGTTCTAATTTTAGCTCGTCACCCCATTTAAATATGAAAGCTAGACTAAACTAACTAACTGCCCGACTTTCATGTCATTCTCCCACGTTCTCCACAACGTCCATTTTCGTTCAAATGACTGCGAAATGGCCGGGGAATATTCCGTTGCAATGTTGCCAAGACCAAGTCAAGCTCATCACTCCTGCAAAATAATACGAAATACAAATAGCCAATCGTTAGCATGAGGATCCTTAAGGTGATCCATGATCCTCAAGGTGATCCATGATCCTGATTCCTGAAGCTGCTCTGAGGATCACTATCTGTCACAGAAGTAAGGATCACTTGTCAGGATAATAAGTAAGGATCACTAATTGTTAGAAAATCCTCCCCTAACAACAGTATATACCAGTTGGAGTCGTAAAGGCTGTATCTTCTTGATCAGATGGTTCCATCTGAATTTGTTGAAATCCAGATGAAGCATCCATAAAAGTTAACAGTTCATGACCCGCGGTTGCATCCACCATGGAGTCAATGTGGGGTAATGGGAAAGGATCCTTGGGACATGCGTTATTTAAATCAGTGAAATCGACACATACCCTCCACTTTCCGTTTTTCTTTTGAACAACAACCACATTGGCCAACCATCTTGGATACTTGACATCTCTAATCATACCTGCTCGGAGTAATTTTTCTACCTCCTCCTGGATAATGGCATTTCTTTCTGGTGCAAACTTCCTCCTCTTTTGATGGATTGGTTTGAAGGACCTGTCAATGCCAAGTTTGTGAGTGATTATATCTTTAGATATACCTGTCATGTCTTCGTGTTTCCATGCAAAGGTAGTTTTCCTCCTTTTGAGGAAGGATATGAGTTCTTCTTTCATTCCGCCAAGGATCCCTGATCCTATGTAAACTTTAGATTCAAGATCATCAGGATCCATAAGGATTTCTACTACATCCTGCTCTCTTGCCTCCAAGACATCCCTTGGAGGATGCTTTAATTGCTATTGATCTCTTGACTTTGAGGCTGGTTTCATTGATGAGGTGTAGCAGTTCTTAGCTTCGTGCTGATCACTATCAATCTTCACTATCCTCCAAGGACTAGGGAGCTTCACACATTGATGATAGGTGGATGGGACTGCCTTCATATCATGTATCCAAGGCCTGCCAAGGATAACATTACAACAAGATAAACAGTCAATAACACAAAATTTTTGGTAAGAATGCAGCCCTTCAATATAAATTAGGAGTTTAATGTCCCCCAGAGTATTCTTAGTCTCGCCACTGAATCCCACGAGCACAGAGGATCTTGGTATGATATCAGATTCAGGGATATTCATCTTCTTAAGAACATCAAGTTGGATAATGTTCACAGAGCTTCCTCCGTCTATAAGGATCCTGCGAACAAAATGGTTAGAAATAAAAAGAGTGATAACCAAACCATCGTGATGAGGATCCTGAATGTCAACACGATCATCCTCATCAAAAGTTATGACTTTTCCTTCGGTGACACTGGATGTTCGAATGGGTCTATCTCCATTATCCATCTTGGTTTCCTTTGCATGTCTTTTAGCTGCAGAGAAGGATGTTCCACAAATATCTGATCCTCCAGAAAAAAAAAGTTTATAACTTGTGCATCTGCTGGAGGGGCTGGAGCTTTCTCTGGGATCCTTTCAGGATCCTGAGTTCTTGACTTCTTTCTCCCCAATAACTCTTTCAAGTGCCCCTTGCTCAACAAGTATCCAATTTCTTTTCTCAGTGCGATGCATTCTTCTGTGAGATGCCCAAAATCTTCGTGGTATGCACACCACTTTGACTTATCTTTAGTTGCAGCTGGTCTGTCATTTTTCCTGGGCCATCTAGCTTTATCACCTAAATTCTGCATCGCAAGGATTAGTTCATTGTTATCAACAGAAAAGCAATATTCAGAAATTGGAGGATAATCCTCATCATCCTCCTCCTGATCAACAGCATGCACATTCTGGTTATCAGATTTGTTGTAGGATCTGAACTTGTTGTTCTTGAATGAGGATCCTTGCTTCTCTTGCTTTGAGGATCCTGCTAACCTCTCCTGGATCCTTTTGTCATCCTCTAGCCGGATGAACCTAAGTGCCCGGGTTCTTACCTCATCTAGGTTCCTGCATGGTGTCATAACAAGATCATCATAGAATAATGAATCCCTAAGAAATCCCATTTTAAAGGCTTCAACAGCCGTAGCTATATCCAGGTTAGGAATATCCAAGGATTCTTTACTAAATTTAGTGATATAATCCCTTAATGATTCATTATGATCCTGGGTTATCCTATACAGATCACTAGTTAAACGCTCAAATTTTCTACTACAAGAAAACTGGTTATTAAATAGGTTAACTAGATTAGCAAAGGAGGTAATGGAATAAGGAGGAAGACTTAGCAGCCATTTAAGAGCCGATCCAGTAAGAGTGGATCCAAATCCCTTGCACAGACATGCTTCCTTTAACCTTTCTTGGATGGGATTGATCTCCATCCTTTCCCTGTATTATGCTATGTGTTCTTCAGGATCTGTTGAACCATCATACAACTTCATGGTTGGCATGTGGAACCTCTTGGGTATCTCAGCATCACAGATTGGTGGTGCAAAACAAGATATCTTATGGCTCCTGTTAGGGCTGGATTTTTACAATACGTGATCCTCACGAGTGATCCTAACCAGTGATCCTTGTTTCTTTGGCAGATAGTGATCCTCAGCAGAGTTCCAGGATCAGGATCACGGACCATCATAGGATCCTCATGCTAACGGTTGCTTTCGTTGAATTTAATGTTGTTTTGCAGGACATCTAGCAGGATCCGCTCTTAAGCATCACAATCACAGGACGCGTCTTTACAACTATGGCATGTGCTTAATCGGAGATGGACGTTGTGAAGGATATGGAAACATGGCATGATTTAAGGGCGATAATTTAGGCTAGATTTACTTTTATTTCTAAAGGGGTAATGAGCTGATTATTAGTCTTTTTACCTAAAATAGGTCACCTACACTTGTATATATAACTCTCTTCCTCATTTGGAAGAACACACAACACAACTCTCACACGCTTAGACACTCGAAACTATAGTGATCCTTGTACTCAGCTCATTATCATCCAAAGTTATAACTATTTTTCTTATATTGAAGTTTGGTGATCGGTAGTTGCCATCACCCGAGGTTTTTTATGCCGGAGATCATACATTGATCAAGGGCTTTTTCCTCGTATAAATCATTGTGTCTTTGCATATTTTATACTGAAGTGATCCTTTACTTTTTCTACAAACCAAGCATCATACCCCATTTACATAAAGTTTGGTTGCATTATCCTTGTGTGATTTTTGACCAAAACAGTTTGGCGCCCACCGTGGGGCAATTGGTGCTTCATTCATAAGAAAACCTGTTGTTCGAAATCATTTCAAAGAATTACATGGCTTCATCATTGAAAAACATGTCCACGGCGATGTCTGCAGTCACCTCATCTCAGAACACTCTGCCTCCTCCACCGGCAGGATCCCAGAAGAATGCTGAGAAGAGACCAACTCCTACTAACTCTAAACCTCCATCTTCCTCTGCTATGAATTCTTATACTCCCGGTACTAGTGACGTATTTACTTTGATTTTGCAGATGAAGGATCGCATGCAGCGGCAGGATGAAACTAATGATAGGATCCTCAGGGAAATTGGAGATCTCAAAAGACAATAAAGAACGGCAGAGGATCATTCCCCACTGATGCCCAAATCCTTGAACTTTGATACTCCAATGATCACTTCTCAGCCATCGGAAATTCCAGACGTGCAAATTATGGGAGAATCAAGAGGATTGCACCTCGGATCAACAGCAATGACTCAGGCACCAGGCTCACACTTTCAGCCGGCAGGATCCTATCCCCAGCATATGGGATCCTTCATGAATTCGGGAGCCTATCCGGGAACACAGTAGTTTCAAGGATCCTACTTTGTTCCAGGATCATCCCAGGGTCAAGGATCCTACTTTGTTCCAGGATCATCCCAGGGTCAAGGATCCTCCTTCGCTCCAGGATCCTTCCAGATACCAGGATCCTTCCAGATGCCAGGATCCCTAAAAAGTTTGCAAACAGGAAGTCTAGATGTCCATCAAGGGGACTTCATTCCAATGCAGACCATTGCTTCCACTGGTCCATCCGTTATTCCAGAATCCCAGCAATATGGATTCACTAACTTGAACCCAATGGGAGGTAACACTTTAAATAATTATCTTACCACTAACCATGGATTCATGCAGGATACAGGTATCAATCATGTTATGGCCAGGGAGTTGCAGAAGCTAAAAGATATGATCTCAAGTGTCCCAGGGGTAGTCAAGCCTATCCCAGAGATTGCAGATGGAAGCCATAAGGTATCTCGCTTTGCATCACCAATTTGTGATGCAGAGGTACCCAAAAGGTTCCATATCCCTACTATGAAGCTGTATGATGGTACAACGGATCCAGAGGAACACGTAGCACAATACAGGGAGAGGATGGAGATCAATCCTATCCCAGAAAAGTTGAAGGAAGCATGCCTATGTAAAGGATTTGGATCCACTCTTACTGGATCAGCTCTTAAATGGCTGCTAAGTCTTCCCCCTTACTCTATTACTTCATTTGCTAATTTAGTTAATTTATTCAATAACCAATTCTCTTGTAGTAGAAAATTTGAAAGATTAACCAGTGATTTATATAGGGTAACTCAAAGTCATAATGAATCATTAAGGGATTATATAACTAAATTTAGTAAAGAATCCTTGGACATTCCCAACTTGGATATGGCTACGGCTGTTGAAGCCTTCAAAATGGGACTGCTTAAGGATTCATTATTCTATGATGATCTTGTTATGACACCATGCAGGAACCTAGATGAAGTAAGAACTCGGGCACTCAGGTTCATCCGGCTAGAGGATGACAAGAGGATCCAGGAGAGACAAGTAGGATCCTCAAAACAGGAGAAGCAAGGATCCTCCTTCAAGAACAACAAATTCAAATCCTACCATAGAAATGAGAACCAGAATGTGCATGCTGTTGACCAAGAAGAGGATGATGAAGATTATCCTCCAATCTCAGAATATTGTTTTTCCGTTAATAATCATGAACTAATCCTTGCAATGCAGAATCTAGGTGAAAAAGCTAGGTGGCCCAGGAAGAATGATAAACCATCCGGGACTAAAGACAAGTCAAAATGGTGTGCATACCATGAGGATTTCGGGCATCTAACTGAAGAATGCATAGCTTTAAGAAAAGAGATTGGATATCTGTTAAGCAAGGGGCACCTAAAAGAACTGTTGGGAAGAAAAAAGCAAAGGACTCAGGATCCTGAAAGGATCCCTGAAAAGGCTCCAGCACCTCCGGCAAATGCACAAGTGATCAACTTTATTTCCGGAGGATCAGACATCTGTGGTACATCCTTCTCGGCGGCCAAAAGGCATGCAAAGGAGTCAAAAATGGATAATGGAGAAAGACCTATTAGAACATTAAGTGTCTCAGAGGGGAAGATGATAACGTTTGATGAGGATGATCGTATTAACATTCAGGATCCTCATCATGATAGTTTGGTTATTACTCTCTTTATCTCTAACCACTTTGTCCGCAGGATCCTTATCGATGGAGGAAGCTCAGTGAACATTATCCAGCTTGATGTTCTAAAGAAAATGGGTATTCCAGAGTCAGACAACACACCAAGATCCTCCGTGCTTGTAGGATTCAGTGGAGAAACGAAGAAAACTCTGGGGGACATCAAACTCCCAATCTACGTGGAAGGATTACATAATTATCAAAAATTTTGTGTTATTGACTGTTTATCTTGTTGCAATGTTATCCTTGGCAGGCCCTGGATACATGATATGAAAGCAGTCCCATCCACCTATCATCAATGTGTGAAACTCCCTAGCCCATGGGGGATAATCAAGATCGACAGTGATCAGCAGGAGGCTAAGGATTGTTATACCTCATCCATGAAGCCAACCTCGAAGCCAAGGGAGCAATAGCAATTACAGTATCCTCCGAGGAATGTCTTGGAGGCAAGGGAACAAGATGTGGACGAAATCCTCTTGGATCCTAGTGATCCTGAATCAAAAATCTATATCGGATCAGGGATCCTTGGCAAGATGAAAGAAGACTTAATATCCTTCCTCAAAAGAAGAAAATCTACCTTCGCTTGGAAACATGAAGATATGACAGGTATATCTAAGGATATTATTACTCACAAACTTGGCATTGACAGGTCTATCAAACCAATCCATCAAAAAAGGAGGAAGTTTGCACCAGAAAGGAATGCCATTATCCAAGAAGAAGTAGAGAGACTACTTCGAGCAGGTATGATCAGAGAGGTAAAGTATCCAAAATGGTTAGCCAATGTGGTTGTTGTCCAAAAGAAAAACGGAAAGTGGAGGGTATGTGTCGATTTCACCGATCTGAATAAGGCATGTCCCAAGGATCCTTTCCCATTACCCCACATTCACTCCATGGTGGATGCAACAGCGGGGCATGAACTGTTGACCTTTATGGATGCATCATCTGGATTCCAACAAATTCAGATGGAACCATCTGACCAAGAGGATACAGCCTTTATGACCCCAACAGGTTTGTATTGTTATATTGCCATGCCTTTTGGATTAAGAAATGCAGGTGCAACATATCAAAGGCTGGTGAATATAATGTTCAAAGATCAAATTGGACAAACTATGGAAGTATACATAGATGATATGGTAGTCAAATCAAAGAAAGCTGAGGATCACCTAAGGGATTTGGAAGAAGCATTTGATATCCTTGATAATTATAACATGAAGCTTAATCCTTCAAAATGCCACTTTGGTGTTAAGGCAGGTAAATTCCTAGGATATATGGTAACTCAGAGGGGCATTGAGGTGAGTCCGGAGCAAATTAAAGCACTAGTGAACATCAAGTCCCCTGCCAATGCTAGGGATGTGCAAAGGCTAACAGGCAGGATAGCAGCTCTGAACAGGTTCATATCAAAATCCTCAGAAAAATGTAAAGAATTTTACGATATCCTAAGGAAGAACAAGAAGTTTGAATGGACTGAGAAACATGAGAATGCTTTACAAGCCCTTAAAGAATATATGTCCTCAGCACCAGCATTATCAAAGCCCGAAAAAGGAGATGTGTTATCCTTATATTTGGCGGTATCCTCAACCGCTGTAAGTGTTGTCCTTGTTAAGGATCATGAAGGTACACAATATCCTATCTACTATGTAAGTAAGAGTTTACTTGATGCCGAATCCAGGTACTCACACCTCGAAAAACTTATTCTTGCATTAATCATGGCATCAACTAAGTTAAGGCATTATTTTGAAACCCATACTATTGTTGTTAGAACTAACTTTCCAATTAAGAATGTCCTCAGGAAACCAGAGATGTCAGGAAGAATGGCTAAGTGGGCAGTAAAGCTTAGTGCCCATGATATAAGATATGAGCCAAGAACAGCCATTAAATCCCAAGCATTAGCTGACTTTGTGGCTGATTTCAGTAGTGATCTACAAAAAGAAGCAGAATTGGAAGTCCAGCAGCTGGATGAGACCAAGGATCCTTGGATACTACACACTGATGGATCCTCAAATGTCAAGGGCACAGGGCTCGGGATACTACTAAAATCGCCACAGGGGGACATAATACCCCACTCCATAGCCTGTGAGTTCCAAGCAACTAACAATGAGGCTGAATATGAAGCCTTAATTGCTGGCTTGCAAATTGCTAAGGATATGGGGGTGAAATATCTTAAAGTATATGTAGACTCATTATTGATCACCAATCACTTTAATGGATCCTATGCTGTTAAAGGTGAAAAACTAACCAAATATTTAGAGGTAGTCAAAAAATTGGCACTTTCTTTTGTTTCTTTCAGCTTAACACAGGTACCAAGGGAGGATAACACGGAAGCTGATGCATTGGCCAACCTAGGATCATCCTTAAAGATTCCAGAAGATGTAAGTATCCCTATCATCCATATCCTGGCTCCTGCTATTGAAAATCAGGTGGCCATGGAAATAGAAGAAGATACTGCAGTAATCCCTAGTGAAGAAGATCAATCTTATGCAGGATCAGGGATCTCACCAATCATGAGATACTTGCAAAACGGGGAGATTCCGATGGGAGAAAATCATAGAGCCTTCAGGATTAAGGTATCTCAATACACAATCTTAAATAATGTGCTATATAAACGATCTCTTGCAGGACCATATTTAAGATGTATCGAGGATCCTGAAATTAAAGAAGTGTTGAGAGACTTCCATGAAGGAGATTGTGGAAACCACACTGGGGGCAGGGCATTGTTCTCAAGGATCCTTAGAACAGGATATTACTGGCCAACCATGAAAAGGGATGCTGTAGAATATGCTAGGAAATGTGATCCTTGTCAAAGACACAGCAATATCCTTCATCAACCAGCTGAATTGCTACACCCCATACCATCCTCTTGGCCATTCATGAGATGGGGGATGGATATAGTTGGCAAGCTCCCTAAAGCACCTGGTGGAAAAGTATTTATGCTTGCCATGACTGACTACTTCTCTAAGTGGATAGAAGCTGAAGCCTTTGCTCAAGTCAGAGAAAAAGAAGTTATATCCTTTATCAAAAGAAACATTATAACTAGATTTGGCATTCCCTCTGAAATTGTATGTGATAATGGTTCCCAATTCATTGGAAGCAGAACTACTAACTTTTGTGACAGTTGGGGAATCAAGATGATAACATCAACACCAGTTCATCCACAGGCCAATGGCCAAGCAGAATCATCCAACAAGATCATCATCAACAATCTGAAGAAGAAGCTAGGATCCAAGAAGGGAAAATGGGCAGAGGAGTTACCTTATGTGCTATGGGCTGACAGGACAACTCCCAAGAATGCCACTGGTCAAACACCTTTTTCTTTAGTATTTGGGGCAGAAGCAGTGATCCCAACAGAGATGGTGATCCCAACCGCTAGAACAAGTGCTCGTGATCCTGAAAAGAATGCTACAATCCTGGCTCAGGATTTGGATACTATTGAGGAAATCAGGGACCTGGCTAGGATAAGGATGGCAAGCTACCAACAAAGAATGGCTGGTGCTTACAACAAAAATGTTAGGATAAGGAAGTTCCAAGTCGGAGATATGGTGTTGAGAAAAACATTCCAAAACACTATTAATCCTGCTGACGGAAAGTTAGCACCAAAGAGGGAAGGCCCTTACTTGATTGAGGCTGAAGCAGGAAAGGGGGCATACAAATTGCTAACCATGGAAGGAAACTTATTACCAAGAGCCTGGAATGCTGTTCACTTAAAGAGATACTTTATGTGAACGTGATCCTTCAAGCATGTGGTCCTTACATTGAAGTATCCTCAAAGGATCCCGGTGATGTCAGTGATCCTTACTCTGGTAATGTCCTTATCTTAAAACTATTACATTTCCTTGCTTTTTACCAAAGGATAAGGATCCTGTATCCTTCATCCTCTTCTCACGAACCATTTGAGTTATGATAGTTCAGGTATCTACAGCATATCGTCAAAGATCTTCAAAAGCAACGCAGATCCTTGGGTCTAACCCCAGTTATCCTTGGGATTATCCCCAGTTTCCGCCAGCAGCGCACGATGATCCTGATATTGTTCACGTCTTTGGGACCAGTACCCACTTCCGGGGCTGACAACCTCATCGTACTGGCTATACCCAGGATCCTACGTATAATGGTAGACGTACCATACATCCGTTCATAAGGTTTCTAACGTTTTCACGTTAGCTAAGGTTTTGACATTTTCATGTCACTAAGTTTGGATAGTCGCCAGTAAGGGCCATACTCCAGTTTACATACGATCCTTTGGGCTTGTCCCCAGTTATCCTTCGGGCTTGTCCCCAGTTATCCTTTGGGCTTGTCCCCAGTGATCCTTTGGGATCATCCCCAGTTATCCTTTGGGCATGTCCCCAGCTACTAATTTATCTTTTACATTGGCTTAGTCCCAAGATATGTTCCATTTTTCAGGTTCTCGAAGATTAACAAATAAGGATCCTTGATCCTTATCATCCATTAAAATTTCACTTATGGTTATCTTGATTAAAGGTTAGGATCCTAACTTGGATCCTCAGGTATGATCCTTGACTATTTTGATTATACTAACCAACCTCTACACTTTGACAACTAAAACTATGATCCTTGAAAATTTTCAATGATAGGATATTTGATCTAGGATCATATCCTAAATTTATTAAACATGGTTTGCTCAACTCTTGTTACTCTAACAAATATGTTTTTAAAAAACTGGGAAATAAGAAGATAGATAAAGGATAACAACACGAGATAAGCCAGAAAGATTAAAGTTATATTATTAACAAAAGGATCTTAAACCCTTTCAAAAAGTTGTCAACATTGCCAACCCACATTTCTACCAGCAAAACGTGGCCCGTCCACATGGGTTGGCAAAGGGTGTCCATTGTCTATGCGGTCTTAGCAGGTGCAGGAAATTAAAGGCGGCAGGATCACAAAGGCTTCATCCCCCAAACAGAGGATCCCTCCACCTTTTGTAATCCTACCTATTGTCCAAAGGATCCATGATCCTTAACCCTAAAAACTATTGTTCAAGTTACAAACCATAATTGTTTCAAACATCAACAACCACCAACAAACCACTACCCAAACTCAAAAAATTGGGCTTCAGCCTAGTCTCGAAATATCCATCATCGCCCAATCCAGCAGCTCACACCTTTGCTGCTCCATCACCACCAGCTTCTCCACCCTGATCCATGCCAGCATCACCACCTTCAAGCATAGGGATATTCTCAGCTTCATCATCGTCCTCCAATTCCGCCAGCCTTGCCTTCCAGCCTTCCACATCCCATGTGCCTTTGTCAAAGGAAGGATCCTGAGCCTCCACAGCCATCTGCAGCTGGATTTTGTACATGGTTATCGCAGCAGAGACCTTAGCATCCTGGGTGATGTCACGCTTCTCGTAGTCAAAACTGATCAGCGCTTTGACAGCTTTATCCTTGGTAGCCCGGAGCTCCTTCTCAAGATCAGCTATCTTGAGATCCTTCAGCACACCCATCTGTTGAAGGTCGGCAATCTGGCGGTCTTGATCTTCAACGTGATTAACATAAGTCTCTATTTCGGTAAATCTCTGCAAGAAAAACAGGATATGACGTCAGACACAGGTGATTCTCAAAACCATCAGGATAACCAACAGGGGCAATGATCCTTACCTCATTGACATAGTCGAGAAACTGTTGGCAGAGCAGAGGAAATCCTTGAAGATCCTCCGGAGCCTTCCTCTTCTTTCCCTTACCCCTAGTGGGTAATTTAGGGGCTGAAGCAGAGGGACTGGCAGCAGGAGTCTTCTTCCTCGAAGACTTGACGTTGGCAAGATCATCAATCCCAAACAAGGAGGCAGACTTGGCGGACTTAGCAGATTTCCCAGCATCTACACAATCAAAACAAGATAAGTCTCCTAACTAATTTAATATTTTTGCATAGAACTTACTTTTTGGTAAGGATACTTACTTGACATTGTGGCAGATGCGGAGGATACTTCTTGTGAATCTTGGATGGTGACTTGAAAACTTCTGGTCTCAGGATCAAGCTTCTTGAAAGCTAAAACTCTCTCTCTTGCAGCAGGAGTTAACTTGAGATGAGTAACGGATATAGCTGAAAAAACACAAAAGACAAAGAAAACATTAGTGATCCTCATCATGAGAGACAAGTCTGATAGTGATCCTTCCAGGATCCTCTATCCTACCATGAGTAGCCCACTCCTTGGGCAGATCCTCCCCGTTAGGGATGGTATCTCTCCTAACAAAGAAGAATCGTCGCTTCCAGTTGGTATCATTTTTTGTGACCTTAAAAACAGGATGATCCTCTCCAGCTTTCCGTTTCAACAAGTACCGACAAGAACCAAACGTGGTAAGATCATATAGCTTGGCCAGCTCTGACATCCCTAAGTCAATCCCCTCCTGCTCAATGATCCTCTCAAGGGTACACAGAACCCTCCAGATCATCGGCATGGCTTGGATATAGGACATGCCGGTCAGAGAAAAGAAGGATTGGGTGAAGGCTGGAAAAGGATATGAATGTCCTATGGTAAACGGAGTTGCAGGAAAGGCCACCCAGGCATCGGAAACGAAATCACTCAGAGCGGTGGAAGTAAAAGACTTGAAGACAGTATCCGCCGGAAAACAGTGACGGATCCTATCAACATGAGCATCAGTAAAGCAGCACCTCTCCGTAGGAGAGTCTTTGACGATCCCTTGGCTTTTCAGGGGACTGCTCTTCTTGTGATCCTTGTGAGGGGAATTTCGGAGCAACATACTCTTGGCAGGGTAAAAGCAGAAAAACAGAGCAAGAGAGGAAAAGAAAAGAAGAGAATACCTGATTGATCTTCGGTTGAGATTATAAAGGGAGTATATCTTGAATTTAAATGCAGATTGATCCTAACCCTATCTCCTATTTATAATCATGATTTGCAGGGATGTCACCTCAATGACGTAAAGGTTGCAACGGCTAGTTCGAGATTAACGGCTAGTTATCCGAGTTGTTTGTTGCAGATGAGATCAGAACAAAATATAACTCATTAATTTACAATAAACTCCTTATATTTTGGGGGCAATTGTTAGGGCTAGATTTTTACAATACGTGATCCTCACGAGTGATCCTAACCAGTGATCCTTGTTTCTTTGGCAGATAGTGATCCTCAGCAGAGTTCCAGGATCAGGATCACGGACCATCATAGGATCCTCATGCTAACGGTTGCTTTCGTTGAATTTAATGTTGTTTTGCAGGACATCTAGCAGGATCCGCTCTTAAGCATCACAATCACAGGACGCGTCTTTACAACTATGGCATGTGCTTAATCGGAGATGGACGTTGTGAAGGATATGGAAACATGGCATGATTTAAGGGCGATAATTTAGGCTAGATTTACTTTTATTTCTAAAGGGGTAATGAGCTGATTATTAGTCTTTTTACCTAAAATAGGTCACCTACACTTGTATATATAACTCTCTTCCTCATTTGGAAGAACACACAACACAACTCTCACACGCTTAGACACTCGAAACTATAGTGATCCTTGTACTCAGCTCATTATCATCCAAAGTTGTAACTATTTTTCTTATATTGAAGTTTGGTGATCGGTAGTTGCCATCACCCGAGGTTTTTTATGCCGGAGATCATACATTGATCAAGGGCTTTTTCCTCGTATAAATCATTGTGTCTTTGCATATTTTATACTGAAGTGATCCTTTACTTTTTCTACAAACCAAGCATCATACCCCATTTACATAAAGTTTGGTTGCATTATCCTTGTGTGATTTTTGACCAAAACAGCTCCCATCTGCAATTTCCGGGATAGGCTTGACCACTCCTGGGACACTTGATATCATATCCTTTAACTTTTGCAATTCTCTGGCCATGGCATGATTGATACCTGTATCCTGCATAAGGCCATGGTTAGTGGTATAAGAATTATTGAAAGTGTTACCTCCCATTGGGTTCAAATTAGGAAGAGTGGATGTGAATCCATATTGTTGAGACTCCGGAATGATCGAAGGACCAGTAGAAGCAATGGTCTGCATTGGAATAAAATCTCCCTGATGGATATCTGAACTCCCTGATTGCAAACTCCTTAAGGATCTCGGAATCTGGAAGGATCCATGGAACTGAGAGGATCCTTGAACCTGGGAGGATCCTTGAACCTGGGAGGATCCTGGAACATAGGAGGATCCTTGAACCTGCGTATCCTCCTGAGCTAGTGAAGGATCCTATATGCTGAGGATGGCCTGCTGGTTGGAAGTATGACCCTGAAGCCTGAGTCATTGTTGATGATCCGTAATGCACTCCTCTTGGTCCTCCCACATATTGAACGTCTGGAAGCACTGGAGGCTGAGAAGTTATAACCGGAGTATCGAAATTCAAAGATCTGGGCATCAATGGGGAATGATCCTCTGCCGATCTCTTCTGTTTCTTGATGTCTCCAATTTCTCTAAGAATCCTTTCATTGGTCTTATCCTACTGCTGTATATGCTCCTTCATCTGCAAAATCAGAGTAAACAAGTCACTAGTAGTAGGAGTATAAGAAGCAGAAGAAGTTGGAGGTTTTGAGAAAATGGGAATTGGTTTCTTCTCGGCATTTTTCTGAGATCCAGAAGGTGGTGGAGGCAAAGGTGCAATGCCCTGAGATGAATTGACCGCAGACATCGCAGTAGAAGTGTTCTTTGATGATGAAGCCATCTGCTTGAATGCAATGAATCGAAATGATCACGAGAATGAGAATCTTTAAGGAATGAAGCACCAATTGCCCCACGGTGGGCGACAAACTGTTTTGGTCAAAAATCAGACAAGGATAATGCAACCAAACTCTCTGTTACGGGGAATGATGCTTGAATTGGTAAGCAACAATGAGGATCACTCAGAAATGAATTGCGCAAGTGACACAAAGATTTATACGAGGAAAAAGCCCTTGATCAATGAATGATCTCCGGCATAAAAAACCTCGAGTGATGGAAACTACCGATCACCAACTCAAATTAAACAAATAATGTATTACAACTTCGGATGATAGCGAGCTAAGTACAAGGATCACTATAGTGTATCGTGTAAAAATGTATGAAAAATGCTAAGTGTTTTGCCGAGAGCTGTTGAGAGCAGTTGTACGAGTGTGTGTAGCCAAAAATAGCCAAGTGTTCTAAAAATAGCTCGCTATCCCCTTTAAAAATAGAAAATATCTAGCCTAACTAACTGTCCGCATTTCGTGCCTTCTCCCCACGTTCTCCATAACATTCACAATGGTCAAGCACGTGCAGAATTGAAGGGAATATGCTCCAGGAATATCGCCATGACCAAGTCCAAGCCGGTACTGTCACGACCCCAGACCCACCCTGGACGGAATCGGGAGTCGCGAGCAGCCAAGCGGTACCGGTGGTTATTTTTGAAAACATTGCAGCGGAAATTTCATCAGGACCGTGAGTTAGGAAAAATATCAGAGTTTTAAAACACTGGATTTTATTTATTAAATAGATGGGATAAACCCATGTTTTACAAAGGTAGCTTTAATAAAAATGATATTTCTTAATTTGATTTAATTAATAAAATAAGCCACTTCTTGATGCCTTCGGTGCCGGATCCAATTCTTACTCCAATATACTGTAATTACCTGAAATGCGTTTTAAAAAGGTTTTGTCAGCGGGAAATACTGAGTGAGTTCATTCAGGTTTTATATAAAACAGATTTGTTATAATTCACAGTATTAAGAGCGATTACAATGTTTCTAATATCAATCCAACTACCCACAGTATTTGTCACTCGACCATCCATTGGCTAGCCCATTTGTCCAATGGTGTCTATGACTGTGGTCAGATCACCCCTTGGCCACCCGTTTGTCCAAGTGTGACGGGAAACAAGTAATGTATACAAAACCCCACATACTGGCTGTAATTTGGTGATTACATAGACTTAATCCCTGTAATTATAACTTTGAAAATAGTTTTGGAGTTTTATAAAACAATTGATCAAAAGAGAATGACTCACAGTATAAGCATGCAGTATTGATTTAACAAGCTTCTGGATACTATTCCTTCTGATAATTAAGCGAATACACTACAAAAAAAATGCCATCTAGTGGCATGCAAAAAGTGCCACAGAAAAACAAGAAAGTTCCACTAAAGAACCTTGTAAGAATAGGCGGCACACAAAAAAAAGTGCCACAAGAAGCGCTGACGCTAAAGCCTTTTAATGGCACTTTTTCAATGTGTCGCACAAAGTTTTTAGGCTTTTAGTGGCGGTTTTTTATCTGCCAATACAAACTTTTGAGTTTTTAGTGATTTGGAGACTATTTTGGCTATAACTCGACGTATACAACGAGAATTTACGTCGTTCTAACTTCTGATTTCATGTCCCAAGGCCTGCTATTTATACACCAAAATTGACATGCTTACGGACCGTAAGCCTAATCCCTTACGGTCCGTAAGGGACACCTAAGGGTCATAGGGTTGCCACGCGTGGGACTAGGCTTGCTGAGTCGATGTCTCCTTAATTTTAAATTTTGACAACGAGTTATAAGGATAATCATCGAGTAGGGAATACCCCCCCCTAAGTTTTAGGGGCCCTGATCCTGATTCTGATTATTCTGAAAATTTTAGGGATTGTGCAGGATTACTTGGGTGTCTCAATTAGGGTTTCCTTTTTATACAATTAACATAATAAGTATTAATTTTAGTGAGAGTCGTTACATCCTCCCCACCTTAATAAAATCTCGTCCTCGAGATTTGGACTATGATATTTTCTTGGGGTTATGTTTCTTCTTTTAATTAAGAGAAATAATGTATCGTGGAATGGAATCAAAAGATATTTTGAGGGGTATGAATTTAAAAATAAAAATGGTTTATAGAAACAATTGGATTCAATATCCGAAATGAACTTACTTTGATTAATTGGGGGAGATTCTGAATTGATAAATATCTATTTGTGAATGGAAGTATGGAAAGTGATTTGTTAATGATTATCCGAAAATCAATATCGTTTACTTAAATGGTACTGGACAATAGAGTTTAGTGTATCGTAATTTGAGTACATAATTGTACCAAGAATATGAAAAATCAAACGAATGACGTATGAATAGGGTTTAGCACAGGCTACAAATCTATTTGGACGCTACAAAGTGTTTGTAACGATTGAAAGAATTCAATAATTATGATGACCGAATAAATTTACCGTTTTTGAAATTGAGAGTTTCAAGGAAGCGAATCTGGATATTTCAAAAGATGAGACATTCCTAATGCAATGATATAGTTTCTAAGGTGATTATGTTCAAGCCAAAAGATATATGATCAATAGATTTTTAAAATGAATGTGAAGAACTTTTTGGAATTAATAAAATTCTTGGTCAGAAGAAAACTTACCTTGATTGGTACCTAAGACTCAAGATTGACAGGTTCAAAATGAAATGAAAACATGAAAATGATTCGTCAAATATTGAATTATGATATGAGAAAATCAATGTGCTGAGATGGGTGATTTGTAAGAATACATGAAAAGACAATAAAGTTAGTGTATTTTTGTCTTAATACATAATTGTATTCAGATGATTTTAATCAAAATGTTTGATTAAAGATAGGTGATATTTTGATTTATTAAATTCCTTTTCCTTCTATGTTATCATAAAGTAGAATAATAAATAAATAAATATAGATAGGTTTAAAATATCAAAACCCGTGGTAATTTTGACAATATAATGATATATGTTTTATAAATAGGTTTACCCAATATTCTAGAACTTACGATTATCATTTTTAAAATCAAGTATGTTTAACTGTAAGATTTTATAATAGGGTATTTGAAATCATAAAAGTAAAATAATAAATGTTTATTTTAATATCAAGCATACTTAAATATTGACTTGCGTAAATAACATTTAATGTTTTAATATATATATATATAAAAGACTATTCTATAAGTATTAAATGGTTGTGAAATATTAATCAAGATGAACATTTATTTATAATATGTCTTGTTCATGAATGCTTAGACAATTATTTAGATAATTTTATTCGTCCCTTTAATTGTTTTATGAAAATATATCTTCTCTTTACAGTACAAAGTATATATATTTCTATATATATATATATATAATATAAAATATATTTATATATAATTGAAATTTACTAAATAAGTATGATGACTTTTATATACATTAAATAGTTATTATCATGGTTGGATATTGGTTAGTGCTGCCTTGTTTAAGCATAGGTGGCCAGTCCATGCCTAACTAAGGCTAGGCTACCCAATATGTGTTCCTGACAATAACCCTAATACCTAAAATAATATTAATACTACTATTATTAATATATTATTATCAAAAATAAATAACAATAACTAGTCATAAACATAAACGAGATTAGCGCAATCTTCAAATTTTGTGAAAATGTCACCACAAGGTGATCGTGATTTAAAGAAAACGATTCAATGAAGTTGAGGACCAACAAGCATGTTATAGTTCAAGAGAATGATGGCTTCAATTCATCATATGGGACCTTGAATGGAATCTGTATTGCGAGCAAGTTAACTGGTTTTGAATAAAACGAGTTTTGAATAAGAAAGTTCGAACATGATCACAACAAAAACCATGTATACCTTTCAAAAGAAAATCGAGTTTTTCAAGAAATTCATTGCTTCGATATTAAAGAGTCATTGCTTTGTAAAAACGCGGTTTACAATGCAAAGATCAAGTATAGTGAAATGATATTTGAACTTTTTGATAAAACAACAAATTGGAATGATGCCCTCCTATGGTTTTCATAACTCAAATGAACCACATGCGCAACAAACAGTGCATGTGTAACATATGGATTTACCAAGAAATGAAATGGATCAATATTTGTTACTATGAAAGAAATCCTCATGACATGATGATCATTAGGGGAAGTAGAAACACGAAGGTCAACTTATTATAGGCAGAAGTCAGAATTGCAATGAAAGGAATATAGGAACTTTATCTAGAATTTTTGTGTGATAACCTGTTATTAAGTGACATTACCAAGGAATGTCGAATGAAATGAAAATGAAATAAGGGATTCGCTAAGATATATGACTTCTTTTGTAGTGCTAATAATTATGACTCTAATTAGACTGTGCACCAATGTTTGTGAAATATTGCTCCAACGTACCTCAGCGAGATTTAGATCGTTTGTAGGATCGCGTGGCTAAGTGCCGTTTTTTTTAGGAGTTCTTTTACTGACAGAATTATTATCGTGCCCAAATTTATATTTTTCAAAGGTCTTGCTTTGGAAGTCGTGTGTGATAAACTTTGACATCTGTGTATAATTTAAGTTTCTTGTGTTTTCTTGTGCACTAGCACAACTTTATATGCTTTTTACTTGCATAAATCGTATATGGTAACTCTTTCAGAATTTCTTTTTACTTTTGATGATGTCCCAATTTAATGAGTTTCCATTGTTTATATTGTCACACGATTTACGAGGTAGATGATCAAACAGAATATTGTTTGATATCGGAAGAGAGATTCCTGATAAAGAAATTTAAAATTTATTATTGACACAGATGTTTGTGCGTTATTCTTAATTGACTTTTGTAATTTCTTATAGATATACATATCTATATTATATATTTCACATGCTGTAATGTACATACCTTTCATAAGGTTAAATGTATATAATAGATTCATATTTCCAAAGCAAGTCAGATATCAGCTCATGATATTATTTAGGGAAATTTTGTCACTTGTTTGACATACTATGTACCCCGTCTTATCCGGTTCGCGCCGGAGAGGTAATCTCAGCATATCCGGACAAGCTGGAGAGTCTGCTACTCTATACCCAGTTTTGCCGGAGAAGATTTTCTATTTCCCATAAATAGTATCTTTTCAAGATTTTGAAAGTACCTCTTTTATTAGGGCTTTTATCCAGAATCAAGGAAATTTGTATTTCCATACATATCTTTGTTCTAGACCAAGTAATATCAATAAACAAGAATAAATAGCAATTAAGTGATATTGTCTGCTAATCGTCATTCTTACGGAATACCAATATCCATTACATTATACTTAGATAAGCAATTTAGCTTAATGCTTATATTAGGGCAAAATTCTTAAGTTCAAGTCTAAATATCATTCGGAGTGCTATCAGATAATATTAAGTTTCTAACTTTCCGTTTAAACTTAGGTATTATTATAACACCTAATCGCTTTAAACAAGTGGCTTAGCTTATACTAAGGCATCTTTTCTTATGTTTAAGTCTAAATATTACTAAATGTGCTACCAGTTAATAGCAATTTCCTAACTCTTTTATTTAAGCTTAAGTATTATTATCACAACACTTATAGGCTTAAAGCAGTGGCTCTGATACCACCTTTACTGTCACGACCCCAGACCCACCCTGGACGGAATCGGGAGTCGCGAGCAGCCAAGCGGTACCGGTGGTTATTTTTGAAAACATTGCAGCGGAAATTTCATCAGGACCGTGAGTTAGGAAAAATATCAGAGTTTTAAAACACCGGATTTTATTTATTAAATAGATGGGATAAACCCATGTTTTACAAAGGTAGCTTTAATAAAAATGATATTTCTTAATTTGATTTAATTAATAAAATAAGCCACTTCTTGATGCCTTTGGTGCCGGATCCAATTCTTACTCCAATATACTGTAATTACCTGAAACGCGTTTTAAAAAGGTTTTGTCAGCGGGAAATACTGAGTGAGTTCATTCAGGTTTTATATAAAACAGATTTGTTATAATTCACAGTATTAAGAGCGATTACAATGTTTCTGATATCAATCCAAATACCCACAGTATTTGTCACTCGACCATCCATTGGCTAGCCCATTTGTCCAATGGTGTCTGTGACTGTGGTCAGATCACCCCTTGGCCACCCGTTTGTCCAAGTGTGATGGGAAACAAGTAATGTATACAAAACCCCGCATACCGGCTGTAATTTGGTGATTACATAGACTTAATCCCTGTAATTATAACTTTGAAAATAGTTTTGGAGTTTTGTAAAACAATTGATCAAAAGAGAATGACTCACAGTATAAGCATGTAGTATTGATTTAACAAGCTTCTGGATACTATTCCTTCTGATAATTAAGCGTATACTTTATTATTCTGAATCTTCTGATGAAGTAATAGTTTGTTTGATTGTAAGTGTGCAGTTGGGAGTATCCGGGTAGTTAAACATATAGTTTAACAGAATGGAATACGTATTTGTGTAAAACCCAAATCAAACCTTAACGGTAGTCACGAGATTCGAACCTTAATAGAATTCACAAAGTATAGTACTTTGGCATCCGTTTAACGAACTCATAAAGTATAGTACTTTGGTATCCATTTAACGAACTCACAAAGCATAACACTTTGGTATCCATTTAACGAACTCACAAAGTATAACACTTTGGATTCCGTTTACCGAAATTCACAAAGTGCAACACTTTGGCATTCGTTAGTTGGTTCCTGAATCAATCGGACAGAGCATCGCTTTGGTGATTATTGGTTAGAACACCAACGTATAGAGAGAAGAATAGAAGAAATGAGCAAAGGAAAATGAATTCCTAAGCTTCCTATTTATAGGTAAGAAGTATGAAAGTTCTAGGAAGTTTCCTATAGCTTTTCTAGGAAGTTAGCTATACATCTTCTAGGAAGCTTCCTATCCACAGATATCTATCCTCTTACACCTTCCTAGCACCTTCCTTTGATATTATCTACTTTATATTTATATATTTCTATTTAGGTGATTAGTAGATCTTACTTAGCTTAATTAATCTTGCTTAACTTAATTAATCGTTCTTAGCTTAATTAATCTAGTTTAGCTTAATTAATCCCACTTAATTAATTAATTAATCACACTTAACTTGATTAATAGATTAATTAATCTACTTAGTTAACTTAACTGCTAAGTTTATTTAAGTTTACTTAACTATTAAGTATTCTAGCAGTTTCCTGATTACGGGTTCTAATTTCTAGACACAATGGAACTCGTATTAGTGTATTAACTCAATTCATCTTTAACGATAATCACGAGATAGAAATTCTCACAACGAATGACAAGGTGTAATCACTTAAACATCCATCGGATTCACAACGAATGACAGAGTATTCCCCGAGTTCGGGTGATACTTAAACATCCTGTCGGAATCACGACTAATGACAAAGGATAGCACTTAAACATCCTGTCGGATAGTTTCAATCGATCGGATAGAGTATCGTACCAGTGATTAGAGTTATTACCCTAATAACGGGCAGAGTTTAGGGATTCAGAGGGTAAAATCCCGAGCTATTATTTACAAAAATAAAAGCTGACGGAAAGAAAAGAATTGAACAGCGATCGAGTTAATACCCGGCATCGTAGCAGCACCCCGCTATACTAATTAGTGATTTGGAGACTATTTCGGCTATAACTCGACGTATACAACGAGAATTTACGTCGTTCTAACTTCTGATTTCAAGTCCCAAGGCCTGCTATTTATACACCAAAATTGACATGCTTACGGACCGTAAGCCTAATCCCTTACGGTCCGTAAGGGACACCTAAGGGTCATAGGGTTGCCACGCGTGGGACTAGGCTTGCTGAGTCGACGTCTCCTTAATTTTAAATTTTGACAACGAGTTATAAGGATAATCATCGAGTAGGAAATACCCCCCCTAAGTTCTAGGGGCCCTGATCCTGATTCTGATTATTCTGAAAATTTTAGGGATTGTGCAGGATTACTTGGGTGTCTCAATTAGGGTTTACTTTTTATACAATTAACATAATCGAGTATAAAAACCTAATATATCAGAATACGAGACCTTTCAAACGAGATTTCAGGGGTTACCTATATATCCAAGTAGTGTTCCCCACGAAATAAGCAAGTGTTTGAATTTAGGTTTATATCCCGAAAAAGTTTACTAAGTGTATAAAAACCTATCGACATATCATCAGTGAAACTGTTTAACGCTATTTAATCATTACATTTCTTTAGCATACTGTAACTGTTTACTGATGTACTATCATTTCCTCTTTTTACACAAAAACTCAAATTTTTGAATTTTATCATGTTTTTGGCTTTTTCAAATTTTCTAATGTTTTTGTATTTTCTGACAATTTTTCTCCCCCTAAAATGCAAAACCATTACAAGAAATTTGATAACCGATGTAGATAGCTTTGTCTCGCCATCCATTTTCTGCTTCTCATGCTTTGATTGACAGTATCATGTTTGTCAAATTTTGTACCCCCATGATTTACAACACATTGATTTTTACAGTTTGAAAACCGTTTTTCAATCTGGTGAAAGTAATCATGTTTGTTCAGCCGTGAGGGTTTCGGCGTATTCAATCAACACATATTTTTGTAATTTTCTATTTTTGACAAAAATTGAAAACAAACATGTTTTTGGTTTTTCAAATTTTAACAAACTAAAAACATATTTTTGGTTTTTAATTTTTCAAATTTTTAGGGTTTTGAAATATTGTTTATTTATGTACAGAAAAACATATAAACTCCCTGTTTCAACCAACACAGGGTCCAGCAGCCTCTGCTTCCTCTTCATGTGCCAGGCTGCTCCAACTTTCAATTTCACAATCTTCAGTATTCTTGAGCACCTGCACATTCAATTAATTGAATTACTTGAACAATTTAGCCCAGGTCTGTTGAACCTTAGGCATTTCAACACAATAATTTTCATTAAATGCTGGAAATTCATTGTCATTTTTCACAAAAACTTTCTCAATTTTAACTTCAACTTTCTCATCTTTTACCGAATCAACATGCTTCTTAACACTCCATGTTTGACCTTTCGGTGTACCACGTTTGTAAAATTGTGAATCTTTTTGAACATTTGGATTTTGAGCAAGAACTTGTGGTTTCCAAAACTGTTGGGGTTTTGTCATATCAACTGAAGTTTTCCAACTTTGTGTTGTTCTGAATCTGGGTGTATGAGAATTCCAGGTCTGTCTTGAATCAAACCTGTTCGGGTTTGATTTCCAATTTTGATTCGAAGCAAACTTGTTTGTGTTGTACCTCCAAGTTTGTTTTGAATCAAATCTGGTTGACCTTTGTCTCACATTCTCAGATTTTTGTTTTTCAGCATCAATCTTCTTTTGATCAACATCCACAGGTTTTAGATTTGGACACTTGCGTGCAAGATGTCCTTTTTTATCACATTTGAAACATGTTCTCATGGACACATCTTTGACCTGTGGTTGTTGCTTTCTCTTTTGAGCCTCAAACTCAGCATTAGACTGTCTCATTTTGAGTTCTTTTTCTTCTGCTAAACTGTTTCCCTGAACAAAATTCATTTTTGCCTGATAATTTGTCATCTCATTTTTGTTCCAATGTTGTTTCTTCTTATAACCCAACCAAGCCTTCATGTTTTTCTTTTTGAAACCAGGTTTGTTATACGAACCTTTATGACTCTTACCAACAAACTTTGAAATCTCAGACTTCTCAATCTCAACCATTTTGAAAACTTTGTCAACTTTTTCTGAAATCACATTCTGAATCGGGAATACAACATCTAAGAAGAATTTATCTGATCCAATCATGGTATAAACCAATCCCTTTGAATCATCATTCAAATTTTTCTCGGATTTTATATTTTTCAGATATGCATCATGAAGATTTCCTTCATCTTCATCCTGTGATTCAGATTTACCTGTATCAATCGACTCTTCTTTCAACA
Organism: Helianthus annuus; assembly: GCF_002127325.2. Lineage (NCBI taxonomy): Eukaryota > Viridiplantae > Streptophyta > Magnoliopsida > Asterales > Asteraceae > Helianthus > Helianthus annuus. The sequence goes on from NC_035445.2 coordinate 74,775,701, forward strand.
CACCTTCAACGACTTTACCTACCACCTCTGAATCATGAGAATCATCAGATTTGGAATAGGTTATGTCAATGTTGTCTGGCAATTGGTCTACCATGTTGAAAGCTTTTTCGACCTTTTCCTCATCATAAAATGCAAACTTTTCCGGTGGTGGAACTTGATGATACTCTGAGCCAATGCCTTTCTTGTTTTGCTCAGACTCACCATCTCCTGGTTTTATATTGAAAATTCGTTCAAGCACATATGACGACACGTGGTAACTTTTTAACTTGTTGTTATCCTGTTCTAAATCAAGAATCTGTCGCTTTAGCTTAGCAACATCTTCTATATAGGAATTAACAACATCTTGTTTTATAGAATACATTCGTTTAAGCTCTTTGGTTGTTTCAGAAAGATAATTCATTCTAGATTGAGCATATTTCATTTCGTCTTTTTACTTTATCATATGACTCTTTCATAACATGATATGATAATTTCATTGAGTCATATTCCTTTTTCATTTCTTGACAAACAATTTCTTTTTGTTTGCATTCATTTTTCATTTTCAAAACATCTTCTTTCAAAACTTCATTTTCTTTTTCTAACTTTGTACATTTTCCTGAAAGTTTTTCATCATTTTCGTTAAAAACCTTTTCTTTTTCTAACATCTCTTTGCATTTTTCTTTGAAAATGTTTTTGATTTTTGTGAATTTAAGTTCTCTTGTTCTGAATTACTCATCTTTTTCAGTACAAGCTCTGCACGGTTCCATGCATTTCTAGCACTGTTCAATTGGTTTTAAGACTTCAGAATCAGAATGTACCTCAGTGATTGGCACTTCGGTGTTTTCAGCAGGTTCTGTCTGCTTCATCTCATCATCATTCAGCTTTTGTTCAATACTGACTTCCTCACCATCATTACCAGCATCCAAATTCTCATTCTTTTCTTCTTTTTCTTCTTTCTTCATCTCTTCTTCAATTTGCTGTTCTTCAGTAACAGCTTCTTGCACAACTTTTACTTCAACAACTGTTTCAGCAACCTTCTTCAAATTATCCACCATCTCTTCAACATTTTTCTTCATTCTCTCTTCATCCCTTTTTCTCAAACATGACAGCATAGCATATCTGATATCTTTTTCATACTGTTTAACGTATGCATCATCTTTCATCACCCTTCTGTAGTATTCGGCTCTCAACGGGACAGCAAGAAGAACATCATCAAAGATTACGTCTTTCTTTGGAACAACTGGTTCTCCTTCTTTGTTGTAGTAACATTCTCTCTTCTTATCCCATCTTCGACTGCTTACAGCATTTTCATACTCTTCCTGCATGTCGTCCATTCTGTTGTGGACCACGTTCCATTCTTTGTAAGTCTTCTCACTCAAAATCTCTTCTCGAGTTTTCTCTTTAATTTCAGCCATGATGTTTTCTTGAATTACCTTGAATATCTCGAATTACAAGAACCAAACAAACAAACACTTATCAGTTTAAACACTTATCAAACAACTGAATCAAAATAATACTCGAACTGGTGAATATTCTGTGCAGACTGAAGGTTGACAGAATGTGCGGACTGAACTTGATGCGAACCAAGATTTAATTTGTCAAACCGTACGAAGTGCTATGACCCGGATCAAATTCACACAACCTGACAAAAACACACAACCTGGGACTGAGCCACCTCTTGTGAACTGGGATCAAATTCAAACCATGAGCCTTGAACCTTTGACACACCGATTTATTTGGCTTTGACACACAATACAAATCTCTATCACGTGCAAACTGACAAACCTTGATATTACTCTGATTGGACCTCAATATGTATGACTGACATATCAATTAAAATTAACAGTTTTTAACTTGTCTCATTATGATCGATTTTATATCAAACAACTACTCACAAAGCTTTCATATCATAAACTGACTTCACATGCAAACATTTAATGATTGGGCCGCTTACACATAGATCACATGTAACCTTGTAATAAATGGGCTTCACAATGTTATTGTTGTTGCTTTAGTATGATTGGACCTCTAATAGTAGTGAACTGACAACATTGCATGGGCAGACAATCAATTCAATTTTCAAAAAAAATCTTATAGGGCCACTAATTTTTTTTTTTTATCAGATCAATATTAATATGTGATTGGGCCGGCAAATATGGTCTCACATGGGCTGATGATGACATCAATTATAATTGCCGACAAACTTTGTATTGGATATTTTCTATTGGACCTCACACTTAGTTGGGCGGCACATGTATTAATTGTTAATATTCTAGCACATTGTTCTAAGTATTTGTGGCCGACAAACTTAACTAAGTTTACAATTTCAATGTGGGTGACCAACAATCAACGCAACCTTATTGAACCGAAAAATTGTAATCACAGTGATGACTAAAAAGCGAACCTAATGAGCGGAACAACGAATTTTCACAATGAGCGGACCTCACAAAATGTTCGAATAAGCGGACCTATGCTATCACATGAGCGGACCTAATATTGTGACCAATGAGCGAACTTGAATTGTTACTAATAAGCGAACCTACTAATCGACTAATAAGCGAACCTCTTACACTGTTCGAATAAGCGAACCATACATGTAAGTTGGAGCAGACCTGAGCTTGTTCGTAAAAGCGAACCTGCAACTATGACGCGAATTCGAACAGAAAAACTTCGATTTCTCCTAAATGGCTAGGAGTTTCGATCTGAAACTTGGTAGGGTTGTAGATCAGATGTTTACGCACAACATATCAAAAAATCAGATGATTTGGACCGTAAAAACCCGTTCAATTTGACGAAAATCGGTTAAAAACGTGAAAAATATGAAAAAGATGAAGAAATGGATGAAATTCGGATCTGAATCTGATGTATGTTACGCCCCAATCCTACTATTAAATACGTACAAATAAGTAGGAAAATATTTTTGAAAATTTCGACATGACCTATTCGTTTAACATCATAAACCACCTGTTTTACAAACCAAACTTAAACATTAAACATCTTTGACAAAAACCCAAAACAAACAAACAAGTCCACATTGGTCACGACATGATTTCCATCTACCAAATTTTACCCTACGACAAAGATGACAACATACTAACTAGACTTAAATACATAAGACCAAGACTTAAACCATTCCAAAAGGGCTTAACAACGGAAGCGAGAAGCGGGCGTAAACCATGTGTGCACGTTCCAAGTCGTCCAATCGCCTAAGTCGAGGATTTACCTACATTAAACATCAAATTTTAAAAAGTTAGTAAAGGCGCTTATTTAGTCCACAATACCAACATGGTAATTACAATCATCTATTTACGTCCATTTCTTATACGCATTCGATTACCCATTTAGTGAGTATGGCATACAATCTCATAATGAGATTTAAGCATTTCGCATTCGACCCGATAATATCGGGTTATATGCTTTCAACTTAAAATCTCTTATTCTATCCGTATAACGGATTGAACCTTCTTGCATACGATTTTGCTCACATGACCACCCGTTCTAGACGGATGGTCACATATCCTTACTCGACCTAGTCGTAAGGACCGGTCGGTTTGCATAACTTAGCATAATCCTTCTTTAGCATAAACGGATCCGCAAGGGATCTACCATTCTTTTACTAACATTGCAATTAACCATAACATAGGATAATTCTCATAACAAGGGTCGTTCAATATAATTACTAACAAATAAATAAAAAGTAAACTTTCGTATGAACGGATCATACCTCGGTCTTGTGAACCTTCCGGCTTCTTAGAGTTCGAGCCTTCTTCCTTTACACCTAAATCAACATGATCAATCATTCATTTAGTACCCAAACTACTCATTCAAGCATTTCATCGAGCACCTAATAGGCGTTACCTTAATAAAGCATAGTGTACAACATTTAAAGCATAACTTGCTAGTCCATCCTATACATCATCATTACTCAATCTATCTTTTACAATTTCTTTTATCTACATCAATTTAATTAGCCTTCGGGTACTACAAGCTGATTTACATGTAAAATTACATTTGTTCATCATTCCTATAATCCCCATATTCATAATCATAATTTCACAAAGTGGGTTTTTTAGAGGCTTTCTTTCAATTAACTAAAATCAAGCATGATTTCTACTCTAGGGAGTATCCTTAACATCTAAACAACACAAATCATATCGCAATTCCATGATTGGGTCGAAACCCTAATTATAAACATCACCAAAATCAAAAATTCAGCTTACCACTTTACTAGATATACTTAGATGTTTGAAGTTTTAGCACATGCAGCAATTAGACCTTGATTTCTCCTTGTCAATTGGTGAATTCTTGCAAGAACAAGGTAACCCTTGTTTTTCCCCTGCCCTTGATCGATCCCCCACGTACAGAATGTTTTAACTTTAGTTAAAACATAATTAAACCCTATTAAGTGATAAATTTTTCATATTGCCCCCCTTTAATCTTGTTTAATGTTTAATTCAAGCACTTTCATGATTTTACTTATTCTCATGTTAAAATAAATTTGGGGTGTTACAACTCTACCCTCCTTAAAAGAGGTTTCGTCCCCGAAACCTGAGTACATAACAATTTAAATGTTGACATACCAAAGAGAAAAGGGTAGTATTTTCGCATTTCATCTTCTGATTCCCATGTAAGTTCCGAACCCTTTCGGTGTTGCCATTGTACCAACACTTGTCGGACCGCCTTGTTGCGGAGCTTCTTTACCTTGACATCTTTAATAGCTATTGGTCTTTCGACATAATTCAACCCCTCGTCCAACTCAATGTCATCGAGAGGTACTAACGCGGTTTCATCCGCAAGACATTTTCTCAGTTGCGACACGTGAAAGGTATTGTGAATTCCGTCTAGGGTAGGCGGTAATTCTAATCGATAAGCGACCCTTCCAACACGAGCCAAGATTTTAAACGGCCCAATATACCGAGGACCTAATTTACCCCGTTTTCGAAAACGGATTATGCCTTTCCATGGCGACACCTTCAACAGAACGAAATCTCCAACTTGAAATTCAATAGGACGCTTTCTCTTATCTCCATAAGCTTTTTGTCGATCCTGGGCAGCTTTCAAACGAGCCCTAATTAATTCAATCTTTTCATTTGTCATTGCTATTAAATCAATTGGCGCGAGCTCCCTTTGCCCCACTTCACCCCAACATACGGGAGTTCTACACTTCCTCCCATATAGTAATTCGTACGGTGCCATTTGAATGCTACTGTGGTAACTATTATTATAAGAAAATTCCACTAGTGGTAAATGGTCATCCCAATTTCCCCCAAAATCTAAGGCACACGCCCTCAACATATCAATAAGTGTTTGAATGGTTCTTTCTGACTGGCCGTCAGTTTGAGGGTGGTAGGCGGTACTTATGTGCAATCTCGTTCCCACGCTTTCGTGAAATCTTTGCCAGTAGCGAGAGGTAAATCTAGTATCACGATCCGAGATGATTGACACAGGCACCCCATGTCGAGACACGACCTCGTTCATGTAGATTTCCGCCATTTTCTCGGAAGAATAAGCTTCTTTAATGGGTAGAAAGTGGGCGCTTTTCGTAAGTCGATCTACGATTACCCATATTGTATCATACCCCTTTTTCGTTCTTGGAAGCTTGGTTACTAAATCCATCGTTAGTTCTTCCCATTTCCACAACGGTATCCCCAATGGTTGTGATTCTCCGTAAGGCTTTTGGTGTTCTGCCTTCACTTGAGAACACGTTAAGCATTTTGCGACATACTTGACGATATCGCGTTTCATGCCCGGCCACCAATAGTTGGTTTTTAAATCTCGATACATCTTTGTAGCCCCAGGGTGGACCGAATATCGTGACTTATGTGCTTCATCGAGTAGTGCGGCTTTGACTTCACAAAATCGGGGTATCCAAATTCGGCCGAATCGCGTCTTGAGTCCGGTCGAATTTTCTTCTAATTTATCAATAACGCCTTTCAATCTTTCTTTCCTTAAGTCTTCTGCTCCAAGAGACTTTCTTTGAGATTCCCGTATAGTTTCAAGTAATCGTGGCGTAACTACCATCTTCATGGACTTTACACGGAGAGGAGACGGATACTCTTTTCGGCTTAACGCATCGGCTACCACATTTGCTTTCCCCGGGTGATAGAGGATATCACAATCATAATCTTTGATAAGTTCTAGCCATCTTCGTTGCCTCATATTCAGATCTTTCTGTTCAAAGAAATACTTGAGGCTCTTATGATCCGAGTAAATCGTACATTTCGCACCGTATAGGTAGTGTCTCCAAATCTTTAAGGCGAACACTACTGCTGCCAATTCCAGATCGTGTGTTGGGTAGTTCACCTCGTGAGGCTTTAGTTGCCGCGACGCATAAGCAATAAGCTTTCCCCTTTGCATCAAAACACAACCTAACCCCTGATGGGAAGCATCTGAATAAACAACCAAATCTTCAGTTCCATTTGGTAACGTCAGGACCGGAGGACTCGACAATTTCTCCTTCAGTACACGAAAAGCCTCTTCTTGTTCCTTACCCCACACAAACTTTTCTTTCTTTCTCGTCAGTCTGGTTAGAGGTAGAGCTATCTTCGAGAAATCCTGTATAAACCGCCTATAGTATCCCGCGAGGCCTAGGAAACTCCTTATCTCAGTCGGACTTTTCGGGGAAACCCATTTCATTACAGCATCAATCTTTGATGGATCCACTAAAACACCTTCCGCATTGATCACGTGGCCTAGAAACTGCACCTCCCTGAGCCAGAAGGCGCATTTTGAAAATTTTGCGTAAAGTTTCTCCTTGCGGAGAGTTTCGAGTACTTCACGCAAGTGCCTTGCGTGCTCAGCTTTGCTTCGCGAATAAACTAAGATATCATCTATGAATACTATTACTGATTTGTCTAACATGGGTCGGCACACCCGGTTCATAAGACCCATAAATGCAGTCGGCGCGTTTGTCAACCCAAACGACATGACTAGAAATTCATAGTGCCCATAACGGGTTCTAAATGCAGTCTTTGGAATATCCTCTTCCCGTACTCTAACTTGATGGTACCCCGAACGCAGGTCTATCTTGGAGAACCAGCTCGCCCCTTGTAATTGATCAAAAAGGTCGTCAATTCTAGGTAAAGGGTAGTGGTTCTTTATGGTCAGTTTGTTTAATTCTCTATAGTCGATGCACATGCGCATCGACCCGTCTTTCTTTTTAACAAAAAGGACGGGTGCTCCCCAAGGCGACACACTCGGGCGTATGAAACCCTTATCTAAAAGATCTTGCAACTGTGTCATTAATTCTCGCATCTCGGTGGGGGCAAGTCTATAGGGAGCCTTCGCAACAGGCTTTGCACCCGGATTTAATTCGATGCGAAACTCTATCTCCATTTCGGGAGGAAGTCCCGGCAGTTCTTCCGGAAATACATCCGGAAATTCGTTCACGACCTCAACGTCTTCAAGCTTCGGGAGGGTTTGTCGGGCATCTCCTACATAAGCTAAGTATGCTCTACTCCCGTTAAGTAAGTACTTATAAGCTTGGACCAAGGTACACAACTTGGTTTCCACGTTTCTCTCTCCTTGAATACTTAATTGTTTTCCACTTGGAGCTTGAATAACCATCACTTTAGTTTCACAGTTAATCTCCACATGGTGTCGCGCCAACCAATCCATCCCCACGATCATTTTAAATTCCCCCAAAACCATGGGTATCAGGTCGATGTCAAATTCTTCGTCTTCTATAGTGAATTTACAATTTCTACAAACCTCATGTAACATATACATCTTGCTATCGGCTATTTCTACTTCTAAAGGCATTGGCATTCGTTCGATCTTAAAGGACGGATGTTGTATAATTTCATTCGAAATAAATGACATAGTAGCTCCAGTATCGAATAGAACATAAACCGGTATGGAGTTTAGTAAAAAGATACCTGAAATCACATTCGGGAGAGACTTGGCTTCTTCGGATGTAATTTGGTACATTCTACCCTTGGCCCTAGAACCTTCTTGTTTCTTATCTTCCTTCTTCGACTCTTGCTGGAGTTTCGGGCACTCAGATTTGATGTGCCCCTTTTCGAAACAGTTGAAACAAGTTTTTGGGCTACTCGGACACTGATAAGATGAGTGTCCCTCCTTACCGCATTTGTAACACCCTTTCTTGCCTAACAAACATTCCCCCGTATGAAGTTTTCCACAAGTCTTGCACGGCGTGATACCACTCTTCGACTTATCCTTTCTTCCTTGCTCTTGATACTTCCCCTTTTTGGTCGGGGTCGAATTTCCACCTTTTTCATTGGGTCTCTTTTCTCCACGCTCTTCTTGCCTCTTGATCTCGATTTCTCTATCCCGCGCTAGATTGATGAGCTCATCAAGAGTCTCGCACTTCGAGGGAGTGATGAACTCCCTAAATTCCGCCTTTAATACGCCATAAAAGAGGTTAATCTTCATCCTTTCAGTTTGCACAAACTCTCCACAAAACTTCATCTTATCCAAGAAAGTGTTTGATATCTCATTTATCGTCTCGTTCTTCTGTCGGAGGCGTAAGAAATCCTCTTGAATCTTATCAATGGCTGACTGAGGGCAGTGATATTTCATAAAGGGATCCTTAAACTCTTGCCAGGTCATCGTTTGGAGTCTTTCTTCGCCTATTTCCTTGCTATGCGCATCCCACCAGTCTTTTGCCTGGAGGGTGAGTTGACCCGTAGCAAACATCACTTGATCTTCTCTATCACACCGGCTTCGTATAAACACTGCCTCCATGTTTGAAATCCATCTTTGGCATGCGATCGGATCAATTTTACCATCATACGTTGCCGGATTGCACGCCATAAAGTCTTTATACGTGCATCGTCGTTCCTTGCCTTTACTTCTAGATCCCTCAATTAGTTCTTTCAATTCCTCGATCTTACTGGTCATCATAGCATCTACGACTCCCAAAACCCGGCTTTCTACCTCTTGAGCCAACCGTGGAAGATTGGCTTGCATAACCCCTTCCGCTACTTCCGTAACTTTGTTATCGAACGCTTCTTGTCTAGCCACATCGTCATTATCATTAACGTTGCTTGCATCAGCCATCTATACAATAGCATATTTCCGTTTAATACAAATCACAAACTTTCAGTATATATCATTGTTCATTAATCAGCATTTACTTAGCTCATCTCATACAATTCGGTTTATCACTTTACATTCTTACGAAATCGTTCTTGTTGAAATCACCATTTGTGATTACATACTCCTGTTAAGCCTTATATGAATTCGGTTTTGTCATAAAAGGGGTCTTTGGATAGCCCAGCAACACATAACGTGTGGAACAAAAGAATTCAGCAAGTCGGCATTGTGTAAGCCGTCGGCGACGGCTAACATGCCCGTCGGCGACGGGCTCTTAAAACGAGCGTCGGACATGTTCACCCGTCGGCAGGGTGTTAGGGCGTCGGATGGGGGTACCACGTCGACGACGGGTGTCTGGCCGTCGGCGACGGCCAGCCGTTTGCTTAATCGCTGCAGCTTCGTTTTTAACGTTTTAATTCTTTCTCGAGTTCGTTTTTCAGTCATATAGTACCTGGAATTCATTGTTTTGCTACCCATACTACTTATTTCACATTCTTAACTCAATTTTTATATCTCAAACTCATTAAATATACTAGTATCCATCGGGAAATTAAATTATTACCTCGTTGGCGATCTTGGAACGAGCACACCTTCGCGAGAGCCATTGGTTTGAGTTCAAGCGCTATTACTCCAGCTTGAATCCCTCAAACCTAGGCTCTGATACCAACTTGTTACGCCCCAATCCTACTATTAAATACGTACAAATAAGTAGGAAAATATTTTTGAAAATTTCGACATGACCTATTCGTTTAACATCATAAACCACCTGTTTTACAAACCAAACTTAAACATTAAACATCTTTGACAAAAACCCAAAACAAACAAACAAGTCCACATTGGTCACGACATGATTTCCATCTACCAAATTTTACCCTACGACAAAGATGACAACATACTAACTAGACTTAAATACATAAGACCAAGACTTAAACCATTCCAAAAGGGCTTAACAACGGAAGCGAGAAGCGGGCGTAAACCATGTGTGCACGTTCCAAGTCGTCCAATCGCCTAAGTCGAGGATTTACCTACATTAAACATCAAATTTTAAAAAGTTAGTAAAGGCGCTTATTTAGTCCACAATACCAACATGGTAATTACAATCATCTATTTACGTCCATTTCTTATACGCATTCGATTACCCATTTAGTGAGTATGGCATACAATCTCATAATGAGATTTAAGCATTTCGCATTCGACCCGATAATATCGGGTTATATGCTTTCAACTTAAAATCTCTTATTCTATCCGTATAACGGATTGAACCTTCTTGCATACGATTTTGCTCACATGACCACCCGTTCTAGACGGATGGTCATATATCCTTACTCGACCTAGTCGTAAGGACCGGTCGGTTTGCATAACTTAGCATAATCCTTCTTTAGCATAAACGGATCCGCAAGGGATCTACCATTCTTTTACTAACATTGCAATTAACCATAACATAGGATAATTCTCATAACAAGGGTCGTTCAATATAATTACTAACAAATAAATAAAAAGTAAACTTTCGTATGAACGGATCATACCTCGGTCTTGTGAACCTTCCGGCTTCTTAGAGTTCGAGCCTTCTTCCTTTACACCTAAATCAACATGATCAATCATTCATTTAGTACCCAAACTACTCATTCAAGCATTTCATCGAGCACCTAGTAGGCGTTACCTTAATAAAGCATAGTGTACAACATCTAAAGCATAACTTGCTAGTCCATCCTATACATCATCATTACTCAATCTATCTTTTACAATTTCTTTTATCTACATCAATTTAATTAGCCTTCGGGTACTACAAGCTGATTTACATGTAAAATTACATTTGTTCATCATTCCTATAATCCCCATATTCATAATCATAATTTCACAAAGTGGGTTTTTTAGAGGCTTTCTTTCAATTAACTAAAATCAAGCATGATTTCTACTCTAGGGAGTATCCTTAACATCTAAACAACACAAATCATATCGCAATTCCATGATTGGGTCGAAACCCTAATTATAAACATCACCAAAATCAAAAATTCAGCTTACCACTTTACTAGATATACTTAGATGTTTGAAGTTTTAGCACATGTAGCAATTAGACCTTGATTTCTCCTTGTCAATTGGTGAATTCTTGCAAGAACAAGGTAACCCTTGTTTTTCCCCTGCCCTTGATCGATCCCCCACGTACAGAATGTTTTAACTTTAGTTAAAACATAATTAAACCCTATTAAGTGATAAATTTTTCATATTGCCCCCCTTTAATCTTGTTTAATGTTTAATTCAAGCACTTTCATGATTTTACTTATTCTCATGTTAAAATAAATTTGGGGTGTTACAATGTAGTCCTGTGCGAAATCGTGTGATAGATCAGTGCAATCGAGCTCCTGCTCTGATACCACTTGTAGGACCGGTTTTGACTCCGAAATGATTGCGTAACCGAACGTGTGACGTGCGGAATCCGTACACGAACGTGACTGAACACACGAGACGTAATATAATCTGTGATTCTATTGATCAGATCTGAAAACGTACAAGAACGTGAATCACGATGTCACTTTCTCTCTCTAGCTTCTCTCTCTAGCCTCTAGCTCTTCAAGATGCAAAATGGCAAAAGTCCTAAAACAAAGGCATAAGCCTCCTATTTATAGGCCAAGGGGTTTAATGAGGTTTCTCATTAATTACAATCATGCCACCTTGCCTTTTTGACTAAGTAACACTAATATAACAATATAAATCTTGTTTTCTTCGATTTCTGCTACGGACTAGATTGACGGAGGCGATAGACAGATAATGTACTAACACTTTTATAACATGACACTTTCCTCATTTCTACATACTAACATAGTTAACCTTCATGCATACATAAGATTTTAGATTTACTAAAATTTGTAAACCTTTAATAATGGTTAAAATCTATATTACCATTTCTTTTCATTGAAATATAGCGATTATAATATTATAAGATGACATACAAATTTTTGGGGTGTTACAGATACGTAGATCCACTTTTTGCTTACCTAAAATATAAAAAGAGGTGTAATGAAAGGGGCATAGTTAAGGGCTTTATTGACGATTAGATAATCATCATTTAATTATTATTATTATTAGTAGTAGTGGTAGTGGTGGTGGTGGTGGGGCGCGATGGCGGCGGCGGCAGCAGTAGGAGTAGCAGTAGCAGTAGCAGTAGCAGTAGCAGTAGCAGTAGTAGTAGTAGTTATTTTTGTTAGTTTATACAGTATTATACAACTCAATTTAACTTGTAAGGCTTCGTATTTTTTAAAATAATATTTCGAAAATGTAGAAATAATGAAAACAATACAAATACATACAGTAATAAATAAGGAACAAGTAGAAAAAGTATGTAAATGATATTCACGGTAAATAAAATTAAATAGAATAATCAAAATAACCTTTTAGCAAAATCAAGCTATATATTTTACAGCTATTTGTATTTTATCTTCTTCTCCACATCTTATCTTCTTCTTCACTCTCATCTTTCTCCAAAAACAAAAAAAAATACAGAAGCAAAATCAAATCTCCACCCTTTTTATTAGACCATAAAGTCAAAATTGCAAACAACATGTAATATCTTTCTTCTACTCTTTCCCTCAACGCCGTGACTCGCCCTCTGTTCAAGCACCCACGCCCTCACCTGCGCTACCATGTGACGGTAAACACGGCCACGCCCTCCGACGTGGATCTGAACTGCGCCAAAAGGCGTTAGGATAACACATAGTCTAACTAAAGTACTTTAGTATAGCATGTCTAAGTGAGGGAGGAAACATAATTAAAGCTTAATCAAGAACATTAATATAAATACAAGGTTAGAATCTCATGTATTACATAAATTGAATAAATATAATATTATATACTTGTTATGGGTAAAATTCTGAGCCCATATCCTGGGAAATATCTTGAGTTATATCTTGATTGTATGATATCTGCTCATATCCGGGATGCTCATTCAGGATATTGGTAACATCCTGAAGAGTATCCTCAGGATTACTAACGGGTTGTGTGCAAGAGTACGCGTCCAGGTGCCCAACGTTCACAAAGACCCTTTCTCCGGGAGACTCAGTCCAAGTCGTTCAAATGAAGACGTTGAAGACGCATTACTCGGTCTACAACGTTAACAATGGAATATTCGGAAGCATCCCATGTTTATAGGAATTTTAGTTTGTATTTCGTTACTATAAATAGATGGGTATATCAGATCGAATAGGACATCACAGCTACACTCACTACACTCTCACACTTGTTCTCTCGCAACTTTTACTTTCACACAAAGCATTGTAACACTTAGCGATCTGTTCAATACCCGGCATTGTATCCTGAAGTTTGAAGCAATAAGAAAAACTAGGCAGCTGCGATTGTCAGCTCCCGAGGTTTTATGCCGGCGATCTAGATTGATCAAGGGCTTTCCTCGTACATCTCGTGTCATTTCCTTTACTTTTTGCTCATAGTTTGATCGTAGATACAGCTCAATATCCTGAGCCGTATCCTGAAAACTGTTTTTACAAACAACATAACCAGCATATTTCCAATACACTTTTTAGCACACTACCTCACTTAACTAATTTGATCACTAAATTGCTTTGGTAATTTTTGACCAAAACAATTTGGCGCCCACCGTGGGGCAAGTGGTGCTATCTTTACTAAAAATCTTTGTGAAATCACTAATTGGTTTTCTGTTTTCAAAACTTTTTGCCACATTATTTGCAATGGCCACAAGATCAAGCATGAGCTCCTCCACTGTGTCTGCTACAGCTTCTGCTACTACTGGTTCGGTGCTTCCACCACCTCCTCCAAGGATGCCAGCTTCTTCACAACCTCAGGATGTTATCCCTACCCGGAGTATTCAAGGACCTGCTCCCATTTTAGCTTCTAATGATGAAATTCTAACCTTATTTGGAAGTGTGCAGGAACAAATGAGACAGCAACAGGAAACAAACCAAATGCTGTTAAGAGAAATACGACTCTTAAAAGCTGGCTCGAGCAGATCCACTGAAGATATCGTCACTCCTCTACAACCCAGAACTTTGAACTTCAGTTCGGCTGTGTATACTGAGGATAATAGGGGGAATATTGTGCCAAGTCATTCCCAGAATCATACTCCTTAAATACCCTCATCGATCAGGATGTCAACTGTGAGGAGCTCAGGATATGCTTCAGGATATGGCCAGAATCCTCAGCTTGGTAACGTGTCTAATAATAATAATACTCTTGCCACTAACAGTGTTGGATCTTTGCAGGACATAGCTATGACATCAGCATTATCTAGGGAGCTTCAGAAGCTAAAGGATATGATATCCAGTGTACCTGGGGTGGTTCAGCCAATTCCTGAAGTATCCCAGGATAGCCATAGGATATCTCGGTTTGTACATCCTATTTGTGATGCTGAAATCCCAAAAAGATTCCAAACTCCCAACATGAAGCTTTATGATGGAACCACGGATCCTGAGGAGCATATTGCCCAGTATAGGGAACGGATGGAAATCAATCCTATCCCTCCGGAACTTAAGGAAGCATGCTTATGCAAGGGTTTCGGCTCTACCTTAACAGGATCAGCCTTAAAATGGCTGTTAAACGTTCCTCATCACTCAATTACTTCTTTTGCTCATTTGGTTAACTTATTTAATAGTCAATTTTCTTGCAGCCAGAATTTTGAGAAATTAACCAGTGATCTTTACAGGATAACTCAAGGACCTCAGGAATCCTTGAGGGACTATGTGAATAAGTCTAGCCGGGAATCCTTGGATATCCCGCACCTTGATGTCGCAACAGCTGTGCAGGCTTTCAAGATGGGATTGCAGAAAGATTCCCAATTTTACCAGGATCTTGTGATGAATCCCTGTAGGAATCTGGATGAAGCTCGTAACAGGGCATTGAGATATATCAGGCTGGAGGATGATAAGAAAATGTAAGAGAGGATGAATGCATCCTCAACATATGAATCAACTAACAGGAAGTCAGAATCCTCGTACAAACCATATCGCTCTAAGCCGTATGGTAGAAATGATAACAAGAAAGTGAATGCTGTTGAAGACGAGGATCCTGAAGAATATCCTGAATTATCTGAATATTGCTTTTCTGTTAACATTCCAGAATTAATGTATGCTATGCAGGGTTTAGGAGACAAAGCTAGGTGGCCTCGAAAGAACCAACAAAAATCTGATTGGAAGGATAAATCCAAATGGTGTGCCTTCCACGAAGATTTTGGTCATGTGACTGAGGATTGCATTTCTCTAAGAAAAGAAATAAGTTATCTTCTGAGCAAGGGATATCTGAAGGATCTCCTAGGAAGAAAGAAGAATAAGGGTCAGGATACGAAGAAGGATCCTGAACGAGTGGCATCACCTCCTGCGGATGCTAAGATAATCAACTTTATTTCGGGAGGATCCGACATTTATGGGACTTCGTACTCTGCGGCCAAGAGGCATGCAAAGGAGGCTAAGACTGAAAGGGAGATAAACCAGCCAGGATGACCACCCTTACAACTGACAAAGTGATCACTTTCGACAGTGATGACCGGGATACTGTGCAGGATCCTCACCATGATGCTCTCGTAATAACATTGTATGTTGCTAACCATTTTGTACGCAGGATATTGGTGGACAACGGTAGCTCTGTCAATATAATTCAGCTGGAAACATTGAAGAGGATGAATGTATCTCCAATGGACATTACTTCGAAGTCTACTGTACTCGTCGGTTTCAGTGGAGAAGCTAGGAATACCGTGGGAGAGATAAAGTTACCAGTATATGTTGAAGGGGTCAACTCGATACAACGTTTCTGTGTGATGGACTCCCTATCCTGCTATAACATCATACTAGGCAGGGCATGGATCCATGACATGAAGGCCGTCCCATCAACCTATCATCAGTGTATCAAGATCCCTACTCCTTGGGGGGTTGTCAAGGTGGAAAGTGATCAATAGGAGGCAAAGGAATGTTATTCATCTTCGATGAAATCCTCAACCAAGCCCAATGCAGCATAGCAATTAAAGATACGAGCCCAGGATATTGTGGAGGCTTCAGAACAGGATGTTAAGAAAATTATCCTGGACCAGGATAATCCGGATATCGCGGTGCTCGTAGGAACCAATATCCCTCAAGATATTGAGGATCAGCTTACTAACTTTTTGAAATGCAGGATGTCAACATTCGCATGGAAGCACGAGGATATGACAGGTATATCCAAAGACATTATCACTCACAAGCTTGGAATTGACAGGTCTTTCAAGCCTGTCCAGCAAAAGAGAAGGAAGTTTGCTCCAGAACAAAACATAATTATTCACGAAGAGGTTGAAAGACTATTGAAATCCAAGATGATCAGAGAAGTCAAATTTCCCAAATGGCTGGCAAATGTGGTAGTGGTTCAAAAGAAGAATGGGAAATGGAGAGTTTGTGTAGATTACACAGACTTGAATAAGGCTTGTCCCAAAGACCCATTTCCTCTTCCACATATTGATGCAATGGTGGATGCTACCGCTGGCCACGAGATGTTAACCTTCATGGGTGCATCCTCAGGATTTCAGCAGATTCAAATGGAGCCTTCGGACCAAGAGGATACTGCCTTCATGACACCAACAGGTATTTATGGTTATACTGTTATGCCTTTCGGTTTGAAAAATGCAGGTGCAACATACCAGAGATTGGTGGACATGATGTTCAAAGATAAGATGGGGGACACAATGGAGGTATACATCGATGATATGGTGGTAAAATCTAAAAAGGCTGAGGATCACCTCCAGGATATTAAGGGAGCATTTGATATTCTGGATCAATATAACATGAAGCTAAATCCTGCCAAGTGCCATTTTGGAGTGGGGGACAGGAAAGTTTCTAGGATATATGGTAACTAAAAGGGGGATAGAAGCGAGCCCGGAACAGATCAAAGCCATCCTAGATATCAAATCACCTTCTAACATGAAGGATGTTCAAAGGCTGACAGGACGAGTAGCAGCGCTAAATAGATTTCTCTCAAGATCCTCAGAAAAATGCAAGGAGATTTATGATATCCTGAAGAAAAATAAGAAGTTTGAATGGGGAGAGAAGCATGAAGCAGCCTTGTAGGATCTGAAGCAATACCTCTCAACTGCACCTCTACTAATGAAGCCTAAGGATGGTGAACCATTATCCCTGTACCTTGCAGTATCAGAGAATGCAGTAAGTGCTGTCCTGGTAAAAGATCATGAAGGTCAGCAGTATCCTGTTTATTATGTTAGTAAAAGTTTGTTAGATGCTGAAACTAGATATTCTCATTTAGAAAAGTTAATATTGGCTCTAGTTATGGCATCAACGAAGCTTAGACATTACTTTGAAACACATAGGATTCATGTTAAAACTAATTATCCTGTTAAAATGTGCTTAGGAAACCAGAGATGTCCGGTAGGATGGCTAAGTGGTCAGTGAAGTTGAGTGCTTATAACTTAGTATATGAACCTAGGAATGCCATAAAATCGCAGGCCCTAGCCGACTTTGTGGCTGATTTCAGTAGTGACATTCAGGATGAGGTAGACCTAGAAGTCCAACAATTAGGAAAATCCTCAGGATCCTGGACATTGTACACTGATGGAGCATCTAATGTTAGAGGAGTAGGACTGGGAATACTACTAAAATCGCCACAGGGGGACATATTACCCCAGGCTATTAGGTGTGAATTCCCTGCTACCAATAACGAAGCAGAATATGAGGCTTTAATTGCAGGATTAGAACTAGCTAAAAATATGAATATCAAGAATTTGCAAGTATATGTTGACTCCTTGTTAATTACTAATCATTTTAATGGATCCTATGCAGTTAAGGGTGAGAAATTAATCGAATACCTCGATATCCTAAAAAAGTTAGCAGGATATTTCGATGTTTTTACACTTGAACAGGTACCAAGGGAAGATAATGCTGAAGCAGATGCCTTAGCAAACCTGGGATCATCGGTCAGGATACCGGAAGGAACCCAAATACCAATACTACATATCTTGTATCCTGCAACGAATCCTCAGGATAAAGAAGTAATAAGTGTCCAGGATCTTGTTGCTGAATATCCTGAGGAGGATCCTAAATCCTGGACGGCTCCAATCATAAGATATCTCAAGGAAGGACACATCCCTAAAGACGAAAATCATAAGGCATTCAGGATGAAGGTATCACGATTCACCATTATAAATAATGTCTTGTATAAGAAATCTCTTGCAGGACCATACCTAAGATGCTTGGAGAATCTCGAAATTAAAGAAGTACTTCGGGATATACATGATGGGGATTGTGGTAACCGCACTGGGGGCAGGTCATTATTCTCAAAGGTGTTGAGAACATGATACTATTGGCCAACGATGAGGAAAGATGCTACAGAATATGCACGAAGATGTGATGCATGTCAAAGGCACAGTAACATACTACATCAGCCAGCTGAACCACTATATCCTATAGCTTCCCCTTGGCCATTCATGAAATGGGGAATGGACATAGTAGGGAAATTGCCAAAAGCTCCAGGAGGAAAAGTCTTTATGCTGGCAATGACTGATTATTTCTCTAAGTGGGTAGAGGCTGAAGCATTTGTTCAAGTCAGAGATCAGGAAGTAGTATCCTTCATACAGAGGAATATCCTGACTAGGTTTGGAGTACCAGCTGAAATCATTTGTGACAATGGATCTCAGTTTATAAGCAAGAGAACTACTGACTTTTGCAAGAGTTGGGGAATCAAGATGATCACATCTACCCCGGTACATCCTCAAGCAAATGGACAAGCTGAATCCTCAAACAAGATAATTGTTAACAACTTGAAGAAGAGATTGGGAACCAAGAAAGGAATGTGGGCAAAAGAACTACCCTTTGTTTTGTGGGCCGATAGAACAACGGTAAAGAATGCAACTGGCCAGACACCATTTTCCTTGGTATTCGGAGCAGAAGCAGTGATCCCAACAGAAATGGTGATACCTACTGCGAGATCTATCCTCCAGGATCCTGAGCAGAATCCTGAAGCTTTGTGCCAGAATTTGGACACCATAGACGAGACAAGAGATGCAGCAAGACTAAGAATAGCAGCATATCAACAAAGGATATCTAGAGCATATAACAAGAATATAAGGACTAGAAGGTTCCAAGTTGGAGATTGGGTGTTAATGAAAGCTTTTCAGAATACTACCAATCCTGCCGATGGAAAATTAGCTCCAAAATGGGAAGGACCCTACGAGATTGAATAAGAATCAGGGAAAGGAGCGTACCGACTTAAGAATATGGAGGGGGATATGCTACCAAGATCCTGGAATGCTATACACTTAAAGCTCTATTTCAAGTAAGAATAGAATTTAATTTCTATCTCTGAATGGTATGTGTTTTATCTTTCTTAAATATATTTGAATTTGTTTATTATCTTGAACCCAATACTGACTTAGGCATCGGAGGGGTGTTAGCCAAGCTAACACCCACCTTAGTTTAAGGTTGTTTTGCAAAATATGTGTCAGGATATAGCTCCAGGATATATGCTCAGGATATTTCGAAAGATTAGAGGATTGGCCCCCTCTCTCACGTTTAAGGGATCCTGATCCCTTCAAAGGTTTAAAGGTATTCACCTTTCTTTTGAGTTGGGTTTGAACACCCCGCCTGGAGCGCAAGTCATCTGGGGATAGTTCAAGGTAACGGGACCAGTTCATGTAAAAGTGGCTGACAATTTCGTTATTATTGGCTATATCCTGGATTCTAAAGGTATATGAGGATTGATCACCCTCTCTCACGAAAGGGTATTTTCATACCCTCTAAGGTTTAAAGGTTTTCACCTTTCTAAGACTTAGAGTTTATACACTCTCGCTTGTAGCGCATGAAAATCAGGGTTTATCCCCAGGATATAAGGGTTTATCCCCAGGATATAAGGGTTTATTGCCAGGATATCAAGGATTGATTCCTGGATATTCATGGCTTATCCAGTAGAGCTAAAGTATAACTACATTTACATTCCTATGTTGAACGCAGGGGACATGTACCACACAATGGGCTCGAATTCATAAGTGTGCACTGGGGACATTCCTATAGTGGAAAGTTGGAATCGACTCTTTGGGAATCTTTGGTATGATCTTTCCTTTTTATTTGGATAACTTGTAGTTTGTGTGTCGGTATCCTGATCAGGATATCTTTCAGGATACTTTTACAATGTGTTCCCAAAAATGTTCAGACAAAATTATCTTTACAAGTAAAGTTCGTGTAATGAAAATATAACAACAGAAATAAAGCCAAAAAAAGGTTTATATTATTAACATACCATAAAGTTGTGCTCTTGGTTTCACCTCAAACCAAGGACCATCCACCAAGAGCACAAATAGTTCCTAGCCATATTTACTTAACGATTGAAGGCTTCGTCTTGGAACCCAAGATACCTCCACCTTCAATTGTTAAAAGTGTTCAAAATAAACTATACTAACTGATGACCAAGGGCTTCGTCCTGAAACTCAGGATCCCTCCACCTTTGGCCATCATATTGTCTAAGTGCAGGAAAGTAAATTGTTTTAGAGACAAGAAAAGTAAATTGTTCAAAGGACCACAACTATCAAATCTAAAAAAGTGGGCTCCGACCTAAGCATCAACATCCATCATCGCCCACTCAAATGCCCTCACACAGTGGCGTCTTCACCAGCCTTCTTCGTCTTCTCAGCTTCAGCATCCTCACCAGCATCCGCCTCAGCATCCTTCTTGGCTCCAGCCTGGTCCACCACCTCTGCCGACTTAGAGGATTCACCAGCTTCAGCAGGAAGAGGCACAACCTTGCCTCCAAGCTCCTTCAGCTTTGCCACCCAAGAGTCAACTGGCCAAGATGGGCACACAAGGCCTGTCTCCTTGGCCTCATAAGCCATCTTGATGCGGGCTTGCAGCAGAGAGACTATAGCAGAAGCCTTGATTCCTTCTCGGAAAGAGACCATGGCTTGTTCATGATCCATTTGCACGGTGGCCAGTTTGAGCTCGGCATCCTGGGTGACCTTTTTCAGCTTATCCTCATAGTGCCGACTCTTCGCTTCAGCAATGGCACCTTGGTCGGCAACAGTAGTTTCAAGCTGCTTAATCCTGGCTTCGTAGAGTGCAGCAGTACCACAGGCATCGTTGTAAAGGTGGAGCAGATGCTGGAAGCCCTGCACATCAAATTTCAGGTATAAGTCAATATATATTAATCAGGGCATCCTATCAGGATGTCCTATCAGGATATATGTGCAGGATATATATGCAGGATATAGTCACAGGGTATTACCTTGTTGAGGAAGGATGTCATCGGCTCCAAGGAGTCGGTAAAGCTAAGATCATCATAGGAGAATCCTTCGGAGCCTGGGGCACTAACTTCAGAGCCCTTCCTCTTTTTTGCGGTGGAAGCACGGATCCTCGGATTAGCCTTGGGAACCGGAAGCGGCTTGGAGCTGGTGGCAGCAGGGGTCTCTTTCTTGACCATGACTGGAGTAGGATAACTGTCAAGCTCGTCAAGATCGAGGAGGATTGGAACTTTGCTGGAATCTACATACAGGGATTAAAATTCTTTCCTAAATATTTCAAATAAAAACATGTATGCAGGATATCAAGCAGGATCCTTACCAGACATGTTTGCACTGGAAAGAGGGCTTGGAGATGGTGGAGACGGGTTAAAACTTCTTTCAGCTTCGGGAAGGAGTCTGATAGCGTCAATCCTTTTCTGTGAATCTGCAAGGGGAGGTGCAAGCTTCCTAAAATCAGCTGCATACAAAACAGTAAAAAGAAAGTTGACCAGTTCAGGATATGGAACAGGATAAGAGGTAGGATCATCCTTAAACCCTAAATCCTACCCTTTTTCAACCACTTCACCGGATATTCCGTTCCACCAGGGATTGAGTCTCTTTTTACAAAGAAGAACTTGGATTGCCATTTTTCCTCGTTCCTGGTGGCACGAAGTATCAACGGCTCGCCGGAGGTGGAGTAAAACAAAAATCTACAGGATCTGTGGCATCTAAGCCGGTAAGCTAGGGGGAGGTCATGAACAGAAAGGTCAGGAATGTGATTCTTCTTGATCTGGTCAAGAACGGACAAGACTCGCCAAAGCATTGGCATTGTTTGGCTAAAAGAGATTTTCGTAATGTTGAAAAACTCGGTGATAAAGTCTGGAAAGGGGAACCGTAACCCTAAGGTGAAAGGAAAGGAACTAAAGCACAACCATTCGTCGGAAACCATGTCCGACCGGATTTCCCGGTCAAACGGCCGGAATACCGTCCCTTCCGGGAAAATACCGGAGGATTTGAGGGCCGACAAATGGGCGCTATCAAAGGTACATATTTCTTTCTCCGGATCCTGGAGAAGATTCTGTTGTATGAAAGTTTGCCTTGTCATATTCTCGCCGGAATGCTGAACAGAAAGAGAGAAGAAGATGGAAAAGGGAGAGAGGTTTTTACCTTTTTTTCACTTCGGTAAAGAATAAATGGGATAAGGACGAGAAGTTATAGGGTGGTAATGAGTAAATATAGGTTGAGCAGTTGCAAACGGTCACATCATGGGTCTAATCTCTTAAATTGCCTCGTTCTCTGAAAAAAAAATATAACCGTTAGTGCCAGGATACTAAACGGTAACATTTTTTGGGGACAATTGTTATGGGTAAAATTCTGAGCCCATATCCTGGGAAATATCTTGAGTTATATCTTGATTGTATGATATCTGCTCATATCCGGGATGCTTATTCAGGATATTGATAACATCCTGAATAGTATCCTCAGGATTACTAACGGGTTGTGTGCAAGAGTACGCGTCCAGGTGCCCAACGTTCACAAAGACCCTTTCTCCGGGAGACTCGGTCCAAGTCGTTCAAATGAAGACGTTGAAGCCGCATTACTCGGTCTACAACGTTAACAATGGAATATTCGGAAGCATCCCATGTTTATAGGAATTTTAGTTTGTATTTCGTTACTATAAATAGATGGGTATATCAGATCGAATAGGACATCACAGCTACACTCACTACACTCTCACACTTGTTCTCTCGCAACTTTTACTTTCACACAAAGCATTGTAACACTTAGCGATCTGTTCAATACCCTGCACTGTATCCTGAAGTTTGAAGCAATAAGAAAAACTAGGCAGCTGCGATTGTCAGCTCCCGAGGTTTTATGCCGGCGATCTAGATTGATCAAGGGCTTTCCTCGTACATCTCGTGTCATTTCCTTTACTTTTTGCTCATAGTTTGATCGTAGATACAGCTCAATATCCTGAGCCGTATCCTAAAAACTGTTTTTACAAACAACATAACCAACATATTTCAAATACACTTTTTAGCACACTACCTCACTTAACTAATTTGATCACTAAATTGCTTCGGTAATTTTTGACCAAAACAATACTTAGTAATAAAATTTTTATTTTTTTAATAACTCGTGTATTGCATGAGTTGAATAAACCTGTATATTACACATGTTGAATAAAATATAATGTAATTTATTATTGCGTACAGTCATCAAGCATGTGAGAGTTATAAATTCTATTTAGTTATTTTCAAAACATTTTTTAAACATGGTACTAATTTTTTTTATCTAATTGATAAATGTTGATTCAGTTAAAGTGTAATTAGTCCTTTAAATATATTTTTAGCGCGGTTAAGTTAACTTAAATTGCAATAACAAATATACTAAGATATTAATACATATAAAAAGTTAGAACTAAAACTTGAATTTTTTTAATATCACTAATTCTTTTATTATCTGACATAGTGTATGTTTTGACCATTCCAGTTATACAACCACGTTATAATCTATATATAATAAAAATTCAATTGAATTAACAGTGATCTAAAAAGTAGAAGTGATCTAGGGTATATTAGACTATGGGTATGGGGTGGGGGTTATGGCGTGGGTTGGGTACAATCATCCAAGTCATCATCCCGGGTGGGCTTGAGTTTCGGCATGGCTCCTTGGGCGGGGGCTTCAGCCCGGGTGTTGGGCTGGTCTATTAAGATGACATGACGGGATCTCATTGGCCAACACAAGTAGCCGTTGGGGCTAGCCGTTGGGGCGGCTATGTGTTTAAAAATAAAATTATTTTTTCACTATAAATACTCACACTTCTATTCATTTTTTACCACAACTACTCCACCTCTTCTATAATCATCTCTATCTTATTTTAAAAAAAAAAATTCTCATCCAACCACAATACGAAAAATTAATCCTCATAATCGTGGTTTTGACCCGAACAATTTGTGGGCATTTCAAGAAACACCTAGCCCATCATCCAATCATCCAATTGCTCCCTTTTTAATACACTCCACTATGTCGGATATGGCTGGTTACGCATCGTTCATCTCGAATCGTTTGAAGAATGATGTCGGTCGAAAACACCAATGTCTTTCGCGCAACGCGCGT
Organism: Helianthus annuus; assembly: GCF_002127325.2. Lineage (NCBI taxonomy): Eukaryota > Viridiplantae > Streptophyta > Magnoliopsida > Asterales > Asteraceae > Helianthus > Helianthus annuus. The sequence continues at coordinate 74,800,059 of NC_035445.2, forward strand.
CATTGAAAAACACTAGTTAAAAAGAACATTAGAAATCAATTGTTATCGTTATTTTTTCTTTTTTAAATTTTAACAAATATAATTTGTGTAAAATAAATTTCATATTAAATTTATTTGGTTAAGAATATAACAACTTTCAATAACTATGTTAAAAATGTAATATTTTCAATTCAAATCATGAAATAAATCATTTTTATCATTGTCATTTATATTTCTTATGTCGATGGGGTTATCTATCATCATTGTTTGAGTACAAAATTTGGTGTTTCTTGGCAAAGTAGCAATATAAATATATTATCTTAATATTATTTTTTAAGTTTCGATTTACCTCACCTATTTTCAAGCGTAATTTGAATTGTTAAACCCGGTTTTCAGACGTAAACTAAACTAACTGATTTAGAAGAAAGCCCAATAAATCTGAAAAAAAACATCTTATAAGAATCAAACACAGAGCCTAATAATCATCAAACCTTATAACATCCTTAAAATTACACTAGACTATAATAGCATGTATCACAATGAGTTCTTTTAGTGCGTGTAAGAGTACCAGTCAAAAAAAAAGAAGGTGAGATGTGGGCTGGTGATTACACGCCATTGGACCTTCTTTTCATGAACACTTTTGTTTGGTCCTTCAGATTCTTCTTTATATATCTCTTGGGATTTGTGTTATTGTGGAGTATAAATGAAGCAGTCTTTTATTTGGTGGATAGCAAGCCCAGTTATTGCTTCAGCCCATATTTGTTGTGTTTCGTCCAGAATCAGCAGCCCATGGGCCGATGCTAGTTTGTTTAAATCCATCCTACTTTAATGATTAAACTAAATTAGATTAGAAACCCCACTTTGTTTTAAATCCATCCTACTTTAATGATTAAACTAAATTAGATTAGAAACCCCACTTAAATACACTAGTTAAATGAATACAACTTGATTTTATTTTTATAATAATAATAATAATAATAATAATAATAATAATAATAATAATAATAATATCGATCCATGCCACCTAAATAGATTGCAAAAGTTAGGGTCTGTTTGGTATAGGGTAATGGAATGTATGAGGGAATGAAATGTACAACGGAATAAAATGAATGATTCCATTGTGATGTTTGGTTACTCATATGTGAATAGAATGAGTTATTACTTTGTACAATTTGATAAACAAAAAAAAAAAAGATGAAGTAACGAAACACAATTGTATTAAAAACGACAAATATATAATTGCCTCAATAATTATAATAATATATTAATATATTAATGGTAAAAAAGTTAATAATAAAAATTTTGATATATATTAATATTAGTATTAATGTTAATATTAATGATATAAATATAAATATATTTCTTTCCATTAAATGAAGGAATGAGAAAAAAAACACCCCTTATCAAGGAATGAAAATTGTTATGTTTAGAAGGAGTTACATTTCTTTGAAATTCTATATTCCATTACCACATGATAACCAAACATGTTTCTTTTCATTCAATCAAAATGATCAATTTCATTCCACATTCCTTTTCTTCGTACCAAACGCTACCTTATTGGTTGAAGACAGGAGTTAGGACAGAGAAGAAACTGAATTGAATAATTTGAATAATTGTTTTTTTTAAATTTATTATTCATTGAGGATAAGTCGTTATTAAATCATTTGAATATTTGATAGTCTGAAAACATGCCCCTCTAAATTCTCAATTACATAGGGTGGACACATGGCACGTAATATGCTTATTTATAGGTTGCATAAATAAGCGTAGAAAGATTATGAAAAATATATGCCAATAAGCTAAAATAATCCACCGGTTTGAAACTTGGATTCGTTGTATCGATCCTAATTAAAGGTCCGGTGGAGACCAGAGACGGTGCGGTTTTTGCTTAGTACACGACTTCATCCTGTTTGGATGGCTAGATTGATGGAAGTTTTGGGCCACCAAAATAGTGTTGTTAGAAAAATATTTACCAGTGTTTTTGAAGATTTTTTTTGTTTCTCACTCCTATTCTAATTGGATAAATCCAATTCATTAAATAACTATTGATCTAATCATATTTTTAAACAATATAAAAAACAACTTTTTTTTATAAAACCTACTTTGAAAGAAAAACATATTTTAAAAAAAATTGTATTTGATAAAAAAAAAAGATTTTTAGTCACCTATCCCGTTGATACCTTATTTATTTTTTTCAAAAATCAAGTTTTCAAGCTCTGAATTTGACCATTTTTATTCAATCCATTAACTAGGTTTGGATCCGTCCTTACTTTCTCCGTTAGTTAATACATGTTATAAAGAATTAGTAGGTTCAAACCTACTATCTCTTTCGTGTGTTTGAACATGAAATACATAATTTCTATGTGGGTTTTTCTTAGAGAATACTTTACTTAAACAAAATTTAGACTTTTAAATTTTTTTCAATTGTAATTAAATCTACAAACTTTGTTTTTGTAAAAAAAAAAAGAAAAAGAAAATAATAAAGAAAAGCTTTTTTTATTTATCGATTAAACTTAAACTGTTTTACAAGTTTATTTAATATATTATGTTTTATTCAATATAACAATATATAAAATAATTAGTCAACGGAAATAAAATATTAGTCAACAGAAATATATCAATGACGAAATTGAGTGAATTTTCACTTTTTTCTTTGAATAACTTGGGGGTAACTTTAATGAATAACTTAAACATGAATATGAGGAAAGTTGTAAGAAAAAAAAAACTGATTTTCTTTTTAGATTTTTCGAAATACAGATTTTTCGACCTATAAAATATGTTTTTGTTTCAAAGTAGGTTTAAGAAAAAAAAAACTGATTTTCTTTTTAGATTCTAAAAAAACATGATTAGATCAATAGCTATTTAATGAATTGGATTTACCCAATTAGAATAGGAGTGAGAAACAAAAAAAATCTTCAAAAACACTATTTTGGTAAATAGTTTTCTAACCACACCATTTTGGAAAATAGTTTTTCCACCAACACTATTATGGGAAAAAACTCTATCGATCCTAATTAAAGGTCTGGTGGAGACCAGAGAGGGTGCGGTTTTTGCTTAGTACACGACTTCATCGTGTTTGGATGGCTAGATTGATGGAAGCTTGGGGCCACCAATCTTTATAACGTTTTACTACGTTTGGTTGTATTGATTTTTCCTCTCCGATATCATAACTCTCTTAGTCTGTTAAATTTCTTCAATTGGAATATGTGATTTTATGCATTTTAGAAATCGTATCAAAACATGCGTGTTATAATCTTATACGAAAAAACTATGTATGTTTTTTACAAAAAAATCCCGATTTTAGAATACATTTTTGAACCCCAAAAAAGGTTGAATTAGTCATGGTTTGGGTGGTGGTGTCTCTCATTTGGGGCCTTGTGGTTGAAGTCCAATTAGTATATCACGTAAAAATGAGTATATGAGGATACTATGTAACATATTAAAAAAGTTAGTTAATTACTTTCTTGGTCCTTTTGGTGTGTGCATATTATATTTTTGAGTAAATTACAAGTTTTGTCTTTTATGTTTACACCAAATTGTAGCCGCTGTTCTTTTTTTCAAAAGTTTATAGGCGGTGTCCTTAACCTTCCAAAATCTTGCACGTTATGTCCTTTAGGTCAAACCCAGTTAGATTTTTTAGTTAAATCTGCTCATGTGCATTGCACATGAGGGTATATTTGTCTATTCACATTTTCAGGGACTATTTTGTAAAGAACTTTTATTCAGGGACTATTTTTACAAAACTTAAAAATAAAAAAATATATAAACTCTCTCTCTCTCTGTTTATATTTGGAATTCAAGAACTCCACCCGCCACCATCATCGCTCGCCTGAGATGTCGGAACCTTGCTAGAAAAGTGGAACGACCAATACACAGTCTGAGTCGTCATCACTTGCCTCCCCGGAACGCTGCTGCCCGGATTCCTCACTCAAACTCCCCGCCATTCTTCACACTACACAACTCCCACCACTCCAATTTCACCTGAACACAACCATCAAATTCAACCACCAGAAGATAAAATTCATAAAATGATACCTAAAAAATCAAACTGATAAACAGAGTTGAATTAAAGGCATAGGTGGATAAAACTACAACTTAATTGTTTATATATCTACGCAATTAACAAAACCTAAACACCACTAGAATCCGAATTGGAATATAAATCGAAAAGATCATTAAATTACCTCCCTAAACACCACTCCCCTTCAATACTTTTTTCCCCTTCAACGGAATAATGCGGTTACGTGAAGTAAGCGGATGTTATTTTGTGAAAAGAATTGTAAAGTGTAAATACCTTGAATACTTTTTTCCCCTTCGTTCTGGTTTTCGAGCAACAATGGAACCTGCCGGAATATGCTCCGATGTGAAGAAGACCGGCCGACGAGGGGAATTTGGTTTTGTAAGATTTTGAGTTATGAATATTCTGTGAAACGGCATAAACGTTACGACCACAACCACCCTTCACCTCCACCCAACGCTGTCGCGACCAAATCACTCACCGTTGTCGAACTAACCCACCACCACATCCACCCCTTCACCTTCACCCATCAACTGCCGCCACCGCACCTAACTCACCACCACAACCACCCCCTCACCTTCACCCACTACAAAATCACCCACCGCCGCCCCTAACCCACCACCACAACCACCCTTCACTGCCGTCATCTCTTCAGATTGTGGTAGAGAGAGAGAAGAGTGAGAGATAGGGACCTTCACTGTCGTCCCCCATCCAGATTGTGTTAGAGAGAGAGAGAGGAGAGAGAGAGGGACCTAGAGAGAGGCTCTTTCAGTTTTGAGATAAGGAGACAGATTATATTTTTTTTATTTTTGATTTTATTGCAAAGTAGACCTTAAACACAAGTTTTTTTTACAAAATAGTCCCCCGAAGAGATGAAATGGCAAATATACCCTCATGTGCAATGCACATGACCAGATTTAACTAAAAAATCTAACTGGGTTTGGTCTAAAGGACATAACGTGCAAGATTTTGAAAGGTTAAGGACACCGCCTGTAAACTTTTGAAAAAAAGGACAGCGCCTGTAATTTGGTGTAAACATAAAGAACAAAACTTGTAATTTACTCTATATTTTTGGTCCATATTTCATCAAAAAATACATATATGGTCCTCATTATTTGCACATAAGCAATACATCTGGTTCTTGACGCTAACAGATGTTATATAGTTTGCTAGCTTTTTGTTAAATTACCTTTTATACCTTTTTATCAAATATATATATAAAAAGAGTTAAGTTCACGTACAAAGTGTCTTATCGTACAAAACGTACGAAAGGTATGAAAAAGCCAAAAAAACACAGTGACATTTTCGTAATTATCTACTCGTAGAATAATTATCAAAATTACTCTACAAATGATCTTGTAGGGTAATTTTGATCTTGTAGAGTAGTTTTGTAAAATGTTTTTGTAACGTAATTTTGATCTTGTAGAGTAACATAATTACTCTACAAATGATCTTGTATGGTAATTTTGATTTTGTAAGATAATGTTGTAGAGTATCATAATTACTATATAGATGATTTTGTAGAGTAATTTTGAATTGTATGTTGTTTGATAAACTTACAGAGTAATTTTGATACAATTGTAGAGTATCAAAATTACTCTACAAGAACATTTTACAAAATTACTCTACAAGATCAAAATTACCCTACATGATCATTTGTAGAGTAATTTTGATAATTACTCTACGAGTAAATAATTACGTAAATGCTACCGCATTTTTTTAGCAAAACCTTCAGTTCGTACGTTTTATACGTTAAAGTTATTTGTATTTGATCTTTTGTCTATATATAACACCTTTATTTAGAACACACAAAACGCATAACCCCCCCCCCTCGATCCGCACCCCCCTTTTCTTTTGTCTTCTACGATAGATTTGACACCGGCACAGGCACCTCCACAGAGCTCGGACCAATGACCCTGCTGTTGATTTCGATAGTTGTTAGATTAATTTGGATATTTTTGTTATTGATTTTTTAAGATCAAGATTTACAATTAAAAGAGCATTAAGTTCAACTATAAATACTTTATATGACTTTCTCGTCTCAAAGAGTTGATAGCACCAAACCAACCTCTAATATGAAGTTATGAACCACCCAGAACGACTTTGTTAACCGATTTGTTGATCACCCTCATGTGTATGGAATAAAACCAAAATATAGGCATATCATATGGACCATCCATGCAGTTAATTCAAAACTAATTGCAATGTTAAGTGACACCGGTACCTCCGTGGTAAATCTACGCTTAAACAAGACTAGAGTTTTAGCAAATGTCTTACAAGAAAAACATACAAAAGACTATGGGCCAGTTTGCATCTTCTGAAAAAGCTATGATGATTGCCGGATTGTCAAGATAACATACTATATTGGATCTAAAAGTACCACTTATTAGTTGATGAAATAATGTCATAAAACTCTATTGTATAATAAACTCTATTGTATAATGTACGTTGAAAATGCAAAATTCAATAATAAGCTTACATATTATCTTCTAACGACTAGACCGTAGACACATCACACATACTCGAGAGATTTAGAAAAAAACATCAATCCATGTTCATCATTTGTTATAATGTCAAATTAACTTTAAATGCAATATTTATGGTCAAATCAGATCCTACATATATGTGTAGCGCTCAACTCACATTAAAACTTATTTTTAAACTATATATCTCGAATAATACAATATTGCCTTTTTAACGATAAATTTAGATTACTAACAGAGTAACAGATCACTAGAGTATCATGTAATATTGTTAGATTATTTTATTAATGAAGTTTTCCAGAACTCTTTACTAACGGGTATTTTTAGGTTTATTAATGAAGTTTTCCGGAACTCTTCAATTATTACTAACGGCTATTTTTAGAATAGCTACATTTTAAAAGTTGTTACTTGTTACTATTTTAATTTAATATTTTTATTTTATGTACACGGAATTATATCTAGTTGTATCATTTTGTCCACAACCACATGCCACGTACGTTCACATTAGTCCAAACACACGTCATACAAAAACCTTCCAATGTACCAAACCCATCAAGTTGTGATAAATACAATCATACAAACCCTTTAATTTAATGACACCACTTTTCATGCAGTTAAATTCGCCCCTAAAATATTTGAGTAAACAAGAAGCAATTAATGAAGCCCAAAATAAAATAAAATAAAACTGGTCACGAATAATACAAAAAGTATACAATATGATTTTTATAATATATATCTAAACCGGAATATAAGCGATTAATAAATGCCATGACGTAAAATGAAAGTAACACCTCATCTTCCTCCCACATGCATCACTTTGACTTTGTTTCTACTCGTATATTTCAACAATATATAATCATTTAGTACATGTACAAAATAAAATAAAGATTTATAATAACTAAAATATGAAGAAAGAAGCAAGAGTTTATTAAAAAGTAAAAAAATAAATAGTTTGAAAACTTGTATAACCAACGATCCGGTTTTACAATAATCGGTCACCCAAATCAAACGTAGTTCAAAAATACTCAACTGGACCGTTATCTAATAGTGTATGATTGTTTAGATTAGATATGAAAACCAAAAGAATATTTCACAATAATTTGATGTAATAAAATATATCATAATCATTAATTTGCAGTACAACATGTCCAATTTGTAATATTCTTGCTATTATTTTTGGACCCTTTTGCGTTCTCCACAAAAGTTACAAATTCATCCACGTATTCATGCATCATAATTCATAAAATTCATAAAACAAAAATAAATAAAAACTATAAAAAAAGAAAAAGAAAACTTAATAATAGTGGCACGTTGTTGACTGACTTGAGAAATGAGAAACATTTAAGATGTTACTCCGGTCCGTTAACTTCATCCATTTAAACACTGACGCTGCATTTTTGAGCAAGTTGGTACTTAACGCCGGTAACAACTCCGGCAATACCGGAGTTCTTATTCCCAAACGGAATATACGCCGGACATGTGACGTGGAGGTGGTACCTACCGGAAATAAAGCTACCAACTTTCCATCTCACACGTCCATTGATCTTGATCACAAGTGCTATAGCACCATTGGATTGATCTTGGCTCAAAGCGGCGCCATTGTAAGGCGCGACCGGGACGTTGGTGCCATAAACAAAAGGTGACCATATGTTTAAGTCTTTGTGGCCTTGATACACGGGTTGAATTACCGTGAAGTAGGTTATTTGTTGGCTATGGTATGTGGCGAAAACGTTGAGTTTGTCGTAGTAGATGCCGATTTTGCTATTCGGGTTTCGGGCGTTTATGGTGACTTGGAAGTTGGAGGAGAGGAGGATAGGGGCGGACACGTTGAAGTTGTAGATGGTGGCATCTTGAAGGATGAATTTGGGTTTTTTGGGTTGGAGAATGGCCCATGTGATTAGGAAGACTAGGAGGGCTATGCCGATAAAGATCGCTAAGCCGATGAGTATTTTTTTGATTAGTTTCTTTTTTTTGTCGCCGTGGTGGTCGCAGTGTTTGACCGACATGGCGGTGGCAACGCGGTGGTGGTAGTGGTGGTGCTTGTAGTGATGGTAGAGTTGTGTTTTGTTAATAGGTTGTGGTGAAGAAATGGGGAGAGGAATGAAGGGAGTGTTTTGGTTTTATGGATGTTAAAGAGTGTGTGTGTACACACACCTTTGTAATATAAATTTGTTTTGGAAAAATAAAATAAAATATATTATAACAATTATTTTAAATGATATAATAAGATACAATGTATTAGGGTTTGTTGTGGCAACTTATTTTGATGAATAAAAAAATAATGGCTTTTTCGATGATTTGTAGAATAAGTTATAATCATATATATATTTTTTTTCAAATTACTTTTAGTATATTATTTTACATTAATGAATAAAATAAACATTCAACAAAAATTGAATACCTTTAATATCACTGGGACGTAGACTAAACGCATAGATCCATGAACATGCCATCTAACTTTTAGGGGTAGAAAGTGTAAACATGCATTTTTGTGTACTAATAATAATTAAAAAGTTAATTTTTATTTTGTGTACTAATAATAATTAAAAAGCTATTTTTTATTTAACAAGCTCATAAAAATAATAACAATATCATCAACCATGTAAGAAATTGAGATGTTCTTATATATAATTTTTTATGAGATTCTTTAAATAGGTAACGTCGGTGCGGTTTAAACATTTTTTTTTAAATGCTACACTTTGGAATTTTAAGAAACAAAATTCAAGAATAATTACGAGTGGATTGAGTATGAATTTGAGATCCCAGGTTGTTCGAATTGTGTGTACAGATCTGGCTTTCTATTTAATAACACACTAAAAAAGTATGTGCAAAATTAATTAAGTTGATTTTTAGATTAATAAATTAGACTTTAATAATTTACTTTCTATAACTTTTTAAACCGTATTTATTGACACATTAATGAGGCCAGACAATTAATTGTACTCAATTTTTGCAGTTATTTTTATTTACTTTTCCGTGTGACTTTTGTCCTTTTTCTTAATATGAAACTCAAACTTAGCCTATATGGTTCATTAAGTGGTTTCATTGCGGAGAGATTTTAGGTTCAATCCCTACTAAGTGAAAATTTTATAAATATAGTCGAACACCATTGCGACGGGTTCAAACTTGAGATGAGGATTTAAGAGGTTGTTCTCACCTTTTGAACTAAGTTGAATTCCAGGTAATCTGTTCTAAAAAGAATGAAACTTAAAACTTAGGTAACTATAATAAATACTAAACTTTTCACATGAACACAAAAAGGTAAAAGAAAACCTTGCTTCAAGTCCGGAACAAGTCTAGACTGAAATAGTACGTGGAGACCCAAATTTCTTTTAGTTTTTATAATAGAAATTATGAAACAAAAATATAATCATGTGTTTTGATGACGTAAGTAGCTCAAACCTTAATAAACTGATTAGAGTACACAACAGCTTAAAAAGGTTAAAAGGTTCGGAAATGGTCAGCTGTCATGAACAGTAAAAAGGACAAGTCAGAGCATTGTCACATCACCCTCTGCGTGTGAAACCTCCTGCCCAGCCGCAACCAGAGCATGTGCGAGAGCACACTCTTTTACCCGCACGTCCAAACCCTTCAACCCCTAAATGGGCAAGTCCCTCACTGTAGCCAAGGATCACAGGTCAAAGGCTTCCTCTTATAGAAGATTCTTTCCCTATAAATCACAGCCTCTTGCCATTCATTCCAGCCATTCCAGATCAACTCAAATCACCCTTGATCTCTGATCTTACTTCTCCTCTCTAGAACTTGCTCCATGCTTGTTCTATTCTCGGCTCACTACAATATTATCTCACTTAACATAGACATTCTGGGTTAAACATCCTTCAATCCAAAATTCAAAGTGAATAGTAACAAAGTGATCCGCCTCCACGTGCTACAAACGTGGGGGGTCCCCACGACCTGTGTTAGGCTAATCGAAACCTTGAACCCTTTTACCCCGGAGATATCGCTACAAGCCTTGGTCTTGTATTTGTTGTAACAACAAGTTGGCGCCCACCGTGGGGCTACGTCGCTTACTTTATCTTAAATACCAGTTGTGTAGCTCCATTTTCTCTTTATATCATGTCTGAAAGCGAGTCTCTCGGTTAGGTAAATCGGGTGCCTAACAACACCAATTTAACACCAAATTCTGGTCGGATCTCACCGGTCAGATCTACACCTCTTTCTACTCCCGGAAGTACTCCATCGATAACTACATTCCCGGAGTTCATTTCTCTTCAAACACCAACCCCATCTCGATCAGGAGTTCCATCTCCTCAAATCGATGCAATGCGTATACCGGAACGCATAGATCTAACACCCGAGGGAGTAGCTAGAAATTTCTTACAACTTAGATTTTTCCTCAACTAGCATGTGAGCCTAGAAAGGGAAAAAGGGGTATGAATAAGACTAAATTATGAGGAGTCTGAGCCCTCATTATCACCTGTCCTTCCATCTCTTCCTTTAGCAGCTCACGTTTAGCCACGTCTTACCTTAAAGCTGGTCCTAGTGTGACAGACCAACCACTCAAGCCCTTGAGCTTTTGAGAGGCCAAGTCCAACCGCTTTTCCCTTATTTACCTCTTGACTCGTTACAAACGGTGCACCTATGGGGCATAAAACCACTCTTGATCAATTATGGCAAGTCACCCACTTCAAGTGTTCCCCCTCCCGTTGCTACTTCGTGGTAACAAGCCATGGCCACCCTGCCTTTGGCTCGAGGTATGGTCATGAGCACATCTATGGGAATGCCTTATACAGTACCATCAGAAAGCCTTCAAGGCTTTAACCTTATGCCCCAGCTGATGACACAGATGATGGCATCTTTTATGGGTACCATCAGAAAGCCTTTAAGGCTTTAACCTTATGCCCTAGCTGATGACACAAATGATGGCACAATTTCCTTTGTAGCACGTGAAAGCTGGATGATGACACAAAAAGCCTTCAAGGCTTTAACCTTAATTTCATTAACCAAGTGCCAACCGCTCACCAGGGTACCTCAAGCGGTAACCCAGCTTTAAGGGTAGTAAAATACCTCTCAAAACCTTACAAGCCCAACAACTTGTCTTGCTTCTCCCAGCAAATTGTTGAGTACGAGTTTCAAACCCAGATAAAGATGCTATTACGGTGCTGAAGACCACCTCCAAATCTTCATCGAGGATGCAAGGATTGAAAAATGGTCCAGCCCCGAATGTTGTCACATGTTCATGCAAACCCTTGAAGGGTCTTCACGCATATGCATGGTTCAATGACCTTCCTGAACGAAGCATTCAGACCTTTGACGATCTTAGCAAAGGTTTCCCATAACAACGTGATGATGAAAGTCTCAGAGACTTCACCAAAGGTACAAGAAAGAAGGTTTAACTTACGCCGATAAAAAGATTAGGGTTACAGGGTTCATGAATGCTAAATTCCAAATGTGTCACAAGAGACTTCAATAAATGCCTGCCCAAAACCCTTGAAGAAGCACTCAAAAGGGATGCGGCCCACATTCAGGGAGAATAAGCTGTAGACATCAAAGAACAAAAAAAAAAAAAAACTCTTAACCGGAGCTTCCAGTATGGCTCTTACGACAAACGGTTCAAAGGATCAGATTCCAGAAGGCCTGAAGACCGGACCCTCCAAGCCGAGAAAAAAACCATAAACTTTACAGCCTTAACCAAGATTCCGCAAGAGATCTTGGCAACCGAAGAGGTAAAACACAGCTTCTGCCCTCCTCAACCTCTGCCAAAAAACAAAAGATTGAAAAAATCAAGCCAGTATTGTGAGTTTCACGAATAGAAAGGTGACCATACCAATGATTGCTTCCAACCCAAAAAGAGGATCGAAGCAGCTGTCAAGTACAAACTGGCTCACTTGGTTAAAGGGGTCAAGGACAAGATGGTTAAAGAAAAAACAAAGTTGGAAGTGAACATGGTCGACCTTGAAAACAAAGCTTCCCACAAACGCCATCATTCCAAGGCATGGGAACGTCAATATATTTGCTTCCCACCACCGGAAGGAATCCAACATAGGAACCATCAAGACACAAAAGGCTTACATTGACACCGGTGCAACCACCAAAATCATGTTTGAGAAATGCTTTAACCCTCTCAGCGACAATAAACGTTCAAATCTTCAACAGTCTGAATCCTCCCTTGAAGGTATCACAGACGTACCTATCAAGCCTTTAGGCCAAATAACCCTTAATGTTTGTTCAATGAGAGAACAAAAGGACGAACCGAACAACTCACTTTTGCGGTGATCAATATCCCTCCCAACTATGATATCATCATAGGAAGGCCATGGCAAAGTGTGTTCGGAATGAAAGTTTCAGTTGGTCAAGAATGGACGAAGACGATGAACAAGGGTTGGACATAAACCCAAAATATCCTCAACTGGGGATAAGGGTAAACACTAACCTTTCCAATGAAACCCTCTCATACCTTGAAAAGCTACTCTCGCACTATGTCTTTGCTTGGTGCCCGGAAGATATGACCGACATCCCTTGTAGCATTGTTGAACATGAGTTATGGATCACACCTGATGTTAAGCCCATTATACAAAAGAAACGGAGTCAAATCCCTGAAAGAAGCCTTGCAGAGTACCAAGAGATGGAAAAGCTTGTTCTAGCTGGAATCCTTCGAGAGGTCAAGTATCAATCATGGGTGGCCAATCCGGTAATGGTTCGAAAACCCGACAAGTCTTCGAGAATGTGTATCGATCTTAAAGACTTGAACAAAGCATGCCCAAAGGATTGCTACCCGCTGCCCCAGATAGACCTCAAGGATAACTCGCTTACAGGCTTCCCGTTCAAGTGTTTTCTTGGCGCCTAAAAGTGTTACCATCAGATCCTAAGGAAAAAAGAAGATAAATAAAAAAACCACCTTCCACACTGATAAAGGTATCTCTTGCTATCAAAAAATGCCTTTTGGTTTAAGAAATGCAGGTGCCACTTATCAACGTCTGTTTGACAAAGCGTTTGCCAAACAAATCGGCAAGAATATTGAAGCTTATGTTGACGATTTGGTGATCAAGAGCAAAACGGGATATCAAATGCTCAATGACATACAAGAAACTTTCCAAAACTCAAGAAAGATCAACAAGAAGCTTAATCCAGTCAAGTGCTCGTTTGGTTTTGAAGAAGGCAAGTTTGTAGGGCACATCGTGAGGAAACAAAGCATAAAAGACAAACCCTCAAGGGATGTGCTAACAAGAAAGACTTTCGATAGAAAGCCTACAGCTTCGAAGCATTTTACCCCAAAAGGAAGCCTTCAACCAAATGAAGCAACACTTGGCTTCACTCCCAGCCATTTCGGCTCCGGAAACAAGAGTAACGATCTCCGTCTACCTTTCGGTTGCTGAAAAGGCCATAAGTACGGCTCTGATCATTGAACGAAATAAAGTTCAGATACCCGTTTACTTTTTCAAACTTCAAAATTAGCAGAAATCAAATATCCTTCTTTGGAAAAACTTGCTCTAGACCTAGTCCAAACAGCTAGAAGGCTTCGAAGGTACTTTCAGCCACACCCGATACAAGTGGTCACTGACTAACCTTTTAAGAATGTGCTTGAAAAACAAGAAAATTCCGGAAAATTAGCCTAATCGGTTGTGAAACTAGGTGAACACAAAATCACCTATGTCTTGAGAAAAGCTGTCAAAGCTCAAATCTTGGCTGACTTCATCTTGTAAGTCCCTAAAGAAGCCATAACAGAAGTTAATACAACTGCAGCTGAACCCTCCAACCCTGATACCTGGAAGCTTTTTACCGATGAGGCTTCCAGTATCGAAGGGTCAGGGGCTGGGTTAGTTTTAATTAACCCTGAAGGGTTAGAATTCACATATGCTCTTCGGCTTGTATTTCATACTACCAACAATAAAGCCAAGTACAAAGCATTAATCACTTGGCTAAATCTAGCCACAGAAATGGGGGTTCAAAAGCTTCAAGTCCTCACAAACTCTCTCAAGCCAAGACAATAACAGCTACATAGCAAAAGAACCCAACATGAATAAGTACCAAAAGAAATCAAAGGAATTGATGAACACATTTCAAACATGTGCCATCAAATAAATTCCAAGATCTCAAAACAAGAGAGTTGACGCACTAAGCAAGCTTGCATCTCTTACGTTTGCCCATCTCACCAAGAAGATACTAGTTGAGTATTAAAAACCCCGTCCATACAAAAACACGAGGTTTAAGATATGATCACCGAAGAAGGGCCAAATTAGATAACTCCCATTGAAAAGTTCCCCAAAAACGGTGAATTACCTAATGACCAGACTGAGGCTGAAAGAGTTCGTATCAAGTCAAGGCAGTATGTGTTACAAGGAGATATCCTTTACAAAAAAGGATACCTTGCACCACTACTTCGATGGGTTGGCCCAAAACAAAGCCAATATATGATCAAAGAGGTTCACGAAGGGATATGTGGGGCTCATTATGGCCCAAGATCAGTAGTGTCAAAGCTGATGAACCACGGATACTTTTGGCCTTCCATACATCAAGATACCTTCGAACAACTGCGAAAATGTGAAGCTTGTCAGTTACATGTTCCGGTACCTAAAAGCCCAAAATATGACCCCGTTCCCACCTCCTCGGCTTGGCCATTTCGCAAGCGGGGAATGGACATTGTTGAACCATTCCCACCAGCCAAAGAAGGAGTCAAGTTCTTATTGGTAGCCGTGGGCTACTTCACCAAGTGGCAATAAGTAAAACCATTGGCAAAAATCTCAGGAAAACAGGTCATTGGTTTTGTTTAGGGAAACATAAGTCGTTGTTTTGGGCTCTAGGGGTACTAATCACGGATAACGGGAAGTAGTTTGCCGAGAAGCCTTCTAGCTCTTGGTGTAAGGAGTTCAGAATAACTCAAGTATTCAGCTCGGTAGCTCACCCACAGTCCAATGGCTAGGTTGATAGGAAAAACCGCAACATTGTTGAAGGGATTAAATCTCGATTGGGAAGATACGACAACAACTGGCTCGAATAACTTCCTTATGTGCTATAGGAAATTCGAACAACCAAGAAAACGAGCCACAAGAAAACACCCTACAGCCTAGTGTTTAGATCAGAAGCTGTAATCCTAGCTAAAATCGGAGTAACAACACAAAGAACAATTAACATCGATCTCGAGCCAAATAAGAATGAGATGATGTTGAATTTGGAACTCTTCGAATAGGATCATGAACAAGCAGCCATACAAAAAGTAAGGTACAAGCAAAACATGGAATTGTATTACAATACACGGGTGAAGCATGAACGCTTTAAGCCTGGGGACCTTGTGCTTCGAAATAATGAGGCCTGTAAGAAAGAAAGTCAAGGAAAGCTTGGCCCTAAGTAGGAAGGGCCATACACTATCCTTAAAGCCCACAAAGGGGGATCATACAAGCTGGTGGATCCGCAAGGCAAAAAGCTTCCTCGCCATTGGGATGGCAAAAACCATAAAAGGTTCCATATTTAACCAAAACGTGTTACGAATAGTTCCAAAAAGTTGTTATATTCCCCTAGTAATCAAAGTACTTTGAAATGAATGAACAATGAATCAAAATTTGTCTTTCTAACCTAGCAAGAAACTCCATGGCAAGGGCCATGTAAGGGGATGAGCTCTCAGGCCACATCGCTCAATAGGTTCAAGGATTGAATGGACCTATATAAGGGTTGAGTTCCTAAATCAATACAACTCCATGAGACTCAGAGAAATCTTAAAAATCATGTCTCATAGACGGGTTTGAACAGCCTACATCAAATGTTCCTTAAGCCCCAACATTGGCTTACGAACCAAAAAGACTCTAAGTGAATGTCATACATAGGATAGAGGTTGTATCTTCTTGTTAAAAATATCCTAAGGCTAAGTGACTGCAGCAATGAACCATTTAAGGTATGAGTAACATAAGATGCACCGCCTAAAACAAAGACAAGATACAAAACCAATGAAAACTCAAGGGAGTAAATAGAACAACACATCAAGATAAACAAAGCAAACATAACAAGTTAAGCATAGCAAGCTAGACATAGCAAAGGCCATACTGGCCACCAAACATAAAACTTTGTCCACAAGCCTTCCAGGCTTTAAGCACCAAGGGACCTAAACGGTTCCCTTGAAATAAAAATATGTTCAAACAAACAAACCATAACATTGTTCGACATGCTAAGAAAGCTATGAATTAAGGTTTCTTCTTCACTTGGCAGCATCAGAGATGGTAGACTTTGTTGCATCATCCTTCTTCGAAACCCCATCATCTTGGGTGTTTTTAGCCTTCCTCTTTTTCCTCCCTACGAAACCCGATGTCTCGGAGGCTTCAAGGCTTGAACCCTTTGAGCCCTCACCACTTCCAGAACACGTTTCCTCGCTATCTCCGGAGCAAGAATGTTTCTTCGAGAGGGACTTCAACACTTCATTACAAACAGCCACATTAAGGCCCTGGGGTTTTAGCTCCTGGAAAACAGGCAAAGGTTTACCAAAACACTTGGAGACTTCACTCACATAAGGGTAAATCATATGCTCAATCTTAAAAACTGTTCCCTTGAAGACTTTGAAGGCTTTGGGTTGAAAAAGAGAAGACTTTTCCCAAGGCTCCCCAGGGTCACAAAACTTTGTAACCAGCAAACAAAACCTTGGTGTCTCCCAGGAGCAAGAAGCTCGGTGTACACATCACCCAAGACTTTGTTGAACTCCGATGAATGGAGAAGATAGGTAACCACTTGCTGAAATCCATGCTCAATCAGCCATTTATTATCACCAGTTGCCTGGGAAAGTGAAGCCCTTTAACCCTTCTTTCTCCTCCAAGAAGGCTTTTTTCTGAACCTCCAAGACAGCCTTATCGACCCTGACTTGAACCTTGTCAGTCTACAAGCATTTTCCAACTCAACCATATCAGTCTTGTGCGGGAAGATAACTCCTCAAATCTTCAAACAACAATGCTTTCTCCTTCTCAGCGTAGCCCTCAGCTTCTTTCAAAGCAACCATTGAAGCTTTCATCCCATCCCTCTTTTTCGAAAAGACTTCATATTCTTGCATCCTTTTGCGAAATCGGTATACACCCTCAAGAAGCAAGGTAGCAAGGTTGCAAGCACCCATCATCATTTTCGAAATCATCAGTTCATCGTCCATAGATGAGCAACAACATCGAACAATAGGAGGAGCAAAATGGGTAAGAAAATCCTTACAAACGGATGAAGACTTGAAGCTGTCACCAACTGTGACCCTCCAATCCAGCACATAAACCTCTTCTGGATTAACATTAGTGGAACCTTCACCACCCTTCCCGAAACCCTTCAAGCTTACAACCTTCTCACCCGCTGCCTTACTCTCCTTACCAATCACCAAGGGCAACTCCTTGTTGTTTTTTTTTATTTTCCTTCAACCACAACTTCCAAGTCCCCCTCTATGTCATCGCTCAGTTCCACCGGCTCAGAAGCCGATGGTAGGTCGACAACCTTTATCAAACGACGGTTTGAACGACGAATAGAGACTTTGGAAGCAGCAACCTTGGTAAAACCCTTAACGTTTGGGACGTTTACGTAGCCTGAACCCTCGAACCTATGTTCAGTGTTCCTGGCAACAACATCTTCACTTGGCGTGGCCTAAGCATCCCCAAACACAACATCAGAGGTACTATCACTCTTGATAAAGCAAAACATCATACCCTGATCATCCCTCATGAGCACAGGGTCACGATCTGGCTTGTCCCACAAGGTGCTCACACCCATCAACACTACAAGGTTTTCAGGAAAGGGACTGTGACAACCCTTATAATTCCATGCATCCGTACAATTTATTAATGATAATTAATGTGCTTGATGACTGTGCTGAATCATTTAACTGCTTTCTGATTTCTGTGTTATACTTACATGTGCTTGTTAACATACTAGTAGTGTACAGAAAAGTTACTAAATAGTCCGTTATGCTTTCCTGAGTGTTAACAGCTAAAAATGTTACAAAAATACATATATAGGACACTTTACGGATTAATTAAGCACTTTAACGGAACAACACCGAATCGAACAATCGGACTTTACCTGGAACACAAAAATATTGTTAAACACATTGTTTTTATTTTTCTGAGCTAGCTAGGGTCCTCGAACATCCTAACAAACCATATAATATATGACACACCATAATGCACCAACTTAACACTTGAATTCTAACTAGCTTGCAACTAAACAATTGAAACCCAACTAGACCTACCCCCCCCCCCCCAACCGATTATGAAACATGGGAAATCCCCCATGATTTTCTTTAAATTGTTTAAGTGATATGTAGTGTACTTTATGGGGCATAAGACCTAGAGGATAAAATGATGTTGGAAGACTTGTTTATAAGAACCCTTGGATCATTCAAGTTCATCATTCACTCAAACTCAACAAACTTCCTTCTCCCTTCTTCTCTCTTGTTCGGCCGACCCCCTTCACCCACACACCACCCATCTTCATTTCAAGTTCAAGCTTTTCAAGAGCATCCATAGGTGTCTTAAGGTGAACAACGAAGCTCGGTGTGTTCGGAAGTTGAAGGACCTTCTCTATTCGCTATTAACCACCACATTTCTTCACTCGAACTTCCCTAGTCTTGAACTAGTGGTAAGAACTTAGATCCGTTCATTTTTCATGTTATTAGAGTGGTTAATAGTTATTTTATGATGAGAATCCATGAACACTAAAGAATCATAAACAAAGCTTTGAACATAGAGCTAACCTAATGATGAAATGTTGTGGAAATGTGATGAAGTAATGTTAATATGAAGTTGTTTTGATTCTTGTTGATTATCTGATGATTTGCTTGTTAATATTGATGTTTGATGTTGTTGTGATCACTAAACATGTTAACGGAATCAATCGAACACGAGTTAGAAAGATAAAAGCTGAAAAACAGCTTCTGTCCAAGGTTTTACAGCCAACTTCAGTTGGCTGTAAACAGGTCAATATTTAACGAAAAAACTGATATTCTTGAGTCTATAACATACTATTTCGAAATACGGTTCTAATGGCACTAGAATCATAATTTTTGGACTTCGTTTACTATTTTTAAAGACCTATTTTTGGACAACAGCTTAAGCTGCGTTTTTACTGCTGAAAATATGTGTTATGTTTTTCGCCATAACTTGAAATCTGTGTAGAACTAGGTCATGAAATTTGTACTGTAGATGGACACTGATGTCGCTGTAATTCACCCACTGGAATTTCATCAATCAGACTTACACTGAATTTTTAATAAATTATTCCATGGACTCCAGTCAGAAAGTAATGAATCTAATTGCAGTCTGGTAAATGATTTTTTTATAAAATATTGGTAATGAATCGGATCCCGAGATTTTTACACAGTAATATTTGGACAGTTTAGCACCTTCTATAAAAAGTTGGGAATTTTTGAAGTAAGATAACTATTTTATTAAAATGCCCGAAAACAGCCCAGTTTTGGATATTTAATTTGAAATGACATAAGTAGTAATTTGCGTGTCTAAATGTCGAGTATGTTATCTGAGGATGATCTAACATGTTATATGTCAATGAAAGTAATATGTGCAATATCGTATGCTTGTTCTTGAGTAGCTATAGGTGGAATGCTTATATGAGCGTGAACTATTAAAGTGAATGCATGTTATGTAGTAGATACGTGTAGGAACTCTTTGCTCTATTTGAAGGAAAAATTACAAGTTTTGTCCTTTATCTTTATACCACTTTTCAAGCGGTGTCCTTTTAAACGAAGGTTGACAGGCGGTGTCCTTTACTAGGTATTTTGTTGCAAGTTTAGTCCGTTACACCCAACCCAGTTAAAAAACCCTGTTAATTGTTGACAGGCTGTGTCCTTTACTAGGTATTTTGTTGCAAGTTTAGTCCTTTACCTAGGTATTTTGTTGCAACTTTAGTCCTTTACACCTAACAATTAACATGGTTTTTTAACTAGGTTGGCTGTAAAGGACTAAACTTGCAACAAAATACCTAGTAAAGGACACTACCTGTCAACATTCGTTAAAAAGGACACCGTCTGAAAAGTGGTATAAAGATAAAGGATAAAACTTGTAATTTTCCCTATTTGAAACCACTAAATGACTAACTGGTAATCATATTAGGACGTGATTGACCGACCTTGACTGTTAGCTATATTTGAGAATCTAACCGAGCAAACCGAGGTGAGTTCACACTTTTATACAAAGCATGGTAAATTCCCGGTGGGAATGGGAATGGGTTCAGGAATAGGGTTTCCTCGTCCTTTGGGACGCGTTCAGGAATGTGAATTCCTCGTCCTTGGGACGTACTTAGACTTACTGGACTAGAACTCTATCAGCGAAGTCTCTCCCTTTTTGTATCGACTTAATCGCCGAGGCTATGGCGAGCGGGTCATTAGTTAATAGCGCTATTAGGTTTAACAAACCTCACACCGTGCCAGTCGGACGGGTGTGTACTAATGGACTATGGCACGTCGGTGATGATAGACACCGAAGCTAGGGCACAATTAATTATCGTTAGTAGTCGATATGATAAACGAGTCCGGTAGTTTAAATATGGGGTAGCCCCCACGGCCGGAGTGCCGGGCTGGATAGCCAGGGAAGGTGGACATGGGATGGTTAACTAATAAACGTTTTCGAACAATGGGGTAACCCCCACGGCTGGATAGCTAAATGAGATTAAACTACGTTTTTGGAAACAACTCTAAAATGGACAACCAACCGTGAACTCACTTAACTTTGTTGTTGACTCGTTGTTACATGCTTTGCAGGTCGTTAGATGCTATGGAGCTTGCACATGGAGGTGGTCGTTGTGGGATGCGAACTGTTATGTCCCGTACTTAATAAATAAACTTTATGAACTTATGAACCTTATGTTTTTGGGTCTTTAAACTTATGAACTACGAACTCATGTTTTGGTTTAACGTCTTATGCTTCCGCTGTTTAAATTGAACTTGGTTAACTTCCTTTTAGTCACCAATTGTATTGTGGTTAGTTTTATTTACTTAAATATGTTGTTCAATATGATTGGTGGCTCGATCCTGGTCATGTCACGCCTCCAAGCGGTGATACTCCGCATGGTGGATTTTGGGGGTGTGACAGATTGGTATAAGAGCCATTGGTTATAGTGAACTTGGTTTTAAAAAGGGAAAAGCTTTTTGATAAACCAGACTATAACCTGTACAGTGCTCAACGATCCAGAACGACACTTCGCTCCACGTGCAAGACTCGACACAATAGGTGGTATGATTTATGTTACATTTCCGGTTAGATAGTTCACACTGTGCATTAGTTAACGTGATAACTGCTGTTTGAACCTTATGTGCTTACTCTCTACTGTCGTCCCACACTTACGCACTTTCACGACACTTTTCTCACTTACGTTGCTCCGATGTGAAGATCATGAGCAGACGCGGAGGACGTATCAACCTCACTCAAGCCCAGTTGACGGCCTTGATCAATGAACGAGTTGCTGAGCCACTCGCAGCTGTCCCTGCAGGAGGTATAACCTGCCATATCAACCCATCCTAGGACGTTTAGATCCTACCTTCGCAAACCAATCCTTGTGCTTAACCTTGTCTTTATTCTCGCGCGACAGGTCAACCTGCACAACCTCCTCTGTGCACGTTCAAAACATTCATGGACTGCCGACCTAGTACTTTCAGCGGCACAGAGGGAGCTGTAGGCCTTCTTCACTGGTTCGAGAAGCTTGAGTCTGTCTTCGAAATGTGTGAATGCCCTGAAGATCGGAGGGTGAAATATGCTACGGGAACTCTCGAAGGTGCTGCACTAACCTGGTGGAAAGCACAGGTTCAACTGCTAGGGCTGGCAGTTGCTAACGCCACCTCATGGAATGATTTCAAAGAACTGATTAAAGAAGAGTACTGCAGTCGTGACGACATACACAAGCTAGAGGTGGAATTCTTCAATCTGAAAAGACGGGGTCGGAAATTGAGGCGTATACAAAGAGGTCAAACGAGCTAGCCATCTTGTGTCCCACTATGGTGGACCCTCCTATCAAGCGTATCGAGCTGTACCTTAAGGGCTTGGTGCTAGAAATTCAAAGCAACATAACCTCAGCTAACCTTGGCACCATACAGCAAATCATCAAGTTGGCTCATCGTCTCACCGATCAGGCAGTTGAGCAGAACAGGCTGCCCAAGCGTATTAGCGCTACTACTTCTGATGCTCCCAATGATAATAAGCGCAGGTGGGATGGAAATTTGGGCAAGGGTTCTACTTCAGCTAAGTCCCAGCATCGAAAGACAGACGAGTACAGGAGCCCCAGTCAGCAGTCTTCTGGGAATCAAGGTCAGGGTGGGTACAAGGGAAATCACCCCAAATGTAATCGCTGTAACTTGCACCACAGCGGGCCATGTAACAAAGGCAACTGTCATCGGTGCAACAAGCCTGGTCACATTGCAAAGGATTGCAGGAGTCAGCGTCCGGCGAATCAGAACCGACAGCATCAGCAAGCCCCACCAAATCAACGCCAGCAGCAGCAACAACAAGGTAACAACAAAGGGTGCTTTCAATGTGGTGCTGAGGGCCATTTCAAGAAAGATTGCCCCCATCTAAATCAGAATCAGAACAACAACAATCAGGGGAATGGAAACGGCAATGGGGGAAACAACAATGGTAATGGGGCAAGGGGTCGTGTGTTCGTGATTGGTCAGGGTGATGCAAGGAACGATCCCAACGTTGTGATGGGTAAGTTTCTTCTGGATGATTTCTTTGTTTCTGTTTTATTTGATTCGAGTGCTGATACTAGCTACGTGTCCTTAAAAGTTAGTCAGATGCTTAAGCGTACTCCAACACTTTTGAATACCCAGCACATCGTAGAGTTAGCGAATGGTAAAAGTATAGAGGCTACACATGTAGTTAAGGGTTGCAAGCTTGTCCTTGCCGATCAAAACTTTTCTATTGACCTCATCCCTATCGTTCTGGGTAGTTTTGACGTCGTTATTGAGATGGATTGGTTATCTCAACACCAAGCGGAGATTATTTGCAAGGAGAAAATCGTCCGTATCCCTCGTTCTGGTAAAGAACCCCTCGTGATTCGTGGCGATAAGGGTGGTGTTGTCGTAGGCATCATCTCCTTCCTTAAGGCCCAGAAGTGTTTGCGAAAGGGCCACACCGCTATTCTAGCCCTCGTTTCTGATTCATCCACGGAAGAAAGGACGATAGAAGACATACCTATTGTACGCGACTTTCCTGAGGTATTTCCTGAGGAATTACCTGGTCTTCCGCCTCATCGCCAAGTTGAGTTTCAAATCGAGCTAGCTCCTGGAGCAGCACCAGTAGCTCGAGCACCATATCGTCTAGTTCCATCAGAACTCGAAGAACTGTCTACGCAACTACAAGAACTTCTGGAAAAGGGTTTCATACGTCCTAGCTCTTCGCCATGGGGAGCTCCTGTGTTATTCGTGAAGAAGAAAGACGGTACCTTCAGGATGTGTATTGACTACCGCGAACTCAACAAGGTGACCGTGAAGAATCGTTATCCTCTTCCACGCATTGACGACTTATTCGACCAGTTGCAAGGGTCGAGTTTCTATTCCAAGATTGACCTAAGGTCAGGCTACCATCAGCTGAGAGTCTGAGAGGAGGACGTCTCCAAAACAACATTCAGAACCCATTACGGCCATTACGAGTTTCTGGTTATGCCTTTCGGATTGACGAATGCACCCGCGGTCTTCATGGATCTCATGAATCGAGTGTGCAAGCCTTACCTGGATAAGTTTGTCATAGTGTTCATCGACGACATCCTGATCTATTGTAAGAGTCAGGAGGAACACGAGCAACATCTGAGACTTATTCTGGAACTTCTTCGAAAAGAGCAGCTGTATGCCAAGTTTTCAAAATGTGACTTCTGGCTTCGTGAAGTCCATTTTCTAGGCCATGTGGTAAACAAGAATGGAATTCATGTGGATCCATCCAAGGTTGACTCGATCAAGAACTGGCCTACACATCGTACACCAACAGAAATCCGCCAATTCTTGGGTTTGGCAGGATATTACAGAAGGTTTATCAAAGATTTCTCCAAGATTGCGCAACCTCTCACTTCACTGACTCAGAAGGGTGTCACCTATCGTTGGGGTGATGCACAGGAGTCCGCATTTCAACACTTGAAAGAGAGACTTTGTAGCGCGCCTATCCTCTCATTGCCCGAAGGCACAGATGATTTTGTGGTTTACTGCGACGCTTCCATCCAAGGACTTGGTTGCGTGTTGATGCAACGTGACAAGGTCATTGCTTACGCATCGCGTCAACTTAAAGTTCACGAAAGGAACTACACTACGCATGACTTGGAATTGGGAGCAGTTGTTTTCGCGCTTAAGATGTAGAGGCATTACCTGTACGGTACCAAGTGCACCATTTACACCGATCACAGGAGTCTCGAGCATATCTTCAAGCAAAAGGAATTAAACATGCGACAACGCCGATGGGTCGAACTCTTGAACGATTATAAATGCACGATCAAGTATCATCCGGGCAAGGCCAATGTTGTGGCCGACGCCCTCAGCCGAAAGGATACTATACCTAAGCGTGTACGTGCGTTACAGCTTACCATCTAATCTAACCTTCCCGCTTAGATTCGCGATGCTCAGGTTGAAGCATTGAAAGTAGAGAACATCAGGGCTGAATCCTTACGAGGATCGAGGCAACGACTAGAACAAAAGGAAAACGGCGCCTACTATGTTAACGGACGCATCTGGGTTCCACTTTATGGAGACTTACGTGAGCTTGTGATGGACGAAGCACATAAGTCTCGTTATTCAGTACATCCTGGTTCGGATAAGATGTACCACGACTTAAAGTCTACATACTGGTGGCCTGGCATGAAAGCCAACATAGCAACCTACGTCAATAAATGTTTGACTTGTGCTAGGGTCAAGGTCGAATACCAGAAACCATAAGGCCCACTTCAACAACCAGAGATACCTAAATGGAAATGGGAGCAAATTTCCATGGATTTCGTTACTGCCCTGTCCAGATCTCAACGCGGAAACGATACCATTTGGGTGATCGTGGATCGACTGACCAAGTCTGCACATTTTATGGCTATCAAGGAAACGGATAAGTTTTCTACTCTAGCAGACATTTACCTAAAGGAAGTGGCATCAAGGCATGGAGTGCCAACCTCCATCATTTCTGATCGTGACGTGCATTTTACTTCGGAACTGTGGCAAGCTATGCACAAGTCTTTTCGCTCACGTTTAGATATGAGCACCGCTTATCACCCACAGACGGATGGGCAATCTGAACGCACCATCCAGACCATTGAAGACATGCTTAGGGCATGTGTAATCGATTTTGGTAATGGCTGGGAAAAGCACCTTCCGCTAGTGGAGTTTTCGTATAACAACAGTTACCACACCAGCATCCAGGCCGCTCCGTTTGAGGCATTGTACAGACGGAAGTGTCGATCACCTCTTTGTTGGGCAGAAGTTGGTGACAGTCAAATCACTGGCCCAGAACTTGTAGTAGATACAACCGAGAAGATTGCCCAGATACGACAACGAATGGCGACAGCTCGTGACCGTCAAAAAAGCTATGCGGATAAGCGAAGAAAGCCACTCGAGTTCCAGGTTGGGGATCGAGTGCTACTCAAAGTCTCACCTTGGAAAGGTGTAGTTCGTTTTAGCAAACGAGGTAAGCTCAATCCGCGTTATGTCGGACCGCTCGAAATCATTGAGAAAATTGGCAAGGTCGCCTACAGGTTGAATCTACCTGAAGAACTTAGCGAAGTTCACAATGTTTTCCATGTGTCGAATCTGAAGAAGTGTCTGTCAGATGAGACCCTCATAGTTCCCTTAAAAGAGCTCACTATCAGCGACCAGCTGCGATTCGTCGAGGAACCAGTAGAGATTACGGATCGAGATGTAAAGATTCTCAAGCGCATCAGGATACCTCTCGTCCGAGTTCATTGGGATTCCCGTCGTGGCCCAGAGTATACATGGGAACGAGAAAACCAAATGAAACTCAAGTATCCCCAGCTGTTTAAGAAAAGTGCAACCATTACTGAGGTTGAAGCTACTGCAGAATTTTGGGACGAAATTCCAAATCGGCGGGGGGATGATGTGACACCCTAGGGGAAACCAGGAAACCAACGCAACATAACTAGCTTCCTCAGTAACCACGAGCTAAATTTCGGGATGAAATTTTCTTAACAGGGGAAGAATGTGACAACACTCATAATTCCATGCATCCGTACAATTTATTAATGATAATTAATGTGCTTGATGACTGTGCTGAATCATTTAACTGCTTTCTGATTTCTGTGTTATACTTACATGTGCTTGTTAACATACTAGTAGTGTATAGAAAAGTTACTAAATAGTCCGTTAGGGGTGTTCAAGATCGGATTATCCGGTTTTCGGATATCCGAAAATCGGATATCCGAAAATTTCGGATAGTGAATATTGATATCCGAATCCGTATCCGAAATTTCGGATATCCAATTTTCGGATATCCGAAATTTCGGATACGGATTCGGATATCCAAATGGATATCCGAATTTATAAAAAAAAACCAAAAAATCCGTTTCGTGTACAGATTAAAACTAAACTTATATTCGATTTTATAAATTTCCAACATTTAAAACTAAAAACAATCATAAATTCACACGAATACAATTATTTACTACTTTTTTACTAACTTTTACAATACTTCAAACAAAATATAATGCTCATATACTATATATATTTATAAAAAAATAATTAGTTTTCGGATATCGGATAATCGGATTATCCGAAATTTTTGAAATTCATATCCGAATCCGAAAATTCGGATTATCCGATTTTCGGATATCCGAATTTTCGGATATCCGAAATTTCGGATATTTCGGGTACGGATTTTCGGATATTTCGGATTCGGTTTCGGATCCGGATTTTTTTGAACACCCCTATAGTCCGTTATGCTTTCCTGAGTGTTAACAGTTAAAAATGTTACAAAATATATATATAGGACACTTTCCGGATTAATTAAGCACTTTAACGGAACAACACCGAACCAAACAACCGGACTTTACCCGGAACACAAAAATATTGTTAAACACATTGTTTTATTTTTCTGAGCTAGCTAGGGTCCCTGAACACCCTAACACACCATATAATATATGACACACCATAATGCACAAACTTAACACTTGAATTCTAACTAGCTTGCAACTAAACAATTGAAACCCAACTAGACCTACCCCCCCCCCCCAACCGATTATGAAACATGGGAAATCCCCCATGATTTTCTTTAAATTGTTTAAGTGATATGTAGTGTACTTTAGGGGGCATAAGACCTAGAGGATAAAATGATGTTGGAAGACTTGTTTATAAGAACCCTTGGATCATTCAAGTTCATCATTCACTCAAACTAAACAAACTTCCTTCTCCCTTCTTCTCTCTTGTTCGGCCGACCCCCTTCACCCACACACCACCCATCTTCATTTCAAGTTCAAGCTTTTCAAGAGCATCCATAGGTGTCAGAAGGTGAACAACGAAGCTCGGTGTGTTCGGAAGTTGAAGGACCTTCTCTATTCGCTATTAACCACCACATTTCTTCACTCGAACTTCCCTAGTCTTGAACTAATGGTAAGAACTGAGATCCGTTCATTTTTCATGTTATTAGAGTGGTTAATAGTTATTTTATGATGAGAATCCATGAACACTAAAGAATCATAAACAAAGCTTTGAACATAGAGCTAACCTAATGATGAAATGTTGTTGAAATGTGATGAAGTAATGTTAATATGAAGTTGTTTTGATTCTTGTTTATTATCTGATGATTTGCTTGTTAATATTGATGTTTGATGTTGTTGTGATCACTAAACATGTTAATGGAATTAATCGAACACGAGTTAGAAAGATAAAAGCTGAAAACAGCTTCTGTCCAAGCTTTTACAGCCAACTTCAGTTGGCTGTAAACAGGTCAATATTTAACAAAAAACTGATTTCTTGAGTCTATAACATACTATTTCGACATACGGTTCTAATGGCATTGGAATCATAATTTTTGGACTTCGTTTACTTTTTTTAAAGACTTGTTTTTGGACAGCAGCTCAAGCTGCGTTTTTACTGAAGAAAATATGTGTTATGTTTTTCGCCATAACTTGAAATCTGTGTAGAACTAGGTCATGAAATTTGTACTGTAGATGGACGCTGATGTCGCTGTAATTCACTCACTAGAATTTCATCAATCGGACTTACACTGAATTTTTAATAAATTATTCCGTGGACTGCAGTCAGAAAGTAATGAATCTGATTGCAGTCTGGTAAATGATTTTTTATAAAATATTGGTAATGAATCGGATCCCGAGATTTTTACAGAGTAATATTTGGATAGTTTAGCACCTTCTGTAAAAAGTTGGGAATTTTTGAAGTAAGATAACTATTTTATTAAAATGCCCGAAAACAGCCCAGTTTTGGATATTTAAGTTGAAATGACATAAGTAGTAATTTGTGTGTCTAAATGTCGAGTATTTTATCTGAGGATGATCTAACATGTTATATGTCAATGAAAGTAATATGTGCAATATCGTATGCTTGTTCTTAAGTAGCTATAGGTGGAATGCTTATATGAGCGTGAACTATTAAAGTGAATGCATGTTATGTAGTAGATACGTATAGGAACTTTGTGCTCTATTTGAAACCACTAAATGACTAACTGGTAATCATATTAGGACGTGATTGACCGACCTTGACTGTTAGCTATATTTGAGAATCTAACCAAGCAAACCGAGGTGAGCTCACACTTTTCTATAAAGCATGGTAAATTACCGGTGGGAATGGGAATGAGTTCAGGAATAGGGATTCCTCGTCCTTTGGGACACGTTTAGGAATGTGAATTCCTCGTCCTTGGGACGTACTTAGACTTACCGGACTAGAACTCTATCAGCGAAGTCCCTCCCTTTTTGTATCGACTTAATCGCCGAGGCTATGGCGAGCGGGTCATTAGTTAATAGCGCTATTAGGTTTAACAAACCTCACACCGTGCCAGTCGGACGGGTGTGTACTAATGGACTATGGCACGTCGGTGATGATAGACACCGACGCTGGGGCACAATTAATTTTCGTTAGTAGTCGATATGATAAACGAGTCCGGTAGTTTATGTCACACCCCGAATTTCCACGTGTCACCGGTGGGCCCGATGTGGGGTATGGTGACGTAGTTGATAACATCATAGTCAAACAACACAATTTATAAATGCACAGCGGAAGCAAAAGATGAATATATTACAATCCGAATATAACGTAATATCAAGTATTACAACGGAAAGTAGAGGATCCACAGGCGGATCTTAAAACTTAAATATTGTTCAACAGACTTTAGACGCCTAGAACTTGCAAGATTCCTTATTAACGCCCTGAGCAGCTTCCAGCCTATTACGTACTTGTACCTGTCACTTAGACTTTGGAAAATATGTCAGTTTTCACTGGTAAATACACTCAACTGACTCATTTGAAAAGAGTTTATGAAAATTGGTTTAGGCGCACAAGGCACAAAACTATTTTGACACTCGATTAAGATGCACAAGGCAAGATTAATCTTTTATACTTGGGACAAACTATATCTCATGTTATCAGTTTTACATAACTTGCTCTACATGCGGGGCCCGGTCCTATGCCGGTTCAAGATTAACCGACACACCACTATTCCCCTATTGGGAATCCCTTATTGGGTATAATCAATTAATAAGCATAAAGCATCTGTCAGGTGTATGCCTACACCCCGTGCTTAGGTCGTGGCCATTGCAATTAATGAGTCAAGGATATCCAGGACACGGTCGCATTAACCCCCAATGTTTCAGTCAAGCAATACGAATTAAAACAGGTTATTTGGATTTCCCGACACATTGGTCTTCGAATCCCATACCTGACCATGCGGTATTTATATTACCGTATCCCAAGCCCGTAATAGGGAAAATAAGTTAAGAGTATTTACCTGAGCTAGCTCCTGTCTTAAATAGCAAGAATTATAATAACTCAGCCGTATTCACTTAAGTAAGCGTAGGTACAATTTACCGGAAGGCTCTAGTCTGGAACGATGGTATAAATAACCAATTAGAATACTAACGGGTCTTTAATTAAGCCTAAGCTTAGACCGGTTAGTTTTAAGGAAATATACGGTTCAAGCGCATGCTTAAGCGAAGACCGGATAGAACGTGATTTAGACCCGACAAGTTTGAATACTTGTATAATATGGGTATACTAAATACATTCTGGATTTTGAGACAAAAATGATAACGTTTGACCCGCTTCGGTCAATTTATGCAAACTAGTTACATAAACCGAACCGAGCGCTAAAAGAGCGTTACGGGTAGGCAAAAGAGTCATATGCAAGTTCCCTGAGATAATATGCTTTAAATATGATATAATATCAGCAAGTTATGTTCTATTATGCCCCGAATAAATTTAAACTCAATTTATGCCCCATAAGGGCATTTTGGTCATTTAAAAGATTATAAAAGAGTTAAATTGGAAATCTGAGTTACGGGTCTGATTTATACAGCAAATATACTTAATTTGCCATATTATAACAGTAGGGTATGACCCATATACAAAACTTATCATTTAAAATCAAACTATGCACCGTAGGGGTATTTTAGTAATTTCACAAGGGCTAAAAGTGCCAAAACTGGGAATCTGAGTTCAAACATTTATACTTACTGTTATTTTATAAAAAATACACTAAATACATCAGTAGGTATAATCCTTATATGTTTAATATAAGTATAACGCATACTATGCGGTAAAAACGCTTAAAAATGCGATTTAGAGCCGTTTCCGGGTTTTTAAAAGAAAGCTGAGATTTTTATATTTCCAGAACGCTTAAAATAATTTATTTAACAAATAAAATCAGTAGAAAAAGGTTTGGGGTCAAAAGGATGTATAAAACTCATTTTATGGCTTAAACGGTCAAAACCGGCATTAACCGAATCGACTTAGCGACGTATGATCCGATCAGCCAAAAATTAAATAAAAATCTTCAAAAATCCCAGAATATTATATAACATCAGTGGGTAAAAAGTTTTACATCGAAAAGTGGCCTTAAATAGGTTATACGCTAAATGCGCCGTTTATTAAACATAAAGATATAGTTTTACGCTATCGGCCATAACTCAAAATCTGGACCACCAACTGACCTCAAATTTTCGGTGCAAGTTTATAAATTAATAATAAAGATTTCTATTCTTTCACTTTTCCAAAAATCACGTTTTATATCAAAAAGGGCAAAATAGTCAACTTTTAAGCATAATCGGTAACATGCATATGAATCGGTTAAGCATAGACTCGAGATGCAAAAATTCCAGAAAGTTAGACTAAAATAAAAATTGTCTAAAATACACTCTAATACAGATCTCAAACATGCATGCATGGATCCGAATCGAGAGTCAACGAAAAAGTCGTTTTATAGGACTTTCGGTTCCGATCCGAGTTTATACTAATGATTGTCGAGTTGGTTATGATAAAATACATTCTTATATTCATTATAAGTTATTTTTGATGATCAAACTGATTGCATGTCGTCTACATTACCATTTATGCTATATTTCGCAAAAACGATTTCTGTTGACTTTTTAAGAACATCTTTGACTCGACAAATAGCATGCTTAGAGTGGGAATCAGAGAATACCCTTTTGAGAGTTTGTTTCCCATATAAATACCAACTTATAAGTGGTTTCAATTTGAGAAATGACAGAGCCAAACTCGTTTAATCGAAAAGTCAAACTATATGAACAACGGTTTGACTTTTAACTAATAATCTATGCTAGAACGGATTGGAGAATGATATGAATGCTTACAAAGGTCCTAATGAAGCCTAGAAAACACTTGGAGGCTGCCTTGACGACCAGAGAGTTCCTGGAATGCCTTGTGAAGTTTTGATAGTTGTGATGTTCTTGTTTACAATGCAAATGCCTCAAAAAAAATGGAGAAATGAGCTAATTAAATGGGGAAATCTGATGTTGTAAGGGTGCACCAGGTGTCCTAGACATGCATGGCCATCTATTGGTGAGAATTGGAGGTGATCCCAGCTGTTTCCCACTCAAAAAAATGGACTAAACAGCCCCTGGTCGCAATCTGCTGCACCTGGGTTTATTGGCAGCTGCCAAACTTTGTTAATTATTGGCAGTTTTGGTCCCTGTCCTTGCACGCGAGGTTTTGGCTATGAATCTTGACTCGTAAACCCCCAAACTTGGTTTTTAAGAACCTTGGGACATTTACCAACATGGTAATGTCCTCGGTTAACTTTGCGCTCACCCGAAAGGCCATGAAATTCGACGTTGACGCTTTTAACCCCTCAAGTACGGTTTTGGCCATAACTTTCTCATACGTTAACGAAACTTCATGAAATTTTTACCACATATTCTAGTGAGTATATTTTAGCCTTACAAATCTTCGGGTCTGCCAAAAGTTCAATCAGAGGTATAAATTCAACATGTTGACACTTTTGGCCCCTATAGTTTGCAATTCCTCACTTTCGTGCATTTCCCGCTTCGTATGATCCATGATCCATCCGTTTAAGGTTATAAACATTATGTAGGGTTATTATAGAGTCTATTTATCCATTGTTGACACTTTGGACCCTTACGATCCATAGTTTTCACCGTTTGTCAACTTTAGTCCCTGCATGACCTTAAAGTTTATTTTTGCGCACCAAACACCTCTAAGCCTGAATATAAGCTATAGAAATGATAATTAGGGTATGCTTAACTCATGGACACTTTCCGGAAGGTCCGTTATCATACGAATCGACATACTTTTACAGTTTGACGCAAATAGTCCTTAAATTGCGCAAAGTAGCGCGAAGTGCCGTTTAATGCTATTCAAGCCTTCCATGACCCATATTTATCCTTACCAAGCATATACTTAAATATTAATGCGCTCTCGCTCGCTTAGATGGTCCCCGAAAGGCATAGATTCAAAAGTTGACGCTTTAGGCCCCTCTTTTGCGCAAACTTGCGCATTACAACATTTAATAGCATTGAAGCCTCATCTAATCCATATTAGGCATTCTTGAAAGTATTATTAAACATCACGATGCTTCGGGTTCGCTAAAAGGTCATTCAGAGGTATAATTAAACATATTGACACTTTTAGCCCCTCTAACTTGCAAAGTTGCGCGTAACTTTGCTTATAGGCATAAAAACTTTAGATGGCCATCATTTGGCATTCCCAAGAGTATAATTAAATATTATTAAGCTCCCGGTTTGATAGAAGGTCACTCAGAGGTAAGAATTAACATGTTGACGCTTTTAATCCTTTTATTGCGCAACTTTCCATTAATTACGCAAACGACTATACTTATTCATCAAGTGGCACGTTTGTGAATGTAAACACCGTGAGAGGTTATTTGGAAACTTATTTTAGGCATGCTAACACTTCCAGTCCTTTTATTATCAAAGTTTCCGATTTTTCAAAAAGTTAGTCCCTTAAATTCAACATCGGACTTTATTAGGGTTTATTACACGTGTCAATATATCATTGGACGTGATTTTACGAGGTGTTACATCCTCACCCCCTTAAAAGAAATCTCGACCTCGAGATTTGCCAAAATGCTGGAAGTACCTTTTGTCATATAATGGATTTAACTTCTATAGCATATCTGGAGTCTCTCTAAGCCTTCAAATTGACCTCTATAATAGGTACATGTATCCTTTTTGGAGCTTCTTAACTTGTCGATCCTCAATCGACGCAGGTTTCTTATTATATCATAACTTTGCACATCATTATGTGATAATGCTTCTTGACTTATTGGGGAAACATATCCTTAAACTATTAGTTGTAATGCATTGCGAGCTCCGCCAAGCTCCTTAAATAGGTTTTAGCTTATAAGCTATTTGATCTTGATACATTCGATTCTTCAGAGCTTACTAGCCTGGCAATTAACCGAATGGCACACCTTTCCAGGATGATATCTTTTGTTGAACCTTATTTCTTAACAAGAACTTAGGAGGTTTGCTATTTCCATGAATCCCTGATTCTCTGCCGAATACTGGCAACTTATAGATGGTTATGGATTTGCTTGATCTTATTCGTTGTTTCCAAGGCAACTTTTAGATCCTGATAATTGGACTTACCAATTTTTTTTTTGTCTAGCAATAGATGTTTAACATCTTATCTATACAAGGTCTCCCAAAGGAGTAGCATTGATACTTATATAACAACTAATACCGAAAAGCTTATCTTAAGGCGGTATGGTTATTCCAACCACTGCTTGACTAATCTCAAAGAATAGTTGTTCCTTACAGCTAGTCGAATAAATCGACGATCCTGGCAGCAATTGGGGATTCCTAGTTATTGCCTAAATAGGGTTGCGGTAATCAATGCATAAGCAAGATGAACCGTCTTTCTTATTTACTAAACAAAATCGGAGTTCTTGGAACTTTGAATTTTGGCTTTACGAAACCTTGTCCAAAACTTATTGATTTGGCTCTTAGTTCTTCCTATTTCGTTGGTAATAACAGATATAAGATTCTTACAATAACTGCAGCCCTAAGCGGGATGTTTGTCCTAACATCCTCTTGCCTCTCAGAAGGTAAACATGGTAATTCTTATAAAGAAGCTAATTATGACACATAGAGATGTTAGAGATTTCTGCATTCTCAGGCTTTGGCTCATCTATCGCTTTCGGTGTCAGATAAATGACACATTCCCTTTACCATTGCAAAGATGTCCTAAGTAGAGATACTTATAAGGACATTTTTATATTGGATATCTTCTTTGAATACTACTAGTCGACTTTAGTACAATATGATCATTGGGATATCTTCGGGGATCCCATGCATTAAACCTCCATACTGATCAGGCATGGAAGCAATCTATGGGACACACTAGGATACGCAAATCCTCATATGGTACTCTTATCAAACATAGTTTGGCATTCGCAGACGATAGAAAACAATGAGAAAAATAATAAAATAAAATAAATAATATATATATTGTCGTACTCTTTCTGGGGAAGAGTACTCCATATTCTTATGAAAGGATTTTCTCTGAGGATGGGAGAGAGGTCATTAAAGATTCCATTGGTAACTTATACCTCATATTTAATATATGGAGTCCTTATGAGTGTAATCCATAGTTTGCTAAGCTTATGTTTTGCTAAAGGTTTATTATCCCTTGCATCAATGTAAAAATACTTGTCAGTCACTATCAATGCTAAACGGTAAAGGACGTACCTATTGCTATTATCGATGTGCACTGTCTCAGGTATTCAACCGGTAGTCTAGGCGGTTCCTTTCTTATCTTTTCCCGACCTAGCTGCTCCTTTCTTGGCAGCCTTAGGGCAATTAGTACTGATGTGCCCCTTTTCACCACAGCTGAAACAGTTTGCATCCTTCATGTCCCTACATTCGTGGGACTGGTGGCCAGTTCTTTTACAGATGCCACATTGCTTTATCTTTTGGCTTAATCGACACTGCCCCCAATGTCTTCTTTTGCAGGTTTTGCATGTAGGCTTTTTGTTGGAATCCTGTTGGTTATTGTTGAGCTTGGATTTGCTTTTCTTAGGATTCTGAGAGTTATCCTCCTCCCTTTGTCTTTTGTCATTAGTTTCATCCTTGAACGACTTTTGTCTCACTACATCTAGAGTGAGAGACAAGGATAGATCTACAGCTGATCTGTAGTTGGTTGGCCTTGAAGCCTTAACATCCCCTTTTATTTCAGGTGCCAAACCACCGATGAAACGCGCAATGCGTTTTGGTTCCGGGGTAACTAAGTAGGGTACCAGTCTAGATAGGGAGTTGAAGTCGGTAACATATTGCTGACAATTTAGGTTTTTCATTGTGAGATTCAGAAAATCTGTCTCCACCTTTTCCACTTCGTGTTGTGGACAGTAGTTCTCTTTGATAAGGTCCGCAAACTTGGACCATCCCATAAGGTATAGGGGAATTTTCCCCGTGGACTGCATCATGGCCTTCCACCATACAAGAGCCTCTCCTTTAAAAGATCGTGAAACAAATTTTACTACGTCCTTATCAGCACAATCGCTGATGTCCACAACCGTTTCCATTTCCTCAAGCCATTCCATAGCATCAATTGCTCCTTTTTCGCCATTGAAATCTCTGGGTTTGCATGAGACGAAATATTTGTAGGTGCACCCGCCCTCAGTTGAACGAGGCTTATCATAGAGTACTAATTCCTGAGGTTCGCTCTTTTCATCTGAAGAGTGAACGGAGCTCTCCTTACGAGCTGATGTATGCGTTTCCGTATGGCTCTTTGAGTGAGTGACACTCGGTTCCTTTTTGTTCTCAAGGACCTTATCCACAACTTCACTAATTGCTGCGCTAATCAACGCCTGAAGAGTAGTGCCATTAACATTTATATTTATATTTGCACCCTTGTTTTTAGCCGCTGCACTGCTGTGTGCTTCGTCGGAAACCTCCATTCTGGAGCTTTGGTACTAACACCCAAAAATAACATATGCTTAGATGCAAGTTATTATGGAATCATCGTAATGGATGATTTATAAGGTCATGGTATTACTAAACCATAATGGCTGTTTGGTTTATAACTTCCTTATAGTATGCTACTAGAAAGTATGTCAATTATATTTGGCCTAGGTCAAAAAGGACCATCAATTTTGTTTATGGTTCGGACCGAGTCCATTACCTTTTGACTGGGGGTCACAATGTCACAACTGTCCTTGTCATAACGACAATCTTTAGATAGTTGGAAGGCTTGCCATGAAGGACATTAATAATCATAGGCCCGATGGCCTTGTCACAAAGGACATACAAAATATGGCACTTAAGGAATTAGTATATCAGCTGCAATCTTATTGGATCAGAGATCTTAAGGTTCGAACATAGTTCTTCACCTTTGGACAGAGAGTCAAAGACTACAACCGTCCTCTTGTGGAAGATAATTTATTTTGCCACAAAGGCTAGTCAATATACATCATTCTGACTAACTAGATGATCGTGAGCCCCAGAGGAGTCAGCCATGGTGAAGCTTTGAAGGCCAACTAACCATGAAGCAATAGCTTACTTAATTATAGGGAATTGTCGAACTTGATAATTTAAATAGCCATGGTGCAAACAAACCATATAGGCCAATAGATAGTATTTAGTTTATTTGATCATGTTTTGCCTAGATTTTTAAATAAACCATCTTTGGCGTTTAAATGGAATAAATCCTTTATACTTACTAGACAGGGGACATAAGTCACGACTGTCGATGTCGTAGCGACATCTTATATAGCACAACGGCTTGTTCCATAGGACTTTTCGATGGCACAGATGCCTTGTCACTAGGGAAATTTTTAATACATAATCAATGATTCCTCTGGATCGGAAAATTTCATAATTCATTGTCTTGACAAGAAGTTATGAAATAAAACTATCGTTTTCATGTATGCATCTTTGCCCGTAGGTATACATCCCAGGTGGATGTTTAGATGTGTACATCATGTTCGACGTTTATTAGCCATGATTCCTATCGATCATAAAGGCTAATTAAGGGGTTTGGAAGTTCCTAATATAAAGTGACGATCGTGATTTTATCATGTCACTGTTGTCGGGAGTGTTAACACGTTTTCAAGTGTTAATCAGGATCTGAATCTCTTCTAAACAGGTTTTACCATCTTAGCAAGGTCTTCAATGACATTCAAGCTAGGTCAAACCTTTTAAGATTCTCTTTTAATACATACACCTAACAGAAAAGGAATAATATTTATTTTATTCAGGATTTTTATCATGAATCCTAATTTATAAGTTAGTAATAGCACAAATGGCCTAGTCGCGTAGACAAGTTTAATTTATAAGCCATGATTTCTGAGAATCGAGGCATTACAATTTATCCTAGTTATAAAACATTACGGATATTGAGGTGGCACCAAGGCCTAGTCACAAGGACATTTATAAATTATAAGCTAGGATTTCAGAGAATCAAAGCCTTGAGGTTTGAACCTAGTTCATTACCTTTTTCTGACAGGGAGTCATAGGTTACGACTGTCTTTATTAAAATTTCTGGCCCGTGGGCCTATCAATTGATATCTCGTAAGATGTTAAGACATATAGTCATTGTACTGATGATACGTTCAGCGGTCACAGTAATGACATGACGCCCAGATTATCGTCTAGAGGGCTTTTGAGCATAGCTCACCCCCTTAGGACAGGGAATCTCAAAAGATACACAATTGTCGATGTCGCAATCGGACAGTGTATTATAGCCCGTGGAACTTCATCCTTAATGGATGGCTATTTTACTTACAGAGAATTTTAAATAAATCCCAATTTTCAAATTTATTACCCGTAGGCACTTCATCCTTAATGGATGGCTCTTTTACTTGCAGGGAATTTTAAATAAGTCCCAATTTTCAAATTTATTACCCGTAGGCACTTCATCCTTAATGGATGGCTATTTTACTTGCAGGGAATTTTAAATAAGTCCCAATTTTCAAATTTATTACCCGTAGGCACTTCATCCTTAATGGATGGCTATTTTACTTGCAGGGAATTTTAAATAAATCCCAATTTTCAAATTTGGCCTGTGTGATTCATATTGCATCACAATTCGCCCAGTATGTTAACACACTTTCAGATGTTAACATAAATTTGGAATCTTTTTGACAGGTTCTACCATCTTGGCCATGTTTGCGACGACACGTGGCTAGGTTTCACCCCTAAGATTCTCTTTTTAACATAACGCAGATCAATCCTAAGTTGAGACGTTAATTATGGATCTGAATCTAATTATGGAGATACCATCTTGGCTCTGTCTTAAATGACGCCTGAGCTAGGTCTTGTCCCTTTTTAGATTTTGCCATCTTATAATAATTGTAGATCTTATAACAGAATTGTTATTTTAATTTTTACTTCATATATTATATTCATACATAATGATATAAATGAAATCTAGATAAAACATCCCAATGATTTAAAAAGAGGTATAGAATTGCCCAAAAAGGGACTTAAAAGAAATGATGTTGTCCTCAGAGGGACCAAAAGATAAATATCGTTATAAAGACTTTTAAGGAAACGATCTTCCGTAAAAGGAGTCTCTTCTTCATTTTTGTTCTGAATGTCCTCTCCTTGGTCGTACGTTAATCCTGGTCGCGGTACGAAGCTCAGCCTTCCCTAGGCTTCTAATGGGGAGAATTTCCATTATAGCTTCTTTGCTTAACGACATATCAAGAATGTATAGAATTGAAAACAAAAATTCTCCGAATAGAGATGAGGGTATTCCTATGTTAAGTCTAGACTCAGAAGGTTAATGAATGTGCTATTGTGTCATTGAGATTAAACACTAAGGGCTAGTGTTTAATTCACTCAATGTTGGCTCTGATACCAACCTGTCACACCCCGAATTTCCACGTGTCACCGGTGGGCCCGGTGTGGGGTATGGTGACGTAATTGATAACATCATAGTCAAACAACACAATTTATAAATGCACAGCGGAAGCAAAAGATGAATATATTACAATCCGAATATAACGTAATATCAAGTATTACAACGGAAAGTAGAGGATCCACAGGCGGATCTTAAAACTTAAATATTGTTCAACAGACTTTAGACGCCTAGAACTTGCAAGATTCCTTATTAACGCCCTGAGCAGCTTCCAGCCTATTACGTACTTGTACCTGTCACTTAGACTTTGGAAAATACGTCAGTTTTCACTGGTAAATACACTCAACTGACTCATTTGAAAAGAGTTTATGAAAATTGGTTTAGGTGCACAAGGCACAAAACTATTTTGACACTCGATTAAGATGCACAAGGCAAGATTAATCTTTTATACTTGGGACAAACTATATCTCATGTTATCAGTTTTACATAACTTGCTCTACATGCGGGGCCCGGTCCTATGCCGATTCAAGATTAACCGACACACCACTATTCCCCTATTGGGAATCCCTTATTGGGTATAATCAATTAATAAGCATAAAGCATCTGTCAGGTGTATGCCTACACCCCGTGCTTAGGTCGTGGCCATTGCAATTAATGAGTCAAGGATATCCAGGACACGGTCGCATTAACCCCCAATGTTTCAGTCAAGCAATACGAATTAAAACAGGTTATTTGGATTTCCCGACACATTGGTCTTCGAATCCCATACCTGACCATGCGGTATTTATATTACCGTATCCCAAGCCCGTAATAGGGAAAATAAGTTAAGAGTATTTACCTGAGCTAGCTCCTGTCTTAAATAGCAAGAATTATAATAACTCAGCCGTATTCACTTAAGTAAGCGTAGGTACAATTTACCGGAAGGCTCTAGTCTGGAACGATGGTATAAATAACCAATTAGAATACTAACGGGTCTTTAATTAAGCCTAAGCTTAGACCGGTTAGTTTTAAGGAAATATACGGTTCAAGCGCATGCTTAAGCGAAGACCGGATAGAACGTGATTTAGACCCGACAAGTTTGAATACTTGTATAATATGGGTATACTAAATACATTCTGGATTTTGAGACAAAAATGATAACGTTTGACCCGCTTCGGTCAATTTATGCAAACTAGTTACATAAACCGAACCGAGCGCTAAAAGAGCGTTACGGGTAGGCAAAAGAGTCATATGCAAGTTCCCTGAGATAATATGCTTTAAATATGATATAATATCAGCAAGTTATGTTCTATTATGCCCCGAATAAATTTAAACTCAATTTATGCCCCATAAGGGCATTTTGGTCATTTAAAAGATTATAAAAGAGTTAAATTGGAAATCTGAGTTACGGGTCTGATTTATACAGCAAATATACTTAATTTGCCATATTATAACAGTAGGGTATGACCCATATACAAAACTTATCATTTAAAATCAAACTATGCACCGTAGGGGTATTTTAGTAATTTCACAAGGGCTAAAAGTGCCAAAACTGGGAATCTGAGTTCAAACATTTATACTTACTGTTATTTTATAAAAAATACACTAAATACATCAGTAGGTATAATCCTTATATGTTTAATATAAGTATAACGCATACTATGCGGTAAAAACGCTTAAAAATGCGATTTAGAGCCGTTTCCGGGTTTTTAAAAGAAAGCTGAGATTTTTATATTTCCAGAACGCTTAAAATAATTTATTTAACAAATAAAATCAGTAGAAAAAGGTTTGGGGTCAAAAGGATGTATAAAACTCATTTTATGGCTTAAACGGTCAAAACCGGCATTAACCGAATCGACTTAGCGACGTATGATCCGATCAGCCAAAAATTAAATAAAAATCTTCAAAAATCCCAGAATATTATATAACATCAGTGGGTAAAAAGTTTTACATCGAAAAGTGGCCTTAAATAGGTTATACGCTAAATGCGCCGTTTATTAAACATAAAGATATAGTTTTACGCTATCGGCCATAACTCAAAATCTGGACCACCAACTGACCTCAAATTTTCGGTGCAAGTTTATAAATTAATAATAAAGATTTCTATTCTTTCACTTTTCCAAAAATCACGTTTTATATCAAAAAGGGCAAAATAGTCAACTTTTAAGCATAATCGGTAACATGCATATGAATCGGTTAAGCATAGACTCGAGATGCAAAAATTCCAGAAAGTTAGACTAAAATAAAAATTGTCTAAAATACACTCTAATACAGATCTCAAACATGCATGCATGGATCCGAATCGAGAGTCAACGAAAAAGTCGTTTTATAGGACTTTCGGTTCCGATCCGAGTTTATACTAATGATTGTCGAGTTGGTTATGATAAAATACATTCTTATATTCATTATAAGTTATTTTTGATGATCAAACTGATTGCATGTCGTCTACATTACCATTTATGCTATATTTCGCAAAAACGATTTCTGTTGACTTTTTAAGAACATCTTTGACTCGACAAATAGCATGCTTAGAGTGGGAATCAGAGAATACCCTTTTGAGAGTTTGTTTCCCATATAAATACCAACTTATAAGTGGTTTCAATTTGAGAAATGACAGAGCCAAACTCGTTTAATCGAAAAGTCAAACTATATGAACAACGGTTTGACTTTTAACTAATAATCTATGCTAGAACGGATTGGAGAATGATATGAATGCTTACAAAGGTCCTAATGAAGCCTAGAAAACACTTGGAGGCTGCCTTGACGACCAGAGAGTTCCTGGAATGCCTTGTGAAGTTTTGATAGTTGTGATGTTCTTGTTTACAATGCAAATGCCTCAAAAAAAATGGAGAAATGAGCTAATTAAATGGGGAAATCTGATGTTGTAAGGGTGCACCAGGTGTCCTAGACATGCATGGCCATCTATTGGTGAGAATTGGAGGTGATCCCAGCTGTTTCCCACTCAAAAAAATGGACTAAACAGCCCCTGGTCGCAATCTGCTGCACCTGGGTTTATTGGCAGCTGCCAAACTTTGTTAATTATTGGCAGTTTTGGTCCCTGTCCTTGCACGCGAGGTTTTGGCTATGAATCTTGACTCGTAAACCCCCAAACTTGGTTTTTAAGAACCTTGGGACATTTACCAACATGGTAATGTCCTCGGTTAACTTTGCGCTCACCCGAAAGGCCATGAAATTCGACGTTGACGCTTTTAACCCCTCAAGTACGGTTTTGGCCATAACTTTCTCATACGTTAACGAAACTTCATGAAATTTTTACCACATATTCTAGTGAGTATATTTTAGCCTTACAAATCTTCGGGTCTGCCAAAAGTTCAATCAGAGGTATAAATTCAACATGTTGACACTTTTGGCCCCTATAGTTTGCAATTCCTCACTTTCGTGCATTTCCCGCTTCGTATGATCCATGATCCATCCGTTTAAGGTTATAAACATTATGTAGGGTTATTATAGAGTCTATTTATCCATTGTTGACACTTTGGACCCTTACGATCCATAGTTTTCACCGTTTGTCAACTTTAGTCCCTGCATGACCTTAAAGTTTATTTTTGCGCACCAAACACCTCTAAGCCTGAATATAAGCTATAGAAATGATAATTAGGGTATGCTTAACTCATGGACACTTTCCGGAAGGTCCGTTATCATACGAATCGACATACTTTTACAGTTTGACGCAAATAGTCCTTAAATTGCGCAAAGTAGCGCGAAGTGCCGTTTAATGCTATTCAAGCCTTCCATGACCCATATTTATCCTTACCAAGCATATACTTAAATATTAATGCGCTCTCGCTCGCTTAGATGGTCCCCGAAAGGCATAGATTCAAAAGTTGACGCTTTAGGCCCCTCTTTTGCGCAAACTTGCGCATTACAACATTTAATAGCATTGAAGCCTCATCTAATCCATATTAGGCATTCTTGAAAGTATTATTAAACATCACGATGCTTCGGGTTCGCTAAAAGGTCATTCAGAGGTATAATTAAACATATTGACACTTTTAGCCCCTCTAACTTGCAAAGTTGCGCGTAACTTTGCTTATAGGCATAAAAACTTTAGATGGCCATCATTTGGCATTCCCAAGAGTATAATTAAATATTATTAAGCTCCCGGTTTGATAGAAGGTCACTCAGAGGTAAGAATTAACATGTTGACGCTTTTAATCCTTTTATTGCGCAACTTTCCATTAATTACGCAAA
Organism: Helianthus annuus; assembly: GCF_002127325.2. NCBI lineage: Eukaryota > Viridiplantae > Streptophyta > Magnoliopsida > Asterales > Asteraceae > Helianthus > Helianthus annuus. Next base: position 74,843,932 of record NC_035445.2, read on the forward strand.
CGACTATACTTATTCATCAAGTGGCACGTTTGTGAATGTAAACACCGTGAGAGGTTATTTGGAAACTTATTTTAGGCATGCTAACACTTTCAGTCCTTTTATTATCAAAGTTTTCGATTTTTCGAAAAGTTAGTCCCTTAAATTCAACATCGGACTTTATTAGGGTTTATTACACGTGTCAATATATCATTGGACGTGATTTTACGAGGTGTTACAGTTTAAATATGGGGTAGCACCCACGGCTGGAGTGCCGGGCTGGCTAGCCAGGGAAGGTGGACATGGGATGGTTAACTAATAAACGTTTTCGAACAATGGGGTAACCCCCACGGCTGGATAGCTGAATGAGATTAAACTACGTTTTTGGAAACAACTCTAAAATGGACAACCAACCGTGAACTCACTCAACTTTGTTGTTGACTCGTTGTTACATGCTTTGCAGGTCGTTAGATGCTATGGAGCTTGCACATGGAGGTGGTCGTTGTGGGATGCGAACTGTTATGTCCCGTACTTAATAAATAAACTTTATGAACTTATGAACCTTATGTTTTTGGGTCTTTAAACTTATGAACTACGAACTCATGTTTTGGTTTAACCTCTTATGCTTCCGCTGTTTAAATTGAACTTGGTTAACTTCCTTTTGGTCACTAATTGTATTGTGGTTAGTTTTATTTACTTAAATATGTTGTTCAATATGATTGGTGGCTCGATCCTGGTCATGTCACGCCTCCAAGCGGTGATACTCCGCATGGTGGATTTTGGGGGTGTGACAGGGACGAAGCCTCAAAGGACATTTCCTAATGGCTTTTAACAACCAACTATCTAGTTCAGACTCAAATGGCTCAAGTTTGTTTAACACAGCATCAGGGTGCCTCCAAACAAGCTTGAAGGGAACAATGGACTCATAAATCCAGAAAAATCGGTCCTTCCAAGAACCAAAGGTGGTAACCATTGAGTAAATCAAATAAACATCAACTAGGGATGTCTCAAAAGTGACCCAATCGTCGTTCTTGGTCAACCAGAAGAAACATAGGAACAACAATGATGGGTCATACCCTATCACAAAACCTCAAAGTGTAAAATCCTAGCAAGACCTTGAGGACGCAACTGACCAAACGACACACGATAATACTCTAAAAATATTCAGAACAAAGACCAAAAACGGATGACACAAGTTGGAAAACTCGAAATGACAGCAATAAAGAGCAATCGAACCAGCGGGACACTGATCTATCGGTTTATCTAAAACCCGGAGCCACCGGATTAAACTTTAGATCGATCCCCCATTCTTTACAAAAAGCCTCAACTTCCTCTCGAGTGAGACAAGAATAACTCACATACAGATCTTTGCTAGTACCCATGAGAGACGATCGAAAGAAAAAAGAAAGTGAAATCTAGGAAGTTATTATCACGCAACAGGCAAAAACTGCTATCCATCACATCGACCGTCATTTCAAAATTCAAATCTCAAAACTCAACTGCCCAGAACCCTTCAAAGCCTCGAAGCCTTTAAGCAACAAAAGCTATGTACAAAAGTCAGAAGCCTTTGAGCCTACACCTCAAACACCTCTGACTTGGGGGGCTGATGACGTAGGTAGCTCAAACCTTAATAAACTGATTAGAGTACACAACCGCTTAAAAGGTTAGAAGGTTCGGAAATGGTCAGCTGTCATGAACAGTAAAAAGGACGAGTCAAAGCCTTGTCACATCACCCTCTGCGTGTGAAACCTCCTGCCCAGCCGCAACCAGAGCATGTGGGAGAGCACAACCTTTTACCCGCAGGTCAAAATCCTTCAACCCCCAAATGGGCAAGTCCCTTACTGTAGCCAAGGATCACTGGTCAAAGGCTTCCTCTTATAGAATATTCTTTCCCTATAAATCACAGCCTCTTGCCATTCATTCCAGCCATTTTCCAGATCAACTCAGATCACCCTTGATCTCTGATCTTACTTCTCATCTCTAGAACTTGCTCCATGCTTGTTCTATTCTCGGTTCACTACAATATTATCTCACTTAACATAGACATTCTGGGTTGAACATCTTTCAATCCAGAATTTAAAGTGAATAATAACAAAGTGATCCGCCTCCACGTGCTACAAACGTGGGGGAACCCCACGACCTGCGTTAGGCTAATCTAAACCTTGAACCCTTTTACCCCGAAGATATCGCTACAGGCCTTGGTCTTGTATTTGTTGTAACTAACATGTTTTTCATTTTATTTTTACATCTAGTGTCTCATTTTGAGTAACATACCTTTGTCATATAGGTAATATGAAATTATACCCTAACTAGTGTAATGAAGTCGAAACACAACGATGCCGCTGCAACAAAGTAAAAAAATGAGTCACGTCACGTACGAACATCACATGTTAATGTCATTATCGTAACACGTGTAATGGAGTCGAAACACAACGATGCCGCCGCAACGCGCGACACAAGTTAAAAATCTAGTTTAAATGATAAGGAGAAAATAAGGGTTTATTTTTATTAAGTTATTCGAATACTTGAATAAATCGTAATTATTATTCGATACCAAGTATTAAAACCCAAAACTGGATTTAAATACTACAGCCGACACTTAAGTTTGGGTGTTATTTTATAAGGAAAAAAACCCTAGAACAACGATAATATAAAAAATAGAATGTTATTTTAATTGAAATATACTTTATTTTAAATTGAATTATAAGATGCTGTAGAAGTTTAATTATTATTATTATTATTATTATTAATTATAAAATACAACAGCATTATAATTTTTTTTCTAAGAGGGAGAGGTAACGAGAATTTAACATATGCACAAAACATAAAAAATATAGTTACAAATTTCTGTTGCGGTATGGTATTCTTCGGTATCAGTAGTGAAAAGTTACTGAAACTAACATGTATTGAAAAAATCCGATAAAAATGAATACCGGTACTTGTACTGATGTTATTAAGACGGTATTGATTTGGTTCAGTTTTCAAAATAATGAAGTTTATCACACATAGTTGTCTCATGTAATCAGAAAATAAAACCGTTACATGCCAAAATAATGTCAGTATGTGTTTTAAATCGATCGAAAATCATAAAAAATACGATTATCGATATTGATGTTGCTCGTTTGGTATCAGCTCGTCTTATTTCGTTACCGGTACTCGGTATAGTTTATGACACAAAAAGGTATTTTATTTTCGACTACAATCCCATATTCAATAAAATTAATATCGAAGTGTTGAACGTATCTAGTTATTTTAAGTATAAAAATGAATACCAATATTGGTACCGACGTTGTTTGTTTGATGCCGGTGCGGTTCATTTTGGTAAAAAAAATATTTAGTATATATTATTTAATTAGGGTGAACGAGATGGGTGCGGGGTGGGCTTTCACCGCGTGGCAGCACCGTAGCCAGCCCTTCCCACATCGCGCGGCAAGCTTGAAATCAGGGAGTGTTCACCGCACTAGGGGAGAGGAAGGAAGAAGAGAGAGAGGGGTGTATAGTGGGCCTCACTGTCTTCCAACCAATCATACATTTTTCTTTAAAAAAATGATTTGGGTGAAACCATCCCCTCTGATTAAGGACAAGTGGGGAGTTGGAGAGGGAGGTTGACTTGGCAAGAAATCAATGGTGGGAAGTTACCCTCAAGAGATGACCACCCCTCTCACCCTTATATAAAAGTTCACATTTGACCTAAAAAACTTTTAAAAAAATATCGACGTGTGTTTTACATCGATCAAACGCTGTAGAAACTATCATCAATACTAGCTTCAGTAATATAATACTGGTACTGATAAAATGATATCGATTTGTTACCAGCATGATACGTACCAGTAAGCGGTATAGTTTACGACACCATCAAATACATTATTTTGTATACAACTTCGTTTTGTTTGATAAATGAAATATGATTATGATCAAATGATAACAAATACTTGGTTTAAAATCAACTAAGTATTTAGTTTTTTTAATTAACAAATATATATTATTATGAAAAAAATAAATTAAGTCTCCTATCATCACCAGGTGCCGCATAAAATAATAGGGAGGGCAGGAATCGAACCTGAGTCCCTTAGAAGACCAAGTCTCTCCCTTATAACTCCACGACCACTCATTGGCAAAAGTACTTCTTGTTTACAAGATATAAAACTAAATTAAAATTCATTGTTGTTTTAGTGATAAAAAAAAGTTATTTCGCTAAACACATATCTCATAAAAAGTTATTCCCAACCGTTTGGGAAACAATTTAGATTTAAATAATCTCAACTTTCATTATCTGTTTGGCAAAGGATATTGGATTTAAATAACCCAACTTTCACCAATTGGTCGATATCACTCTCAACTTTCGATTTGTATCACACGACTCCCAACTTTCAACTTATTGGCTGATGTGGCACTTGTGTGGTGGCGTGACATCTGACGTGGAATTTTTTGATGACGGGGCAACTGGCGTGGCGTCTAACTTGGCTTTTTTGATGACATGGCAACTGGCGTGGAATCTGACTTGGCTTTTTTGATGACATGGCAGCTGGCGTGACACTGGTTTGGTGACGTGGCAGTTGATTTCAGCAAACTGGGTTAGTTTGGGAGTGCTATCGGCCAATAAGTAGAAATTGGGAGTGGTGTGGTACAAATCGAAAGTTGAGAGTGCTATTGACCAATTGGTGAAAGTTGAGGTTATTTAAATTCAATATCCCGCTTGGGAATGTCTTAACTGTATTGATGAGTTAGATAAAATTTAAGGCAGTAGGAGATTAAGGGTTCGGTCCCCATAGATAAAATTCAATTTGCTATTTTGATGTATTTGTGGTATAAATTTTCACCCGGTTCCAACGTTAAATCGCTTAAAATATATTCAACTAGGATTTGGTGTGCCAATAGGTACACCCCTTCTACTATTCAATTTCATGGTGCTTAGCTTATATCTCATACGTTGTTGGTAATTTAGGTGTAGTTTTTGTCCCTATGATTTGCTCTTATGACGGGTTCAGTTCACACTAACACCTTTCGTTCCCGACATTTGATGTTTTAACACTATGTGTCCCTGCTCCTAACATCCGTTAAATTCTCCATTAGTTTATGTATGATATTACCAATGTACCCTTAACACCATCTTCTTCTAAAACATGTCTTAGACCACCAACCAAATTTCGACAACCACCACCGCAACCCGGCCACCACCACCTGGAAGCTTCACTAACCACCACCAAATGCATCATACGAACAAAAACCACCTCCAACAACCACTAACCTCCACTATTTTGTTTAGCAGTGGATTGGATTTAGATGTTTGGGAGGGTTTAGAGGATAATATTGATGAAATTATGAACCTGCTTCTCTAGGATTACTTGCCGCCATTACCACCATCGCATCTTCCATCGATGACGTGTGAGGATGTGCTTGGTAGCGTAGGGTCGTTATGTAACACCCCGGATTTCTTAGATCACGTTGTTGATACCCTAATGTTCTACTGGTTCTTTATTAAACATATTCCCACAGAATTAGACGGAGATTTAACTAAAATGGGAACCAATGAACTAGAGGTAAAGTTGTAATTTCACCTAGGTTTAACATTCATTTAATTTCGAGATAATGGAAGGGACGCAAAGAAAAAAGTTGGTATACCACAGGGACTCAGATTGTGAAAAATAAAAGAGAGGGATGAATAATGATCCCATCACCAAACCTCAGGGACCTAAATTGCAATTTACTCTAAAAATAATAATATTGCTATAGAGACGTTGTATATTGAGAATTTGGTACCGGGTACCGGTACTGAATTTCACGTACTGTTTTTTTCGGTACCGGTACCCACTTTTTGACATTTTCGGTATCAGTACTTTCGGTATCGATACCGGTTCGGTATGGTACGGTACCGGTAAAATACCGAATTTTACCTTCAAATTCCGGTACCGTACCGAATATTTCGGCACCAGTATCTAGTTTTGACGAATTTCGGTACCAGTATTTTCGGTATGGTACCGATACCACGCTCATCTCTAGTTTATCTATATAATTATATACATAGAATTCCAGAACTAACAAAGCCGGATGGGCCTATTGTGAAGTTTAGAACATAATGGAAATATAGATGTAATTACTAATTAGGAGTTTGATAAAGACAATGGCACGTGCAGAGGTTGAATTATTGTTGACGTGCACTCTTTTGTGGAATAATAATTCAACCTCTGCACGTTAACTTATATGTTGATATGAACAAAAGTTGAAGCTTCTTGCGTGTCACTCTTTTCCGACAAATAGAAGTCAATCATGTTACAGATGATTAAAGAATGTATCCAGGGATTTGAAGTAGGCTTATTTTCTATAAGTTTTAAAATAATGAAGTCCAATAATAACATCATTAGCAAATTTCAGTGTGTGTATATTTAGGTATATAGGTAGAGGATCCTGTAAAGGTGCTCAAAGTGTGAGAAGTGTGAGAAGTGTATTATAACACTATATATAATACTATATAACACCATATAAACACCGTATAACAATATGTAACACCATATAATACCATATAACACTATGTAACACTATATATCATTATATAACAAATATAACACTATAGGTTGTCTCATAGCATGTCTATGATAGATGTATAGTGTTATATTTGTTATATAATGTTATATAGTGTTACATGGTATTATATGGTATTATATGATGTTACATATTGTTATACGATGTTTATATGGTGTTATATATGAGTACTATATATAGTGTTATAATACACTTCTCACACTTTAGGCCATTTTTACACTATCCTTACCCTAGGTACATATACATATATTCAAAATTTAGATATTTTGTGTTTGTAACATCAAATAATCTGGGTTTGGATTCAGATTATTTTTAGAACCAATTAAATCAAGTAAGTTCAGTCAATAAATTCAAATTTACCGTCGTGAAAAAAAAGTTACCTGACGAGGTATGACCCGCATCGGTCAACCCGATCCGGTTGCAACCTATTATTTTAATATGAATATAAATGATTATTCTAGAACTTTCCATCTCCGCACGGAAGTTACATAACCAAATCTCCAACTTTTCGGGAAGATCATGTAAATCCCTAACTTATCGGAATATATCCTAGGTTAGAGGAAACCCTAATGGAAAACCTATAAATAAAGGTAAACGTATAAGGTATGATCATCTTGCTCTCATATAACTTTCTCCTCTCAATTTCCTTTTACTCCCACAAACCGAGACTTATTCTCACGCCGGAGGGTGGTTACAGGAATAACCCCATTCCTGTAACGAGTCCTAACGGTGTTTTCTGTTTTGCAGCCGATCGTTTGGGTCACTGGTCATTGAAGTCCTAGCCCGTAATCACCGCATAGGTCAGTGTTTCTTCATTGGCGCCATCCGTGGGACCTATTCAGTGACAGAACCTCATGGCAAGTGATTGGAACGTAGTAGATCAAACGATGACAAACAATAACCTGACGTTGGGGACGAGCCTCGCTGCTACCACGCAGTCTCCCCCAGCCGTTACAAGGTCGCTGGACCCAGAGTTCGAGGCAGAAGGACCGCCGCCAGGTTTTGACAGCATCACCACCGTTCCTCCCCAGACTGTGGTGACAAATCTGTTTCTTTACATGCACTCACAACTGCAATCGAGGGAGTTAGGGGGAACTAGCGGTAATATGTTCACCCCAGCGACAACTACTAATGCCCAGGCTTCACGCCTCTCCTCCGTCCCTGTTATCACATCGGCAAGCCCCAGCAACATCGTACCACAAACTAGCATGCCTCAATACTATCAACCTCTGACTACCAACTCGATGCCACCGCTATACTCAGCGGCGCTTACGGCGGCATTGTCAACACCGCCCCATCAACCGGTCATCATGCCGGCCGGAATTATGAACGCCCCCGTCACACCAGGAAACCAAGTATACTTCCCTGGGTATTGTTATGCACCCCCGTATGGATATTTACCCTCATACGGGGGTTCGGCGTACCTGCTCCAGGGAACCGCACAAGGTAGCACTCAATCGCCATACGCGGCTTACATGCCGCCTTGGTGGAATCTCCCAACACCACAACCGGTTTACACCCAGACTCCGCCTACAGCTGAACCTGTTTACGACAGAAGAAACACGGTCAGGCCTCGGGTGTCTCCACTAGGAAATTCCAATCCTATAGTGGGTACTGCCCCGGGTATGGACGCCCCACCGATACAGCCTATAAATGTGGAAGAAGACGAACTTACCAGGCCGTACAAGCCGATAGACGCGACTTTCCGGTCTAAATTCACCCGAAGAATCGCCAAGGCCCCTATCAAGGAGAAACCCAAGATGCCCCAAACGGTTGGCAAATATGATGGCCTCGCTGACCCGGATGACCATCTCAACTTATTCAAAAGCGCCGGCGAGGTAGCCTGTTGGTCCATGCCCTTGTGATGCAAAATGTTCGTACAAACGCTAGTGGGCGCATCCCGAGTCTGGTGGGATAGTCTACCTACAGGTGAAATAGACAGCTTTGAAGATTTAGAATCCAAATTCATCTTATAGTTTAGCCAGCAGCGCAGACACACGAAAGATAGAAACGAGCTCCTCCACATCCGTCGGCGAGACAATGAGACGGTAGAAAACTTTATCATCAGGTTTAACAAGGAAAGCCTGGCGATCCCGGGCGTGACAAATGACCTGGCATGTGGAGCTTTCCTTCAGGGTGTAAATGATGACGAGTTACTGAGGACGCTACATGGAAGGGACGGCGTACCCCCAACAATCGATGAAACACTCCGAATAGCCAAAGTATACGTCATACAAGAGAAGGCATTGGCAGCTAGCCATGCAGCCAATAGGAAAAAAGAAGCCCTAAAAAACTAGGAGGAAAAGGATCACCGGGGGTCTAAAGGCAAAAGCAGGGGAGACCGATACAAGAGAAACGACAAAGACGCGCGGTACGATAGACACCGAAACACCTATTCGAGAAATGAGCCGTCGAAACCTCGATCCGAATACCCCAACTTGAGCAAGACACCGGCTGAAATTTTAGCCTCAGAAAACCTCAGGTTTAACCCACCAAAACCACTGAAAGATAATCCTAACAAAGATACGAGTAAGTACTGTGAATACCACAAGGGGAGCGGTCATGATACCAACGATTGTTTTCAGCTTAAAAAACAGATCGAATATTTTGTAAAGGCGGGTAAATTGGCACACCTAGTAAGAGATATCAAGCATGGCCCACCTGTCGTCAAGGAAGAAAATGATAAGGCGGCAGGCAAGAGGCCGCGTGAATTGAATATGGTACACGCGGATATGGGAAGGGGGGCAAAACGGAGTTTCTCCACGCTCGAACCCTGGATGTTGGCAACAATGACCATAGAACCTCGTATGGAGGACTTGCACCTTACCACAGATGCCCTGATCATATCCGCTGCAGTAGAAGACTACCACATGAGGCGAATCCTGGTTGACACCGGGAGCTCAGAAGACATTATCTATGAGCATTGTTTCAACAGAATGCAACCAGAAGATAGAAAGCTGCTTGAATCAGTGCACGCCCCCATCAAAGGGTTCACGGGGGAAAAGGTTGACCCTATTGGTCAGATCACTTTCCCGGTAACTTTTGGGCAATCACCTAGAGAAAGAACCATACTCCTGACCTTCCTCGTGGTCCGCGCTGAGTCATATCACAACGTGATTATCGGAAGGTTCACCTTGGGAAAATTGGATGCTATAGTCTCCACGGCACGAGGATTCATGAAGTTTCCTACACCGCGGGGTATTGCAACTGTGTTTCGTGACAAGATTGGAGAAGTACTAAGTACCAAAAGATACCGCCAAGGGCCCACCGGAGCTACGGGCCCAGAAAGATGGGTACTAAGCACACGCCATCCGGACCAAACGGTCACAATCCGAGACACCCTTTCTCCAGAAATTAGAAGCGACCTGAAGCAATTGTTGAGAAGAAATGTTGGCATCTTCGCTTTTGAACATTCTGACATGACAGGAGTCCCCCGTGATAAAGCAGAACACAAACTTGCAACGCTCCCAGGCGTTAAGCCGGTCGCACAAGGTAAACGTAGCATGGCCCCGGACTGACGGGCAGCAGTTGTCAAAGAGGTACGAAAATTAGTGGAAGCTGGAATCCTCAGGGAAACACAATACCATACATGGGTATCTAACCCGGTCATGGTAAAAAAGCCAGATGGAACGTGGCGAATGTGCATTGATTTCAAAGATTTAAATAAGGCGTGCCCCAAAGACGCATACCCGCTGCCCGAGATTGACTTAAAGGTCGATTCCCTGGGACCTTACAGATTTAAGTGTTTTGCTGGACGCGTATAAAGGGTACCACCAGATCAAGATGTCCAAAGAAGATGAAGAAAAAACGGCGTTTCACACCGATGTGGGCATTTTCTATTACACAAAAATGCCTTTTGTTCTACGGAACGCCGGAGCTACCTATCATAGACTCATGGACAAGGTGTTCGAGGCTCAAATCGGACGAAATTTGGAGGTCTATGTCGACGACCTTGTAATCAAAAGCAGGGAAGAAAAGCAAATGTTAGCAGACATCGAAGAAACTTTTCAACGGCTTAGAGAGTATAACATTAAGCTAAACCCGAAGAAATGCTCTTTCGGGGTGGAAGAAGGGAAGTTCCTAGGGGTAGTGGTCACCCGAGATGGTTTCAAAGCCAACCCAGAAAAGGTGGCCGCCATAGCGCGGATGCCTTCCCCACGAACATTGAAGGAAGCTCAAGCCCTAAATGGACGGCTAGTAGCGATCAACAGGTTCTTGGCAAGACACGCCGAGAAATCCCTGCCTTTCATAAAAACGTTGAAAGATTGCCTCAACAAGAAAAATTTCAAATGGACCAACGAAGCGGAAAAAGCTTTGCAAGACATGAAACGCTTCATAGAGGGATTACCCATGCTGACAGCGCCAAGGCCTAATGAGGTGTTAAAGATGTATTTAGCGGCAGCTCATACCGCAGTAAGCGCTGTGCTCATGGTTGAACGGGACGGAAGACAAACACCGATATATTACATCAGCCGAGTATTAGCGGGACCCGAAACGCGGTATCCCACGTTGGAAAAGCTGGTCTTGGCACTGGTACACGCCACACGGCGACTGAGAAGATATTTCCAGGCACACCGCGTACAGGTCCTAACCAATTACCCACTGCAACAAGTCCTGCACAAGCCGGAGATTTCTGGCAGACTGGCCAAGTGGGCAATTGAACTCGGCGCTTTGGACATCGAATATCAGAAACGAACAGCAGTTAAGGGACAAGTAATCGCTGACTTTCTAGCCGAAATACCTGAAGGAGAAGCTATCGTGGACCCAGTCGTCCAAGACATCCCGGAATCCAGCACTGCCCGGCAGACCTGGAAACTATACACCGATGGGTCATCTAGTGGAAAGGGGTCTGGAGCCGGTTTAATGTTGATAAGCCCAGATGAGATCAGGCTAATGTACGCCTTACGCTTTGATTTCGAATGTTCTAACAATGAAGCGGAATACGAGGCACTACTAGCAGGCCTGAGAATGGCGAAATCTATGGGAGCGGCAAGGGTAGACGCGTATGTTGATTCACTGTTGGTCAACAATCAGGTAAACGAAACATACGAAGCCAAAGATGAATCGATGGCAAAATACTTGGCAAAAACAAAGGAACTCATGGATTCTTTTGATAACGTCACGCTCAATCACGTACATAGAGGCAAGAACCAGATAGCAGATGCTCTCAGCAAACTTGCCACCTCAGGTATGGAAAAGGAAGTCAAAGTCGAAACGCTGCAGACACCCTCAATCAAACCGCGGAATGTTTCCGCCGTTACAGCGGAAGATCCTTGCTGGTGCACTCCGGTTTTACGTTTCCTTGAAACGGGGGAGCTACCTCCCGCCAAGGGCGAAGCGCAGAAGATACAAACGAAAGCGCTGCAGTATAAGATCAATAATGGTGTCCTATACAAAAAGTCTTACCTGGGCCCACTGCTGCGATGTGTCTCCCTAACAGAGGCAAAGTATCTCATCAGCGAAATCCATGCAGGTCTATGCGGTATACACGCTGGACCCCGGGCGGTGGTAGCCAAAATCCGTAGCGCGGGATATTATTGGCCTGGGATGCACGAAGACGCTGTAATAGAACTTCGGAAATGCCGCAGTTGCCAGAAATTCGCTCCTCAAACAATAAGGCCAAGAACAACCTAGTACCGGTGACAGCAGCATGGCCTTTCCAGAAATGGGCCGTTGATATCGTAGGACCTTTCCCGCTGGCTCCCGGAAGGTTAAAGTACCTAATCGTGGTAGTTGATTACTTCACCAAGTGGGTGGAAGCTAAGCCTTTAGCCAAAATAACGGCGGATAATGCCAAAAAATTCCTCTGGGAACACATAGTATGCCGGTTTGGATTGCTGCTGTACCTGGTAAGCGACAATGGAACACAGTTTACAAATAGAATTTTCCAACAATGGTGCGCTAACCTCCACATCCAACAAATCTTCACATCAGTAGCACACCCCCAAGGAAATGGCCAAGTAGAGCGAACAAACAGAAGTTTGCTGGATGGCATCAAGAAACGACTAGGCCACGAGGGAAGCTCCTGGGTGGAAGAATTGCCAAACGTCCTTTGGGCACACAGAACAATGCCCAAAACCAGCAACAATGAAACCCCGTTTAGCCTAACCTATGGAGCGGAAGCAATGATACCCGCTGAAGCGGGATTACCGTCACTACGCCGCCTCAACATAGGCGATGACAATGATAGATCTCTAAGGGAAGGCCTAGACTTACAGGAAGAAAGGCGTGAGGCAGCCGCCATCAGCGAAGCAAAATATAAGAAGGCATTGGAAAAATACTACAACCACCGGGTGGCCAAACAGAATTTCAAAACAGGAGATTATGTTATGCGTGACAACGAAGTAAGCAGGATGGAACCTTCGGGCAAGCTGGGCCCAAACTGGGAAGGCCCTTATGTCATCCAAGAGGATCTGGGCAAAGGGGCCTATCGCCTATCTCGGCTAGATGGCACACCAGTACCACGCAGTTGGAACATTGCTCAATTAAGGAAATGTTACTTGTAAGACCTTGCTCCTAACAGCAAGAGTGAACTACTTTTCTCATTCCACAAGTGTAACTCACTCGCAGTGGTGTTCTTTCGTTTTACTTCAGTTCAAGTTTAATAAAAGTCATTTACTTTTGTTTTTATCATAAGTTACCATCGCACAATGAGTGCATAAAACGGTAAAACTACAAACAACACCCTTAAACACGAAATATTTTCAACTACACAAGTCATAGGGTTAAAACATACAGCGCTTACGGCGGGTATCTTGGTAATAGATACACAAACCGCCACAAAACAGATAGGTATTTTTACACATACACGTAACCTATCTCAAACAAACCAAGTACTTGTCCCTGTTGTTAAAAGCCAATACATGGGAACCAAAAAACAGAACATGTTCAAACATCTACTGATGGAAGTTGGGTGCCATCACCACTGCAGGGGTATGCAGCACCACACTACCGTCAACAAATGTAGCAGGATCAACGGCAAAGTTGCCAGATGATTCACCATCCACCATCGGAGCCACCATTCCCGAATCGTCCATCTGTTGCTTCTTGGGATAACCACCAGAGCGACGTTGGTACGTAAAACGGTATCGCTGGTCATGATACACCGGGATAAGATCTGTCAGGGCGTCAGCTGACAAAGATGGCATTCCAGGATCCATCGGCTGGCGGTCCTCGACAACAACACTTTGACAGGCCCGATTTGCCCGGGCCGGAGCAACATTGGGAAGTGGCCTTCTTCTCCGAAGCATTGACCTTGTCACAGGATGCTGCAACTGGAGTAAGCCATCTGCAGCATCCAACACTCGGAAGATTTCGGAAAGCCGTTGCCTATACCTTTTTCTCTCCATCCTGTCCAACTACCAAATAAGGAGAATTAAGGCAAATTTATAAAGAGGTTAAAAAGACTTGACTGTGATGACGTTAGAAGCATTAATAGAAAATAATCATTACACGTCACATTGCCACATTTTCAAAATACGGCGGTGTCAGAAATCATGACATTAGCATTAAAACGGCTGTCAAATCAAAACATATATTGGCACCAAACCCAAGTAAAACAGTGTCATTAGCAAAGCCACAAGAGTACATAACAAGCGAAACAAACAAATCTGTCATTCCTCTTCAGACTCCTCCGCGGGGTCCAGCATCAAACGCAGCGACTCTATACCATCTTCATTCACTTTATCCATCAAATCGCCATAACAGGGCAGTGGCTCAGTATATGCTGCTTGGAGGGCATTCGACATGTCACTTTGAAGTTTGCTTTTGACAGCATGAAAGTCTGGAGTTATCTTGTCTAACTGATGGCACTCCATATAGCCTTTATAAACACCATCATGATGCCCGGATTGATAAGCAGCGGCAGATAGACGATCAATTAGGTTGGTGAAGGGGGGCGACTCACGTAAATACTCAAACGCCCCCACCAGCCCATTGGTTATCAACCAGTTCCTGTCACCTCAAACAGCCGCCAGCTGGCTAGTCAAATCATCCACCTCGGCGTTAGATTGTGCCAACGCATTTTCAACCTCCTTTAGCCGGGAAGCAGACGATGTAGCAAGCTTGTTATTTTGGGTGACGAGAGAATCACAATGGTCCTGAAGCTCCTTAACCTTTCCCTCTCGCTCTTCTAGCTCCACCTGCAGTAGCCGAACTTTGGTATGAGAAGCTTCTACTTCGGCTGTCAAGCCTTGGTATCGTTCCTGAACCTGAGACACAAAATCAGTGTCAACACGGAACCTTTCCAATTGTGTCGATAATTCGAGTCTCACCTTTTGGGCCTCCGCTATGGCCTTACGCTCCAACTCTTCCTGTATATTCTTGGCTTGAGCCAGAACTCGGTCTTTCTCCGCCACATCGCGGGCCCACATTATCCGTCCCTCAGCAAGGTGGGCAGTCACCCTTTTCAAATCCTCCTCAGCCTTGTTTTTCTCTGACAGAAACCTCGTTTCCCTTAACCCAACAGTTTGAAGTTGACTCTCCAAACGATGCTTATCATCCTTCAGCTCTTGAATAGTAGCCCGCGCTTGGTGGAGTTGGGTGTTATCATGCATCCATCTACGACGAATTTCTGCCAGCCTTCGTGGTAGGCTCACGGAATCCGATATTGAGGAATTCATCAGATCCTCATTGTTCAACCCCTCCACGTATGCCACCTCAGCTGGGGGATACGCCCGCTCAACCCAGTGCTGAATCACAGGGGGGAAAATCAGCCTTGAAGATTCAGCGATTTTCCATTGTGGCTGATAGCGTTTATCCTGAGCATTGGGATCCCATCGAACGATCGGTAAGAACAGGTCAGCAATCAGACGGGCACCGTCATCAGCGATGCCACTGCTTGACCCCCCAGCTTCACTAGCAGCAGCACCACCAATGCTGGTCACCTCCTGTGCCATGGACATGGCGGTAACTTCCTTATCAGCAACAGAAAAAATGCTTATGGGCGAGTCAAACATGGGTGGACCAACGCCGCATGTCCGTGGTGTAGCAACAGGGTCGACGGTAATAGCTACGGATAAGGTAGGCGTGGGAAGCGGCATGGCACAGCTAATAGCGGTGGTAGCAGGAGCCTGGGTTTTGGGCTCCGTGGACACGCCAATACTGGAGCCAGGCAACGACAACGCCACAAGTGACACAGGAGTAGATGTAACAATCCCAGTTTGTATTCCCGCAGAGGTACCTGCACAATCAAACGAAACGATTTAGCAACATGAAGTTTTAACCTACATCAGCATGCCAAGTCGGTCAGTACATACCTATCGGGAGAGCATGAGTAGCTTGTACCGCCTCGAAGGCACTTAGAGTGGGGACAACAAACGTTTTCCTCTATTTCAAGACACGACCAGGGCTCGTCATGCCGGCGGCCAGAGAAATACTCTGCCCAACAAAGGCAGATTCCTCAACGGAAGAAACAGCCACATTAGTCGTCGTATGTTTCTTCCCGGTAAGCTTTATCGAAGCGGGTCACTTCTCCAACGCAGGGACGCTGGTATTAGAAACAGCCGACAGGGGGGAAATGTACATAGTAGGGTCCGCTGGTACAGCGGGTAGAATAAACTGCTCAAGGTGCATCCCTAGCACGTCCAGCTCTCCTTCGTCCAGCACGCGGTCAGCAGGCCTCAACGCAAGGTGCCGCGGAGGATCAACGAAATCAAACATACTCCATTCCCCTGCGGAATATGTGTGCGTTATTTCTGAAATTTAAGAAAAATATGACCAAAGATAATCAAACATACCTGTATCGTCCCTTTGAAACGAGGGGTACCGCCGGATATCGCGCCATAACAAACTCATGCCTGCCATCACCAGAGCACCTTCAGGGATAACCGTGCACTCGAAGGGATGACCACACAATTTCGTGTACAGAACGTTCGACACGTATGCATCCTCCGAAGGACCGTCATCTTTGACCTTATCCTTTGGTCCCTTTTCCTTCCAATACATTTCACCAGGAATAACAGAGGCATCAATATAGAAAAACTTTTTCTTCCAATCTTTGTCTCTAGAACTGGTAGGAATATCCCTAAGGCAGGACACATCAGTGTCTCTCCGGTCGAAGGTAAAGAAAGGGGATTTCCATACAAGCACGAAGAAAGCCCCAAACACAACTAGTTCCGGAATATGACCTAGGGCAATGCAGGCAAATTCGAATTGGCGAAGTTTCACCAACCCGAGGGGATGTAATTGAGAAATGTGAATACGGTAAAAATCGAGCACCAATTTGAGAAACTTGGTAACAGGTAACCGAAAATTGCAGAACTTGAAGAAATCACTAAACAATGTGATTTTACCCGATTTCAGGGGAAATGCAGTATCCGTATTGGACGGCAATATAGGGTTCCATTCGGCCCGGATGCCATAGTCTTGAACAAGGTTTTTGTAAGACGTTACACCCCACTTGCAGAAAAGCACATCGGTAGTGGCGGCAGCAGAAGATGACGATTCACTAGGTTTTGAAGCCATTTTTTGGAAAAGAATGATGAACGAACGATTTAGGGGAAAAAATTTAAACCCTCATATATGGAATTGTTACTTATACGCAAAAGCAACCTTTCAAATTCAAAAAGGCGTACGGACGGAAATACGTGTCCAAACAGGGTAAGCACAGTTGTCATCCCAATGATGCCCCAACTGTCACATCCTATCTTTTCGCCGTCATTTCCCCAAAACATAACGGCACTAGGCCCAACGTATTTGGCAATAATCATAATACAATAACTTTTCTTTTTTCTCTCTTAGTCCGAGCTAATGGATTTCTTTCCATGAACTCGGACTGGGGGGACATGACGAGGTATGACCTGCATCGGTCAACCCGATCCGGTTCCAACCTATTATTTTAATATGAATATAAATGATTATTCTAGAACTTTCCATCTCCGCACGGAAGTTACATAACCAAATCTCCAACTTTTCGGGAAGATCATGTAAATCCCTAACTTATCGGAATATATCCTAGGTTAGAGGAAACCCTAATGGAAAACCTATAAATAAAGGTAAACGTATAAGGTATGATCATCTTGCTCTCATATAACTTTCTGTTGGACCGTTCTATGACCCGAAAAGTCAGTCAAAGTAGCTCATCTTCATGTATGAAGGCGGAATCAACATATATGAAGTTACAACAGCATATCCTTTCAATTCCAATTGTTTCTATTGCTTTCTGATAAAAATTTGGCAGAGTTTCAGCACCGTAGCACACACATACACTGTTACAACTTATGAACCGCTCCACCTATATATGGAGATCCAGGGTCGCTCTTAAGACATGACACATGAGCGATCCAGACCCTTTGTCCTATAAGCGATCCATATAAGTGACACAAAAGCGGTCCACATCTATACAATGACATATAAGCGATCCTAAGTCTATTTTACACAAAATTTACACTTTGACCCCCTATAGACCAATATTGACTTCAGACTTTTTGTAGACGTAGTCAACAGACATTCCGTGCATCAACAGACTCCCCCTTGGATGTTGACGTAGTCTTTTAGCATCTTCAGATCCGTAGTCTTTAGTCTTTGTCTTTTCACCAACTCTGTCTATCTTCACAAGCATTCTTCACAGGTTTCAGCATCACCTTGCTCTAACTTCAACTTCCCAATAGCTGTTGATCCAGACTCCCCCTTTCACAGACTCCCCCTCTCAGTATGCTGGAATCTTGAAATGTCTGGTTCAAGTTTTTACAATTTGCCTCCATTGGAAAAAAAATGTCCAAACCTGTTTCTCAACCAATAACATTACAATCTATTCTTTTTTTTTCAATAAACACTAATTCAATCAGCTTTAGAAATCCACTCAAGTTTTCAAGTTCAATTTAATGACCCTGAATACTTGATTAATCTACCAAGTTCAACTTAATGACCTTGGTTGATCTATTGACGAAACAAACTGATTTAGTAAAACAATTTTCCAATTTTCTTTCTGAAAATAACAAGTATCAACTTAATGAACTTGTTTGTGACTTTGAAAACAAACATATTTTCAACAATGTAAGCTCTCCTCATTCTTCAGCTCAGAATCTCCTGCATCTGCTTCATCTTGCTAGAATCCGACAATCAACTTTCTACTTTGGTTTGTCTAAAATAAAACAGAAATAAAATCTTTTTGGTTTTTTAAATGATCTAAACTAAGAAATGAAATAACAGGAAACTTAAATTGCAGAAAATAAACTATTTACAAGTTTGTTTTTGATGAGCGTGTCAGGGAATCATATCAGCTTTTCAGACAGATTACAAGTACCGTTAAGCTACATTACATACTCAGATTTAAACAATTCACCTCGATTGTCAATATACTGATCCATCTTAAATTCTCATACAAATTTCAATCTATTCAGGATATCGTTTAAGTGTTTTAAGAACATAGATCAATTCATGTGTCCCACCTCTTGAATATACTCCCGTATCCAGAATCCCAATATTCAGTCTTACAGGCAAGAATACTACAATGATGTCTGTACATAAATTAGGGGTTAAATGCGAGAACTGAGGGATCTCAGGTAAGAACTTCCGTACAGCAGAGAGATATCAGCTTCGACTTAGCAGTGTGTCCCCTTTAGAGGATCTTTTCAGCTACAACAACTGATTATCAATTTTATTGTCTAATCAGCTGAGGGCTTCATGCTATATTTCAAGCATTTTGGATAAAGTATTAGCCAAGGACTAGGTCAGAACTACCGTTCAGCAGAAGTCCCGAAATAATACCCCAGACATCATAGAGTACAAACGTCTAGTATATCAGAATACGAGACCTTTCAAACGAGATTTCAGGGGTTACCTATATATCCAAGTAGTGTTCCCCACGAATTTCACCAGTTTGAAATTTTAGGTTTATATCCCGAATAAATCTACTAAATGTACGAAAACCTATCGACACATCGTTAGTGAGACTGTTTAACTCATTTTGTCTTTCCAAATCTTTAGCATACTGTAATTGTCTAGCTGATGTACTATCATTTTCCCTATATACACAAGCTCTTTTTCAATTTTATCATGTTTTTGGATTTTTGCATTTTTTACTTTTTTTGTATTTTTCTGAAAATAAACTATGTACAACTAACTATCTCCCCCTAAATACCAAAACACGTAAAAAACCGACAAACCATCGCAGATTGTTTTTCATCTTCATCCGCAACAGTACTCTCATCAACGCTCACAACCCCATCCAACACCGAAAGCAATTTCATACCATTAAGTTTTAACAAATATTGAAACCGATTTTTATCAAAAGCTTTGGTATGCAAATCAGCTTTTTGTTCGTCAGTGTGGATTTTCTCAGTTCGTATCAACTTTTTCTCGAAGCAATCGCGAATAAAGTGATGACGAATCTCAATATGTTTAGTTTTAGCGTGATATACTGGATTTTTAGTTATATTAATTGCGGCCTCATTATCAACAAACAGAGGTGTGTTAAGAAACTGCAAACCGTAGTCGCGCATCTGTTGCTGTATCCACAGGATCTGAGAGCAGCAACTGCTAGCAGAAACATACTCCGCTTCACATGTAGATAGCGCCACAGATGTTTGTTTCTTACACTGCCAGGTAACCAATCTGGAACCAAAGAACTGGCATCCTGCAGTTGTTGATTTCGCGTTGATTTTGCAGCATCCGAAATCTGAATGGGAAAACCCTTCGAGTGTAAAATCGCCTTTGCAAGAATACCACAACCCCAATGTGGGTGTGCCTTTCAAGTTTCGTAAAATCCTCTTGACAATAATCATGTGCGATTCTCTCGGGTTAGACTGAAATCTTGCTGCGAGGCACGTTGGGTACATGATGTCAGGACGTGAAGCAGTTAGGTACATCAAAGAACCTATCATGGATAGATAAAGTGTCTCATCAACCCTGTCTCCGGTGAGATCTGGGTGAATCCCATGATTAGTCGCAAGTGGGGTAGCAGCTAGAGTAGAACTTGACATTCCAAATTTCTCTAGAATATCATGTACATACTTCGTTTGATGAATGAAAATTCCTTCAGGAAGTTGTTCAACTTGTAAACCCAGAAAGAATTTCATCTCCCCCATTGAAGACATTTCAAATTTCTGCTTCATCACCTGTTCGAAATCTTTGCACAATTTCTCATTCGTTGACCCAAAAATTATATCGTCTACATAAATCTGTACTATCAGAAGATGACCATCAACGACTTTAGTGAAGAGAGTGGCATCCACTTTTCCACGTATGAACTGGTTGGCGAGTAGGTGTTGAGACAAAGTCTCGTACCAGGCTCTCGGTACCTGATGCAGACCATACAACGCTTTGTCCAGCAGATAAACTTTGTTCTTGTGGATTGGGTCAGTAAAGCCCGGCGGCTGACCAACATAAACCTCCTCTTTGACCTTCCCATAAAGAAACGCTGATTTAACATCTAACTGAAATACTTTGAAATTCTTCCAAGATGCAAATGCTAGGAAAATTCTGATAGCCTCTAGTCGTGCGACAGGAGCATAGACTTCGGTAAAATCAATCCCCTCCTGTTGACTAAAGCCCTGAACAACGAGTCGAGCTTTGTTCCTTACAACCACTCCTCTGTCGTCCCTCTTACATTTGAAAACCCATTTTGTATTGATTTTTCGTTGACCCTCCGGTAAATCCACTAACTTCCAAACACCTAACTTCTCAAACTGACCTAACTCTTCTTGCATTGCTATGACCCAAGAGTCTTCAGTAAGCGCCTCCTTGTAAGTTCTCGGTTCGACCTGCGAAATAAAGCAACTTAATGAAAATTCAGTTTGTAAAGGTGCTATTGTAGAATAAAAACATGTTAAGCCCTGGTCAATTTGACGTCTCGTTCGAACGCCTGATTGCAATTCTCCTATTATCAACTCCTCTGGATGATAAGAAAGAGTTCGCGGCATCACTTCGCTTGGAACTTCTACATTTCCTTCCAGATTAGTAACATTCTGCTCTGCATCTTGTTCACCAACTTGGTTTGTTTGACTTGACAACTGGATCTGCTCCCCCTCAAGATCTGAATCACCATGGTCAAAAACTGGCCTATTTTCAGCTTCTTGATCATCATTCACCTCCGACTGATTACCAGGAGAAACTTCATCATCATGTTCACCAGCGTTACTAGGACCTGCTTCATCATCATTTGAAGTCTCCTGAGGTCTTCTAGAATACTCTGCTGGAAACCTGAGCGACGATTCATACTCTCGTAAAATATCCAGCTCATCAAAGAAATCTTCCTCTTCCTCTGATTCTTCTCTCATGTCAAACGATTCCCAAAGTTTGTCATAATGATAACGCCATGAATCACCAGGATTCTGTGGCGGCATAGTGTACCCCTGACATTCAACATTCGCTGCTTCAATAATACGCTTTTCACTTGGAACAAAGACACGCCGTGTAGGACCTGAATATCCAACAAATATTCCTTCAAAGTTCTTTGAACCAAACTTGCCATTAGGCTCTATCACCGTACAGGGTGACCCAAACGGTTCTAGATACTTTAAATTCGGCTTGCGTTTATTGATTAGCTCAAAACACGTCTTGTTGAACTTCTTTACAGTAAGAACTCTATTGAGAGTATAGCATGCAGCAGAAACAGCTTCAGCCCAGAAATTAATTGGTAACTTGGAATCTGCAAGCATCGTTCTGGCTGTCTCGATTAGCGTCCGGTTTTTGCGTTCTGCAACTCCATTTTGCTGCGGAGTGTACGGAGCACTAAATTCATGCAATATACCTCTTTCATCACAGTATTCCTCCATCTTACTGTTTTTGAACTCAGTACCATTATCACATCGAATTCTACAAATCGGTCTCTGGTACAGATTCTCAATTTTCTTAAACAATACCATCAAACTATCAAAGGTTTCGTCTTTTGTTTTCAAAAACATGACCCACGAAAATCTGGAGTAATCATCAGTCATGACCAAACAGTAGGAATCTCCTGTTATACTCTTGACGTTCACTGGACCAAACAAATCCATGTGAAGTCTTTCCAAAGGTCTTGAAACTGAATTGACTTGCTTTGTAGGGTGTGACTTTTTCTTTTGTTTGCCTTTGACACAACTTATGCACTCCCCTTCCAGATGAAAACCTTTAATATTCACTCCAGTGACCAAGTCGTTATGCACTAAGTGATTCATTTTCCTTAGGTGAATATGCCCCATCTTTCGGTGCCATAACCTTGACTCTTTTTCCGTTGCTCTGGACACAAAACAATGAGCCTGACCCGTGGTTGTAGTAGCAACGCTCATGTCCAACACGTACAGATCGTTAACTCTTGGTGGCCTCATGATGATCCACTCTTCAGGTATCACAAATCCCGGTTTCAAGATCAAACATTCTTTGTCGGTGAAATGAGTAGTATACATCCTGTCACAGATCTGGGAGATACTTAGCAGGTTGTTCTCCAGCTCAGCGATGTAGTTAACTCTTTCAAACGTTATGATGCCATTTGACAACGTTCCTTCACCTATGATCCTTCCTCCTTGATTACCCGCAAAACCCACATAACCACCATTAATTTTATTCACATCATACAGCAATGCGGTCTTCCCTGTCATATGCCTTGACGCTCCACTATCCATTATCCACCTGGATACAAGTTTTGGAAGATCCTGCACATAACAAATCATCATTTAAAACAACTTCAAGAAAGATGCCGATTCATGCTTCGCGAACCAGGAAGCTCCGGCAATTCAAACTGTTTAGTCAAACATGGTGTCCACCCAGGCCTCATCAGCCTTAGGTGTAACCGTGACTTTAGCAATTTGAATTTTGAAATTCTTAGACTTAAGAGGTGGAAATTGTGCATCATAATCAACCGTAATTGATTCTTCAGCCTTTTTCACCTCAGAAGTTGAAACTTTCTTTTCAACTTTAGGTTCAATTTTAGGTTTCCACACCTGTTGAGCTACTGCAACCCTCTTATAAAATTTATCATTTTGATTTACCAACTTCTTTACGGGTTCAGTTTTTACTTTTAAGTTGTCAATTTGAACATTTTTCTTCCCAACAACTTTCTTCTCAACATACATCAGTGTTTTACCCTTCACATCAACTTTCTTTTGTTGAACCTTCACAGATTCAGTCTTAGGCTTCACATATGTACACTTTTGTGCAATATGACCAACCTGTTCACATCTAAAACAAGTACGAGTATCAGCTACCCTACTCGTGCCTTCAGACTGAGCCTGTGAAGCTTTTTTCTCAAAAAATTCTTTGTTTGATTTTGTAAAAATTTCCTTTTCTTCATCAGCAAGTGAACTTGAACTGTTCACAAACTTTTTCTTTTCGACAAACCTCTTGTTTGAAACATTTCTTTTCTGATATGGTTTACTCCCCTGATAACCACCCGACCAGTTGTTTCTGTTGTTATTGTAAAAACGTGGTGGATAAACAGTTTTCTTGTTGTAAACCCTCTCTTTCTTTCGACTCAGATCATTCACTGCTGACAACTCGACTTCGACCAGTTTGAAAACATTTGTCAATTTGTTCAAATTAACATTCTCTAATGGAAACTTAGAATCCGAAAACAACTTATCCGATCCCGACATCTTGTACATGACAAGATCAGATTCATCATGTAAGTTGTTTTTGGACTTTTGCTTCGGAATGTATTTATCTAAAAAACACCCATCCTCCTCAGAAGTGTCACAATCCGGTTTAAGCACTTTGTCTACCACACTTTTCACCACATCATTTTGGACACCCTCTTCATTGGAAGACGTGAACGTGACATCAATGTTCTCAGGAAGTGTAACATCACTTTCTTCCTCAATTTCCACCAAACTAGACTGCTTTTTCGTGTAGTTGTCTAAAATTGGCGGTGGAACTTTGTGAAACCCTACACCCATTCCATCAGAAAACACACCCTCACCAGCTTTGTTTTTCCCTATAGGTTTGGGAATAATATGCTGCAAAACAAAGCTAGCTGAGCTATAGCTGTTTAATTTTAACTGAATTCTTTCATTTTCAATTTCAATTTCTTGAACTCTAAGTTTTAGTTTAGCAATTTCATCCAGTTGTTTGTTAATTGATTCTTCTTTTAATCTCAAAACAGCTCTTAGATGTTCATTTTCTTTAGATGTTTTTCCATTTCGATCATCACTATCTTTGACAACGCTTTTTAATTTTTCAATTTTTTCAGAAATTTGTCGATTCTCAAGAAATACCTTGTCATTTTCAGCTTTAATTTTCTTACATTCAGTTGTTAATTCATTTACTTGTTCAGTTGAAGCTTTTAATTTTGTGTCACGTTCAAGAATCTGATCCTCAAGCTTTCCAACTTTAGTGGTTAGATTCTTGATTTTCTCACCGTTTAGGTACGTGACAGTGCCACAAAAATTGCATTGTTTGGTGCAACTTTTGCAATCAGCATTACCCCCAACTTTGTTACCTGACACATTCGTTGACTTGTTTTGACTGACCTGATCCTTTGACTCAGTAACAGAAACAGGATCTACCTCAAGTGCTTTTGCAGCTAGCACTTTGTCAGCCATATTTCCCAGGTTCTCAGCTGTCAACTCCTGTGTAGTATCGATCAACCCGGTATCAACTTGCTTTACTTTCTCAAGTTCTTCTTTCTCTTTCATTTCTTTCACTTCTTTCTCCTTTCTCTCTTTCTCTTCTTTCTCCTTTCTCTCTTTCTCTTCTTCAATCATCTTTGATGTTGGTGTTCCCCACCACTTGTGCTGCCAATATTCATCATCTTCTTTGTACTCCTGAATGATGGCTTCGATATCTATCTTTTTGTCATCAACCGCGATGTTCTCATATCTATCAAGATAACATTCTCTGTCTGGATCCCATCTGTTTGCTCTTCTAGCTTCCAGAAAGACACTAGAAAGTCTGATGATTTTGGCTTCAGCAACCATCTTCCGATACTTATACTTCTGTTCCTCCGTACGATCATCCTTCCATGGAATAGGTTCATCATGACTTGCCATGAATGCATAACCCACCGCATCATCTTCTGGTAGAACTTCTTTACTCCAATCGTATCCCTCATCGTCATAAATCACAGCTAATGCCCTCGATTTGTCTCTATTTTCTTCTTGCTGCTTCAATCTGGGCGGCTCAGATTTATTCTGATGGTAAATTGCCTTCTTGTAATAGTCATCTCGAAACGGATTCTCTGACTCATCAGCGTACGTATTTCTGCATTCTCGCTTGAAGTGACCCTTCTGCTTACACTTGAAGCATGTCACCCTCGATTTATCAAACCCCAACTTTGTAGATGGACCACCGATAGTTTTTCTCCCAGTAATCTCCATAAAGCGTTGTGCACGTCGAACTGCACTTGCCATTGCCCAACGGATGTCGATCAGCTCCATTTCTTCAGGGTCTATCTGATCGTAATCTTCTTTCGCCAGATTTGTGTTCCCTATCTTTCTGGCTACCAAACCTTCATAGGACTCCAACACAGATGCCAGAAAAACCATTTGTTGCTTGGCCGACTCTTCATCAAAATTCTGTGCGTTCTTCAGATCTATAGCGATGTTGCACGAAAACTTCGCATCAGAACGATTTGTAGAAGACGTAGATCCACTGTGATAACCACTGTGGTTTCCACTGCTTGAACTGCTTTGACTTTCTTTGTTTGCTGAAGAAACATTCTCAGCAGAAAATGCAGTTTTCGGAGAAGTAGCTTTTGGCATCAAGCTTTTCGGATAATAAAGATCCAAGTTTTGCTGATAGGATGAGTGATTGACTTTATAAGTTTTCTTCAATTCAAGCTCATGACTTTCAAGTCTTTCAATCACCACATCTGGAGTCAGATTTTTCGGAGAAATAGTGTTCTTCAACATCAATGTGTAATATCTCTAATCAACTTCATCCGGTAATGAATCAAACAATTTATCAACAATTTCTTCATCAGAATATGTGATCTTGTGTCGTGCAAGCTCCAATTTCAGATGACCAAATCGTTCAATCATTTTACAAACCGATTCATTTTTTAGACAACCAAACATGTCAAATTCTTTCCTAAGCAACTTTGTTTTGTTCTTTACAATCTCTGTGCTTCCAACACACTTCTTTTCGAGTTTTTCCCATAAGTCTTTAGCATTGGTATAATCTATCAATGAGATAATATCCTCCCGAACTGATTGAAACAACAGAGCTACACACTTTTGTTCAGCTACAAAGAGATCAATTTCTTCAGAATTTCTTAAAGCTTCACCATTTTTCTTTCCCTCAGCATAACTGTTTTTCATACTCTTCCAACTGGGGAAAGCGAATGCCATTAGCCAATCTTCGAATTTTGTTGCCCACCTGCTGTAGTCCTCTATAGCCATCAACTTAGGAGGTTTGTTAAACGTTCCAAATGCACTTTCAGACTCCCAAGCTTCTTTCTTTTTCTCTTTTGGTTGATTCTCGTTCGTATTGTTCGATGTCGAATCATTGTTTCCTGAACTTCCCGTGAATGCGTACATGTCGCTAAATGGATTCAAGAACATATCATCCATCTTGAACGTACCTGCAAAATCAGACAACACTTAGAAAAGTTTTGATTTTGAAAAATAACAAATCCACAAAAGCGATCCTGTCTTAATCAGTTTGACAGAAAAGCGGACCAATAGATGTCCGAATACACGGTCCAGACAACAATGTCCTTTAGAGCGGTCTACAAAGTGTCAGAAAAGCGAGTCACAAGAATCTGTTCGAGCGGTTCAGACTATAATCGTTCGAGCGGTCCGAATATGATCGTTCGAGCGGCTCAGTCAATTTTGTATAAGCGGTCCAGAAGATAATCGTTCGAGCGGGCCAAGAAACGTCCGTTCGAGCGATCCTGATGGTAAAATTGTCCAAAAGAGCGATTCACAAACTAAATTTCGAGCGATCCAAACACCAAATTTTGAGCGATTCAGATTAAAACCAGATAAGCGATCCTAATGTTCGAAAAGGCGATTCACTGTTTTTAGCTGGTTTTTATCATTTTTAGTCCGTATTTTCACCTGATTCTTTCTAGGGTTTGTAATTAGTGTATTTTACACGTTATACTCGAATTTCAGACAATTTTGACCGTTGGAACCACTAGAAACTGAAAAAGTATGAGAGAAAGTGAGTAGAAAAGAGAGATTTCTGCAGATCTATGCTGTAGTAGTATGAACTCCTCGTCCTGAGCTCTGATACCACTTGTTGGACCGTTCTATGACCCGAAAAGTCAGTCAAAGTAGTTCATCTTCATGTATGAAGGCGGAATCAACATATATGAAGTTACAACAACATATCCTTTCAATTCCGATTGTTTCTATTGCTTTCTGATAAAAATTTGGCAGAGTTTCAGCACCGTAGCACACACATACACTGTTACAACTTATGAACCGCTCCACCTATATATAGAGATCCAGGGTCGCTCTTAAGACATGACACATGAGCGATCCAGACCCTTTGTCCTATAAGCGATCCATATAAGTGACACAAAAGCGGTCCACATCAATACAATGACATATAAGCGATCCTAAGTCTATTTTACACAAAATTTACACTTTGACCCCCTATAGACCAATATTGACTTCAGACTTTTTGTAGACGTAATCAACAGACATTCCGTGCATCAACACTTTCTCCTCTCAATTTCCTTTTACTCCCACAAACCGAGACTTATTCTCACGCCGGAGGGTGGTTACAGGAATAACCCCATTCCTGTAACGAGTCCTAACGGTGTTTTCTATTTTGCAGCCGATCGTTCGGGTCACTGGTCATTGAAGTCCTAGCCCGTAATCACCGCATAGGTCAGTGTTTCTTCATTACCCATAGGAAATGTTTGATGTACAAACCAATGTTTTAAAAACCGGTTTTTAAATCATACCGGGTTGCGCTCTATTATATCGGACGGTTTAACCGGGCTACTAGTTAACCCTATAATTCCCTAAAATACAAATTCCTCTAAAAAAATAATCTAATCTCAATGAGGATTCATGTAGTTGATCATGGTTTTATCTAAAAAATAATTATTTTCTTGTAAATTATTCAACATTTTAAGAGCATTTTTATTACTTATAAACAATATTACATTGGACGAAATGGATAATAGTTTCAACATTCATGGAATACTGGAATAGAAGACACTAGATTAATTACCAGAAATACGGAAGGTCGGTATTATCTTAAGATCGTACTTTAATAAAATTAAAATACCAAATTTTAAGATGATGCAAACCGGTTCAACGGTTTGAACTGGTGGAACCGAATTTACCGCCGATATATAAGACATACCGTATTCGAGTTTTACCGGCCTTGATGAAACAATGGTTAACCGGGCAGGGTTAACTCACTGATCTCGTCAAGAAGGGTTAATCCCTTCCTCCTGAGGATCGTTGACTGGATCACCGGTGGGTTGATCTCCTGCACAAGGAAACAAACCGTGACTCGTAACAAGGAGGGCGGGGTGGGGGGTGCTCCTTGTTACCACTCTCCGGCGTAAGAATCAGTAATCTGCTTGGGAAGCAAAGTATGATAGTAGTAGTAGTGAGAGAGTTGTGAAGAGATACCTCAAACCTGGTTTGGGGTTGATATTTATAGCCGAGGAGTGAAGGAGGAGGATGAGGGACAGACTGACGACGTGCTGCACCTTTGCAGGTGTGTCAGACTTGTCGGGTGTGGGGGTTACGCCACGTCAGTCTGTTACTTACGTAGCCCTGACAGATGACTGTCATTGGCGCTACTTGCACTGGTGTGTCAGTCCCACTTGTTGGGCGTATAGGATGCGGTGCGAGCCGCATCGCTGCCTGCGGTAACATCTGATGTTATCGCGTCTCTTGCTTGTGATCAAGAACTACGCGAGATGCGGTGCTAGCCGCATCGTCTCCTGTGGTGACTGTTGCTGTTATCCAGCTTCCTTGTATTGATAGAAGTCTTCACTGGACGCGGTGCGAGGCCGCATCGCTGTGAATACTTCCGTTTTCATACACCAGATGTGATGCTATGCCGCATCACTCTACCGTTCTAATATTCCAGGTAAGTCCTCCATCACTGGACAGATTGGATTCACCCACTGTGTCGATGCGTTCCCGCATGGACATAAGTAGGTTGTTAGCTAATGGGGGTTTTGATAAGGGTAATGGTCACTCGCGGTCGATGCTGACGCGAGATCTGGGACCATACCCCTTCAGGCCTTTATCGTACCGGTCCAGTATCCGATATCCGATTTAACCGGTATAATCGACCGATTCATACCGATTTTTAAAACATTGTTACAAAGTACAAATCCATTGGACAATCGTCAAAGTCAAGTGTCCAACGCGGATGCATTATTTTTCTTTCATAATTCATATTACCTAATTACCAAACCCCATGTGAACTTGACATATAAATAAAGTTTTATTCTTTTATTTAGAAATTAACTATAACTATTTATATTCACACAATTTATTGGTTTTTCATGTGAACCCACTTTACGTGTTCTTTTCTTTCTTAAAAGACTATAGTCAACTTGAGAAAGAGAGAAGTTTCGTGACAATGATATTAAATTTGAAGTTTCCTCATCAAGGTCATTGTTAGATACTTTATACTATACGGTATGAAGAGATTTGAGAATAGGTGTTATGTAATATTTGGACGACATATAAGCATTTGTCAGAAATAGAGCGTGGTGCAAAAAGAGAGGTGTGAGACGGGGCGTGGAAATGTGGCGTTATTCAACACGTGACACAATTTTTTTATTGCTAAATTATATTTAAAAATTACATAAAATCTATTTAATTTAAAAAAAAAAACATTACTAATAATTAAACAAATAACATTAATAATTAAAATTACATATGCGCTTAGACCCACGACTCATGTAGTGGCTAAACGCTTCGACCCATGACTCGCATAACGCGATATCTTCTTCGTCAATCCACGGAATGGTTGCCACTTTTTGTAGGTTGAGAGGTATATTGTAAAAAAAATGATAGAAAGTTGAGAATATTTGAGAGAGTTTGTAAAAGAAAAATGGTGGAAATAGGGTGATTTATATAGGAGGTGTTATTAAAATTTAAAAAGTACAAAAAATATATTAAAAAATTAACGGTTGCACCCAACGGCCTGTAGAAACGCGACAAGTCCACACGATTTGAAGCTCCACGTTGGTGAAAATTGACTCCTCCCCCCCCCCCTCCTCCCCGACAACGTTGAGGCTCACGCCGTGCCCAGTATGGTGTATGTGGCATGAAAAAGCCTAAACGCCACAAACACACACCCACATCGTATGGTATTAATATAGTCTATGATGAAATTAATCTGATGTCAATATTCTAGTATTTGTTTAAAGACACAGCAGTGAACATCATGCCTTTCGTTATTTTAAATTAAACCATGTTAGTTGATTAGTTATTTAACAACTTTATTAAACTATATTTCTATTGACCAAATTTTACTTGATTGAAATTTTATTCAGACGAACGATCAACATCTTACATGTATTTATACACAAATTTGTCCTAAGTAATCACATGTTTAAGGTCTAAGTTTTTAAAGTTGAAAGTTTAGGCTATGTGTTTAAATTTTATAACAAGTTTGAAATATTTATCAACTTACGTTAAATTAGGGTAAAATGAATATACTACTCGTTTATAACAACAATAACATTATTTTACTAATTTCGAGAAAATAACGTTAAAAACGGGGGACGGTTAATCATGCATCATGTGGTGGCGTTGATAGCCGAAGGACAAGGGGGTACATGCAGTAATCGGCCTTTGCTGAGTGCAGTTGCGAAGCTTGACGTTTTCGACGGGAGGGGGGGGGGGTCGGAAAACGCATATACCCAAAATTTCTATAGAATCGGGGGGTCGAAAACGTATATACCAATTCTTATACGAAAACTACACATATAACACTACTGAGCGAAAAGTTCGGGGGGTCGGGCGCCCCTCCCGGCCCCTTCAAAGCTTCGCCAATGGTTGAGTGTTATGTGCCTTATGTCCAAGGCTTGCAGATGCAAAACTACTATCGAATCGGGGGTCTCACTGGAAGCAGCCTCTCTATTCCTACGGGGGTAGAGGTAAGGCTGTCTACGTCTTACCCTCCTCAGACTCTATCTTAGCTTTCCTATTGGTGGGATTTACGATGTATAACAATATTAACATTTATATAGTCAACTCTATTTTAATTATAAATTAAAAACATCCTACCCTACACTAGCTACCCTTTAAGAAAATTCACCACTTGTGTTTACTTTCTCTTCTTCCCTAATTCAATGATATTGATCATGTAGCCTAATGTCAAAAGTCCGACTAACGGCTACACAAAGCCGACCAGAATTTCATGTATCCATCCAACGATAGAGATGTTAAATATGAGCCCCACATCGTTCTTGTTTTCCACTTTTGTATTTTTGAACGACTTTAGTCAACGTGTGAAAAAAGATAAGGGTCTTGACAAGGATATAAAATTCGAATTTTCCTTATCAAGGTCACTATTAAAGAGTTTAGGGGCTGTTTGGTAGCCTCTTAATTCAGATGCTATCTCTTAATGGTTTAAAACCTCTGAATGAATAAGAGGTAACCTCAAGTCTGAATGGTTAAAAGGTAACCTCTGAATGGTAAATCATCACATGTCACATTCTTCTACCTTCTCATTGGTAAAATTCTTAATGGTTCCATTAAGAGGTAGCCTCTTAATGACCATTCAGAGGCTACCAAACGGCCCCTTAGTATCATACCTTCGTTTAAATACGAAATGGATATCATACCTTCATTTTTTATCACATGATTAGTTATCAAAGGGTTTGTATGCTGGTGGTACTAAGGAGTGTAGTAAAGTCTTCTCCCCACTCCTTTAGAGTGGTGCGTGTTCTAGTCCTATGGTAGATATTTGTGTAAAATTTAGGAGTAAATTTAGTGGGTGTCTAAATTAGTTATTTGATCTTATTATATTTCTATTGACCAAAGTTTACGTAATTGCGACTTTAATTTAGATGAACAATAAACATCCCTATATGTTTTTTATACACAAATACTTTGAGTAAGAGTGGTAAAAAGGTGCGGGTCGAACATGTTATGTAACGAGCTTAAACGGGTTCAGGCAAGAACGAACAAATTCAAAAAAACATAGCAAATGGGTTTAACTGTTTAAGTCAAGACGAGTTGGATCGAAACATAGCAAGTTAGCAACTCTTTATGTACTTTCTCATGTTTTTTTTAATACAAATTTCTTCAAGAGAATGTATCCTTGAATATGACTACATGTTGGTAGTTGCATTTTCATTTTGATGGATACCATCCACCCCTATTATTATAACCTAAGGTGTGAAAATGAAAGGGGTGGATTTGCTTAGTCATCAACAGTTTATTTTTAAAGAAGACTTAAAGTTAGGTCGAACAGGACTGAGAATGTTCTTTTCTTTTCAATTATTTTTAATAACATGTCTATACACAGAGACCTTATTTGTAACCGTAAATTATCACAATCAATACAGTACCATAGTTGTCAAAGGCGCAAGGCGCACTCAAGGCACAAAGGGTGAGCATAGTTTGGCCTCAATGCAGGCGCTTAAAAAGCAAGGGGTTTTTTAGACAATCGTTTAGTATAAAAATACAGTTTCTAGGGATTTTAGACATGTTTTAATTAAGCTTCTTTAGGGCTAGTTTAAGTTGTTTTACGTTGTTTCCAGACTTGTTTAGGGTTTTTATAATTGTTTCAAACATTTCAAACCCGTTCAAACGATTTTTGACGAGAATTTCGTCGGAATTTGGCCTGAAAATGTGCTTGAGGGTCTGGAAGTGGGCTTTTGAAGCAAAGCGAGAAGGCTAGGTTGAGCTTGAAAAGTGGACCTAGGCGCGCACCTGAGTGAGCCTTGACAACAAAGTACAATACACTATTTACTAGTTTATGTGTCTGTCACATAAAATTTCAGATATATTTATATAAATGTGAAAAATGATTTTTATACAAGTTTGTTAGATGGAAAGAAGCACTAGGCTCTTGTGCTTTCCAATCTTGATTGATACAAACTATAAAGAGAGGATTAAAGTATAGACTTTATATTGAGTAAATTACGATTTTGGCCTATGTGGTTATATCACTTTTACTCTTTTAACCTAAAAAGGAATCTTTTATCATCTGCAGTTCTGCACCCCGTCTTCTTATCTAATTTGACCCCTGCTACTAACCCCATCCATTACCATGGTTAAATATATGTCACGTGCCCTTCACATGAGGGGCAATTAAGTTAATTCACCTATAAATAAATATCTGCTACCTATTTAATTCAGATTAATACCTCGTTTAACCTAAAACCCTTGTTCTCAATTTAATTTTCCGTTTGTAATCTTGCTATTTTGATTTGATAAAAAAGACAAAACTAAAATAGAAAAAAAATGAAGAGAGAATCGTTTGATAGATAAGAAACTCTCACATGGTGGCAAAACATCAAATCTTGTAAAGTGGTTGGCTATACAAGTTGGACATTAGGAAAGGAACTAGGTGACCTTAGTTCTTTGTATGAGAAAATGAAAATATACTTTATATGTTATTATCAGTTAACGTTTGTATTTATATATATAGCCATATTGGTAGGGTAAGCTTTACGTTAAAAAGAGTTTTTAAAATAAAAAAATAGAAATAATCCTAGCCCTAGGATCATCAACTCATCAAGGGAAAACATAAAAGAGCTAAAGAAAAAAAAGAAGTGACTTTTTTTTAGAGTAAATTTGATGGATAATCTCGGTAGTAAGAGAAAAAGGGTTAAAAAAAGTGACACTTTACATTTGGTCTCTCAACTTTTAAAGGTCTAGTATATGGTGAAACTTTGATCTATCATTAGAAATATAGTATTAAGGTTTGAGTTATTAAACCCAAAATAAAGAAAATCCCATTTTGTGGGGCCATATGGCTTAAGCCCAGCTCGTTACTATCAGGCCCAATTGATACGTAAAGCATAACCGGCCAGGCCCAATTGAAAAAAATCACGGGCTTCACCTTCACATATTTGTAACCAATAATCACGGAACTTTTAATGGGTTAGGGTTAGTTAAGTGGAGGCTTAACATTCGGAGTAAAGATGTTAAATGTTGGGGACATATAAGAATTTCACTAGTTTAGATTTGAGTAAATTGCAATTTTAGTTTATGAGTTTTTGTCTAAATTATCATTTTAGTTCAAATAGTTTTTTTTTCTCTTCTAGGTCCTTGACTTTTTCTTTTTATTGTCATTTTGATCACATTGCTTAATTTTAGTATAAAAACCAGATTATAATCAGGGGTATTTTTGGCATTAGATTATTATGAGATTTATAAATTATGTTGTAAACTAGCTCTTGTTATTACTACACAACAGTTATGCCAAAAATATCACTGGTTATAACCAGATTTTTAGACTGAGATAGGCAATGTGATCAAAATGACAAGAAATGAAAAATTCAGGGACCAAGAGGAGAAACAAAACTATTTGGACTAAAATGGCAATTTGGACCAAACCTCAGGGACTAAAATGGCAATTTACTCTTTAGATTTAGTATAAACAAGTATTCTCGTACACATTTAGCTAAACATATTGTGTTTGGACTAACCTGACAGGTTCGGGGTTGACTCGTTTAACTCGTTTATTTATTTTTATTTTTTAATATGTTTTTCATTAAAATAAGTTGGTTTGTTATTTAATGATGATATTTAAAGTTAAATGAGAAGCTGACATAAGATTTATAGTTAAAGTAATTGATTTATGACTAAATTGCATAAATCAACCTTTATGTTATACCTAAACTGTACTTTATACCGTTACCATGTCTTGAGATACGGTCAACAACCTTACATTTTTGGCAGCCTCCAGACTAAAAAGATCAGGAAATCTCAGCAGAGGTTCATTGATGATCCACGGGTCGATCCAAAAAGAGATCTCCTCGTCGTTTTCGACCACGCCTTTGAGGTAATTCCGAAGAGGAAGACCACCCGCCTTAATGTTAATAAAAACCTTAGCTATGTTGCTCCACGTACCGCTCAATGTCTTCTTAAAAGAAATACACTCCCACCCCGTCCTACTTGAGTGAAGAGCATCAATAACTCTCTTCCAAAGGTTGTTTTTCTCTGTTTTGTAGCGCCAACCCCATTTGGTCAAAAGAGAAATATTATCCTCCTTTAATTTACTTAATCCAAGACCGCTTTTCTTATGACATGAAACCTGATCCCAAACCACCCAATGCATTTTTCTTTCCTCAATGGACCCTCCCCATAGGAACCTTTTGATCATAGCTTCCAAATTCGATATAACCTTCTTAGGGGCTTTGTAGAGCGAGAAACAGTACGTCGGCAAACTTTCCATAACATATTTAATAATAACGACTCTACCCCAAATCGACAAAAGATGAGACTTCCAGTTAGCTAAACGGTTTCGGAACGTATCGTACACCGGTTACCAATTGTTGATCGGTTCATGTTATATGAAAACTTAAGAAGGGATAAAGTAGGGCTGGCCCTTTGGGCTTACGACCCCACGCACAGGCCTATGGCCACCCAAATTCTAGGGGCACAAATTTATAATAAGTTTTCTGAATACTATATTCATTTTGTCACACCCCTAATTTCCACGTGTCACCGGTGGGCCCGGCGGGGAGTATAGTGACGTAGTTGGCATCATCATAGACAAACAACACAATATATAAATGCACAGCGGAAGCAAAGATAGATTCATTTCAACTCTAACAAAGTGTAATATCAAATATCACTAATAGTTGAAACGGATCCACAGGCGGATCAAAATAAAATAAGATATTGTTCAACAGATTTATTGTCATCCAAGCTTGCGAGACTTATTGTGGACGCTCTAGAAGACAGCCAGCCTATTACGTGTAGTACCTGCACTTAACCTTTTGGGAAAATACGTCAGTTTACACTGGTAAATACAATTTAACTGACTCGTTTTGAAAAGGTTGAAAATTGATTTGAATGCTCAAGGCACAAAACATTTTTATAACTTGGGATAATCATTTATTATAATCTTGTGAACGAATTACATGTTACTTGTGCGTTCAGTAGCCCGGATCTTGTCCGGGTTAAAGATCAATAGACACACCACAATAATGAGTTATACACTGACAGGTGTACGCCTACACCTCGTGCTCTGGTCGTGGCCATCTCGTAAGATGATGCCAAGGATATTCGGGACATGGTCATTAATCCCCCAAAGGCTTAAAGTAAACAAGACTGTTTAAACGAGCCGATCAAATTATTCAATTAACCACCCAAGGATGTAAGATTTGATGCTCGATCAAGCGGTATTCTATATACCGTAACCCAAACCCGTATAGGGAAAATAAGTTAAAAGTATTTACCTTGGTAAGTATAAATCACAACTAGCAAGTGAAGGTAGCTTTTACTGGTTCTTCTATTCTGGAACAAAGGTTTATAATAACCTATTAGATTCCTAACGGATCTTTATTTAAGCCTAAGCTTAGACCGGTTAGTTTTAAGGACGATACGGTTCAAACGCACGATTAAGCGAAGACCGGATAGAACGTGATTTAGACCCGACAAGTTTGAATACTTGTATAATATGGGTATGCTAAATACATTCTGGATTTTGAGACAAAAATGATAATGTTTGACTCGTTTCGGTCAATTTATGCAAACTAGTTACATAAACCGAACCGAACGCTAAAAGAGCGTTACGGGTATCCATAAGAGTCATATGCAAGTTCCCTGAGATAATATGCTCTAAATATGTCATAATATCAGTAAGTTATGTTCTATTATGCCCCGAATGAATTTAAACTCAACTTATGCCTTATAAGGGCATTTTGGTCATTTAAAAGATTATAAAAGAGTTAAATTTGTAATCTGAGTTGTAGGTCTGATTCATACAGTAAAAATACTTAATTTAACATATTATAACAGTAGGGTATGACCCATATATGAAACTTATCATTTAAAATCAAACTATGCACCTTAGGGGTATTTTGGTAATTTCACAAGGGCTAAAAGTGTCAAAACTGGGAACCTGAGTTCAAAAACTTATACTTACTGTTATTTTATAAAAATATACTAAGAATATCAGTAGGCATCAACCTTATATGTTTAATATGGTTATAGTGCATACTAGGCGTTAAAAATGCTTAAATAGGCGATTTAGAGCCGTTTCCGGATTTTCAAAAGAAAGCTGATATTTTTATATTTCCAGAATGCTCAAAATAATTTATTTAACAAATGAAATCAGTGGAAAAAGGTTTGGGGTCAAAAAGATTTATAAAACTCATTTTATGGCTTAAAAGGGTAAATTCGGTATTTACCGAATTACACTTAGAGACCTATGATACGATCAGCCAAAAATTAAATAAAAATCATCAAAAATCCCAAAATATTCATCAGTTGGTAAAAAGTTTGGTGTCAAGAAGTGGGTTTAAATAGGCTATACGCTAATTACGCCGTTTACTTAACATAAAGTTTTCGAATTACGATATTGAGCATAACTCTTAATCTAGACCTCCAACTGATATCAAATTTTAAGTGCATGCTTATATGTCAGTAACAAACGTTTCTACTCTTTCACTTTTTCAAAAATCACGTTTTATAGTAAAAAGGGCAAAATAGTCATATTTAAGCATAAACCGGTAACATGCATATGAATCGGATAAGTGTTGAACCAAGTTTGTAAAATCTCAGAGAGTTGTACATATATAAAAATGGTCCAAAATAAGCTCTAAGTCAGATCTCAAACATGCATGCACGGATCCGAATTGAGAGTCAAAGAAAAAGTCAATTTATGAGACTTTCGGTTCCGATCCGGGTTTGGACTGAAAATTGTCGAGTTGATCATGATGAAACATGTTCTTACATTCATTACAAAGTTATTTTGATGATCAAACAGATTGCATGTGACCTACATTGCTATTTATGCTAATTTTTGCAAAAACCCATTCTGTTGACTTTTTAAGAAAAGCTTTGACTCGACAATCATCATGCTTAGAGTGAGAATCTGAAAATACCCTTTTGGGGGTTTGTTACCTACATAAATACCAACTTGTAGGTACTTTCAATTTGAGAAATGACTGAGCCATTTTCGTTTAATCGTAAAGTCAAACTAATTTTACGACGGATTGACTTTCAGTTGAATAACTAAGCTAGAACGAATTTGAAAGAGTTATGAACACTTACAATGGTCCTAAATAAGCTTAGAGATCACTAGGAAGATGCCTTGTCGTCCAGAAAGCTCCAGGAGTTGTCTTGTGATTTTTAGAAAATGCAAGTGTTCAAAGTTTACTACTTCAAGACCCTTATATGCAGATTTTGATCTGATTTGATGATGATACAGGTGTTGGTAGGTGTTGTAAGATCAGTCCAAGTGTCCTTGCATGCATGTAAGTTGATTGGTGAGTTTAGGAGGTGATTACAGCTGTATGCAACTCGAAATGCAGACCTGACTGGCACCTGTTCGTTGTTTCTGTCGCTGGGCAGGTCATGCGGCCCGCTTAAGGGTCCCCAGGCGGGCCGCCTGGGCCTTCTGATCCACCAAAAACCTTTTTCATGTTTGCGTTTTGGGCCTTGTTCCTTTGTTACGTGGTTTTGGTTATCTATCTTGCTCATTAGACCCTCAAACTTGACTTTTAAGGACCTTGGGACATTTACAAACATGGTAAAGTCCTTGGTTAACTTTGTGCTCACCCGAAAAGTCATGAAATTCAACGTTGACGCATTTAACCCTTCGTGCACGGTTTTGATCATAACTTTCTCATACGATAACGAAACTTCATGAAATTTTTATCACATATTCTAGTGAGTATATTTTATCATTACAAAGCTTCGGGTTTGCCAAAAGATCACTCAGAGGTATACTTTCAACATGTTGACACAATTAGCCCATGTAGTTTGCAATTCCTCACTTTCTTTCATTTTCCGCTTTGTATGATTCATGATTTATCCGTTTAGGGTTATAAACACCATGTAGGGTTATTGTAGAGCCTATTTTTCCATGTTTGACACTTTGGACCTTTATATTCCCATAGTTCCACTGTTTGTCAACTTTAGTCCCTCTGAAGTATGTTTTCACATATCCAAAGCCTATGCCACGTGTCAATGCATTATTGGACGTAAATTTCCGAGGTGTTACATCCTCACCCCCTTAAAAGAAATCTCGACCTCGAGATTTAGTGGAACAAATGAGGGTATTTTTCTTTCATCGTGGATTCTACCTCCCATGTGTATTCGGGACCTCTACGGGCATCCCACTTGACCTTAACTATAGGTATATACTTCCTTCGGAGCTTCTTCACCTGTCGATCCTCAATCGACAATGGTTTTTCCACAAACTTCAAGCTTTCATCTATGTGTATATCTGTATGCGGTATGACCAGTGATTCGTCAGCGAAACACTTCTTCAGATTACAGATGTGGAACACATTATGTATACTACTAAGTTCTTTAGGTAAGTTTAGCTTATAGGCAACTGATCCGACGCGTTCGATAACCTCAAAAGGTCCTATGTATCTCGGGGCTCAGCTTACCTTTCTTACCAAATCGCATCACTCCCTTCCAGGGTGATACCTTAAGCAATACTTTGTCACCTACTTCGAAGTGAAAAGGCTTACGCTTTGGATCAGCGTAGCTTTTCTGCCTATCTTGGGCAGCTTTCAAGCGATCGCGAATCTGGACAATCTTGTCCGTTGTTTCAAAAACCAAATCTGGTCCTGATAACTGAACTTCTCCTACTTCTGCCCAACAGATGGGTGTTCTGCATTTTCTACCATATAATGCCTCGAAAGGCGCAGCCTTAATACTAGTATGGTAGCTATTGTTATAGGAGAACTCTATTAATGGTAGGTGGTTATCCCAACTGCCACCTAAATCAATCACACATGCTCGAAGCATGTCTTCCAATGTTTGGATGGTACGCTCACTCTGTCCGTCTGTCTGCGGATGGTAAGCCGTACTAAAGTTTAAGCGCGTACCCAAAGACTGTTGGAAACTCTTCCAAAAATGAGAGGTGTATCTCGTATCTCGGTCAGAGATAATCGACACTGGTACACAATGTAGAGCTACGATCTTATCCACATACAATTGAGCTAACATGTCAGAGCTGTAAGTTTCCTTAATGGGAAGGAAATGTGCTGACTTGGTTAGCCTATCTACTATAACCCATATAGTATCGTTTCCCTTCCTTGTCTTGGGTAATTTGGTGATGAAATCCATTGTCACCATCTCCCACTTCCATGTGGGAATTTCAGGTTGTTGAAGCAAACCTGACGGCTTCTGGTGCTCAGCTTTGACTTGCGCACAAGTCAGACATTTAGCTACAAACGCAGCTACAGACTTCTTCAAACCAATCCACCAGTAGTTTGCCTTTAGATCCTGGTACATCTTATCAGCACCAGGATGAACGGAATATTTGGAGCTGTGGGCTTCCTGGAGGATAACATCTCGAAGTCCTCCATAAACTGGAACTCATATTCGCCCATTCAGTCTTAGCATTCCATCCTTGTCATAGGATAACTGCTCCTCAGTTACCCCTAGCTTTTCTTCAGGATAGTTAGCTTCCAACACAGCTTCCTTCTGTGCAGCTAACACCCTTTCGTTCAAACTATTCCTTATTTCTATGCACTTGGCATTGATTCTTATCGGCTTCACTCTTTCTTTTCTGCTTAAGGCGTCAGCAACTACATTTGCCTTGCATGGATGGTATCTTATCTCACAGTCGTAATCATTTAAAGTTTCCATCCATCGTCTTTGTCGCATGTTCAATTCCTTCTGATTGAACAAATGTTGAAGGCTCTTGTGATCCGAATAGATCACGCACTTGGTTCCATACAAGTAGTGTCTCCAAAGTTTCAATGCAAATACAACGGCACCCAGTTCCAAGTCGTGGGTGGTGTAGTTTTTCTCGTGCACCTTTAGTTGTCGTGAAGCGTAGGCAATGACCTTGCCTCTCTGCATGAGTACACAGCCCATGCCAGTGTGTGACGCATCGCAATACACCACGAATTCTTCTATACCATCAGGCAATGTTAACACTGGTGCATTGCTCAACTTCTTCTTCAGAATGTCAAAGGATTCCTGCTGCTTAGGGCCCCAATCAAACTTGATCTTCTTACGTGTCAACGAAGTTAGGGGCGCAGCAATCCTTGAAAAATTTTCGATGAATCGCCTATAATATCCTGCTAATCCTAGAAAATTGCGAATCTCGGTAGGTGTCTTTGGCTCTTGCCAATTCATAACTGCTTCTACCTTAGCGGGATCTACTTGGATACCACGCTCACTTACCACATGTCCAAGGAATTGGACTTCTCAAAGCCAAAATTCGCACTTTGAAAATTTGGCATAGAGTTTCTCATGATGTAGAAGTTTGAGAATACAACGAAGGTGTTTCTCGTGGTCAGCCTGGTTCTTTGAGTAGATAAGGATGTCGTCAATAAAGACGATGACGAATTTATCCAGATAAGGTTTGCAGACGCGATTCATGAGATCCATGAATGCGGCTGGTGCGTTAGTGAGCCCAAAAGGCATCACTAGGAACTCGTAATGTCCATAACGAGTCCTAAACGCTGTCTTGTGTACATCTTCATCCTTGACCTTCAACTGGTGATAGCCCGACCTCAAGTCGATCTTTGAAAAGTAGCTTGCCCCTTGCAATTGATCGAACAGATCGTCGATCCTAGGCAAAGGATACCTATTCTTGATGGTGACTTTATTAAGCTCGCGGTAATCGATGCACAGACGCATCGATCCATCCTTCTTTTTGACAAACAAAATCGGCGCTCCCCAAGGAGACGAGCTAGGTCTAATAAAACCTTTAGCTAACAGATCATCCAACTGCGTCCTTAACTCCTTCATCTCCGTTGGTGCCAACCTATATGGTGCTCTTGCTACTGGCGCCGCACCCGGAATGATGTCAATTCGAAACTCCACTTGCCTATCCGGCGGTAAGCCAGGTAGTTCGTCCGGGAAAAATTCAGGGTAATCCGAAATGACAGGGATATCCTCAATCCTTGGCTTCGGCTCATCAACAGTAACTTGTGCCATGTAAATGACACAACCCTTCTGCAGACATCTGGATGCCTTGAGCATGGACACTTGCTCGGGCAATCCATGCTGGGTATCTCCTTGGATAGTGAGTGACTCACCGGACGGAGTTTTAACTACCACTTGCTTTCTGTTGCACACAATCTGGGCTTGGTTATGTGACAACCAATCCATACCTATCACTACGTCAAAACCGGCTAGCTTAAAGGGAAGTAAGGATAATGGAAAAGAGTGATTCCTAATGGATATAACACATCCATCTAAAACAGTTGAGGCGGTTTCTATGGTCCCATCGGCTAATTCCACCTCATACTTCACACTTAAGGCTTTTACAGGTAATTTTAACAACTCACAGAATTTATTATCTACAAAAGACTTATCTGCTCCAGAATCAAACAATACTCTAGCAAAAATATCGTTTACAAGAAAGGTACCTGTAATCACGTTGTCATCTTGAACAGCTTCCTTAGCGTCCATCTTGAAGACCCTTGCGTTGGTCTGTTTCCCTTCTTCGGTTTTCTTGGTGTTCTTTGGGCAATTAGACTTAATGTGCCCCTTCTCATTGCAACCATAACATGTTGCATCCTTCAGCTTCTTACATTCCAAGGTCTTATGATCTGTGGATTTGCAGATTCCACAGGGTCTCGCGTGAGACTGGGATTTCGACTCAAATCGACACTTCCCAAAATGGTTCTTCTTGCAAGTTTTACATTTGGGCTTATCCCCTGATTGTTGCCTATCCTTTTTAGATCCCGGCCCTTTCTTGTGGTCGTCATTTCCTCTGTGTCTCTTCTCTGATCTTCGTGAGGTATCGTCCTCACGCTTTCTCTTACTTTCTTCCGAGTTCCTAAGAGCTCTCAACCTAACTA
The DNA here is from genome assembly GCF_002127325.2 of Helianthus annuus. Classification (NCBI taxonomy): domain Eukaryota; kingdom Viridiplantae; phylum Streptophyta; class Magnoliopsida; order Asterales; family Asteraceae; genus Helianthus; species Helianthus annuus. The sequence continues at coordinate 74,887,205 of NC_035445.2, forward strand.
CGTCCTGGGTGAAAGAGAGGGATAGATCAGCTACTGATCTGAAAGTTGTAGGCCTCGATGCCTTAACACTTGCTTTAATCTCAGGGGCCAAACCCCCAATGAAACGGGCAATCCTTCTCGGCTCTGGGGTTACCAAGTATGGAACCAATCTAGATAGGGTATTGAAAGTGGTGAGGTATGCCTGGCAGTCTAGATTTTTCATCACCAAAGATACGAAGTCTGACTCGATCCTTTCAACTTCATGTTGTGGGTAAAAATTCTCTTTAATAAGGGTTACGAACTGATCCCATGACATACGGTAAAGTGTGGCCTTTCCGGCAGCTTGTAAGAGGGATTTCCACCACGCTAGTGCGTCCCCTTTGAACGATTGGGATACGTACTTCACTACATCCCGATCAGCACATCCGCTGATATCTGCTACCGTATCCATTTCGTCCAACCAGGTCATGCAGTCTACTGCTCCCTTCTCCCCAGTAAAGTCCCGGGGTTTACATGAGATGAAGTATTTGTATGTACATGACTTATCACGTGGTTCTGGCTTATGCTCGACCTTCTTTGACGGGATACTGTTTTGGTTGGATGAATGTCGCTCATCATCCTTCTTGAGCTTATTTTTCTTAGATGCATCTTTCTTAGAGGGCGGTTTGGTATGAGCCTCCAAATGACCCTTGGTCTTGGAATGTGGCGCGGACCGGGTCCTACTTCGGGTCCTATTTGATTCACTATATTGCCTTTCAATGGCTTTGGCAACAGCATTTTCTACTAATGCTTGTAGCTCCGCACCAGTTATATGTATTCTAGTGTTATCTGGGCCTTCCTCTGGATGACTGTTTACTTCTTCAGACTTAGCCATGTGGCTTTAGGTGCTACATAAAAGTAAGGACAAGGTCTATTTAGAGGCCTAAACAGTATTATCGTTCTTGACGATTTATTAACCATGGTAAATAAGAGCCATATTAGTTAATTTGTTAATTAATTTCATTCAGGACTTTTATTAGCTATTTTACCCTAGAATGAAATATATATTGGCACAATAGGCCTAGTCACTTGGACAAATTTCTAAATTTGAATTTAGATTTTATAGGATTAAAATTTGAATAATTAAAACAATCAATCCTTTTCTTGGCAGGGGGTCTATAAACCACGGCTGCCTTTTTGTTTTATATGACATTAGTTATAACCCGTAGGCATTATGTCACAATCAGATATATATATATATATAGAATATAAATTTGGATAATTTATTAAAAGGGTGACATGTGTGATTTTTGCGGATCACACTAGCCAAGAATGTTAACATGTTTACAGATGTTAACAGAGATTTGAATCTTTTTAAACAGGTTCTACCATATTGGTCAGGTCTTTAATATGACATTCAAGCTAGGTTTTACCTTTTTAAGATTCTTATTATTAAAATGGTAAATTAAAATAATAATTGCTATTTTTCATTTATTCGTGTATTATATTTATGCATATAATTTAAAAATGAAAAACTTAAATTAACCATTCCAAATAAAGTTAACTAACACGAGTTTGCCCTAAACGGGACTTTTACACAAATAACATACCCACGCAGGGGCTAAACTAACAAACAAACCCACGCAGGGGTCAAATAGAAACAACAAACCCACGCAGGGGTAGAACAGAAAGGAATAAAATATGCCCACGCAGGGGCAGAGTACAGAAATAAATGTCCTCGCAGGGACATGATTAAATAAACTAGCAAACAAAGGATTTAGTAGTCCTTCTTGCTTTTTCCCTTGATTAAATCCACCATCTTCTTAAACATCCCACGATTATGCCGACGGTCTTCTCGTAACTCATGCCGCATCTCTCGTCGCACATCATTTATCCCTTGAAGGATTTCTTGAACTTGTGGCGGCGACATCATCGGTGCCGGCGGTGGTAGCGGATAATGCGGTGGCTGAGGAGGCTGCGGCCGCTGATATCCATATGATGGGTATCCATAGGTCGCTTGTCCCGTAGCCCAGGGACCTCCAAAGGTACCTTCCGGATTGAGAGAGTTGTAGTTCGCAGCTACCCAGTAGGGATCCTCTGTAAAGTTATAACCTGGGGGAAATGTCTGCTCGAGAGGATTATATGCTGCCGCGCTAGTATAAGCAGGGATTGGGTTTTCGAAATCCTGTGGTGGTGGTGGCGCGATTGGCGCAGATGTTACTTCTGAGGCGGGGTGTGAAGATTCTCCCATCTCTGGTTCTTCGTGAAGTGGCGAGTATCGGCTGCTACCTGAATGTGGAGGGGTGCCGATGCGTATTCCCCCTCGTGTGGAAATCCGTGCGTTCGTTCGTCTCCGCCTCGGAGGCGGGGGAGGCAAAACCGGAGGTGGTGGCGGCGGTGGAGTGACTGCGATAAGTCGGGAATCCCCAGAAGGATTCTGCTGCTGCTGTGGCTGTTGTTGCTGTTGCTGGAGGTGCAAGGGAGAGCTGTGCTGCGGCTGGTGCAGGGGAGAGTTATGGTAACTAGGGGTAAATACCCAGTCATGCTGCCTGAATCTCTCCTCAAAGCTGTCGGGACCATTGTATGGTGATCCCACAAAAGGTGACCCATCAGAAATCTCGATAAGGTGGTTCGGAGTTCCAGATGGTGGCATTGAGGGATCGGTATCTTCATCGACATCCATCGCATTGTCACCGGGAAAATGGTCTTCTGGTCCGAGTGGGTTAAAACCCATAGGCACATCAAGGTAGTCAGCAGGGTTGTACAGGCCTTGGAAAACAGGTGATGGTTGGTCAAAGGGTGATTGGTGTCCTTGGAGAGGAATATAGGACTGGTGAGAGTTGTGGGGCTCATTTTCGGATTGAGGCCCAAAGGAGTGTGGGATAGAAGGCGAGGTACTCAGTGAAACCGAGTGCCTTGCGGGTTCAGTAAAAGACCTCCACAGATTTTGAGCATCTGTGTTATGGGAGCCTGAAGGTGTTCGCCTGTGCGAAGGTCCGGCTTCATGGTCGTTTGGGGCTGCATATGCTCCTTGTCCCCTTCCTCTTCCTCTCATACGTGGCGGCATTTTGGTGAACCTGTCAAAAATCAAACAAGTGACACAACAAAATATATATATAAGACAAAGTTAGAAAATAAAACAAATTTTGGATATTTCCTAAGTTCTTTGTCTAGACTCGAGAATCGAGGAATGTGCAATTGTGTAACTGAGATTAAACACAAAAGGCCAGTGTTTAATTCACTCAGAGTTGGCTCTGATACCAACCTGTCACACCCCTAATTTCCACGTGTCACCGGTGGGCCCGGTGGGGAGTATAGTGACGTAGTTGGCATCATCATAGACAAACAACACAATATATAAATGCACAGCGGAAGCAAAGATAGATTCATTTCAACTCTAATAAAGTGTAATATCAAATATCACTAATAGTTGAAACGGATCCACAGGCGGATCAAAATAAAATAAGATATTGTTCAACAGATTTATTGTCATCCAAGCTTGCGAGACTTATTGTGGACGCTCTAGAAGACAGCCAGCCTATTACGTGTAGTACCTGCACTTAACCTTTTGGGAAAATACGTCAGTTTACACTGGTAAATACAATTTAACTGACTCGTTTTGAAAAGGTTGAAAATTGATTTGAATGCTCAAGGCACAAAACATTTTTATAACTTGGGATAATCATTTATTATAATCTTGTGAACGAATTACATGTTACTTGTGCGTTCAGTAGTCCGGATCTTGTCCGGGTTAAAGATCAATAGACACACCACAATAATGAGTTATACACTGACAGGTGTACGCCTACACCTCGTGCTCTGGTCGTGGCCATCTCGTAAGATGATGCCAAGGATATTCGGGACATGGTCATTAATCCCCCAAAGGCTTAAAGTAAACAAGACTGTTTAAACGAGCCGATCAAATTATTCAATTAACCACCCAAGGATGTAAGATTTGATGCTCGATCAAGCGGTATTCTATATACCGTAACCCAAGCCCGAATAGGGAAAATAAGTTAAAAGTATTTACCTTGGTAAGTATAAATCACAACTAGCAAGTGAAGGTAGCTTTTACTGGTTCTTCTATTCTGGAACAAAGGTTTATAATAACCTATTAGATTCCTAACGGATCTTTATTTAAGCCTAAGCTTAGACCGGTTAGTTTTAAGGACGATACGGTTCAAACGCACGATTAAGCGAAGACCGGATAGAACGTGATTTAGACCCGACAAGTTTGAATAGTTGTATAATATGGGTATGCTAAATACATTCTGGATTTTGAGACAAAAATGATAATGTTTGACCCGTTTCGGTCAATTTATGCAAACTAGTTACATAAACCGAACCGAACGCTAAAAGAGCGTTACGGGTATCCATAAGAGTCATATGCAAGTTCCCTGAGATAATATGCTCTAAATATATCATAATATCAGTAAGTTATGTTCTATTATGCCCCGAATGAATTTAAACTCAACTTATGCCTTATAAGGGCATTTTGGTCATTTAAAAGATTATAAAAGAGTTAAATTTGTAATCTGAGTTGTAGGTCTGATTCATACAGTAAAAATACTTAATTTAACATATTATAACAGTAGGGTATGACCCATATATGAAACTTATCATTTAAAATCAAACTATGCACCTTAGGGGTATTTTGGTAATTTCACAAGGGCTAAAAGTGTCAAAACTGGGAACCTGAGTTCAAAAACTTATACTTACTGTTATTTTATAAAAATATACTAAGAATATCAGTAGGCATCAACCTTATATGTTTAATATGGTTATAGTGCATAGTAGGCGTTAAAAATGCTTAAATAGGCGATTTAGAGCCGTTTCCGGATTTTCAAAAGAAAGCTGATATTTTTATATTTCCAGAATGCTCAAAATAATTTATTTAACAAATGAAATCAGTGGAAAAAGGTTTGGGGTCAAAAAGATTTATAAAACTCATTTTATGGCTTAAAAGGGTAAATTCGGTATTTACCGAATTACACTTAGAGACCTATGATACGATCAGCCAAAAATTAAATAAAAATCATCAAAAATCCCAAATATTATATAACATTAGTTGGTAAAAAGTTTGGTGTCAAGAAGTGGGTTTAAATAGGCTATACGCTAATTACGCCGTTTACTTAACAAAAAGCTTTCAAATTACGATATTGAGCATAACTCTTAATCTAGACCTCCAACTGATATCAAATTTTAAGTGCATGCTTATATATCAGTAACAAACGTTTCTACTCTTTCACTTTTTCAAAAATCACGTTTTATAGTAAAAAGGGCAAAATAGTCATATTTAAGCATAAACCGGTAACATGCATATGAATCGGATAAGTGTTGAACCAAGTTTGTAAAATCTCAGAGAGTTGTACATATATAAAAATGGTCCAAAATAAGCTCTAAGTCAGATCTCAAACATCCATGCACGGATCCGAATTGAGAGTCAAAGAAAAAGTCAATTTATGAGACTTTCGGTTCCGATCCGGGTTTGGACTGAAAATTGTCGAGTTGATCATGATGAAACATGTTCTTACATTCATTACAAAGTTATTTTGATGATCAAACAGATTGCATGTGACCTACATTGCTATTTATGCTAATTTTTGCAAAAACCCATTCTGTTGACTTTTTAAGAAAAGCTTTGACTCGACAATCATCATGCTTAGAGTGAGAATCTGAAAATACCCTTTTGGGGGTTTGTTACCTACATAAATACCAACTTGTAGGTACTTTCAATTTGAGAAATGACTGAGCCATTTTCGTTTAATCGTAAAGTCAAACTAATTTTACGACGGATTGACTTTCAGTTGAATAACTAAGCTAGAACGAATTTGAAAGAGTTATGAACACTTACAATGGTCCTAAATAAGCTTAGAGATCACTAGGAAGATGCCTTGTCGTCCAGAAAGCTCCAAGAGTTGTCTTGTGATTTTTAGAAAATGCAAGTGTTCAAAGTTTACTACTTCAAGACCCTTATATGCAGATTTTGATCTGATTTGATGATGATACAGGTGTTGGTAGGTGTTGTAAGATTAGTCCAAGTGTCCTTGCATGCATGTAAGTTGATTGGTGAGTTTAGGAGGTGATTACAGCTGTATGCAACTCGAAATGCAGACCTGACTGGCACCTGTTCGCTGTTTCTGTCGCTGGGCAGGTCATGCGGCCCGCTTAAGGGTCCCCAGGCGGGCCGCCTGGGCCTTCTGATCCACCAAAAACCTTTTTAATGTTTGCGTTTTGGTCCTTGGTCCTTTGTTACGTGGTTTTGGCTATCTATCTTGCTCATTAGACCCTCAAACTTGACTTTTAAGGACCTTGGGACATTTACAAACATGGTAAAGTCCTTGGTTAACTTTGTGCTCACCCGAAAAGTCATGAAATTCAACGTTGACGCATTTAACCCTTCGTGCACGGTTTTGATCATAACTTTCTCATACGATAACGAAACTTCATGAAATTTCTATCACATATTCTAGTGAGTATATTTTATCATTACAAAACTTCGGGTGTCACGACCCCCGACCCACCCTGGACGGAATCGGGAGCCGCGAGCAGTTCCAGTGGTACCCGTGGTATTTAATTTATGCGACAGCGGAAGTCTTTTATTACAGGATCTTTTCACCGTAAAATGCTCGTTTAATATATTACACAAAGTTTTAAGGGATAAAACCCATAATTTACAATAAGTTAATTTCACACAGAAATCTTTATTTTTCAAAACACGTTTTATTGGTTTATTTACACTGAGCCACTTCTTGAGCTTGATAGTGCTTTACTGCACTTTTCCTGGATCACACAGATCACCTGAAACATGTTTGAAAATGGTTTTGTCAGCGGGGAAATACTGAGTGAATCATTCTATTTTCTAAAACGACCCGTTAGTTATAAATTCACAGTATTAAGAGCGATTACAATGTTTCTATCAACCAATTATCAAGAATGGGTATTTGTCACTCGACCAGATCTGTGACTGTGGTCATACCACTATTGGGTCCCGTCGCCCCAAATAGTGATGATTCACTCACACAGAGTAATACTCACTCACATAGAGTGATACAAATAGTAATGTGCACAATACCCCACATACCAGCTGAAATTTGGTGATTACAAAGAGTTAATCCCTGTAATTATAACCTTGAAAATAATTTGAGGTATTGTAATACTTACTCACAAACTGTGAGAAAACAATTTAAAAAGAAGAATGACTCACTTTGCAGATTAACGAGCAAATAGATAAGCCTACTGATTAGCCTTGATTAAACCTAATTTAACACAATGCACACACAGGCAGGTTAGTAACTAATACAGCAATTACGTCAATTCACGAGATTAAACCTTCACAACGATTAATCAGTGCAATATTCGATAATTCAATCGGATTCACAACGAATAACAGAGCATAGTCCGAATTCGAACAGCACTCTAATATTCAAGTCGAAATCACGACGAATAATCAAAGTACAAGCTCAATTGAGCAGCACCTGGACTATCGTTGGATATTTATAATCGATCGGACGTTGAATCGTAATAGCGATCGAGTTATTACCCTGATTGCGGCAGCGTTTCGATAATCGTGTGTGTTGTGAACTGTTTCGACTATAACTCAGTGCATAAGGTGAATTTGGACGTCGAAGTAACACCATAATTCAAGTGCCACTGCCCCCCTATTTATATCTGAAAAATGTGTTCCCTCGTGTGTCGCGACAGGGAAACTTGGTCCTGTCGCGTGGCGCGACGGGTAACAATTTAGGGTAGGGTAGGTTCGTGTCCCAGTAGCTTGGATGAGTTGTTAATCAAACGAAATTTTACTTCTCCAGCAAGTTTAGAGGATAAACGTCACTAGGGTTTTAACCCCCCTGGGTTTTAGGGGCCCTGATCCTGATTTCGATTGTTATGAAAATTTTAGGGTTTACGCGGAATCACTTGGGTTTCTCAATTAGGGTTTCCTTAATAGCTAATTACCATCCTAATTATCGATTTTCGTGACAGTTGTTACATCCTCCCCACCTTAAGAAAAATCTCTTCCTCGAGATTTATTGGAATAAATGAGGATATTTGCGCTTCATTTCTGATTCTAGTTCCCAAGTGTATTCTGGTCCTCTCCTTGAATTCCATTTGACTTTGACCAACACCAGTCGTTTGTGCTTGAGAAACTTGACTTTTCTATCTTCGATCTGTAGTGGTTTCTCTATAAACTTTAACTTTTCGTTCACCTCTACATCTTGAAGAGGTACTACCAGGGACTCATCTGATAGACATTTCTTGAGATTAGATACATGAAATACATCATGTATTCCAGCTAATTCTTCTGGTAGTTGTAAACGATAAGCAACTGGCCCTATTCGTTGGCTTATTGGAAATGGTCCTACGTATCTGGGACTCAGCTTTCCTTTCTTACCGAATCGTACTACTCCTTTCCAAGGAGAAACTTTTAAAAGTACTTTATCTCCGACTTGAAATTCTAAAGGCTTGCGACGATTGTCTGCATAGCTTTCCTGACGATCTCGAGCTGTTTTCAGTCTTTCCTTGATCTGAGTTATCTTGTCAGTAGTTTCTTGTACAATTTCAGGACCTGATAATTGACTTTCTCCTATTTCTGCCCAACATACTGGGGTTCTGCACTTGCGTCCATACAGTGCTTCGAATGGTGCAGTTTCGATGCTTGAATGATAACTATTGTTATAGGAGAATTCAATTAATGGCAAATGGCTATCCCAATTACCACCAAAGTCAATTACACATGCTCGGAGCATGTCTTCTAGAGTTTGTATTGTCCTTTCACTTTGTCCGTCTGTTTGTGGATGATAAGCAGTACTTAGATTTAGTCGAGTTCCCATTGCTCTCTGAAAACTTGTCCAGAAATGAGATGTAAAACGACTATCTCTATCCGATACAATGGAGAGCGGGACTCCATGTAGGGATACTACTTCGTCCACGTACAATTGTGCTAACCTTTCCATGCTAAAGGTTTCTTTTATTGGTAGAAAATGAGCTGACTTGGTTAATCGATCGACAATTACCCAAATAGCATCATTACCTCTTTTGGTTTTGGGTAACTTTGTAACAAAGTCCATTGTTATGAGTTCCCATTTCCATACAGGCATTTCCAACTGTTGTAGTAGTCCTGAAGGTTTCTGGTGTTCAGCTTTAACTTGTGAACAAGTTAAGCACTTGGATACGTATCTGGCTATATCCTTTTTCATTCCTATCCACCAGAAATTATTCCTTAAATCTTGATACATCTTATTATTTCCTGGGTGCATGGTATACCTAGATTTATGAGCTTCTTCTAAAATCTTATTTCTTAACTCTCCTTGCTTAGGTACCCAAATTCGTTTCTTATGGAATTTCCAAATTCCATCATTTCCTTGTTCTAGTTCTTTTAGGTAACCTTTCATTCCTTTAGCATCGTCTTGGATTGCTGTTTTCTGAATTTCTTTAATTTGTGCCATTAAATCTACTTGTAGATTTAACCTCAGAGCACGGACTCGTTTCTATTTCTCATGGTACTTACGACTTAAGGCATCTGCAACTATATTTGCCTTTCCTTCGTGATATTGAATATCACAGTCGTAGTCGCTCAGCATTTCCATCCATCTTCTTTGCCTCATGTTTAACTCTTTTTGCCCAAATATATATCTTAAACTTTTATGATCTGTATAGACAGTAAACTTACTTCCGTACAGATAATGTCTCCAGATCTTAAGGGCAAAAATTATGGCTCCTAATTCTAGATCATGAGTCGTATAATTTTCTTCGTGCTTTTTCAATTGTCTAGAAGCATACGCAATTACCTTCTTGCGTTGCATTAACATACATCCATAGCCTAATTTTGAAGCATCACAATATACTTCAAAGTCTTCTGTTCCTTCGGGTAAAGCTAAGATTGGTGCATTCGTCAATCTATGCTTTAAAATTTTAAAAGCTTCTTCTTGTCTATGTCCCCATTCAAACTTGGTGGCTTTACAGGTTAACTTAGTTAATGGTACGGCTATCTTAGAAAAATCTTTGATAAATCGTCTGTAGTATCCAGCTAAGCCTAGAAAACTTCTTATCTACATAGCTGTTTGTGGGACTTTCCACTTTGTAATTGCTTCTATCTTAGCAGGATCTACATGGATACCTTCATGATTTACCACATGACCTAAGAATTGTACTTCTTGCAGCCAAAATTCACACTTCGAGAATTTGGCATAAAGCCTTTCTTTTCTTAACAAAGTTAAGAGTGCATGCAAGTGTTCACAATGTTCTTTTTGGCTTTTGGAATAAATAAGTATATCGTCGATGAAAACGATCACAAATTTATCCAAGTATGGTTTACAGATTCGATTCATCATGTCCATGAATGCTGCTGGGGCATTCGTTAATCCGAAGGGCATGACTGTAAACTCATAATGACCATACCTAGTTCTAAAGGCAGTTTTAGGTATGTCTTCTTCTTGTACTTTCAACTGATGATATCCAGATCTTAAATCTATCTTAGAGAAATACCTAGCTCCTTGCAATTGATCAAAAAGATCATCAATCCTAGGTAGTGGGTATCGATTCTTAATCGTAACCTTATTCAATTCTCTATAATCGATACACATTCTCATCGATCCATCTTTCTTTTTCACAAACAGTACCGGTGCACCCCAAGGGGATGAACTTGGTTGTATGAATCCTTTGCTTAGTAATTCATCTAACTGCTTTTTCAATTCTAGCATTTCGGTAGGTGCTAATCTATAAGGTGCTTTAGCTATTGGTGCAGTACCTGGAATTAAATGAATTCTAAATTCTACTTCTCTATCAGGTGGTAATCCAGGTAATTCTTTTGGAAAAACGTCTGGGTATTCTGAGACTACGGGGATGTCCTGAAGTTCCATATCTTTAGTGTTAATGATTACGGAAATCATATACACCATTTCCTGTTTTCTCGAATAGCTTGCCAATTTCATTACTGATATGAATTTCAATGGCTTTCGAGGTTTATCTCCAGTAATCACAATTACTTCTCCTGTAGGGGTTTGAATTTCTACGGCATTTTTGTCACATAGGATTCGTGCATGGTTGGCTACTAACCAATCCATTCCTAACACTACATCGAATCCGGCAAAATTCATTGGTAACAGATTTGCAGAAAACTTATGGCCTAAGGGTTCTATTTTTCCTTTTTGCCAGATTTTATCTATGTTTACAGAATTTCCTTCTGCGGTTTCAACTGTGAAAATTTGCCTAAGAGTGGTTAATGGTAACTTAAGAGCTTGACAAAATGAAGTATTAATAAAACTTTGGTTCGCACCAGAGTCAAATAATACTTTTGCAAATACGTCATGTACTAGGAACGTACCAGCTATCACATCCGGAATAAGTTCGGCCTCTTGAGTGGTCAGCTGGAATGCCTGCGCATTTCTCTTGGTTGCTCCTTCAGCTGGTTTGGTTTGGTTGGCTACAGGTTTAGCTAATTTAGGACATTCAAATTGGAAATGACCTCTTTCTCTGCAATTATAGCAAATTCTTGTTTTCTTCCTGCAGTCTTCTTCCCGATGTCCTTTGGTCTTGCAAAAATTGCAAACTATGTTGCATTGTCCATAATGCTTCTTTTTGCAAGTTTTGCAGAAAGGAGATGATGAGGATTGCCCTGTTCCTCTTTTCTTGGTATTACCCACACGAAATCCTTGGATAATCTTTTGAGCTAATTCCTTCTTGCGATCTTCCTCTCTTGTGCGTACCAACTCATCCGTCAGGGTATTAGCTAATTCTACCGCATCGTCAATGGTACGAGGTCTCGCAGCTTTAACGATGTTTCGGATTTCACTAATTAACCCCCAGATGTAACGAGAAATGAGTACCGGTCTGGCGAAGCCAGTGTTGGCACTACTCTCGCGTATTCAAAGAATGTCGAAGTATAGCCCCGACAATCTACACCTAACATACGATGACTCAGGAACTTGTTTGCCATTTGTTCCTTCTCGTATTCGGGACAGAATTTTCTTTCTACAAGACTCTTAAATTCTTCCCAACTCATGGCATAGGCTATCCTTCTTCCTTTTGCCTGGAGGATCGTGTTCCACCATTCGAGTGCTCCTTCTTTGAACAGATTTGATGCATACATCACTTGATCTTCTTCGGCACATTTGCTTATTGCAATTACTGCTTCGGTTTTCTCTAACCAACGCAGTGTTGCAGTTGCCCCTTCATTACCTGCAAATTCTGCGGGTTTGCAAGCAAGAAATTCTTTGTAAGTGCAACCAGACGTTGCAGCTTTTATTCTCTTAGGGAGTGGGGCCTGTTGCGGATCATGATCATCATGATTGCCGCCTCCATTTATGCTGTTACTGCCGTTATCTTCTGGAATACGTTTACTAGGAATTAATTGTGGTTCGGCAGGTTTCTGAACAGCAGCTACAATTTCTGGAATAGCATTGGCTATCCCTTGGGCGATAAAGTGCTCAATATCTTGTCGGGTTATATATTGATCTTCCTGTTCTTGCTCAGATTGATTTACTTCATTAATTGGTTCATTGTTAGCGTTTTCCATCTGCTAATTAGTAGGAATTATTAGTGTCTAACTTAATAATAAATTTAGCACAGATGAACATATAAATTACTACAACATACAAACATAACCAAAATTGTCGATTTCTCGACTGTCATTTTGTTATTGTATATTGTATATGCATCCGTACACACCATATCTTACAAGGTTTTATTGCCCATTTTACAGAATCAGTTTTTTACTATATTAGTTATAATACAGACAAACTTTTTCCAGCCCTTCCTATCTTTTGGTCCACTGGCAGTTTTAGTAACGACGCTCCCTCTCGTCATACTTCCAAGAGATCTGCTCCCCCATTTCCCGGATCCTATTCCCCGTGCCTATCAGTTCTTCACTAAACTGACGTAACTCAGCTAAATTTTCATAGCTCATTGGTGGATTAGGGATAGGTTCTGGATCAAACTATGGGAGAAAACTATAGGGACTATTAACTATATTTTGGAATTGCCAGTCATTAGTCCACCATTCCTCCATTTGGCCTAATGGTCTAGTGTGAACTAGTGGGTCTGGAATAGCTGGTCCTAGGTTTAGTGGAAATTGGGCTGTAACAGGATAAGAGAAAAGATTATCATTGATAGGCTCTAGAACATCACAATTATCCAGTAGGCGGTCTATTTCGTCCTGGAATGTGATTTCCTCAGAACGTTTAGAGCTTTCTCCGATCTCTATTCCCTTTTGCTTAAGATCTATTCCTATTTCCTTTTCTGGTGGTTTCGAACTTTCTCCAGTTTCTATTTCTTTTCCCTTGTTCATGCTCACAGGATTTTCTATTTTAGGAAGTCTCCTAGTAGTTGGTTTCCTACGGCGTACTTTCCTCCACCCTACGTATCTTCTTTTCTTTTTAGGTTTGGCTTTTTCCAACGGTGGAGCTTTGAATTCCACAGGTTCTTCTATGTCAGCAATGTAACCAGTAAAGTCGTGAGAGACTTCGATAGGCACTGGATATAAGTTGAGATTCTGGAATGCTTCCGACATCTCATTCATGCTGCATAGTATATATGCAAAATACAAGAATGCAATGTTAAAACTTTGGAACAAAGTTTAACAAACAAACACTGAAATTTTATTGCATACCAATTTATACAAGGACAACAGAAATAAACACACTAGGACTTTATTTATTTACTGGATTGTGATTTCTCTTACTAGACCCAACTTTATCGGATATTTAGAGATTGGCATTTTCTGCTACAGTAGCTAGCATATAGAGATTTGCCCATTTCTTGTCTATTTTATCTTCCCAAGGTGTACTATTACCCAACTCTTGGACTTCTGGGTTAAACCTAACTCTCTTGGTTCGGGGTTTCTTTTTCTCCTGACTCTTTTTAAGTATCGAATCCCTTTTCTCTGGGGAAAGAGGATTTTCATAGTTTGCCTTGCGGACAAAGATTCCTTCTTCTAAATTTACTGGGTTTTTAGAAGAAGATACAACATCTAGTTTGTGGTAGATAGCAGACAGCTTTTGTTTACCCATACTGTAACTATTAAATAGTCAGTTAATAAAACAAATAATCACAGAATGATAACTAGTAGGATTAAGTATTTTGTCAAATACTTAATTCCGTAATAGGCTTGAATCAGTGGCTCGATCAGTGGCTCAATAGTTATTAATTATTAGCTCTGATACCACCTTCTGTCACGACCCCCGACCCACCCTGTACGGAATCGGGAGCCGCGAGCAGTTCCAGTGGTACCCGTGGTATTTAATTTATGCGACAGCGGAAGTCTTTTATTACAGGATCTTTTCACCGTAAAATGCTCGTTTAATATATTACACAAAGTTTTAAGGGATAAAACCCATAATTTACAATAAGTTAATTTCACACAGAAATCTTTATTTTTCAAAACACGTTTTATTGGTTTATTTACACTGAGCCACTTCTTGAGCTTGATAGTGCTTTACTGCACTTTTCCTGGATCACACAGATCACCTGAAACATGTTTGAAAATGGTTTTGTCAGCGGGGAAATACTGAGTGAATCATTCTATTTTCTAAAACGACCCGTTAGTTATAAATTCACAGTATTAAGAGCGATTACAATGTTTCTATCAACCAATTATCAAGAATGGGTATTTGTCACTCGACCGGATCTGTGACTGTGGTCATACCACTATTGGGTCCCGTCACCCCAAATAGTGATGATTCACTCACACAGAGTAATACTCACTCACATAGAGTGATACAAATAGTAATGTGCACAATACCCCACATACCAGCTGAAATTTGGTGATTACAAAGACTTAATCCCTGTAATTATAACCTTGAAAATAATTTGAGGTATTGTAATACTTACTCACAAACTGTGAGAAAACAATTTAAAAAGAAGAATGACTCACTTTGCAGATTAACGAGCAAATAGATAAGCCTACTGATTAGCCTTGATTAAACCTAATTTAACACAATGCACACACAGGCAGGTTAGTAACTAATACAGCAATTACGTCAATTCACGAGATTAAACCTTCACAACGATTAATCAGTGCAATATTCGATAATTCAATCGGATTCACAACGAATAACAGAGCATAGTCCGAATTCGAACAACACTCTAATATTCAAGTCGAAATCACGACGAATAATCAAAGTACAAGCTCAATTGAGCAGCACCTGGACTATCGTTGGATATTTATAATCGATCGGACGTTGAATCGTAATAGCGATCGAGTTATTACCCTGATTGCGGCAGCGTTTCGATAATCGTGTGTGTTGTGAACTGTTTCGACTATAACTCAGTGCATAAGGTGAATTTGGACGTCGAAGTAACACCAAAATTCAAGTGCCACTGCCCCCTATTTATATCTGAAAAATGTGTTCCCTCGCGTGTCGCGACAGGGAAACCTGGTCCTGTCGCGTGGCGCGACGGGTAACAATTTAGGGTAGGGTAGGTTCGTGTCCCAGTAGCTTGGATGAGTTGTTAATCAAACGAAATTTTACTTCTCCAGCAAGTTTAGAGGATAAACGTCACTAGGGTTTTAACCCCCCTGGGTTTTAGGGGCCCTGATCCTGATTTCGATTGTTATGAAAATTTTAGGGTTTATGCGGAATCACTTGGGTTTCTCAATTAGGGTTTCCTTAATAGCTAATTACCATCCTAATTATTGATTTTCGTGACAGTTGTTACATCGGGTTTGCCAAAAGATCACTCAGAGGTATACTTTCAACATGTTGACACAATTAGCCCATGTAGTTTGCAATTCCTCACTTTCTTTCATTTTCCGCTTTGTATGATTCATGATTTATCCGTTTAGGGTTATAAACACCATGTAGGGTTATTGTAGAGCCTATTTTTCCATGTTTGACACTTTGGACCTTTATATTCCCATAGTTCCACTGTTTGTCAACTTTAGTCCCTCTGAAGTATGTTTTCACATATCCAAAGCCTATGCCACATGTCAATGCATTATTGGACGTAAATTTCCGAGGTCTTACACATTTGGCCTAATTAAAAATTTAGACCCAAATACTAGTCCAATACCCATAAGAAACAGCAGAAACTAAAGTTGGAAACATGAGATTGAGTAGATCAGTTATAATGGGTGCAACGCTAAATCAATTCTAGAATCCACGCCACACATGCGATGATTCGATGTTCCAAGAGTTGATGATCCGCACGCCTATTTAGTAAACGATATCGATAATCTTTGCAAATTAGGGATTAGGAATTTACGGTAATCATCACCAAACCGACGTTTCAATTGAAGATTACAACCTACATGTAACGATCTTTAATCTTACAAACGACTATTTTTAATTTTCTGTATAATACATGTTGTATTTCAGTATAATACATTCAACATTTCAGTTTTGCTCAGCCTCAATCTCAAACATAACATCCATTGATTAATTTAGCTTTGCGATTGGTGCAGTTTGCTGAATTACTTGCTTGGAACTCAGGTTAGATATCCCCATATATGTTGATTTCAGGTTATTGGGGACATCTAACCTGAGTTTATAATTGCCGGTCCTAAGTCTGGGTAACGGAGGAGAGTTTTATTATTAAATATGTTTAAAATGATAATTTTGCAAAAGAGTCTCCACTTCGTAGTTTGTTTAGAGTCTTCAAAAATGTACGTAGAAACAATCCTGGAATAAAGTCAACTTAAAAATGTGAAAAACTTCTAGTGTTCCATTAATTTCTTTTAACCTTTTTATATTAAGATAAAACCACTCGACCTTCGTAACATGTTTTGAGTTTTATGAAACATGGTATATTTTGTAGGTTCCTATAATTAAGTTGTTACAGGTGATGGTATTTTTTTTCTTAAATTCAAGGGGATTTTTAGATGAATATAAGGACATTTTTAAATATATAATTAAGATCATAAACAAACACAAACAATAATTTTGATATAGCGAACTCGATAGATAATGACAAATGAATAAGAGACACGGTTTTATAATCAGGTTCGACCATATACATGGCCATTGTTAA
This sequence comes from Helianthus annuus, assembly GCF_002127325.2. Lineage (NCBI taxonomy): Eukaryota > Viridiplantae > Streptophyta > Magnoliopsida > Asterales > Asteraceae > Helianthus > Helianthus annuus. Next base: position 74,904,131 of record NC_035445.2, read on the forward strand.
ATTTTTTATTAGTTTAACACTACAATATTTTGATATGATATGATGTTATATAGTTAAACATTGGGTAATTTCTTTATAACAAAGGTTGCGTTTTGTTCATCACCGAATCGTAAAAAAACCGTAAAAAAACCGACGCTTAGCATCTTAAGCTCAAACTCACTCGAACAAGACGTCACACAAAAAACTTACCAAATAAGACATAATGCTATTTATTTTATAATTGATATAAGAGTAATTAATTAATCAATTGTTATTAAAAGAAAAAAGTTCCTTTTAAATAATTACTATAACTAAAACTAATTTTAATTAAAAAAAGACTTCGGTGAATTAACTAATTTATAGTTTGTTTGAGAAACGATAATAAAAGACTATTTATGAGACTAATATGATGTACAACGTGTTCTAATTTAAGAATTTAAGGATAAGTTAAGAATCAAATTCTTGGATTCAAATCTCATAGACACGAGAGTTGTTTAGAAAAAAAAAAAAAAAAAAAAAACTATTGCCAACGAATATAGTCAAAGGCAATCCATCGGTCATAAATCAGGGTAATTTTATTTTCAATAGACTACTAACGGATTAGCACCAACTTCATAGAACGTACACTTGAAATAAAATACCAATACTAAACCACCGAACCAAAACCGATATTCCGTAAACAGTAAAAAAAGAAAAGAAAAATCATATCAATATTCTACCTCTTTCTTGTTCTTTCAAATTTATACCTCTTTCTTGTTCTTTCAAATTAACCAAAATACAACGAACCATATGTGAACATATAAAATCCTATCAACATACCATACTAACAAAAGTTTCCAAACCCTAAAACCATAAAAACAAAATATACTCAATACCTATCACCGGAAAAACACCATTCACTCCGGCCGACAAACCGGTCCAGCCGGCGACCGGAAAAAACCTTCAACAACATCATCATAAACACACAAGTGAAACTGCGGCTTCAAACCCTCCTTATCCGCCTGTGCACACTCCTCACACAAAGCCCGATTTTCCGACCTCTCAACCATCGAATACTCCTCAGTAATACTCCTCTCAACCGTCTGATACGCCTCGGTAACACTCGGAAAGTTGGCACAATCATCATCATCCACATTATGCATCATCAAGTAGTTCATATGGTTTTCTCTTTGCATCTGCAACTCATGCAACCAAAACTCAACCTTACCAGACTCAGAAACCTGTGTTGTTGTAACATCATGATGGTCATAACGATAATCGAACAAATCCGCCGGAGATAACTCTACACAGTTCCGGTTATTAGTTTTCCTCCGGCGGTCTCTTCTTGAACGTTTTAGTACCACAAGAAAGTACGCATTCTTCTCTCGGATTAGAACCAGAAAGTCTACTTTACTGGTGATGAGAATCTTGCGGCGTTCGGGTTGAACATTATCCGATCTTCGGCTTTCGACTAAGTAGGTGGTCAGATTGTTGTAGGAAATTCCGATCATCTGTTTCAGCATTGTTCGGAACTTTTGGAAGTCGATGGTGGGGTGGATCTCGATGTTTCCGACGCTTATTTGACGCTCTCCGTTGTATAAAACAACGGGGAACTCGACGGGGATGTCTACTTGCTTCATGTTTTTGGATGATCAGGGTTTTGTGAATTGGGGTTTGTGAGGGGTTCTTGACGGGAGGTTGAGATATATATAGGGTTGGGTTTTTTATTTTGGTAATTTGGGAAGTTTGAATATTTAAATGGTAATGTTTTGGTTTCAGATTTTTGGGAACCTTGGGGGTCAAGTTTATTGTTATTGTTTTCTTGAAATTTTTTTGAGTTAATTTCGGGGATAATTAAGGACTTGTATATTAAGTAAAAAAATTGTTATGGTTGTTACACCTTAAATTTCGGTAATTATAAGTTGAGAATATTTTAATTTTTGTTATGGTTGTTAATTAAAGCTAGCTTATATTATGTGATACACTTATTTATAAATTGAAAACATTATATTTATTATTTATATATTTTAAACGTGAGAAGTGAGAACATGCTATAGGTAAACTTATGAGAACAATGTTTTAAAATCTGGTTTTTATATCGTATTAGATTTGGTTCAAAAACAGTTTAATTAAATGTGTCGGACAATTAAACATAGTGTATCAGACGACTTAACCGATACAATCGGTCGGTTTGGACCGATTTATAAAACGTTGTATGAGACGAAGCAATACTCTACTAATCCATTGAACTAGATAAACACGTAAACAATTAAACAAAACTTTTACTCAATGTTTTAAATACCGGTATAAACCGGCCGGTTATACCGGTTAAACCGGATATCGGACACGAGTCCGGTACGATAAAGGCCGGTAAAACCCAAATACGGTATGTCTTATGTACCGGCGGTAAATCCGGTTCTACCGGTTCAAACCGTTGTACCGGTTTGTATTATCTTAAGATTTGATTTCTTAATTTTAATAAAATACAATACTAAGATAATATTGATCTTCCATATTTCCGGTAATTAACCTAGTGCCTTCTATTCGAACATTTCATCGTTGTTGAAATTGTTACTCACCTCGTACAGTGCAATATTGTTTATAACTAATAAAAATATTCTTAAAATGCTTAATAGTTTACAATAAAAACAGTTGTTTTTAGATAAATCTATGATAAGTTACATAAATCCTAGTTGAGATTGGATTATTTTTTTAGATGAATTTATATTTTATGGAATTTATAGGGTTAACTAGTAACCCGGTTCAACCGTCCGATACAACCCGGTTCAACCGGTTGAACCATTTTAGAGCCCAACCCGGTATGACTTAAAAACCGGTTTTTAAAACATTGCTTTTACTCTGTAATTATTAGTTTTTAATTTGTAATTTTTCTAGGCTCCAATAGTTGATGAAACATACTTGGCAAATAAATAAATAATAAGTAAAGATAAATTTTTAAAATTTAAACTATTAATCATCAACCATCAATGGATAATATTCCATTCTTGCAATCTTGGGAATGAAGAAGGTAATGAAATGTACGAGCAAATGCAATGGATCATTACTATTCCATGACTCGTTTGATTATCATGTGAGAATTAAATGAATTATTATCGTGTATTGTTTGGTAGCCAAGAAAATTAAGGAATAAAATCAGCGGTGAGTGGTGGTGGTCAGTCGTAATGATTGTGGGTGGTGGCAGCCAATGTTTTAAATACCGGTATAAACCGGCCGGTTATACCGGTTAAACCGGATATCGGACACGAGTCCGGTACGATAAAGGCCGGTAAAACCCAAATACGGTATGTCTTATGTACCGGCGGTAAATCCGGTTCTACCGGTTCAAACCGTTGTACCGGTTTGTATTATCTTAAGATTTGATTTCTTAATTTTAATAAAATACAATACTAAGATAATATTGATCTTCCATATTTCCGGTAATTAACCTAGTGCCTTCTATTCGAACATTTCATCGTTGTTGAAATTGTTACTCACCTCGTACAGTGCAATATTGTTTATAACTAATAAAAATATTCTTAAAATGCTTAATAGTTTACAATAAAAACAGTTGTTTTTAGATAAATCTATGATAAGTTACATAAATCCTAGTTGAGATTGGATTATTTTTTTAGATGAATTTATATTTTATGGAATTTATAGGGTTAACTAGTAACCCGGTTCAACCGTCCGATACAACCCGGTTCAACCGGTTGAACCATTTTAGAGCCCAACCCGGTATGACTTAAAAACCGGTTTTTAAAACATTGGTGGCAGCGATCGGTGGTGGCGGTGACGGGGGGTGGCGGCGGCGACCGTCGATGGTGGATGGCGGCGGAAGTGGTTGGTGGTTGTCACACCCCGATATTTCCACATGTCACCGGTGGGCCCGGTGGGGAGTATCTGACGTAGTTGATATCATCATGGTCAAACATACACAGAATAGCACAGCGGAAGTCTTGGATTATAAAATATTATTACAAACTCAAATGTCTGAAAATATCAAGTATTTACTATAGACGAGTCTGTAATATCAAATCCACAGGAGGATCATTACAGAATGTATAAAATGAAGCTTAGCAGACTTTATGGCATCTTTAAGGATTTGCAAGATCCTCTTTTTTGACACCGAGCAACTCCCAGCCTATTACGAGTAGTACCTGCCACTTAGCCTTTTGAAAATACGTCAGTTTTCACTTGTAAATACAATTTAACTGACTCATTTTAAAAGAGTTTATGAAAATTTATTTAAGAGCACAAGGCACAAAACCTTTTATAACTTGGGACAATTATTTAAAGATAATCTTGTATACTGAATTACATGTTTACCATACATCTGGGGCCTAGTACAGAGACTGAGACATGATTAAACGACTCACCACTTATAAAACCCATAAAGGAGTTATCCCCAACTTGTGGGTAATTAATAATTTATTATTGGCATCTTTTCGGTGTATGCCTACACCCTGCGTATCGGTCGTGGCCATTTACAAATGAATGAGCCAAGGATATATCCAGGACACGGTCGTTAACCCCCAATGTTTAAGTTATTAACAGAACAGTATCAAAACAGGTTTTGTGGATTTACTAGCCACAATACGGCGTTTGATTGATCCACACCCGACCAAGCGGTATTAATCTACCGTATCCCAAGCCCGTATAAGGGAAAATAAGTTAAAAGTATTTACCTGAGCTAATACTTGATTCACAGCAAAATAACTCAGTCGTATCCAATCTATCTAAATGCAGGTAGCTTTTACCGGGTGGCTCTAGTCTGGAGTGATGGTAATATATAACCAATTCAGAATGCTAATGGTCTTTATTTAAGTCATAGACTTAGACCGGCTAGCTTAAAGTATCTAAAGCGGTACGATACGCTAGATTAAGCGATGACCGGAATAGAATGTTATTTAGACCCGACAAGTTTGGATACTTGTATAATATGGTAAACTAAACACATTCCGGGTTTTGAGATAAAAACGATAAGGTTAAACCCGTTTCGGCAAACATACGTAAACTAGTTACATAAACCGATCTGAACGCGTAAAATGCGTAACGGGTAACCAAATGAACCATATACAAGTTCCATATGTTATTATGCTTAGAATATGTTAATACATCAGTAGGGTGTTAACATATATGCCCAAAAAGTAATTAAAACCAAATTAAGTCCCGTAAGGGCATTTTGGTCATTTTACCCTTTATAAAAGAGGTTTTAAAACAAACCGATGTTCGGGTTTTTGGTAATCAGTAAAAATATTTATTTTATCACATTGAATCAGTAAGATATCATACATATGTGAGGTTTACCATTTATGGCCAAACTATGTCCCGAAAGGGTATTTTGGTCATTTCACATATGCTTTTACGGACATTTTTGGAAGTCTGAGTTCACGACTTATACCTACTGTAATAATATTAAAATTTGTTTAGAAATTCAATAGGTAACAAGTCTTAGGTGTTAATTATGGTTTAAAACCATACTATGCACCTAAATAGCGTAAAAATCGCTAATTGACGATAATTAAGGGGTTTTATGGAAATCTGATATTTTGATCAGTTTTGAATGCTCAAAATAATTTATTTAATATATGAAATCAGTAGGAAAAGGTTTGGCATTCAAATCATTTGTAAATCTCATTTTATGCATGAAAAGGTTATTATCGTCATTTACCGAATAATACAAGAACTCTATGATATGATCAGTTTATAATCTGATCAATAATTCCAACAATCCCTAAAAATAATATCTTAATAGTAGGTAATGAGTTTTGGGTCAAAATCCAAGTTTAAACATGCTTTATGCAAGATATCGCAATTTACTTAATTAAAAGCTTCTAATTACGATATCGAGCATAACTCCTATTTGGGACCAAGAACTGATGTCAAAATTTCGGGACAAGCTTATATATTAGTAACAAAGGTTTTTTTCCTCTCACATTTCTAAAAATCTCATTTATGTGTGAAAAGGGCAAAATGGGCGTTTATAAGCATAATAACGGAAACTAGCGTATAATTCAAATTTCTAAGGACCAGGTAATACAACCTTAGGGGGTTATACTACAGTATAATACGGTCCTAATGAAAGCTTAAAACATGGAAGAATCAAGCTTGATCGGGTCAGAACTGAAAAGTCAAAGCAAAGTCAAGCTTTTGCGACTTTCGGTTGCGAACCGACCCTAAACTCATAATTGTCGGGTTGGACCAGCTTAGACATGTTCTAATAGCAATTACCAAGTTATTAGAGTGTTAAAATATAATTTATAACATCTGCATCTATGGTTTTAATTAATATGCACAAATCTGCCAAGTTTGACTTTTTACCTAAACGGTTTGACCCGACAATTAACTAAGCAAACGAAGGAATTAGGAGGTGCCCTTTCAGGGGTTAATCACCTACCTAACTATGGTCTTATACCCACTTTCAATTCGATCAGTGGCTGGACCATGAGAGTTTAAACCGAAAGTCAAAGCTAATTTACGATACTTGACTTTTCGGTTTGAAAAACTATGAAGCTGAACTATAGAATGGGTTTAGGCACTTACCGTGACAACCGGTAATTTACGCCCTTAATTTTGTGATTAACAGGCAATTAACGTGACAATAAATAATGTTTACGACGCAAATTAACTTGATTAGGGCTTTGGAGTGCCTAGGAACGTTTATCCGACTTTACAGTACGCGTATGAAGATTCGCGTGGAATCTGCGGAACATCAAACGACAACGAACTGATACCGTATGAAATACTAACAACGCCGACAAATACAGATTTTCTACGAGTATTTTATATTTATGAGTTTAATTTTGTGAATTTATTTGGACTTCCGTGCGACACAAACGCAAACGTGAACTAGAAACGCGATAGCAGGAAACACATCGGTAACGAAAAGGAAGCGACGGAGACGCCTGTCACCTTCAGAACTTACATTTTTCGCTATATTTAGTTTCGTAATAAAATTTTAGTAACCACAGACGAAAACGGATCGGAAAACAGACAAGAAACGACGAACGAGTCACTTTACGCATTTTCAACAACCGACAAGAAATACGCGTCTAATATCGATTTCCAACGCAGTTTTGGATTGTTTTCGACTTAACCTATTATTTTGCGACACATTTTGACGTTCGGGTTTTGAAAACAGGTTGGTAGTTACTTACGGGCCAACTTAAACGCGAGAGTGGGGCTTGTGGGCCTTGGGCCCAAGCCCAAAGCCCAACACCAATCCTAAATATAAATAGGGTCCAAGCCCTTTATTTCCCTCACTTATGCAGACAACCTCACTTCCCTCTCTTTCTCACTCGACTGTTGACCGGAGCCGATTAACCGGCGGAGCCGGCGACCACCGGCGGCGATGGTGGTCTCCAGCCGCGACACCCTCTCCGACACCACGACCACTCATCACCTCCCCTTTCAACACCCACACACTCACCGACCCCCCCTGCGTCGGTAAATGGAACGGACCACCGCCACCACTAACCGGTGGTGGTGCGGCGGCGCTACAGAGAGAGACCGAGAGAGAGAGAAAGAACCGACGGTCGGAGGTTCAGACCGCCTGTCGGTTCTGTTATCCGGTGGTCGATGCTTGTTCTCCGACGAAAGCTCCGGTAAAAGCCACACTTCTTTTGTTTTGCTTCTGAAAAACAGATGATGATTTGATTTTTTTTGTTTGTTTCGAGTTATGTTTTGGGTCTCGGTTCAGAATGAGTTTGGAAGCAACTGGCCAGTCACGGGTTCGAGTGTTCGGGTTTCTCTCCAGTCGACTCGGTTCAGTTTCGGTATGGGTTCGAGTCAACAAAGGCAACCGGGTCAAAACTCGTCAAAGACGGCCAGAATCAGCAGCTTGTTCGGGACTCGACTCGGTCCGACTCGGTTCAACTTGGTCCAACTCGGCTTGACTCGGTTCATCTCGCCTCAACTCAGTCAACAAGAGCTGACTCGGTCAACTCAGTTGACCCGGTCAACTCAGTCAGGCGGCTCGACATTTCGGCGTGAAGACTTGGCAAAAAAGAAATTGATGACGCGTTTAATATTTGTGTTTTATATAAATTTAATCTTACGTGAACGAGCTCGAACCAGTTTAATTTAGCGTTAATTTATAATTCGTTATTTTTATGAAAAATGCATATGTTGATTGAATATTGTTGAAGTTTGATAAAAATAACGACAACTTGGTTGTCGGGGGCGTCCAAAAACAGAGGAAACTCTGCCCGTTTTTCGAGAAAATCCATAAAACCAAAGCGCGTCTTATTATAAAGTGAAACATGTTTTAATATAAAAACATAATCGACCGACTACGAACTACTTTTATAGAGTTAAATATCTTCGATAACATATCACGATTTCTTTAAGCAAAAACGACGACGACGCAAACTATTATACAAAATAAATATAGTTATTATTATATCTATTTCAAATGTAAACTCGAATCCTTTATTAAATAAATATAGTATATAAATTTATTTCAAACATCGCGTAAACGAATTCGTTTTATAAAAATAAATATAGTTTTTATATTTATTTCAAACGCTAAACGACATATACACATATTTCGATATTTATCAAATAAAACGCGATACACGACACGAGCTTGTTATATATTACTTTCATATTTATAATCTTTACACGAACGTACGACTTCTCGAAATGATAAACACTATCCTATCGATATATTTATATTTTGTGTAAATATTTATATATTCGAATTTCTCGAAAACTAAGTACTTTCTAGACGTAGTAAACGAAACAAGTATAATTTAATTATTTTTATTAAGTTAACAACATATCAACGGATTGTTCGGTTAACGATTCGGTAAAGCTCGGTGACACGTAGATTAGTTACCGCCTTTAATTATAAACTTACAAGATATCCCGTGTTAGGAATATTGTAGAACGCATGCTAGCAAGTCAAGTCTTGGAAACGACATCACAAAGTCGTATATAGCTAGCTTTGCACAGGAATATTCAGGTGAGTTCATAACCCCACCTTTTTACAGTTTTACATTTTTCTAAATGTTTTCGGGGTGGAAAGACATGCACTTTTTGCAAAGCATTCAAGAATTATATATTCATAAACCATTTTACAAGCAAGTTTTAACAGACACAAATGGTTTACGAAAAGCTTATGTTTTATACCGGTTTTTCAAACAAGCGTAGTTTTTTGAAATATGCATACACACAAATTCTAGTTTTCTAAACTGCAGAAAAATACAAATACAAGAGCTTACAATACGTGTGTTATGGTATGATGGAGTACAAAAACATTCAAGTGAAACCTTCTAGATCATGTCTCGAATAGGGTACCATAAGCACCATTAATCAACGTATACATTCAGACCGCGGAACAAAAGGTTAGATCTAATGGGTTTCAGGCAACCCCACTCTTGGCCTACTTCTACCAATGAGTGCTTCTGTGTCTCAGTCAAAGTCGACAAAAATGCCTAGGTTTGGTGGCTTCCTATGTCGTGACACATGTTAGTGGCCTTGCAAACCACTAGCGATCTTAAACATTCATAGTACTCAGTTACAGATACATTTTACAAGTTATATTCAAACATTCAAACATTCTACAAGTTACATACCATGTTTTCATTCAAGTATTTAAACATTCAAGTATTTAAACATTCAACAATACAACAAAAAACGGTCATTCAAAAAGATTTATTTCAAATCTTTTACAAATCAACTATGAACTCGCTCAACTTTATGTTGATTTTTCGCGTGTTTCTTTCTTAGGTTACTTTTCAGAAACTATGGCATGGTTGGAATAGGAGAACCTTGTGGAGTCGAGTATTTAGTGGCGTTCATTTTCTAAAAGACTTAGCTTATTTGCTTCCGCTGTGCAATGAAGATACCAGTCCAGTCACGCCAATGCTCTGATATTTCGGGGTGTGACACTTACAAAGGGTCCATGCTATCTTTTCTACAAGAAAATAAGTCCCATTCAGTCCAGGAGTTCCAGGTTTGAAAGATAGGAAGGAATGAATGAAGAGGTGTGAAAAAATGGGTGAAAAATGTCACACCCTGGCTTTGCGGAAGCGTGGGTTAATTTGGTGTGACTTCTTAATACCATAGCTTAATCACAACAAAGCTATATGAAAGTAAAACCATGCAGATCATCCATTGATTTAAGTTTTAAAATAAAAGTAACACAACATTGTCTTAAAGCGTTGACACATGCAATGGAAATTACAACCTAATAACATAAAACATTGTTCGAAAGACACAACCATAAACTTAAAATAGACGTAGTTTAAGAACTGTGACTCGTCCAGGTAAAAGCCACAACCCCTAAACTTGGATGATCCCATAACTTATACGCAACGCGAAAACGTAGCATACAGTGCCAGATCCTTAATTACCTGAAATACATGTAAGTTGGAAAAATCAACAAAAATGTTGAGCGAGTTCATGTAAAGTGAGTATGTAAAACCTTTGTAAGTATAAAAATCCCTGGTATGTAGCAAATAAGGAAAAAAAAAGATCACCAATGGTTTGCAAGGCCATTGATATGTGTGATGTGCAGTAGGAAGACTCAAACCTAGCAGATTTTTGCGTTGGGTACAAAGTCACCCCGAGGTCCGTACTGTTGGGCCTGGGCTGGGCTCGCTACACCCAGATAGATCTACCGCTACTGTCCCTCGGTCCTATACTGAGGATTAATGGCCTTCAGTTCCCGCCTACCCACTCACATGATCTAAGTAATAACCCTCCTTACGCTAATCATACCATGTGTAAAAGTACTCGTAATCATAGTAACATGTATTTCACCCCCGCAGTTTAAAAACTGAAAACAGTTAAGAGAAAAGGGGGACATGAACTCACAGTGGTGCGTCTCTAACAAGAAAATCTCCTGGTCAATCTGCTGTGCGACGACCTACACGTACTAGCTTCTATTAGACGGACGGTCGTGCCTTAGCTTAAGGTTTAAGTTTTTGAGAAATAGTTAGACAACTATTTCGTGATTACACTTTGTAATTATTTGGTAAATATATTCCTTCCCAAGGATGGGGGCTTTAATACATGTGCGTGTTCTTGTAATTCCGAAAATATATTATTAAGTCACACTTAAAATATATTTTAATTCTTTCTCCAAAATATAAATATTTTTCCCAAAAATATTATATTTTATTACATATAAATTTCCCAAAATAATACTTTTGTCAAAATACGCGTTTAAGAGTATTTTCTGAAAATACGTAAGTTACGGATAAAGATCGGGTGGTAATAATAATACCGTTGTAACTTAAATATTTATTGAAGGCGTTCGCATTATTTTGGAGTCGTTAATTTTTAGTAATATTATTTTTACCCTAAAAATAATATTTACGTAGTTCACCAAATAATCATAAAAATTTACACAAGTGCTATTTTGAAAATATATATTCTAAATATATATTTTACCAAGTTTTATTTATAAAAATCCCACCTCCGACACTTAGAAGTTTTGTAATAAAATCGTGGCGAAATTTGTTTGGGAAAACAAGTTAAAAAGATATTCATAACACTTGTTACTAAAAATATCTCCAAGTGTTATATTTTTGTAAAAATTTCGCCAGAGTTTCCTCTGTAACTGGAGGTGACCACGCTTTCAAGCGTATCATTTTCTTTTATAAATTCAATCAACAATGTTCCCAACATCAACAAACAATGTTTCAACATCAACTAGATCAAAAATATACGTAAATCGCAAACACATGAACTTGTGGGTTATGTAAAAGTGTGTAGTAACTTTTCAACACCTTTAGTGGATCTTTCCATTTTTATAAATAAAATTGGTTTCTTGAGAATCTTGTTTTTAAAGAAGATGCATCTTTACAACTTCTTGTCAAAAATTACAAAAATAATTCTTTGTTAAAACCTTTCGTTACACAAGTGTCTACACACTTGTTTGTTCACAAAAACACTTTTAGTTTATGAAAGATCCGGCTTTAAAACATGATTTCATCATACACTAAAATACCACTTGTAGGTCTTTAGATCTACTAGTTTAGAACTCCATTTTACAAAAGATTCACTTTTACACAAGTTCATTGTTATAAGTAGTAGTGTTCTTCATCTAGTCCTTTTCATACTTTTACATACACTAGTTCATGTTCTATGAACATGACTTAGCCGGGTTAGATGACGATCCGAACTACTACTAGTATTAAACAACATAAAAGAATCATAACAAAACAAGTTTTATGAGTTTTACACTAATATTCATTCATTAACCACCATGTTTATTATTTTTAGTAGACTTTAAACTTTGATCTTGTATGTTCATGATTTTTAACCGACAAATCTCTTATTAACCACTCTAGACAAGATCAAGAAGGTGTTTAGAGTCACTTACTACTAGCTCGAGGCTAGGGAAGAAACTAGGCGAAAAACGGGTGGTTAATAGCAATGTAGTGAGGTCCTTGGCAATCTGTAAGCACCGAGCTTCCTTGTACGACATCCTTCACACTTGAATGTATGTAGAATGGTTTGATTGAAATCGAAAGGTGGTGGTGCTTGGGGCTTGGTTCTCAGCCGTAAGTTCAAGAGGGAGAGAGAGAGTGGAGTTGATTTTTGTGAAGTGAATAATGTTAAGTGTTTATCCCTTGATCCATTTTATAGACCATCCATCATACTTAACCTTTGGTCAACGTGCTTAGTAGATATTAAGCACAAGAATAAAATATTCAAAGTTGTGTAAGGGTATGTCCCCTAAGGGACCGAATTCGTTGGGGGGAATAGGGGGTTTGGGTTGGTTTCTAACTAGATGATTAGTATCTAGTTTGTTAATTAGGTAATTAAATTAATTATTAGAGTGTTATATAATATAACGGGTGTTAGGGTATTCGGGGACCCTAACTGGCTCAGAAAAAGAAAAAAAACAATGTCAATGACAATATTTTTATGTCCCGGGTTAAGTCCGGTCGTTCGGTTGGATACTGATTCGTTAAAGTGCTTAATAAGCATTTAAAGTGTCGTTAATATTATTTTTAGTGACACAAAGAATTCCCGACACTTTGGAAAGTGTCTAGTATTATTTTTCCCATGTTTTTGCACTTTACTAGTTTGCCAAAATGCTGAATGTTATATTAAAGTGCGGGATTTTGTGTTTAAATCATGGTTTAGGCACATCCGGTCACTATAACTATCACCTAGTGACGCCGTTCTACAACCCTCATTTCCCTACACTCTCTACAGGTGTAGTAAACTATCTCTGGCTCATACAGGCCTTAGAGGCAATGTCTGCCTGATGCTGGCTATATCAGCATGTTTAATGGGTTATCCGTTCATTGTGCTACTGTGCTTTTGTGCATCAAGTTTGTCACTAAAGTTCTTGTGTAAGTAAATGGAGTGACATCTAATAAAGTATGATGCAAGTATGTGTATGTATCAGTATTCAAGTAGCAGTTTATCCACAATTTCAAGCAAGCACAGTAATTAAGCAGTAATTAAATATTAATTAAGCCGTACGGATACCTGATTCGGTGAGGGTTGTCACATTCTCCCCTCATTAGAAAAATTTTGTCCCGAAATTTTAAGTTCTGCTTCTAGTTGCAGGGTTTTTGGGAAATAAGTGGAGGTATTTCTCTTTCATTCGGTCACAACGTTCCCTGGTGTATTCAGGACCATGTCTTGCATTCCAACGTACCTTGACGAGTTTGACACTACTCCGGCGGGTTTTGTTGATCTTCCAATCTGTAACCTCAACCGGTTCTTCGACAAAATGGAGCGTGTCGTCAATATGAATCTCCTCTGCAGGAATAACAATAGTATCTTGCGTTGGACTTTTCTTTAAATTTGATACATGAAATGTATCGTGAACACCATTCAGTTCGGCAGGTAAGTCCATTTTGTACGCTACTAACCCAATCCTTTCCAGAATCTTAAATGGGCCAATATATCGCGGGTTCAACTTTCCACGCTTCCCGAAGCGCGCCACACCCTTCCAGGGTGATACCTTCAACAAAGCCATATCACCTACCTCAAACTCTAGAGGTTTCCTTCTTCGGTCCGCATAACATTTCTGACGATCACGAGCCGCCTTGATGCGATCTCGGATCTGTGCAATCTTATCTGTGGTTTCCTGGACCACATCAGGACCAACCAGTTGTTTATCACCTGCATCAGACCAACAAAGCGGTGATCTGTACTTGCGGCCATATAGAGCTTCAAATGGCGCGGCGCCAATACTGGTGTGGTAGCTGTTGTTGTATGAAAATTCGACCAAGGGCAAATGTTTATCCCAGCTACCGCCCAAATCCATAACACATGCTCTCAGCATATCTTCCAACGTTTGTATGGTCCGTTCGCTTTGTCCGTCGGTTTGTGGGTGAAATGCAGTGCTCAGATTCAGTTGTGAGCCAAAAGCTTCTTGGAAGGATTGCCATATCCTTGACACAAACCTTCCGTCTCTATCAGAGATGATTGAGAGAGGCACTCCATGGCGTGTAACGATTTCGCTCATGTAAATTTCAGCCAATTTGCTCGTGTTATCTTTCTCTTTGATAGGTAAGAAGTGCGCAGATTTTGTTAATCGGTCCACTATTACCCAAATAGTGTCATGACCCTTTGGCGTTCTTGGCAACTTCATTATAAAATCCATTGATATTTGTTCCCATTTCCACTTGGGAATCTCAGGTTGTTGCAGAAGTCCCGAAGGCTTCTGGTATTCCGCTTTAACTTTAGCACATGTTAAACACTTGCTCACATAAACAGCAACGTCGCCTTTCATTCTAGGTCACCAATAATAATCTTTAAGATCCTGGTACATCTTATCCGCTCCTGGATGGATAGAGTACCGCGATTTGTGAGCTTCATCAAAAATAACTTTCCTCAAACCACCAAACAGAGGAACCCAAATCCTTTTCATGAAGCATAACGTTCCTTCCTCGTTTGGCATTAATTGCTTCTCCATCCCACGGAGATATTCTTCTTCAATGTTTCTTTCTTTTAGAGCCTCTTTTTGCGCGGCACGAATGCGCAGAGAAAGATCTGTTTGGATAATCATATTCTAAAGCCCTAACCCTTATGGGCTTGATCCTTTCTTTTCGACTTAGGGCATCGGCGACCACATTCACCTTCCCTGGATGATACTTTATCTCGCAGTCATAATCGTTCAACAATTCGACCCAACGTCTTTGTCTCATATTCAACTCTTTCTGGTCGAATATGTGCTGCAGACTCTTATGATCTGTAAAGATTGTACACTTTGTACCATATAGGTAGTGTCTCCAGATCTTTAACGCAAATATCACTGCGCCTAGTTCCAAGTCATGTGTGGTATAATTCTTTTCATGTACCTTCAGCTGGCGTGATGCGTAAGCTATAACCTTCTGACGTTGCATCAACACGCAACCCAAACCTTGACGTGAAGCGTCACAATATACCACAAAATCGTCTGTACCTTCCGGTAGTGCTAAGATCGGCGCATTGCAGAGCTTATCCTTTAACAACTGAAACGCTTCTTCCTGTTTGATTCCCCAATCAAACTTCTTATCTTTTTGCGTGAGGAGTGTCAGTGGTTGAGCGATTTTTGAAAAATCCTCAATGAACCTTCGATAGTAACTAGCCAAAGCCAAGAATTGTCGAATCTCGGTTGGCGTCTTTAGCGTCTCCCAATTCTTTATCGCTTCAATCTTTGTGGGGTCTACATGAATCCCATCTCCATTCACCACATGTCCAAGAAATTGGACTTCACGTAGCCAAAACTCGCACTTAGAGAATTTGGCATACAACTGTTCCTTCTTCAACAACTCCAAAATAGCTCTTAAGTGTTGTTCGTGCTCAGCCTTTGTCTTTGAATAAATCAAAATGTCGTCGATAAACACAATTACGAGCTTATCCAAGTACGGCTTGCAAACTCTATTCATCAAATCCATAAAGACTGCAGGTGCGTTTGTCAACCCAAACGGCATAACTAGGAACTCCTAGTGTCCATAACGAGTCCTAAAGGCTGTCTTCGGGATACTTTCCTCTTGTATCCTTAACTGATGGTAACCTGATCGCAGATCGATCTTAGAGTAAAAGCTTGAACCTTGCAGTTGGTCAAACAGATCATCAATCCTTGGCAGGGGATATCTATTCTTGATGGTTAACTTGTTCAACTCCCGGTTGTCAATACACATACGAAAACTACCGTCCTTCTTCTTGACAAACAGGACCGGAGCTCCCCAAGGTGAGAAGCTTGGTCTGATGAATCCTTTGTCTAGCAACTCTTGAAGTTGTGTCGACAATTCTTGCATCTCGGACGGTGCAAGTCTATAAGGTGCCTTAGCTACAGGCGCGGCGCCTGGAACTAAGTCTATACGGAACTCCACTTGCCTCTTGGGTGGCAATCCTAGCAAGTCCTCCGGGAAGACTTCCGGATATTCCTTTACGATAGGGATGTCTTCGATCTTTGGTTCATCAGCTTTCTTATCCACGATGTGTGCCAGGAAGGCAGCACATCCTTTCTGTAAACACTTTCGGGCTTTCAGGCAGCTGATGATTCTTAAAGGCGTATCACGCTTTTCTCCATGAACCACAATCGTTTCGCCATCCTCGGCGGGGATGCGAACGACCTTTTCGTGACAAACAATTTCTGCCTTGTTACTCGATAACCAATCCATTCCTACTACCACGTCGAAGCTCCCCAGCTGGACTGGTAGTAGATCTAAAGCAAACTCACGCTCTCCCAACTCGATTACACAACCTCTGACCACTTCATTAGCTTCTACTAACTTTCCATTCGCCAATTCAATTGAGTAGGGGATATCTAATTATTAGCGGTTAACCCAAGCATATTCTTAAACTCTAATGACACGAAGCTATAATCGGCACCAGTATCAAATAAAACGGATGCAAAGCGTTGTTTATAGGGAACGTACCAGTGACAACATTGGGATCCTGGCGTGCTTCCCTCGCTTCGATGTTGAAGACCCTTCCCCGGGCTTGGTTCAATTCTGGGCAGTTCCTCTTATAGTGCCCAATGTCACCACAGTTAAACAACCTGGTCTTTGCCCGTTTCCACCTCCATTCCCAGCTTGATTGTTGTTCTGATTTCGATTCACATTACCAGCTTGATTCACATTGTTGCCTCGATTCCCATTTCCTCCATTGTTCCCCTGTGGGCGATTCCCAATACCACCATGATTATTGTTTCTATTCCCAAATCCTCCTTGGCCTCCCCGGCCAACAGTGGCCCAGCAAGTATCCTTTGAGTGACCAGTTTTTCCACAAGCTTCGCATACTTTTGACCCACACCGGCCAGAATGGTGACGCTGGCAGGTGTTACACTTGGGATGTGTACCCATATATCCCTTTCCTTTCTTCCCAGTACCAGTTGTAGCTTGGACTGGTGCGCTTGGTTCTCCTTTCCTACCATCACTACTTGTGCCTTGTTTGAAATTCGAGAATTTTCTTTTGTTACCCCCGGACGACTCGACGTGAGTCTCCTTCTTCTTTTGTTCAACATCAGAAAACTTGTTTAAACGGACGGCTTCTTCAGTAAGAGCTACGCTCAGATCAATTGCCTCAGTAATTGTTGCCGACTTTGAAGAGGTCACCATACTTATGATTTGAGGAGCTAAACCCCAAATGAAGCGCTCAATCCGCTTGAATTCTGGCGTAACCATATAAGGTACCACATGAGATAAGTCGTGAAACCTTTGAACATATTCCGCAATTTTCGGACCTTCCATCTTCAAATGGCAAAACTCAGTCTCCAACTTTTGAATTTCTGCACGAGAGCAGTACTTTCTACGCATGAGCTCTTTCAGCTCGTTCCATGTCATTGCATATGCAGCGGCTTCACCAAGAGTTTGAACTTGTAAGTTCCACCAAGACAGGGCTCCGTCCAAGAATAGCCCAGAAATGTAGGTAACTTGCTGGTCTGGAGCGCATTTGCTCATTCGGAGAACAGATTCTGTCTTGTCGGCCCATCGAACAAAAGCAACAGCACCTCTGTGCCGTCAAAGTTGACAGGCTTGCAGTCTAGGAACTGCTTGTAGGTGCACCCTGCACATACGTTAGAATATACAAATGGCATTAGCAAACTTGCTAGAGATATCCAATGGTATCATGGTATGCCGTAATGACTTAGTATTACCATGAGGCGGATTGTTATTGCCGTTATTGCCAGAATTACTTCCACTAGTTCCTCCTTGTGAGGCTGCATACTGCGCAATGGCGGCAGCGATGACCTGCTGAAGTTCTGCCTCGCTGGTAGGCATGCGTGCTTGGCGTCTCGGTGGCATCTTCTAAAAGATGGTTTACGTAGGTCAGGTCATAGTAAAGTGTACGTATATAGCAAAAATATCATCACATAACATCTCATGTTATAAATCACACGCACAACATCTCATGTTATAAATCATACACATAACATCTCATGTTATAAATCAAAATCAATCAATCAAAACATCACATATGCTAAGAATACTGCGATTGCATTGCCATAAATCGAGACTGTGAAGTTTACAAGCACATACTGTATCAAATCAGTCTCGATGAGAGCGCAAAAGATATGCTAGCTGCTGCTCCTGAGTCCAAAAACGAGCAGCAGAATCAGGAGATAATGGACGAGGAGGGTGTGATATCGCAGGGTGAGTATGGCCCTGGCACTGGCATGGTGGTCGCTGTGCTCTCTCAAGCTCATCCACGCGACGAGTAAGTGCCTCCTGCTGGATCATGAATGACCTGAGAACATCCTCTACAGAATAACCCATGTGATACGGATGATAAGGATCGGATGGTGGCATGATGGGTGGCGAAGTCCAGAGAAAAGGCTCACTAGCTGTAGCAAAGGATGGCACAGTAAACGGTGCAACAGGGGGAACAGCAGTGTGATGAGGGATCTGTGGTACAAACTGATCTCCTCCAGTCAGAAAAGGTGCATGGCCGAAAGGCTGACGAGAAGAGCCCTCTCCAGGACGTGGCAGAGGGATCTCCAGGAGAAATGTGATGGGCAGATCTGCGCGATGCGCATCAGTGACGGGTGCGGGAAACAGGGGTGCACCAACAGGAACTGAAGCAGGTGCTGAAACAGGTGTAACTGGTACCACAAAAGGCGGGTACTCATCATCATCATCATCTATCCACCCATTTCGGGTGTGCGCGTACCGAGGGTCAACATGAGTCGCAAAGAGTGCATGATCAGGCTCTATAGGCACTGGGTCAGGAAGAGGAACAACAACAATAGGCTCAGCGGGTATATCAGCAACATGCTCATCCACTACCAGTGGAGCAGCAACAGGACCCTCTAACAATGGTGGTGCATCAATATGGGCATCAGCAACAACATGATCATCCTCCAACAGTGGAGCAACAATAGGATGATCATCGACAGGTATATCAGCAATCAAAGGACCAACAGCGGGTACATCAGCATGAATAGGGTCATGCTCGAATGCGGGGTCTGGAGCAACTACTGGCTCGGGGGCCACAACAGGCTCCGGATCGTCAAACTCCATCTCGAAATCTGCGGGATCAGCAAACATAGGGTCAACAGGGTCCTCCATGGGCTGATCTAGGTGAATAAACTCAATCTCCTGGTCTGGATCAAAACTAGGTGGGAAAACGGGGTCGGAATCATCATCAATGTCATGATCGATCGCAAAACTCGGGGCAGGGGCAGGTGCAGCAGACGATGCTCTATCGGGGTCTGTATCATGGGAATAGTGTTGCACTCCCTGCGCATGTGATGGTGCAGATGCCATAGACTCAAAGGAGTCTGGGACGGGTGAATGAACAGGTGCCTCCTCTGCAGGAGCATCCGCGAGTAGCAAGAGATCGCCAGCAGCTATGTGGGCCTCGCCCTCAAAATCATCCTCTAGTGGATCCTCGTCAAACAAGTCGACGTCGTTGTCAGCGACTACGTCAAGGGGCATATCGACAATAGGGTACGCTGCAAGAGGTATAGGAGCAGGGATCACCGCGAGCAGCAAATCCCCGGCGATAGGGCCATCAGGGGGCTCAGCAACAACATCGGACAGCGCGAATGGCTGAAAATCATCATCATCCATGCTGGTGGTGTCCGAAGTATGCACCTCGTTCTCTGATGACACTCTGTCGTCCGATACGATGGGCATAGGGTCCGTGGTGTCCGACTCACCGGTGCCGGATGAAGGCATATCATCTGTAATACAAACACACATATGTACATTAATTAATCATATAGTTAGATAAGCACATTAGTTACCAATAAGCAATCAAATAGTTCTCCTAGTCCCACTAGCCTAACCTCCCAGCCTCCCAGACTGTCTCCCTAGTCCCACTAAACAACTCTCCCAGCCTCCCAGACTGACTCCCTAGTCCCACTAGACAATTCTCCCAGCCTCCCAGACTGACTCCCTAGTCCCACTAGACAATTCTCCCAGCCTCCCAGACTGACTCCCTAGTCCCACTAGACAATTCTCCCAGCCTCCCAGACTGACTCCCTAGTCCCACTAGACAACTTCCTCAGCCTCCCAGACCGAGCCTCAGCCTCCCAGACTGAGCCATAACTAACAAATAAAATGTGCTCAACTTTTTTGTAAAAACGTTTTGTGACCTGGATCTGGACTTAAGTGGTATGCAATGTAAAAATGTTTTCGTGAGAGCCCTAGTGATCATAGTCTAGACTCGAGAAAGAATCCTAGTTCGCTATGATCAGAGCTCTGATACCAAGCTGTCACACCTTGGCTTTGCGGAAGCGTGGGTTAATTTGGTGCGACTTCTTAATACCATAGCTTAATCACAACAAAGCTATATGAAAGTAAAACCATGCAGATCATCCATTGATTTAAGTTTTGAAATAAAAGTAACACAACATTGTCTTAAAGCGTTGACACATGCAACGGAAATTACAACCTAATAACATAAAACATTGTTCGAAAGACACAACCATAAACTTAAAATAGACGTAGTTTAAGAACTGTGACTCGTCCAGGTAAAAGCCACAACGCCTAAACTTGGATGATCCCATAACTCATACACAACGCGAAAACGTAGCATACCGTGCCAGATCCTTAATTACCTGAAATACATGTAAGTTGGAAAAATCAACAAAAATGTTGAGCGAGTTCATGTAAAGTGAGTATGTAAAACCTTTGTAAGTATAAAAATCCCTGGTATGTAGCAAATAAGGAAAAAAAAGATCACCAATGGTTTGCAAGGCCATTGATATGTGTGATGTGCAGTAGGAAGACTCAAACCTAGCAGATTTTTGCGTTGGGTACAAAGTCACCCCGAGGTCCGTACTGTTGGGCCTGGGGCTGGGCTCGCTACACCCAGATAGATCTACCGCTACTGTCCCTCGGTCCTATACTGAGGATTAATGGCCTTCAGTTCCCGCCTACCCACTCACATGATCTAAGTAATAACCCTCCTTACGCTAATCATACCATGTGTAAAAGTACTCGTAATCATAGTAACATGTATTTCACCCCCGCAGTTTAAAAACTGAAAACAGTTAAGAGAAAAGGGGGACATGAACTCACAGTGGTGCGTCTCTAACAAGAAAATCTCCTGGTCAATCTGCTGTGCGACGACCTACACGTACTAGCTTCTATTAGACGGATGGCCGTGCCTTAGCTTAAGGTTTAAGTTTTTGAGAAATAGTTAGACAACTATTTCGTGATTACACTTCGTAATTATTTGGTAAATATATTCCTTCCCAAGGATGGGGGCTTTAATACATGTGCGTTTTCTTGTAATTCTGAAAATATATTATTAACTCACACTTAAAATATATTTTAATTCTTTCTCCAAAATATAAATATTTTTCCCAAAAATATTATATTTTATTACATATAATTTCCCCAAAATAATACTTTTGTCAAAATACGCGTTTAAGAGTATTTTTTGAAAATACGTAAGTTACGGATAAAGATCGGGTGGTAATAATAATACCGTTGTAACTTAAATATTTATTGAAGGCGTTCGCATTATTTTGGAGTCGTTAATTTTTAGTAATATTATTTTACCCTAAAAATAATATTTACGTAGTTCACCAAATAATCATAAAAATTTACACAAGTGCTATTTTGAAAATATATATTCTTAATATATATTTTAGCAAGTTTTATTTATAAAAACCCCACCTCCGACACTTAGAAGTTTTGTAATAAAATCGTGGCGAAATTTGTTTGGAAAAACAAGTTAAAAAGATATTCATAACACTTGTTACCAAAAATATCTCCAAGTGTTATATTTTTGTAAAAATTTCGCCAGAGTTTCCTCTGTAACTGGAGGTGGCCACGCTTTCAAGCGTATCATTTTCTTTTATAAATTCAATCAACAATGTTCCCAACATCAATAAACAATGTTTCAACATCAACTAGATCAAAAATATACGTAAATCGCAAACACTTGAACTTGTGGGTTATGTAAAAGTGTGTAGTAACTTTTCAACACCTTTAGTGGATCTTTCAATTTTTATAAATAAAATCGGTTTCTTGAGAATCTTGTTTTTAAAGAAGATGCATCTTTACAACTTCTTGTCAAAAATTACAAAAATAATTCTTTGTTAAAACCTTCGTTACACAAGTGTCTACACACTTGTTGGTTCACAAAAACACTTTTAGTTTATGAAAGATCCGGCTTTAAAACATGATTTCATCATACACTTGGTTCTTCGAAAATACCACTTATAGATCTTTAGATCTACTAGTTTAGAACTCCATTTTACAAAAGATTCACTTTTACACAAGTTCATGGTTATAAGTAGTAGTGTTCTTCATCTAGTCCTTTTCATACTTTTACATACACTAGTTCATGTTCTATGAACATGACTTAGCCGGGTTAGATGACGATCCGAACTACTACTAGTATTAAACAACATAAAAGAATCATAACAAAACAAGTTTTATGAGTTTTACACTAATATTCATTCATTAACCACCATGTTTATTATTTTTAGTAGACTTTAAACTTTGATCTTGTATGTTCATGATTTTTAACCGACAAATCTCTTATTAACCACTCTAGACAAGATCAAGAAGGTGTTTAGAGTCACTTACTACTAGCTCGAGGCTAGGGAAGAAACTAGGCGAAAAACGGGTGGTTAATAGCAACGTAGTGAGGTCCTTGGCAATCTGTAAGCACCGAGCTTCCTTGTACGAGATCCTTCACACTTGAATGTATGTAGAATGGTTTGATTGAAATCGAAAGGTGGTGGTGCTTGGGGCTTGGTTCTCGGCCGTAAGTTCAAGAGGGAGATAGAGTGGAGTTGATTTTTGTGAAGTGAATAATGTTAAGTGTTTATCCTTTGATCCATTTTATAGACCATCCATCATACTTAACCTTTGGTCAACGTGCTTAGTAGATATTAAGCACAAGAATAAAATATTCAAAGTTGTGTAAGGGTATGTCCCCTAAGGGACCGAATTTGTTGGGGGGAATGGGGGGTTTGGGTTGGTTTCTAACTAGATGATTAGTATCTAGTTTGTTAATTAGGTAATCAAATTAATTATTAGAGTGTTATATAATATAACGGGTGTTAGGGTATTCGGGGACCCTAACTGGCTCAGAAAAAGAAAAACAATGTCAATGACAATATTTTTATGTCCCGGGTTAAGTCCGGTCGTTCGGTTGGATACTGATCCGTTAAAGTGCTTAATAAGCATTTAAAGTGTCGTTAATATTATTTTTAGTGACACAAAGAATTCCCGACACTTTGGAAAGTGTCTAGTATTATTTTTCCCATGTTTTTGCACTTTACTAGTTTGCCAAAATGCTGAATTTTATATTAAAGTGCGGGATTTTGTGTTTAAATCATGGTTTAGGCACATCCGGTCACTATAACTATCACCTAGTTACGCCGTTCTACAACCCTCATTTCCCTACACTCTCTACAGGTGTAGTAAACTATCTCTGGCTCATACAGGCCTTAGAGGCAATGTCTGCCTGATGCTGGCTATATCAGCATGTTTAATGGGTTATCCGTTCATTGTGCTACTGTGCTTTTGTGGATCAAGTTTGTCACTAAAGTTCTTGTGTAAGTAAATGGAGTGACAGCTAATAAAGTATGATGCAAGTATGTGTATGTATCAGTATTCAAGTAGCAGTTTATCCACAATTTTAAGCAAGCACAGTAATTAAGCAGTAATTAAATATTAATTAAGTCGTACGAATACCTGATTCGGTGAGGGTTGTCACAAAAAATGCTTCCTATTTATAGTTTTTGGTTATAAATCTGATCAAGACATGTGTTTGGAGACATCTTGGGATGATTACACATGTCCTAGCAGCTGTCCTAATTGGTTTGGAGTCCAAGGAATCGATTAGGATTGGTTTAGAAGTGTTTTGAGTGATCATCAAGCAAAAATAAAAGAAAATACCCAGATACAGGCCACGCGGCCCGCGTAAGGAATGGCCCAAGCTTTACGCGGCCCGCCTGAGGGTCAGGTTCAAACAACAAGTTTGGCAGTTAGGCAGTTTCAGTCCCTGCACACTATAACTTGCATTTTCGACGTAGTTAACCTCCGTTAAGCCATTTTCAAGGCTCTACAAGGATGTCAAAGTATAGGGGACTTAAAACATCCTTGAAAATATCACGGATGTCGGTTCGTTTGGTCGTATGGTCACGTTATTTGTCGAATTACGACGAAACACGCACGGACGCGAAAAACGATCCAAATTACGCAACGAATGGAAATTTATCAAGCCAAACACTAAAATAAAATATTTTAGTGCTTACATAAATTTTTGGATGCACGTATTATTCAGAACGTATGATATGCGCGGAAATGCAAACTTATGCACTTTTTCACGCTTTTAGTCCCTGTTGAGCAAATAAGTTTATTCTTGCGCACCAAACACCTCTAAGCCTATTTCTAAGCTATGTAAAGGATATTTAGGGCATGTTTAACTTATGATCATATTCCGGAAGGTTCAATACCATACGAAGCGGTATATTTTTGCAGTTGACGCAATTAGTCCTTTAATTGCACAAAGTAGCGCGAAAAGTCATTTAATTATATCCAAGCCTTCCATGGCTCATAATGGGTATTCCCAAGCATGTGTTTAATTGTTACTACGCTCTCATTTGCTTAAATGGTCACCGAAAGGCGTAGATTCAAAAGTTGACGCTTTTGGTCCCTCTAATGCGCAAACTTGCGCATATCATCGTTTAATAGCATCGAAGCCTTATCTAGCCCATGTTAGGCATTCTTGAGAGTATTATAATACATCGTGATGCTTCGGGTTCGTTAAAAGGTCATTCAGAGGTATAATTAAACATGTTGACGCTTTTAACCCCTCTAACTTTCAAACTTGCGCGTAACTTCACTTAGTGGCATAAAAGCCTTGCATAGCCAATATTAGGCATTGCCGAGAATATGATGAAACATAATGAAGCTCTCGGTTTGTTAAAAGGTCACTCAGAGGTAAGAATTAATATGTTGACACTTTTAACCCTTCGACGCGCAAACTTTCACATAATTACACAAACGGCTCCTCTCGTCCAACAAGTGGCTCATTTGAGAATACGGACACCGTATAAGGTCAATCAGAGGCCTAGTTTAGGCATGTTGACACTTTCAGTCCTTCTATAATCAAGGTTTTCGATTGTTGACAAAATTAGTCCCTCATAGTCAACGTTTGACTTTATTAGGGTTCATTACACGTGTCACCACATCATTGAACACGATTTTTCGAGGTGTTACAGTGGTGGCAGTGGTTGGTAGTGGCGGCGACGGTGGTAGTGGTTGGTGGCGGCGATGGTTGGAAACGACGGTGGTGGTTGGTGGCGGTGGTGGCGGGTGGGTGGCGGCGGCGATAGGCGTCAGTGGTGGGGGTGGTAGTGAGTGGTGGCGAAGGTGGTGGGTTGTGGTTTTGTTAATGAAGGGTGCAAGAGGGGATGAAATGAAAAAAAATAATATGGGGGTGGATGGAATGATTTTGAGGGGATGGAATGACTTATGGAATGGGTGATTCCATTCCCTTGACTAACCAAACACCATTTTCTTCATTCCCTCGTAATAACTCATTCCATTCTGCATCTCATTGCTTCTTAACAAACATTACCTAAGATAGTGTTGATATGTAGGATTGAGAGGCGAAATGGAATGGTCTATTACGAGGATATGAAAAACATATGTATGGTTAGTCAAGGTAAGGAATTATGATTATCCATTACATAAGACATTCCATTCCCTCTAAAAACCTCAAATTCATTCCATTCATCCAATTGTTTTTTCTCATTCCATCTCTCTCTCATACTTCATCAGCACCCCCCACCACCACTACCCACCGCCACCACCACCACCACCCGCTGCCACCCTCGACTCCGTCGATCATCGCCATTGGCGCCACCACCGCCATCCACCGATGTCGCCACCACCCATTGTCGACACCCCCACCGCCATAGACCATCGTTGCAATCCACCACCACCTACTGTCGCCACCACCCACTGCTCCCCAACTATCGCCACCGACAGCAGCCACCCACTACGACCATTGTCACCACCCACTACCGTCACCCACCACCGATTTTGTTCCTTCCTCTTTTCATGCATACCAAACAACAAAATATTATGATTCATTCCATTCCTGCATGGTAATAAAAAAAGTCCATGGAATAGTAATGATCAATTTCATTTCTTTTCCATTTCATTACCCAATACCTAACATACCCTAACTTTGTTTTTGTTATTAACCGCAATATCTTCGTAACCAAAAAAATGTTAGATTAAATATAGATTATTATATTTAAAATATGGCCATTATAATCATTCATATAATATTGTAAGTTGATATAGACACTTTTATGTATTATAAGCGTTAATATAGAACCTAATTCTCGTATTTTTCTTGATCATCATCTGTACTGTAATAAGAACGTGTTGTTATGAAGTTCTGCAATTAGCCTAAATGTATGAGTAATTAAAGTTAATTTAAAGTTTAACAAAGCCCCAAAGTACAATGGATTTGCAAACGGTGAATGTAGAAAATTTATGTGTTATGTAACAATGATATACACGAGACTAACGTTGCTGACAACATGGTTAGGGTTTAGAAGTCCATAAATTGCCTAATATGCTTGGTTTAAAGTGGAATAATAGGTCATGAGTGGAATTTAGTTTAATATATGGAGAAGCCCTAATTGGTAGTTTCTGTCTAAATTGTCTGGTATTTGCATACGTTGTAGACCTTTAACGATTTTAAAAGATTCTAGGCACCACTAATTATCAAATATTATTTTATTTAGTAAAATTTTGATGGAATTAGTGGGAAAATAATAAACCTCAGTTTTATGATTTATATGAGCAATGGAAGGTGCAAAACTTTTATAAAGATAACTGGAATTTTATAAAAGATGTAAGTAATGTTTAAAAAAAATACATAAAGCCTTCCCTAAACCCTCTAATTTCGGCCAAGGGTGGGTCCCATCCACCAAAAGAAAAATCAAAAACTTATTAATCATTTCAACCTTCACTTAAAACCAGTCCCCATTAGGCTACTGGGTATGGGGACCGTCCCCGAAGCATCCAGGAAAGGCGTCGCCCACTACACCATGCCGCCCTCTCCGTCCCCCTCTTCAACGTCGAGAACAAGACGTTGAAGCCGGTCCATGTGAAGACAAAAAACGTGGGGATCGAGGCTATTTTTGACCATTAAATAAAAAAAGGAACGTAGGGCATGGCATAAATTTGTGTGTGAAACATAAAATTGGATGATTATAGGGTTTGTTTTCATGATGATGGTTGAAGATTAAGTGAGAATTGAGAAGGAATTTACCATGGTTGCTAGTTTGAGGAGGAAGAAGCCGATTTGCTGGTTTGAGGAGGAAGAAGCCGATTCCTAAAAAACCCCTAAATATGGTTAAATATAAATTATTGATTTGGGTTTGGGTGAAACAAGTGTGAGCCCAATTCAGAAAACACTTTTCTGCAAGCTACTGGGCTTATAGATTATATTAGGTCATTACTTAGTAAGTTTTAGATTACTTGTAAATCCTGATTTTATCACCAATGTATTTTCAACCCGGTTTTATCACCAATGTATTTTCAACCCGGTTTAGTTAACAAAATCCACAAGAACAAGATGTTTAGTGCTGTTGGGAGCAGTGGAAGTTAGCGGCAGGTATGTCTTGGAATGGTGCAAATGGGTTCCATCCAAATGTAATCTATTTATTTGGAGATCGGAAATGAACAGAATCCCAACCTCGGAAGTGCTATGTAGGAGGGGGATTGTGGTTGGGGACGGTTTGTGTCCCCTCTGCAAATCTGAGCCCGAGACGGTGGAGCATCTTTTTACTTCGTGCGGTGTTGCCGTGGTTCTATGGCAAAAGATCAGTCGATGGTGTCGCATTCCCCCCATTTACGCCTTTTACTTTAGAGACATTTTGGAGATTCACAAAGCGGGAAATATCAGAGTTGGGGAGAAGCTGGTTATCCAAGGTATCATAGTTGTTGCCTGTTGGTGCTTGTGGATGGCTCGGAACAGGGCTTTATTTTTGGCAGCCGAAGTCAAGGTGGATAACATCTTTAGCGAAGTTAAATCGTTAGGATTTTTATGGTATAGACATAGATCGAGGAACAATCATATCTCATGGTTGGATTGATGTAATTTTGCTTTCTTGTAAGGTGTTGTTTGTTTTGTCCACGGCTCGGTTTTCGTGCTCGGGTTGGTTTTAATGAAGTTCTCGTTTAAAAAAATGGGTTCAAAGAGGTATAGTGGTTTTTTAAATGGAGTATGAACTAGTTAAGGTCCAAGTCACACAAAAGAGAACTATGGGGACCCAAATGTAATTAGTTTTGATTAAAACTAGTTAGATGGGAAACGTTAGGTTATTATCGACCTAGGGGTGCGACATCAGAGAGATGGAACATGAGAAGGAGAGAGACGTCGAAAGGGAGAGCTCAAGGAATCGGGTGGTGGCTGACGTTGTCGAGTGAGATCGGAAAGAGTGAGGCCATAGATCGGAAAGAGCGAGGCGGGGTCCGATTGGGATCGTGTTAGACCCAGTCGAGTGGCGGTGGTTGTGTGGGGCGATAGACAATGGTTTAGTGGTGACCAGGTGGTAGCGGGCTGCTGGCAACCATGAGGTGGCTCGGCGATGGCTCGGGATCAGGGCCGGCCCATGGGCCAGTGTACTCAAGCTAGGGCTTTAGGCCACAAAATTTATAGGGCCTCCAATAATTTTTTTATTATACAGCCTATATTTGGATTGGGCCTTAAAACAAATCAGGCATGAATATTGGGCCGCTAGGTATAACAAGCAACAAAACACACGCGTGAATTAAGTCTGAAAACTTGGAATTAGAACGTTTAGGAATCAGAACGTACTCGAAACTTGGAAAGGCCGCACCGCACGGACTCCCAATCACAGGCAAGAATCAAGATGTAATCGGCGGATTCGGCACGACGTTTGGGAAGAATCAAGATGTAATCAAGATGGATTTCGAATGATGGTCTTATAGATGCTAGATTGTAGCGCCGGTTCACACTTCACAGGCAAGATTTAATCGCCGTATAACGTCTTTTTTATTCAGGTTTCTTGGTTCTTCAGTTTACAATATATATAGTTGATTTTGCAAAATTGAATCAAGTCATTTGTTCTTCTAAACTGAATAAGTCATAGTTGATTTTGCAAAATTGTTTTTGTTCTTGTTCTGAGTTCTACTGACAATCAAATTCGGTTTGTGAGGAGGGTTTTTGTCAAATAGTCTTTTATCAAGACATTAGGTTTGTGAATGGGTACAACAGGTATGTTTTTCATTCTTAATTGTACAGCTAGTGTTTTTTTTTTTTTTTTAAGGCCTCAATTTTGTACTTCACCTAAGGCCACCAAAATGGTTGAGCCGGCCCTGCTTGGGATTTCCAAGGTTTGAAACGTAAATAACATATTTAGACACAAATAAACTATGCAATTCTAATGCTTCGTCAACCTATTACAACGATGCGTCTTAAACCAGTAAAATTAACATGCACAACTAAGTTCACCCTAAAATAGTTGAAAGTTTGCTTCACACTCAAAACAACCTTTGTATAAAAACCTAGGAGTATATGAATGAATGAATGAGAAAAGAACACGTCACATGAGAAGAACTTAGTTTGGAACGAATGTTTGGCAATACCTTTATTAAGAGGTCTAAATCCTCACCAAGTCTTTAGGTAAGTGTCAAGGCACATGTTTAATGTTTTGTCTCTCCTAAACAATTTTTTTTTTGTCTTGTTATACTAGTTTTTTTCTTCTAAGCTAACATGTTAACACCCTAAAGATAACATTTTAAATTCCTAATAAGTTGAAACTCATATCATTATCTAAAAGTCCTACATAAATCTAACAAAATTAATTGTTGTGTTTCCTCTTTACTTAAGACACTTTAAAGGTGTTTTTATTGCAATTGTTCTTTTTATATCAATATTCAAGTTGATAATTAGTATTACTATACGAATAAGAGAAAACTATATTTTTACGTAACATACTTTATATAGTTTTGCAATTTAACTTGCTCTTTGATATTTTTATCCGTTAAGTAATTAAATTTTCTTTAATGCACCTAGTAATGACATGTATTTCACTAATTGGTTTAAGACTACACGGTGTAGAGGGGCTTGAAGGAAGGGCGTAGAGCGACATGTGTCAACCACGTCAGCATGATGGTATGGAGAAAAAAGCACGAGGTGAGAAAGTGGCGTGGAAGAGAATAAAAAAATTTAAAAAATAAACATCAACCAATCAAAACAAACCTAAACTACACGCACCAATCAAGAGTCTCCACCTCACCCGCACATTTGCCTCCACACCAGTGGAAATCCTCAACCCCAAGCACAACGCCGTTCACAACGTGGGGCACGGGATGGTTTTGTGGGCGTGGACTGACAACAACATCGTGTTTCTACGCCTATACCGTGTGGTCTAATACAAGATAAAACCATGAAAGCAAACACTATCCTGATAGTATCATAGCTCTATCTATACTCATATTAAAGTAAACTCACGTTCAAATCATATACAATTCAACAATCACACATTCACTTTTGTTTATGTCTTAAGATTGTGTTTTCAACAAATTGCATATGTAGATGCATGTTTTATTTAAAGAAAATACAAGAACTAGCAAGGAGCTAGTCGTACGACAAACTCATGGACAAGAGAATTTTAAAATTACAAACATATTGAAACTGAACTCGTTGGAGTTTAGTTTGGATATATTTTTAACCTTAAGAAACCGATTGTCGTGATCTTCTCCAAAATTCCCAAAACAAAAAAAAATCTTTCTTGAAAGCACCATGTTGTTGCGAGCTCTCCAAATTGACCAACAAGCTATGAGAATCACCGATTACACCATTTTCCTTTTTAAATCATTACATTGAACATGCATATGTATCCCCATCAACTCTCAATTAAACAATGAAAGCATAGACAGGAGAAATCTTAAACCGTTTCATTGAACATGTCTATGTACATGTATTATCATTTTATTTTATAGAGTAAATTGCCATTTTGGTCCCTGAGATTTGGCCAGTTTTGCCACTTTAGTCCAAAATTCAAACCTTTTGCTATTTTGGTCCCTGTGGTTTCAGTTTTAATGCCATTTTGGTCCAAATCTCAAATCAGGTCAGATTTCTAAAACAAAACCTGATTTTTGTCCTTTTCCTCAGGGGCATTTTGGTCATTTTAAGAAATAATATATATAAATAAAATAAAAAAACCCTCAAAAAAACTCTGCACACTCTTTCTTGACTCATCTCTCTCTCTAAAAACCCCAATCTCTCTCTCTCTCTCTCTCTCTCTAAAAACCCCTCTCTCTCTTCTCTCTCTCTAACACCACCATGAACTCCACCACCGCCACATAAACCAGTCGAATCACTCACCAACGCGGTTTCAAATACCCGATCACCCTCTAACGACATTACCTCAGCTTCACTTTCTTGAAATCCATCATCTTGAACAACATGATTACAGTCATGGTTGTTAACAGGATCTTGAACCGAACTAACTGAACTCGTGTTCTCCGCCATAATTTGTTGTATCCCAGTAATTATCACAAGAGTCTCCTCCATACTCAGGGTTTTACGCAACGAATTACCTAAATCCAATGGCACTATCACCGCCGGAAGCATCGATCTCGAATTACAACTACGTAAACCTAATTTACGAAGCATCGATTCGTTCAGATCTACGATGACGCGTACCTTAGATTGATCCACCAATGGCGAATTTGAGAGTCCGAATACCATGATTTGATTCGAATAATGTGTGATTTTGTGATTATGTTTGTGGGATTTTGAGTTGTTGTGGTTTCCTCTGTCGCCGCCACCCATAAAAGCACAAATATAACTCGGATCTGTCGTGCCGGTGACTTCTCTCCGGTGCCGGTGACTTCTCTCTGGTCTCCACTGCACACACACTCTCTCTCTCTCTAACTGTTCACCGGAGAAACTAAACCCTCTGTTTCTCTCTCTCGACCGACTTCCGGTGATTTCAAATCTCAAACCTTTTAGTGATGCACATGTCGTTATCAGAAGAACAGTTGTTTTTTAGGCTGAAGGGTAGTGGTGGGAGGTTGCGACTGTGGGTATTGGTGGTGGAGGTGGTCGTGGTAGGTGGTGGTTGTGGGTGAAGAGAAAGAAGACGGAGGGTTGAATGTGTGATACAGAGAGAGAGAGTCAGAGATGAGAGTGTATAAATATATATATTTATTTTATTTATATAATGCAAAATGACCAAAATACCCCTGAGGAAAAGGACAAAAATCGGGTTTTTTTTGTTTTTTTTTAAATCTGACCTGATTTCAGATTTGGACCAAAATGACAATAAAACTAAAACCATAGGGACCAAAATGGCAAAATGTTTGAAATTTGGACAAAAGTGGCAAAACTGGCCAAACCTCAGAGACCAAAATGACAGTTTACTCTATTTTATTTTATATAATAACAAATGATGAAGCCTCTTATGAATAGTAATTTTTTTATCTTTTATGGTTGCTAACTTGTAGTGGTTTTTTTTCTTTTATTATTTTTAGCATGTAGTGAGTTTGTTTGTGTTTACGTCGGTTTGAGATATAAGTTTGCGTTTGTTTCTGTATATGCTTTATAGATCACGTTACGGTATAGATTCTCGTTTTTGTTTTACGATTTTTCTTGGTTTTGTTCGTCGTTTGCTTACTACTTAGCACGGTTTTACGATCACGACGAACGCAATGCCGTGGTCAATATCAGTACATGTGCTGAATTCGTTTTTATAATTTTTCTCAACGTGCCAGTATAAAATTCGTTGAACACAAGGTTATATTCGTAATATTTTTTTTTGTATTATAAGCTATATCAAGTGCACGTACCATGCCAGTACTGTAATGAACCGAACCTATACCAACCAGACAACAACGGTATTGATACATATATTTGTTTTTATGTTTTCTAATCGATGAAAAAGATGTGTCGATTGCTATGCAAATCTCGAACCGGAAAGCATAGACGCCTAGACGGAAGGAAGAAACCGACCAATACGAAACTAATTAACCGGCTTTCAATAACATTGGTATCTTCCGGCATATTCCAAAAAATCTTTCAATAAAAGCCAAAAGTCGTAAGAATCTTGAGACAAAAGAAAATATTTCCACGTAATCACCATCCAATAAAAAAACTGCCTAGTGAACAAAGAATTACAAGAAACGTGTTGCATACGCCACTGAAAACCATTACCATTTATTTAAAAATAATATTTACAAAGGAACAATAATAATACACATGTGTAAAATAATATTTACAAAGGAACAATAATAATACACATTACAAATATATGTGTATATGTTTTTTCTAATTTAAACCTTATATTTATATTTACCCTTAGTTAAAAATTTACGAATTTGCCTATGTTTGAAATTATAATTTTGCTCTAACTCAAAATTACTACAGTAGTGCTATTGTTTTAGCCTAGTTAGGTGATTGCTACCTACCTGACACTTTCCTATTGCCCGGACAAATTACGCTTTTACCCCCAATTAAAAATTTACGAATTTACCCCATGTTCATAATTACGATTTTGCCCATAGCTTAAAATTACAGCATTGCCATCGTTTTAGCTTTTAACAAATTACGATTTTACCACAGTTCAAAATTACAATTTTGCCCCAGTTCATAATTGCAGTCTTGCCATTGTTTTAGTTTTTAGCTTCAATTAGTTGACTTGATTTAATTTTTATTCGTGTCAGACATCTACACTCGCTCATTGACCCTGACAAATTACAACTTTACCCTCAGCTCAAAATTACAGACTTGCAATCGTTTTAGTTTTTTATTTCTAACAAAACTATAATAATGTTTTTTAATTGGTTGATAAATATTCCATCTAACGGCTAACCCGACTAACCCCACAACGCTGGGCATAAAACTAGTTACATATATACACATGCGTATATGTTTTTTTATTTAAACCTTATATATACACAACGTGACACAAAAAAACTATAAAAAAAAACCGATGATGAATTTCCGGCCACCGGAATCTCCCGATTCACCGGCGACGGTAACAGCGGAGAAAGCAATATCATTCATATCAAAAGGATGGAGAGAAGTGAAAGATTCAACAAAAGCAGACATCCGATTAATGAAAGCCAGAGCGAATTCGTTCAAAAACCTAGCGTCTTCATTCGACCGTGAGTTCGAGAACTTTCTCAGATCATCATGTTCGGTTCCGGTGCCTGTAACGTCGTCGTTTCACGGTTCCGATAGTGGTGGAGTGTTGAACAAGTGGAGCCCCAGCGCGAAGTTACGGATTGATTTGAAGGAGATAAAGCAGGCGATTGTTTCGGAAGTTGAGTTTAATGAACGTGAAGGATTTAGGGTTTTTAAATCCAGTTCTTCATTGGAGGTTTTTGAAGGGATTAAGAACAGTGAGTTTCTTATGAAAGTTAAATCCAGTCTGGTTAGTTTTCATATTCCAAGTTATCTTATTGTTCTTGTTAACCTAAACTAGGGGTGTGAGTCTCTAACACCACGCGAACATAACACGAAATTCGCGGGTTTGGGTTTAGTCTAAATGGGTTCGGGTCAGTTTTTTAATCCGCGAACTCCCGTTTAGCTAATAGGGTCGGGTTGACAGGTTGACCCGTTTACCCATTTATATTAGGAGTGTGAATTTCTAACACGACACGAACCTGTTTGGGTTTAGTCTAAATGGGTTCGGGTCAGTTTCAGGTTGAACCCATGAACCCGTTTAGCTTAACGGGTCGGGTTGGCGGGTTGACATGTTTAACCCATTTATATTATATTGTGTTTTCTTTACAGTATGGTTTATGTAACGAATTAAATTGGGTGTGTAATTTATTCCATAATTATAACTTAAAAAGAGAAATTTACAAGATTTTATAATTTCAATTTAATTGTATTATATACACATTTGTGTTTTTTCGGAGTAAATTGTAATATTAATATATTAGATTATGGAAAAAAAAATTAAAAAATTCGGGTTAAACGGGTCGTGTTCGGGTCAACCCGTGAATGTTCAAGTCGTGTTCGGGTTCATATGTATGGCACGATTTTCGGGTTTGGGTTTGTCTAAAATTTTCAGGTTCGGGTCAGGTTGAACTCGCCAACCCGCGAACACAACCCGTTTAGCACCCCTAACTGAACACGATCCGTTTATCTATTATAATGAAGTTTGTTTGTTAGTTATTATTCTATCTACTATACTAAAGTGCACAAAGTGCGCGTGGTCCGTCTCGCGATATTAAGGTGTGTAATTGTGACAAAATCTTAACGAGGTTGAGGGTCAGAGTATCGGGATGACGTAGAATTAGATATAGATTAGATTGCTGTTCAGAATAATAAATATATTATTCCATCTCTAGTTTCCGGTTTGAATTTTTGCATAATTATTAATGGTTTGTCATTACACCGCTAAACCAACCAATCACATCATTTTTATTTAATTTTTGGTTAAACCACTAAAGCTAGTTATCGTGTAGTTTAGTTATTGTGTCTTTGTCTACATGGCAGTGATGTGACAGTAGTCATAGCACTTTTTAGTTAGTCCGCTACATATTATTAGTCAATACTGTTTTTCAGTTCTTTTGAATTTTTTTTGGTTTATCCATCTTGCAGAAATCAATTTGCAAGGAACCAGACAATTCAAAGGACATTCCACCATTGGATATGCCAGAACTTCTGGCATATTTGGTTAGGCAATCAGGACCATTTTTAGATCAGTTAGGTGTTAAAAAAGGTAATTAATTAATTTTTATTTGATTATTTTTATTGATATTCTGTTTTAAATTCTTAAACATGTATTATGCTTATATGATACAGATGTTTCTGACAAAATAATTCAAAGTTTATGCACCAAAAGGAAAAATCAACTTCAGTTAACCCCTATTTACGCCCACGAATCTTTCAACCCCGAAAACGACACCAGAATCGATGATCTGGATTCAAGAATCGCTAGTGTTCTTCATAGCACAGGACACCATTACGAAACTGGTGTTACTCGTCACGAAGTTACTAATGGAAAAAGGCATGTAGCCATTGTCACAACTGCTAGTCTTCCATGGATGACAGGGACGGCTGTAAATCCTCTGTTTCGCGCAGCGTATTTAGCAAAATCGAGAAAACAAAGCATCACACTATTGGTTCCTTGGCTCACAAGAAAAGATCAGGAGTTAGTTTATCCGAACAACATTACTTTCACTTCACCAGAAGAACAAGAAGTTTATATACGTAGCTGGCTTGAGGAACGAGTCGGGTTTAAAACGGATTTCAAAATTTCCTTCTATCCTGGAAAGGTAAATTTCGTTTTCGAAAAAGGGTAAGTGAATAAAAAGACTCAATACTGTCAAGAAAAAGTTATTTAGAGTAATCCGACACGTTTAGTTAATCAAACTATGGACATGATAGCAGACGTGTCGGTAACTTTGACCATGTTGACTTTTTTCTTTATTTATCACTGACCCTGGAAGATTTAAAAGTGCCATTTTGGCCCACTTTTAACATGGTTTTAACTGAGGTCTGTTAAGTCAGGGGCAAAATTGTCATTTCTCACCTCAAGGGCCATTTAAGCAATTATAAAAACAAGTTATTTTTATTTATTTTATATAAAACTCACCCCCAACTAGGGGTGACAATTCTTGACCCGACCCAAACCTGAACCCGACTTGAAAAAAACAGGTTTGGGTCAACTAACACGACCCGTTGTAAAAGAACGGGTCGGGTTCAGGTTGACCCGTATTAAGAACTGGTTGGGTCAGGTTGACAATTATGTTTTTTTTAAATTGCCAATATGGCCCCTGAGGTGAGAAATGACAATTTTGCCCCTGAGTTAACAGACCTCAGTTAACACCATGCTAAAAAGTGGGCCAAAATGGCCTTTTAAACCTTCCAAGGTCCCCCGTGATAAAAAAAACTTTTCAGTCTAAAGTGACAAATCTGGCCAAACCTCAGGGGCCATTTTGGCAGTTTACTCCTTTTGCGGTAATATGATAATTTGTCTATGTGGAACTTTTTAACTGTGAACATAAGACGGTTATGTAACCGCATAACCACTTCCTTTATATCTCGCTATATCTGCTTAAAATTGGTTCTGTAATGAACACTTGAATGCGCTTCTATACTTATACTATGCGTTTATTTGTTACTATTTAGTTTCAAAAGGAGAGACGCAGTATTATACCCGCTGGCGATACATCCAAGTTCATTTCATCTAAGGAAGCTGACATTGCGATTCTTGAAGAACCCGAACATTTAAACTGGTATCATCATGGTAACCGTTGGACTAATAAGTTCAATCATGTCGTCGGTATTGTGCACACGAATTACTTGGAGTATATAAAGCGGGAAAAAAATGGCGCTCTCCAAGCGTTTTTCGTAAAGCATATAAACAATTTGGTTACACGAGCATATTGCGACAAGGTACCGAGTTAATGACTTAATCTATAAACAATATGCTTATAATGAGAGTTTTTGATTTTTTCGATATTATATGTTTAGGTACTTAGACTTTCTGCTGCAACCCAAGATTTACCCAAGTCTGTAATTTGTAACGTCCATGGCGTGAACCCGAAGTTTTTGAAAATCGGGGAGAAAACGGCTGCAGAAAGGGAAAACGGGGGTCAATCGTTCTCGAAAGGAGCCTACTTTTTGGGCAAAATGGTTTGGGCTAAGGGATACCGTGAGTTGATAGATTTATTAGTGAAACAAAAAGATAACCTTGATAACGCGTTCAAGATTGATGTTTATGGTAACGGCGAGGATGCTAATGAAGTACAAAGTACAGCTAAAAAGTTGAACTTGAATGTGACCTTCATGAAAGGCATAGACCATGCTGATGACTCACTTCACAGGTAAATAATTTCATATAAATTTAAATATTAAAAAATACTAAAATTGTTTATTATTATTATTATTTTTTTGGCAGTTACAAAGTGTTTATAAATCCAAGTGTGAGTGATGTGTTATGCACAGCAACAGCTGAAGCACTTGCAATGGGAAAATTTGTAGTTTGTGCAGACCACCCTTCAAATGACTTCTTTAGGTCATTTCCCAACTGTTTAACTTACAATTCGCCACAAGATTTTGTAGACAAAGTCAACTTAGCCATGGACAGTGAGCCACACCCTCTTACGCCTGACCAGCGGTTCAATCTTTCATGGGAAGCAGCCACCCAACGGTTCATGGAGTCTTCTGAGCTTGACAAGATTCTAACCGAGACCAGCCGTTTGACCAGAAAGTCGAATTCAGTTCCTAGTTTGATCGACGGAACCTTAGCTTTCGCACATTATTGTTTTACCGGTAACGAGTTTTTGAGGCTGTGCACCGGGGCGGTACCAGGAACTCGGGATTACAACAAACAACACTCTAGTGATCTTCATCTCTTACCGCCACATGTCGAAAATCCGATTTATGGTTGGTGAAAGTAGGTATATAAGAAACTCTATAACCATATTCTTTATGTACAAAATATGAAATAGTACATTTATAAGCATTAAATGGTAGTTAAGTTAGTATAGCATATATGTTTTTTTGTGGGAACCGTTCGTGGGCTATCGGGTAATTGGGTGTGTATTATGGGTGTAAAAAATCTGGGTTGGGCTTGACGACCCAGAAATAGTACATGTATTGGTTATTCCAAATAGAGTTTGTCTTTAAGATTCGCCATATGTTGTATACGTTCCGCCACGTCCAACTAGTCTTTTAAGCAAATGCACATTTCCACCGCCATCTGAGTGATCCTCATGTTTTCGGATAGATAAAACACTGCCACTAAGAGAGAGCCGATTCCATAGCTACTTTAGAAGCATTAACGCTTAGCAGAGAATGGGCCAGGTGGCTAGGACATGAAAATGGATTCCCTTTCTTTCCACCAAGTCGAATTCCACCTAGTTGGTAGTTAAAAGTTCGGCCCGAGACATGGTTTGTCCAATTCACGAACTAATTTTTGATATTTCATACATCGTTGTCTATTTAAGGCAAAAGCGTCGCGTTACATATTTTTTTAAACCTTCTTTTATATCTTGAATTTCATGAACCCGCGATAAAAAAACACCGTTTCAAATCACCTGATATTTTATTTTTAATTTTTGAATGACGTTAGTAGACAAACAAACATAACTAGTAATTTGGTGATAGAAATTTAATAGAAAAAGAAAAGAGGTATAGAATAAACTATATATGACATAGTAATTTTATAAGCCTTAAATGGTAGTTACGTTAGTTTAGCACATATGACTCTTTGTAGGAACCGTTATGCTTCCACGTGGTCTATCTGGTAATTAGGTGTGTATTAGGGGTTTAAAAGATCCGGTTTGGGCCGGACGATCCAGAAATTGATCTGGCTCAACCACGGCCCGATTAAAAACCGGTTTGGGTCCAACCCGACCCGACACGACACTTTGGTACATATTTTGGATTTTTGTGTTGAGAATCGGTGTCAACCCGAACCGGTGTGAGGCTGCCTAAAAAACTGGTTTGAACCCGATCTGAATCGGTTTGGGTGGGTTGGGGTTTTCATCCCTAAAAATGGTCCTTAACCCAAACGGTTTGAGACCAAATAAAAAAATGGGGCCAGTTTATAAACCGAACCGGTTTGGGCCCAAACTGGGTTCTGTACACCTTTAGTGGGTACTTATGAATGATAATAACATAGGCCCGAATGGATAAAGTCAACAGGCCCAGGATATAATTTATGGAAGTGACTTGGCCCTAAGGGTATAAGGAGTGGTTAAACACTTTAAAGTGACAAAACAAAAAACCGACCAATCAGAGCGCGCCATGTCAATTAGGCAAAAGTGTTTAAACTTTGCTGAAAAGTGTTGGCAATGGTTTAAACACTTGCTGAAGTGGTAAACTTTTATTATTATTATTTTTTTTGTAATAATTTATTTAATATAAATAAATGTAGAAATAAAAAACAATAAAGTTTCATAAATTAAATTAA
Source organism: Helianthus annuus (assembly GCF_002127325.2). Classification (NCBI taxonomy): domain Eukaryota; kingdom Viridiplantae; phylum Streptophyta; class Magnoliopsida; order Asterales; family Asteraceae; genus Helianthus; species Helianthus annuus. The sequence continues at coordinate 74,944,404 of NC_035445.2, forward strand.
AAACATCAAAGTTACACTAAATTAAAAAACAATAAAATTACATTAGCATGAAACAATTTAAACTAGTCTTCGTCGGAATCGGCCAAAAGATGGGGTAAATCTTGACTTGCGAGATGATCTATGAGATCGTGTTTGAGTCTCCAATGGGTGTCTTCATTCAACAACTCGCCCAGCACCGTATCGTCTAGAGCCGGCTCGACCGGAGGATCCCGAATGTGCACCGGTGCTATCGCCTTTCCATCGTCTTTCAAAATCATGTTGTGTAAAATAATACACGTGTACACGACATTCCTAATTTTTTTAACCGATCTTGCTCGCATCGGTCGACTCAATACACCCCATTTCCCCTTCAAAACACCAAAAGCCCGTTCGACGTCTTTTCTTGCCGCCTCATGTTGCCTCTTGAATTTCTTTTCGTTTACTTCGTGAGGGTAAGGGATCGACTTCACAAACACGGACCACGAAGGGTAGATTCCATCCACGAGCAAATAACCACGTTTGTATAAATGGTTGTTAACGTAAAATGGACATTTTGGCGCGGTTCCATTTCGTTCCGTTAAAAATAACGGAGATTGTTGTAGAACATTGATATCGTTTTGAGAACCCGGTGGACCGGCAAAAGCATGCCAAAACCATAAGTCTTGAGAAGCAACCGCTTCGAGCATAATAGTCGGGTATCTATGATCTCCTCGCATGTATTGGCCTCGATACTCTGTCGGACAAAAACGCCAAACGAAATGGGTGCAATCAAGGCTACCGAACATACCTGGAAGGTGATGTTTTTCCTCATGAGCTTGGTATAAAAGTGCCATGTCGTGGCTTGTCGGTCTACGTAAGAACTCTGGACCATATATTTTGCAAACCGTGTCACAAAAATATTCTAGGCACTCGCGGGAAGTTCTTTCGGCCATATGCAAGTACTCGTCGTTCTCGTCTGGAGTGTTTCCAGTTGCGAGCTGTTTAATAGCCGATGTCACCTTTTGCAAGGGCGTAAAGCCCTTCCTACCTCGCGCATCGGGGGCCTCTACAAACCACGGGTCGTTCTCTTCCACATCGGACACAATTTTTAGAAACAAACGTTTCGACATACGGAACCTATGCCGAAAGATATCTTCGTTGTACTTCGGGTCTTCGACAAAATAATCCGCCATGAGTGTCTCATGCCCCTCCTCACGTTGACGTTCAATATATCTCCTTCGGTTAGATGTGCCGGTGTCTTGAAGTTTGGCTTCTTCGATGAGATTTTGAAAAAAAAGAATGCTACTATCGGATGAATCGTCGCTACTCATGGGTGGGAACCATAACGGGAGTTCATCCGCCATTTTGTATGGTAAACTTTTAGAAGGAATTGGTGGTATTTTTTGGTTTGTATGAGTATAAACTAGAAAGTATATGGTTAAATGGTTTGTGATATATATATAGTTTAATTTTTTAAATTTTTTTTTTTTTTTTAAACGGTAATATGACCGTTGGAAGGTGGCCCCCCCTTTTCCATTTTGTTTTCCCGAGTCGGCAAAGGGTTACCGTTCTTAAAGTTTTGCCGCGACCAAACTTTGTCGGCGGCAGTGTTTGCCGCACGGCAAACTCGATTGCCGCCCCTTTGCCGCACCCACTCCGTATGCCCTAAGGAATAACTAGCCCAAGTGATCATGATGGGCCTATGTCGAAAATATGTGTAGATTCTAGAGGCAGAGGTGCACAAAACGTTTTTTAAACGAACCACTTATTAACCGGACCGGATTTTGGGAAAAAAACGGTTATTAAATACCGGTTTCACCAAGTGAAAACCTATAGTAACCGAATAGGTTAAAAAACTAGTTAACCTATTATCAGTTAAAAGAGCTGGTTTTCTAATAATTAAAAAAGTTAAAAAAACCAAAGAAACACTAGAATAGATGATATATACTCAACAAACTCCGTTTTTATTTATTTTTTGATCTTTTAGAATTAACATTACATAACTTTTTTAAACAAAACATGAATAGTCACATATAATTTTTTTAATATATAATGATCGTCGTCGTCTTCAATTCTTAAGTGTTTATGGCTAATCTTGCAATTTGGTTGAGCATACCAATTCTTCAATAGCGAGTTCGTCATCAGAAGGAGCCACCCGTCCTTTTGATACTTTGTAGGCATGTATTGGTTCTTCCAAATAGAGTTTGCCTTAGGGGTGTTCATCGAATCGAATATCGAATTTTCGAATTATTCGAATCGAATTGTTCGAATAATTTTTATTTTTCCTTGAATTCGTATTTGATTCGAATTCGATTAAAACCTACCGAATTCGATTCGAATTCGTATTCGAATAAAAAAACCCAATTCGTATTCGATTCGTATTCGATTAAAAATTCGAATTCGAATCGAATTCGAATAAATTCGATTTAATTCAGATTCTTTAAAAACATGTAGAAAACTTTCAAAATGAAACATAAATTTTAAAGCAGCCATAAAGCACGATATCACATTAAAAAGTTCTAAATAAAGTACCACGAGTCTAAAATTCAAAACGAGAAGTCGGGAATAACCACTCCACATTACAAGTTAATATTTTTACGCTTAGAAATCTATTGATAGATTTGTTACTTAGGTTTTAGTTATGGGCTAGTAGTGGGTTTGGTAATGAGTAATTTTAATATGTGGAAAAAAAAATTGAAAAGAATTTATAGTATAGCCTAATAAAAGTTATATATGTATTATATATAAAAAAATAAATAAAAATGTGTAATTTTTATTCGAATTTCGAATCGAATCGAATTTGAAATTATAAATTCGTATCCGATTCTTATTCGATTTACTTGACTCGAATTGAATCGAATTCGAATTCTTATAGTCGAAACGAATTCTTGATAATCGAATCGAATTTAAATGAATTTCGATTTTTTCGAATTCGAAACGAATTCTGCACACCCCTAGTTTGCCTTTAAGATTCGTCATATATTGTATACGGCCTGTATACAACGATCATGAACAATGTATACGGCCACCCCAAAGTCTTAACTCACATCCTTTATACGGGTCGTATACATAAAGAATGTGAATAAAATTTTGAGGTGTGACATTATTAACTCCCGGTTTAAAAAGGTTGAAAAGAAAGCGAAAAAAGTAAACAAATAAAATAAAAAAGAAATGTAAAAAAAAGTTAAAGGAAAAGAAAAAAAAAAGGTGAAAAACAAATGTTGAGTGGTAGATGTAAATGATGGAGAAGATAGTGATACAAATAGTGATAAAGAATGAGTGATAATTATTTTAAGGTATTAATATAAACAATAAGATCCTATATAGTGATAATTATTTGAAGGTATTAATATTTAATATGAACAATAAAGATCTTATATTTTTTTAAAGGTTTGGTAACATAATTAATAATAATTTTGAAGAAATAGAGCAAATAATTTGATATATTGTTGCTGACGTGGTTCATGAGGAGACGTAGGTCACCGGCCAAGCTTCACGTCGGCGTGTTTGTGGGCAATGCATGCAATTTAACAGCTGGCCCAATGGAAATTAGGTAGTTGTTGTAAGTGTATAAAACTAGTTATTGCCTGCGTTACGGGCATCAAGCCGAATATTTATCTCTCATTACATGTACATCTGTGTTTCGTTTACTTGTATATATTACTGATAACACGATTTAAAAAAAAATAATAACATCGAGTCAACAAATTGAAACAAAACACTACTATAGTTTTGCTAAAAATTGTAATTTTTCAAAACAAATGAGCGTGTGCCAGGCAGCCGCCTGGCACGAATAAAAATTACACCGAGTCAACCAATTAAAATAAAACAATACCTTAGTTTTGTCAAAAAAAAAAAAAAAGAACGCTGGAATGACTGTTGGCAAAACTGCAAATTTGAACCGAGTGAAAAACCGTACTTTGGCTAGGGAAAAACAAAACAAAACCAATGGCAAAGCTGTAAATTTAAATGTGGAAAAATGGTTATTTGGCTGGACTAATGAGGAAGTGTCAGGTAGCTGCCTGACACTATTCCCCTTCATGTGTTTTGTAGTATTCTAGTTTATGCTCCGCCCACGTTGCGGGGCGGTAAGTGGAATATTTCTCAGTTTAATAACATGCACGCATGTGTTTTGGTTACTTGTACATACTACTCATAACACGATCTCAATAAAAATTAGACACAAAATAAAAATACGCGTGTTAAAGAATTTTTGTTTTAATAAAGTTTAGGAATTATAAAGTAACTTTATTAAAGTCCAAGAGTATTAGCGGTTGTCTACCAATAGCTAACGGTCACTATTCCTCCGGATTGATCTGTTATGGTAGCAAATGGAAAAGGCTAAAAAATGAAATACTAAAAGAAATAAAAGTAGAGGGACTAAACATGTACACTACAAAAAGTTAAAGCAAAGGGACTAAACACGCATATAAACAATGTTAACAAAAAAAATTATTTTTTTCTAAAAATAGAGGGGTTAAAAACATATATTATCGAGCTAAACCCGTGTATTAGTGAAGCTGAAGGTTTAAAGGTTAAAAACAAAAAGAAACAACCAATAATGGTGTGTCAGACAGACAGCCTGACACTATTTCCCCTCATCGTATATATAGATATAGGTAATGAGGTTACAATGCATATGCATGCATGATTATTGATTAGCTAGTTCTGGGGTAGGAGAAAAGAGTGTCACCTCATCTGTTAATATAAAGATAATTTGAGTTATTTAGAGTATTCACAATTAATTCGTCATCTTCGTAACTAAAAATTACCTTTTTCTCTCATTTTTAATTAGTTTATATTTTTATATACTTTTAGCATTTTTCTTTTTTCTCTCTTCCACCCATAATATACCGATTCGGTACCAGAAATATACCCGGTTTTGATAAATTTGATACCTTATTGCCCTGGTTTACTGTTTGATTTTCATTTTTAATTCAAAATAAAGTTTACTGTTCAATACGTTTCATTTTTAATATAAGGGTAATTTGAGTTATTTAGAGTATTCACAATTAATTCGTCATCTTCGTAACTAAAAATTACTTTTTTTCTCTCATTTTTAATTAGTTTATATTTTTATATACTTTTAGCATTTTTCTTTTTTCTCTCTTCCACCCATAATTACTTTCAAAAATATTAAAAAAAATATATAGGGTGAACAACGTTTTCTCCAAATTTGGTCATAAGATCATGTGTAGTGGTCAAGCCTCATAACTCCCATATATGTGAGGTTATACGACACGTAGCAAATGTGTAAGAAAATGGGGTTATATAGGGTTATATCGTTTCAATTATTCATACATATGTAGCATTTATATGTGTGTGAGAGAGAAACCAATGGTGGGGCCGTTATGCATACCACGACCATGTTCTATAACCCCCCATAACATGGGGGGGGGGGGTTAGACGTTATGGGGCGTTACAGCCCATTATAGTGTGTGTATAACCCCCACTACGAATGACCTAAACAGTAACATTTTCTCTCTTCTCCACTCACAACCACTTTATATAATATAAAGTACCCACTCATAAAAACATGGAGGATCGAATATGAATGCTTTTATAATTCCATTCTCCTATATCTATATAAAATAACTATAAACACATTTTTCTTTAAAGATTTTATATTTTTTTAAAACATCACATATCTTCTTATCTATTTTTATCCTACTCACAAACGCTTATTTTATTAGTTTTTCTCCTTTTAATACACCCTTAATAAATTATAGACGCCAATTTTTGAGCCTCTAAATAAAAAAAGCTTGCTTTTGTTTTTCCTAATTGCTCTCAGTTATAGAGAATGAGATGGAGTGACGTTTTGAATGGTTTCTTTAATTAAAATCATCGTATAAAATTGTGATATAGAGAGTATAGAGTATAAAATTATCACATAACTTGCTCTTTGCCATTTTCTGTATGCTTTTCAAAATTTATAACTCATTTCAAAAACCTTTCCTATCTCATCCATCATTTTATACATAAATATTTATTTTATTATATTTTCTATTTATATACACTCACAATAATTTAATGAAGGATGAATAGTAACTTTTCTTTATATATGAAAATCAACTATAGTGATTTTTCAAAATATAAGAGTGGGGTAAAGAATTGGTGAATGAGATGCAATGAATTTTTAGATGTTTTTAAATTTCAAAGATAGAAGAGAAGTTAATGCAAAGAATGAGATGCAATGAATTGGTGAATGAGATGCAATGAATCTTGTAAAAAATTGGAAACAGGTGATCGATGTCTTTAAAAATAGGCTCTCATTATGGAAAGCAAAAACATTATCATATGGTGGTAGGATTACGCTTATCAAATCTGTTTTGAACTCGTTACCCACATATTTCTTTTCCTTATTTAAAGCCCCGATAAAGGTGTTGGAATCTCTTGATAAGATTAGACGGGTATTCTTTTGGGGAGGTTCGGAAGAAAAAGCTAGAATGAATTGGGTGGCTTGGGATAAAACCATTGCTCCCATTGAATATGGGGGGTTGGGTTTTGGATCACTAAGGGACGCTAATTTAGCGATGTTGGCAAAGTGGTGGTGGAGGTTTAAAATGGAAAAAAACGGATTGTGGAGGCGGGTAATTTGGGCAATTCATCATAACTCAAGAGGATGGAAGGATATTTCAACAAAAGTCTCTATAGCTGGGCCATGGAAGAATATCTCTAGCATTCGGAATATTTTACTTCTTGCCGATATTGATTTAAACAATGCGTCGTCAGCGACCTTGGCTAATGGTAAAAATATCTCTTTTTGGTTAGACAGTTGGGTAGATCCGATTCCGCTTTATGTTAAATTCCCAGATTTGTTTAAAGTTGAAAAACATAAAGACTGCCTTGTACATGACCGGATGAGGATTAGTGGGTCAGGTTTGGAATTTAGCTGGGTTTGGGCCAATTCGGTCTTGAGTAATACCGAAAACTCTCAGCTTCAGCAGCTGTTGGGCCTTTTAATTGGGCTGGATATGGCGCCTGGGCCAGACAGATGGCGATGAAAGTATGATGGGTCTGGTTTGTTTAATGTTGCCAGCTTAAAGAAGATATTAGGTTCGGTTAATCGCACACGCCCTGCCAGAACATTTGAATGGAACAGTTGGGTTCCTAAAAAAGTTGGTATTGTTGCATGGAGAGCAGAGATGGATCGGTTTGCCGACTAAGTGTGCTCTATCGTCTCGGAATATTACAGTACAAAATCGAACTTGTGTTTTGTGTGGAAACTATGACGACTCGAGTGAACATATCTTTGTTTCATGTCAATTTGCACAATTGATTTGGCAAAATATCGCGAACTGGTGCACGATCCCCCCGATCATTGCATTCGGCATATTGGATTTACTTACGTTGCATGAGATAAGCTCGGGTTCAACAAGGAAGAAAAAGGTGTTGTATGCGGTTATTTTAGTAACTTTTTGGAGTATTTGGAAGACGAGGAACGAGGCGGTGTTTCAACAAAAAATACCAAATACGACGAAGATTCTAGACGAAATCAAAGCATTGGCATATCTATGGGTGAAGAACCGTTCAAAAATGGTGGCGGTCACTTGGGAAGATTGGTGTAGATTCAAAATCGTTGGTTAAGTAGTTAATGTAATTTTATGTTTTGGTGTTGAACATTTGTAAGTTTGGTGGTAGCATCTTGCTACAATGAATAAAAATTTTTATCAGCCGTTGAAAAAAAAGAAGAGAAGTTAATGGATAAGATGTGAATGCTAGTTGTACATATCATTGTGTAAAAGAGTTTGTAAATTTATATATATCTAGCTAAAAATGTTAAAAACGACATACATGTTTATTTGTCATTCAAGGCAACTTCAACTGCTCCAAACTTATTTTTGAAGATTCTTTATCCGAAATCAAAATATTTTATCGCTAAAAGACTTTCCTCCCCGTATGAAATGAAGAAGTCTTTAGTAAAACATGTCATATGTGAAAGTCATAATTATGTAGGAATGAATATAGACAATTAAACGTTATATATATGTAAAACACCATTTTATTTGTCAACCGCCTTTCCAAATATAATGATGGCTTGTAGTTATGTTTGCATGTTATATGATATGAAGCTAATATCTCTACTGAAGAGGTATGGTTTCAATTCCTTGCTCATATGGCAAGGACTACACCATTTTTTCATCCTACATGGCATCTACATCAGCAAGATAATCCAGAAACTTCTAGAAGCTTCTGGAAGAAATCAAGGTGGCACCAAAAATGCTCCATCCGACAAAAAGGACAACACGTGTCACCAGTCACCGAGCGCCGTGTAGGCCTGCAACAAATCAAGGAGCAGACCGACAACGCCAGTACGACGTCCCTAACACGAGCACATGCAAGCGCGCCACGTGTACCACTACACCGGCCATGGCAGAGCAGACCAAGAGGATATTCCCCTTGGTCGGACAGCTGGCGCGCAACCACAGCTGGCATAGCTGCTCCTCCTTCCTTCACCCTCCGGCTATAAATAGAACCCTTCATCATTCAGGTTGAATCATTAATGTGTGTAAAATGCAACATATAAATTACATCAAATGAGGCATAAAAGCTAACCCTTTTTAAGTACTAATGTTGGAAAAAGAGTGTTTTTGTCTTCCTTTTGTATTTTCAGGATGAAATGAGCTCAAATTCACAAAAGAAGCAAAAAGACAGCTAATTCTAACATAAATACAAGAAAAGGAACAAAAGTGGACTGCCCGACCCCTCAACGGCATCCTCCCAAGCAAAGAAGAGAAGACAGAAGACTAAACACGCCCCGTGCTCAGCCAGCACGGGGCCGTGCCCAAGAAGCAGCAGAAAAGACAAACCTATAGAAGCTTCCATTGCCCACCACGGGGCCGTGTCCAGTGAGCACGGGGGCGTGGCGAAAGTACAGCAGGCGCATTAATTGTAATTGCGAATTACAATTAATGAAGAGAGAGAGTGTCAGACGGGCATGGGGGCGTGTCCAGCGGATTGACACACCACCTCTCTCACACTTCATCCACCACCCACCACCACCATAACACCATCATCCACCACCATCATCCATTGTCCATCGTAGAGTGTGTGAGTCGTCTCGGGATCCAAGATTGATCGTAAGAGTTCTTGACAATCAAGGCCATGTTTGCCTAAGTCTCTTACATCACTTGGTGAAGACAAGTGTTTAGTATAATACTTTTTATTTTTAATCTTTTGCACTTTTTATTTGGTTTTGTATTAATGACTTTAATAACTAGTTGCTTATGTTGAAGGTGATCTTTCCTTATCGTTTGTCCGTGGTGTCTTGGCATTATTTTACTGTCTATATAAAATAAAAGATTTTCACCATTCATATCTCCACGGTCTATATGGAGGTATGTTGGCTACCTGGTCGGGGGTTAAGGGAACGGTTTGGTAAGGGTCTTGCCCTTGTTCAGCGTTTAGAGGTCCTGCAAGGGACCTGGGTCAAATTTAGTAGGATCTCCTTCAATGCCCATAGGTATTGGATGGCGGGGATCCAAACTCTTTGACCCCCTCATAAGTTAACTACTATTAATACTATAACCCGGCTATTTAGGACTGTATCCCTGCTGACTCAGACTACTTAGCCGAGGGTAACGTCACCGCCAAAAGCGGGGCCTACCACAATTTGCATTAATAACTTAATTCATTATCTTCCAATAATCCAACCCTTTAGGATTGTATCCTTGCTGACTCAAACTACTGGGTTGAGGGTAACGTCGCCTTCAAAAGAGGGGCCTACTACAATAACTAAGATAATCTCTTAAACAAGTGCAAAAGTGCGAAAATAATCAAAGGTTATACTAATACACGAGTCGGATCCAAGTGATTCATCTTGTCTATCTGTTTTTATTTTATTTTTATTTTTCAGCATTTAGTTAGTTTTTATTTTCTTATTTTAAAAATCTTTTCTAACTTTTTTATTTGATTAGACGTTGAGGATAAACTGGTACTAAAAGCTCTTGTGTCCTTGGACGACCTCGGTATCTTACCAACACTATACTACGTCCACGATAGGTGCACTTGCCCATATGTGTGTTTAGTGTTAGTAAATATCGTGTTTTATAAATTTAAAACTTGGCTAAAAGTGTAAAAAAGGGCTTAAAATATACATAAAAAATATAACACACTTCACGCACATCAATCATCTTACCCTCCATACTCACACACTCAACACACATTGTTTATTCTCCCTCAGAACAGTACTTATTCTCACGTCGGAGCCTGGTTAAGAGGGAAACCCCCATATTCCCCTCTTAACGAGACTAACGGTGTTGCTGTTTTACAGGATCCCGGCCCTTCCATGAGCAGAGAGAGAGATTGAACCCACAGAAGGAACAACCCCACAGTTTAACCTCAGTGTTATTTTGTGTTTCATCATTGGCGCCATCCGCTTTTTGCAAAAATCACACTCATCTATTTTCTCTTCGAAAAACACTCGTCAAAATGGCTGAAACAAACCCTTCACACCAAGTGGACGGAGAAGTTTCTTCCTTTGAGCTCATTTCGGACACAGCACACGTCCAAAGGGGCCAAAGGAACGAAATCATCCAAGAAGGGCAGATGAACAACGATTTTCCTAGTATCTTCGGAAGTGCTTCCAGGGTTGTTAGCCAAACCACAACTGGACCCACTTTCCAACCTCCAGCTAGGATCATCACTCAAACTACAAATGGGGATACTTTCCAACCCCCACCGGGGATAATCCAACAAACACCTCCAACGGTGCAAACATCAAGCCATGGAGCTGGCCCTTCAGCTCCATCGGAATAAGCACAACTGAACTTCTCTGCACTCCTAGGGTTACCCGAAGGAAAGACCCTGGCTTCCTGGTATGCCGAACAGATGGCATCTATAAATCTCGTTTACACACAACTTAGTGCACAGCAAGCTTTGCTTCAAGCGCAAGCCAACCAATCCGCATTTGTTACTCCACCACAAAGATCTGTGAGTACGTACACAACTCAGCAAGTCAATGCATGGAACTTGCGCCCAGAGAAGGGACCTGTGCCAAACATCAGAAAACCAAGCGCGCACGACATGCGCGACACTTATGGCGAAACAGAAAGCAATTACGTACAACACTCTCAAAGAAGGCCAATTCAAAGCCGTTTGGGCGCGCACAACATGAACGCTGAATGGGACGATGAAGAAGAAGACCCGACGTACAAGGGGGAAAGCACAGTATTCAGCAAATTGCACCCAGATCATGAAGCATACAAACCGCCCAAGCGCGCATGGTACAACCCAAAAGCAGAACATGACTACACCTTGAGCTATTGTCCAGACGACATGGTTGAAAATTCAAAATTCATCAAGGAAATTGCCACAGCCGCCATAGACAAAACAAAATTGCCACACAACGTGGGCAAATACAATGGCTTGACAGGCCCCGATGATCACCTCCGGGTTTTTAATGGCGCAGGAGCAACAGGTGGATGGAATCTGCCAACTTGGTGTCATCTTTTCGCGCAAACATTCGTCGGCGCAGCGCGCGTTTGGTTTGACAGCTTACCAGCAGGAAGGATTAAATCATGGATCGACTTTAGAGAAAAGTTCCTTGCGCACTTCTCCCAGCAACGTAGACACACCAGAGATCCAACTGATCCAACTGATTGTTTGAACATATGGCGCAATGACCACGAAAGCGTGGAAGATTTCATCACCAGATACAACAAAGAATGTCTGGAAATTGGGGATGTAGGCGAGAAGATGATGCGCGCGCACTTCATGAGGGCAGTCAAATGCGACGATCTAATCAAGCGAGTAAAAGGAAGAGACGGATGACCCAAAGATTGGGAAACCTTCATTGAAGCAGCCAAGACCATTGCGCAAACAGACAAATAGTTGACCGGTGATGATCACCGTCAACGCGGATATAACCATAATGACCGGCACAACAAAAAGGGCAGAGGCCAACAATGGAAAGCGTCCGGTCATAGAGAAAGAAGCCCAGCAAAAGAAGACGCGTGCCATACAATCAACCAGATAGCCCACCGGAAAGAAGTAAAAAGAGAAAACAGGGAGAAACAGTGGACACCTCTAACAAAGACCCCTTCCGAGGTCTTGTCCACCGAAAATCATCAGTTCAAACCACCCCTGCAGATGCGAAACAAAAGGGGTCAAGACCCAAACCTTTTCTGCGAATTCCACAAGGACACGGGCCACTTAACCGATGACTGCTTCAGCTTAAAGCAAGAAATAGAAAGGGCCTTGAGAGACGGAAAGCTCACTCATCTGATAAAGGGTGGAAAGCGCGACTACCGCCAGATTCAAAGAAGAGAAGAAGGGCCAGATAACAAAAAGCTTCGGAAATTAGAAACCCACATGGTTCAAGGAGGTCTTTGAAGGCCAAGGAGAAATTATAACAAGCGCACACAAGACGACTCGTGGCGCGAAAGACAAGTTGTTTTCCCTGTTGTAAGAGGAGGTCCAAGAGAAAGGAGACCCATAGTAATATCTGGTGTAATTGGTCACTACCAAACCGACTACATTTTTATCGATCCAGGGAGCACCGCAGACATCATATATGAACAATGTTTTAATCAATTCGACCAAGAGGACAAGGCGCGCTTGGAACCAGTCGATTACCCACTAACTGGTTTCTGCAATGAAGCCGTCTTTCCTCTCGGCCAGATATCGTTCCCGGTGTTACTCTCGGACGGAAGAAATTCAAGAACAGAAGAAGTCACGTTCATGGTGTTGCCCGCACATTCAAGACATGATATCCTCTTGGGGAGAGAGTCTCAAGGAGACTTTAGTATGATTTGCTCTGTACCACATTCAGTTGTGGGATTCCCAACAGAAACAGGGATAGCAATAATATACGCAAGCAAAGAAGTCTTAGCAACAGATGAAGTCAGACCTGCAAAGGCAAGTAAACCAGCACCATGCACGGAAGCAGAAAAATGGGTATTGAACAGCGCTTACCCAGAACAGACCGTCACCTTGGGACCTGCAATGTCCGATCTAACGCGGGCGGCGCTAAAAAAGCTGTTGTTCGAAAACATGGATGTGTTCACCTGGACACCAGCTGACATGGTGGGTGTTCCACGACACATAGCAGAACACCAATTAAATTTCTCAGAAGAAGCAAAACCGGTGGTACATGCCAAGCGCCACTTGGGAGACATAAAACATGATGCCATGAAAGAGCAGGTTATGGAGCTATTGAATGCGGGTATCATCAGAGAAGTCAGATACCAAACATGGGTGGCGAGCCCAGTAATGGTACAGAAACCAAACGCTAGTTGGAGAATGTGTGTAGACTACAAGGATCTGAACAAGGCATGCCCGCGTGACTGTTACGCCTTACCAGACATCGATGAAAAGATTGATTCGCTAGCAACATTCAGATGGAAGTGCCTCCTTGACTGCTACAAGGGCTACCACCAGGTGCAGATGGCCGTCCAAGACGAAGACAAAACCGCATTCCGCACACCGTCAGGGCTATACTGCTACACCAAAATGCCTTTCGGTCTAAAGAATGCAGGGGCGACCTACCAAAGACTGATGAATGAAACGTTCGAAGATGCCATCGGCAAGTATATCGAAGTGTATATGGACGACTTGGTGATTATGAGTAAAGAGGAAAGCATGATGCTGGTGAATATTCAGAAGACATTCGATACGCTGCGCGGCGTAAGTATCAAGCTAAACCCGGCGAAATGTTCTTTCGGCATGGAAGAAGGAAAATTCCTGGGTTTCATTGTTATGAAAGATGGTTTCAAACTAAATCCTGAGAAGGTACAAGCAATCGAGAGAATGCCGTCACCGTCAACCATCAAAGAAATGCAGAAGTTGGCAGGACGTCTGGCAGCACTAAACCGCTTCCTGGCCAATCACGCAGCAAAGTCTTTCCCGTTTATCAAAACACTACGTAACTTCATGAAGAAAAGCCAGTTTCAATGGACTCCGGAATCCGAGAGCGCATTCCGCGAGATGAAAGATTGCCTCATCAGATTGCCAACATTGATTGCACCAGTCAAGGGAGAACCTTTGGTATTATATTTGTCAGCCTCCGACAGAGCAGTAGGAGCATTTTTACTCGTTGATCGACAAGGTGTCCAAACACCAGTTTACTATGTGTCTCGTACCCTGACCGATCCAGAAACCCGATATGCCATAATGGAGAAACTGGTGCTCGCACTGATCCATGCATCAAGACGGCTACGCAGGTACTTTGCCAATCACGTCATTCACGTATTAACAAACTACAATATTGGCAACATCCTCGCAAGGCCAGAGATTCCTGGGAGATTAGCCAAGTGGGTAATAGAACTGGGAGGCCATAATGTGGTTTTCAGGCTAAGACCAGCAATCAAGGGCCAGGTGCTGGCCGACTTCATGACAGAAGTGCCTGATGACAAAGATCGAGAGTGTAAAGCAATGGAGAAAGCCGAAAAGCAGCAAGTAGAAGAACCATGGCTACTATACACAGACGGCGCGTCTAACGAAGACGGCGCAGGCGTAGGGCTTCGGTTGGTGAGCCCTGACAAACATGAATTCACGTACGCCATACGGTTGGATTTCAAAAGCACGAATAACGAGGCCGAATATGAAGCTTTCCTTGCTGGTTTAAGATTGGCAATCAAAATGGGAGTTAGACACATCGAAGCGCATGTAGACTCCATGTTAGTGGCCGGGCAAATCAATGGGCAATACGAGGCCAAAGGAGATGTAATGGCGCTCTACCTGAATCAAGCAAAGACGTTGCTGCAAACCTTCTATTCCTACAAGGTGCACCACATCAACAGAAGCGAGAATAAACCGGCAGACGCGCTAAGTAAACTCGCATCTACAAGTTTTCAACACCTGGCAAAGGATGTGCGCATAGAAGTTTTGAGCAACCCATCAGTTCCACTAAGGGAAGTAAGCGTCATTCAGGTAGGAACAACGTCGTGGATGACTCCGATAATCGCGTACCTTCAATCTGGGATACTACCAGAGAACAAAGCTGAAGCGAGGAAAATCCAATACAAGGCTGAACATTATCAGATGGTTGATGGAATCTTATACCGAAAGACATACCTTGGGCCGTTGTTGAGATGCGTCGACCCCGAAGACGCAAACTATTTGATCAGAGAAGTGCATGAGGGAATCTGCGGCATACATGCTGGACCAAGAATGGTGGTAGCAAAGGTGATGAACACCGGATACTACTGGCCCGGGATGCACTTAGACGCAGTAAAAGAATTGAGAAAGTGCAGTGGGTGCCAGAGACATGCTCCCAAAACAATGCGCCCTAAGAATGAATTGGTACCATTTACAACGGCGGGGCCTTTTCAACAGTGGGGAATAGATATGGTTGGCCCCTTCCCAGAAGCCCCAGGCGCAGTAAAATTCATAATAGTCGCAGTCGACTATTTTACAAAATGGGTAGAGGCGAAAGCACTTGCATCAACCACATCCACTGTCGCTAAAAGGTTCATATGGGAACAGATCATATGCCGTTTCGGACTACCGTTAAGAATCATCACTGACAACGGGACGAACTTTGCTGCAGACGATCTTCAACGATGGTTCAAAGAATTACACATTGAGCACACCTTCTCCTTGGTTGCGCACCCACAGGGGAAGGGTCAAGTGGAAGCCGTTAACAAGAGCATCATTGACGGTATCAAGGCAAGATTGGGAGAGAAAAGAAGAGGCTGGGTTGACGAGCTGCCCAGCATATTATGGGCCCACAGAACAATGCCGAAAACAAGCAACGGGGAGACACCGTTTAGCTTAGTTTATGGGCCCGAGGCAGTAATACCGGCGGAGATAGGATTGCCGTCACCACGAATGCTCTCCATGAACCTGATCAATAACGAAGAAGAAAGGAGGATCGACCTGGACCTCCTAGAAGAAAAGAGAGAGAGATGGCGGCAATCAATGAAGCAAAGTACAAAGTAAAGCTGGAGAAGTACTACAACTCCAAAGTCCGAATCTGCACCTTCAACCCAGGAGATTATGTCCTGAGAGACAACGAGGCTTCCAATGCCGAAAAACCCGGAAAACTAGCTCCCAAGTGGGAAGGTCCGTATGTTGTGGATGCAGTACTTGGAAAGGGAGCCTATAAGCTACACATCATTGACAACAAGGAGGTTCCAGGAACTTGGAACGCTCAACAATTGAGAAAGTGCTATATGTAAACAATCAAAGGGTTATGTAATCGCAACAGCTGAATTGCCAACACATTTATAGTAATACAGGAAGTGTTTGGCTATCTCTATCTCATGCAAATTTCTTGTCACAACTGCATATATTACTTTGGGCATACACGAAAACACCAATGGCTCGACCTTAGGAAACGTTGTAGACCTCCAAGGCTCGTCACAACCAAGTGCACAGCCGGGTCAAAAACACAACCAAAGCCTACAAAACGCCAAAACAAAACTTCATGCCCACATAAACACGAAAATATCGATATCATGGTAAATAAACATTGTAAAGCCCCCAAAGCTGAAAACAGCTGGGTCCACACAATAACCTGCAACTCGATCACTTCGTATTCACGAACCAACCCGCACACATAAACGACAGAATAAACGTTGTAACTAACACAACACAACCTGTCAGCGCCATCATTCATTCGTGACACCTAATCAAAGTAATTATACATGCACATATTATGACGATAACAAAATTCGCATGCAAAAAACCAAAAGTGAATATTAACATAACGGATGCCATGCATAGCTAAAATGTTCACAAACAAGTAACAGTAACAGATACACAAAATAAAGTTGAAATTGTTCATAAGATTGTCAGACGGTTACAGGGCCATCTAAGACCATACACGGCACGCAGGCCGGAATTCTTCATTCTGGATGACTGGTCCCTGCACCTCCAGCCGCATGACCTTCATCGCCAAGAGCCTTCTTCAATAAGGAAACACCATCAGCCTTTCGAGATAACTTCTGAGCAGCCTTAACAACAGCAAACTCCAGAGATGCAAATTCCTTGCGTTTCGCAGCATATTTACCACCGCAATCTTCTTTGAACAACTCAAAATGATATTCTTTCTCATTATTAACAACTGCAGCGCTACCTTCACTATAACTATCCTTTCGCCCACTATGATATCCCGATTGACTCAACTCAAACATGTAGCTAGCAAGCTCACGGGATTTAACTATACGATCAGCAATCTGCAAAGACACACAGAACAACATAAGAAGAGAGGCTAAAGCAAACAGAAAGCACATACAAGAAAAAGAAATTACCAAGGGCACTGCGCGCGACAGCAGCCACTTGCAGTCAGCAGAAACCTCCTCAACTAGGAGCTCAGAAGCTTTACACTCAGAAACCTTCTCTTCAAGAAGGCGTTCAGCAGCCTCACATTCAGAAACCTTCTGTTTAGCAAGGTTTTCCAACTTAGCTATACGATCAACGTATTCTTTCTCCTTCTTCTCAAACGCAACGCGCGCTTGTTGGGCTTCCTCAGCAATTTCTTTCTTTTCACCGGATAAACGGACAATAGCTTCACGCTGGGATTGCATTTCAGCATTAGTACGTTCACAAGCAAACTCCCAGTCCTTTTTCTTTTGAACGTTGACTTGTTTCTCTTGCTCAAGCTTCCGCTCAGCATCTGAAACCCTCCACTGCAAACCCTTCTTCTCAGCATTGAATTTTTCCTTCTCTTCAGCAAACGCCCCCTTCTCATCTTCAAACTCAACTGTCTCCTCCCCCATCAGTCTCCACTCGCGGACAATCTCTTGAGAAGTGACGAAATAATTAACTCCAGCACGAACATGATCATCCAACAACTCAAACCGATTGCGCTTTTTCTGGAACATCCTTTCAGCAGGAGGAAGGGACAAAGAGAAGAAATCATGACAGTTGTCCAGATCATTCATCCGGGAACCCTGAGTTAGATTCCAGCGAGGAGCATGTGGCAAATCATCACAAGCTGGGTTATGGGTATCCCAGGAATCAGCACGAATATTCTCAAACTGTGGACTACGAGCCACACCCGATGTAGCACCACCGCCACCACCCGACGGGCGTTTGGTATAAATGGTTCGGCGCTGAGTAGCCTCACTGGACTCGGCTTCGGTGTCAACTTTTTTACCCTCATCACCTCCACCAGCGCCGCCCGCAACATCCCCACCAGCACCACCTGCGCCACCGTCACCACCTTCACCCACATGCTCAGCAGTCACATCATCCGCTTTCTTCTTCTTACCAGGATCATCGCGAGGAGGAGATAAATCAATTGTCCTAGATGGAGGAGAAGCAGGAGGAGTGATTTTCGAAATATCAACCATGCGCGGCATTCTACCTGACTTGACTCCTGTCATAAAACAACCATAACAATCAAAAATAACTCGAGGAGCATATAACAAAACATGCAACTATAGAAGCCTTTACCTGTAGGAGCAAAAGCAGCAAATATCTCCTCCAAGAGATTACCACGATCTCCACTAAATATGCCCATATCAATGTCAGATTCTGAAGGTGCAGGAGGAGTTTCCTTCTGGAGTTTAACCTTTTTTGAGGCAAGAAGAGCAGCAGCCTGCTCATCAAGTTTCCGCTTTTTGTCCTCAAGGGCTTTCTTCTTCATCATTTCCGTCAGGGAAGAGCGGTCATCCGGATCAGACCCGCGAGGTTTCTCTCCGGCCCCTAAACCAGACAATGTATTAGAAACGACAACGTAATCTAGGACAGGAAGAGTAGAGGGTCGCTTACGGGGAGTATCAACAGCCTCGTCCTCTACCCTCTTTTCCCTCCTCTCTGATGCACCAGCCTTAGTCTTCTTCCTCGTTCCCGACTGACCAACAGTCTCAGTAGGAATTTCCACGACATCGTCAATAGGTTCATTAACAGGCTCGTTAATAGCCCCCTGCACAGGACCTGCACGCGCGCAACGAGAGGTTAGATCTTCAAGGGACCTGCCAGAACTTCCACTCGAGAGAACAACAACTTCCTCTCGGGTGGAATCAATAGAGTCATCTTCATCAGCTTCACCTAACACAACATTGGCGTAGGCAGCAAAACTGTCGTTTGTAGGGTGCAAAAACCATGGACGAATTTGATCCAACCAAGTCGGTTTTCCATCCTCTTGGATCGCCTCAACCATGGCACCCGCAGCCTTCGGGTCCAAGACATTTAATAAGCTGTATCCAACTGCGAAAAACAAGGGAATAAGGAGGAACGCACAAAAAACAAAATAATAAAAACGCACTTTGAAAAAACTACGTACGTTTGCCTTGGTAACCATAAACAGGAACACCCAAAGGGTTCTTCGGAAACCACCGTAGACTCATTCCAGCGCCAACCAAAGCCATTTCCTCCAACTGAGAAATGGCAGTAGCTTTATGTGTAACCTTCTTGTACCAGTCCTGTTCAGCAAAACCCGCCAAAACGTCTATCTTCGGGATCCCTTCACCCACCGACCGGTAATGCATATCCACAGGGATAGCACCTCGACGAATGTAGAAGAATCTTTGCTTCCAATCATGCAAACTCTTCAAAGGAATAGAACAAACAGGAGTAACACCCGTCCGGGAGTTAAAAGAATAGAAACCACTGGTGTAAGTAACAGTGTAGAAGACGTTAAACATCGCGAAAGTCGGCTCAACACGGTTAGCCCTGCAAACAAACTCAAAATGGGTAATACGGGGAAGCCCAATAGCATTGATTTGGGAGAGATGGAGCCCATAGTTCTTCAACACTTCGGCAGTAAACCTGGTCATCGGAAGCCTGAAGTTGCCTTCCCGGAAAAAAGCAGCATATAAAGTCATGTAGCCCGGAGGTGCATCCATGGCAGTGGAACCAGCAATCGGAAACTGGGCTCCCCATTCAGGAAGAAAACCCATCTCCCTCACTAAATTGTGGAACTCTTCTTCCTTCCACCCTATCACTGCCTGGTCAGGACCTAGAGGAGTCTTCCCTTTATTCCTTTTCTTCTTCTGTGAAGGATTCGCTCCGGACATGATCGAAAGAAAATCAGAAATATAAGATGAAAACACTCAAGAAAAAAGAAGGAGGAAAGATGAAGAAGTGAGAAAGAAAACCAGACTTCAAATTTTGAAAAGTAAAGAAAGAGGAAGAAACCGCCATATATTTATACCCATCGCATTTAATGCGATGGGTAGTGGGCCGTCAGGAATCCAGAAAGACATCCAATGGGGAGGAGACATGTCAGATGAAAGAGAAACCGTCACCTCTTTTTCCAGGAGCGTGGACGGCAAGCCTGACAACGTGGAGAAAAACAACTTACACACTGAAAATGCGCCTGTTCACCTCCGATAAGACAGGGACACCAGACAGTCACATCAGTTGTTTCCCCCCAAGACAACAAAACTTCCTTCAGAAGAAAACAACAACTGCCATGCGCCATGCGTCCATTTGGCTCAACTTTTACAAGTTACCAAAACCCATGCGCCATGCGTCCATTTGGCTCAACTTTTACAAGTTACCAAAACCCATGCGCCATGCGTCCATTTGGCGCAACTTTTACAAGTTACCAAAACCCATGCGCCATGCGGCCAGTTGGCTCAACTTCGCATATTACCAACACGTCGCGCGCCATGCAACCATTGTCACAAAAACGCGCATAGCAAACATACACCTTAACAACCACTACCCTTATAAGTCCAGAATCCCTCCTAGACGATCAACTCAACTAGAAGCTACACTGGACCGGGGGGACTTGAAGAGGTATGGTCCCAATTCCTTGCCCACATGGCAAGGACCACACCACTTTTTCATCCTACATGGCGCCTACATCAGCAAGATAATCCAGAAGCTTCTAGAAGCTTCTGGAAGAAATCAAGGTGGCACCAAAAATACTCCATCCGACAAAAAGGACAACACGTGTCACCAGTCACCGAGCGCCGTGTAGGCCTGCAACAAATCAGGGAGCAGACCGACAATGCCAGTACGACGTCTCTAACACGAGAAAATGCAATTGCGCCACGTGTACCACTACACCGGCCATGGCAGAGGAGACCAAGAGGATATTCCCCTTGGTCGGACAGCTGGCGCGCAACCACATCTGGCATAGCTGCTCCTCCTTCCTTCACCCTCCGGCTATAAATAGGACCCTTCATCATTCTGGTTGAATCATCTTACCTTCTATACTCACACACTCAACACACACTGTTTATTCTCCCTCAGAACAGTACTTATTCTCACGCCGGAGCCTGGTTAAGAGGGAAACCCCCATATTCCCCTCTTAACGAGACTAACGGTGTTGCTGTTTTGCAGGATTTCGGCCATTCCACGAGCAGAGGGAGAGATTGAACCCACAGAAGGAACAACCCCACAGTTTAACCTCAGTGTTATTCTGTGTTTCATCACCTACTCAAAATTCGTGAATTTAAAAGTTCGAACTTTCCATTTGTATTAACCATTTTATTTGTCAATCTTGTGGTCTTGGGTTCGGGCCTCACGGTGGGCGTCAATAAAGAAACACGGAACTAATTTTAGATTATTTAGTTTGGAGTGAATTTCAAGGATTGTCCTTTATCTTTATATCCATTTTCAGGCGCTGTCCTTCATATTCAAAATTGACGAGTTTTGTCCTTTATGTTTTCATATCATACACGTTTTGTCCTTTAGGCCTAACCCAATTAGTTTTTTTAGTTAAATTTGGTCATGTGCTTTGCACATGAGGGCATTTTTGTCAATTCAAAGGTTGCAGAAGCTTTGAGCTGTAAATCTGCCGTTGAACTTACCTTTGAATTGACAAAAATGCCCTCATATGCAAAGCACATGACCAAATTTAACTGAAAAAACTAACTGGGTTAGGCCTAAAGGACAAAATGTGTATGATATGAAAACATAAAGGATAAAACTCGTCAATTTTGAACATAAAGGACAGCGCCTGAAATTGGTATAAAGATAAAGGACAATCCTTGAAATTCACTCTTTAGTTTGGTTTATGTTTCGACCATAGAGGTTAATCTTCTTAATCTTTCCTGAGGTAACGCCTTGAGCTCCCTGCAAAACACTAAACACCTCGTTAAGCTCGTTAAAAGAGGAATATGGGGGTTTCCCTCTTAACCAGTCTCCGTCGTGAGAATAAGTATATGTTTTGAGGGAATAAGTGTGTGATTAATAGTAAGAGAGCAGAGAACAGAATAGAATTAGTATGTACATGAAGGTCTCTATTTATAGTCGGAGTAGTGTAGAAGGAGATGGGCTGATGGGCCTTGGGCCTGGAGTCGACAACAAGGAATATCCCTCTTGGCCCTTCTGTCACGACCGTTAGTGTTTCTAGAAGGTTAATGGAGTTGGCGCGTTCTGAGTGGAGCCACGTGTCCGGGTTGTCGTCCTTGTTGTCTCCCCGACATCAGCAGGTGAGTGGAGATCATGGAGCAGGTGTCGCCGCCATCTGATTGGTGCCACATAGGCGTCCTTGTGTACCTTCTTGTCTTCTGCACGATTGTATATCGTGAAGCACGATCGGATACAGCCTGTTAGACGCTGATTCGCCAAATTCTCTTCAACTCGTACCTTTCGTACTTGTCCAGGATGGACTCGCGCTTCTGTCCTCGCGCGGTCTATAGAGCACATCCATATAGCCGGCGCAAGGTCCAGGAAGTGAGGGCTTTCCATCCAGGATGCCAAGTGTAGAATCTGAGCTTTAACCTTACTTGGACCTCGCGCGCGACCTAGGTTTTACCTATTTGGTCGACGATGGGTCTGTATGTTTGTTAGATTGATGTAGTAGGAGTATGGTCTCGCACGCGACCTAATTGGTTTGCGCGGATTTTTGGGACCATACCCCTTCAACTAACATCTAATATTTTTAAAGGTGTGAACAAAGCGATACGTTTATGAGCTATTTGATATTGATTCACAAAAAGCTCAAGTCAAATTGAGTTTAAAAGAGCTCGAGTCTAATGTGGAGCTCATTTGATTGAAGGCCCCAACCCATGCTCTATTTATAAGCTTTATTAGGGTTGCGACTCTAAAGATGTCTATTATTATCTATATATTAAAAAACAAACACAATGAACATTGATAGACACATTAGGCATAGGCTGTGGGGAGTGGACGTTGGTTGGGGTGGGGGATGTCCTTTAACGACAGCTGCTTCACTCTAGGTTGACGTTGCCCCTTTGGCGTGGGTATTCAGCTAGGCGTGGGGCGGGGGGAGGGGGCAGGGGCAGGGTGACTTGGTTGACTTTGGTTCGCTGGTTCAATATGCCTGACTTTGGTTGGCTACTTTAACTAAAAAAAATTCACATGGCTGGCCACGCCAAGCTAAGACACGCCACACCACACTCCTCATTTTTCACCTTAACCTTATGGATCCTACTCTCGCCACATGTCGAGCAATGTCCCCAACCCAAGCCCCTCCACTCCCCGCAGCCTTAAGAAGTTGCCGTGTAGCGGTTGGCCCACTAAGAAGTTGCCACGTGACATCTTTTTTTAACTTTTCCGTATGCTATATATTTAATTATCTATATATTATCTATATATTAAAAAACAAACACAATGAACAGTGATAGACACATTAGGCATAGGCTGTGGGGAGTGGGCGTTGGTTGGGGCGGGGGATGTCCTTTAACGCCAGCTGCTCCACTCTGGGTTGGCGTTGCCCCTTTGGCGTGGATATTCAGCTAGGCGTGGGGCGTGGGGCGGGGGGGGAGGGGGATGGGGCGGGGGCAGGGCGACTTGGCTGACTTTGGTTCGCTGGTTCAATATGGCTGACTTTGGTTGGCTACTTTAACTAAAAAAAATTCACATGGCTGGCCACGCCAAGCTAAGACACGCCACACCACACCCCTCATTTTTCACCTTAACCTTTTGGATCCTACTCTCGCCACATGTCGAGCAATGTCCCAAACCCAAGCCCCTCCACTCCCTGCAGCCTTAAGAAGTTGCCGTGTGGCGGTTGTCCCTCTAAGAAGTTGCCACGTGACATCTTTTTTTTAACTTTTCTGTATGCTATATATTTAAAAAACCTAAATTCGTAACTTTGTTTAATTTTTTCATGCGTTTCATTGTACATTTTGTTTGTTTATATATGGTATATCAGTTCATGCCAGTATTGTGATGGTAACCTGACAAACCGAACCGATTCCTATTAAATAATTGTTTTGAATCGATGTAAATCACACGTTGATATTCTTTTGGTCATATCACAATTTTATTTTTTTTATTTTTCCTTTTTTCAGTTGCTATAATGAGCATCAGTACTGTAATATAACGAGATGAAGCGATACCAATTAAATTCCTATCGCGTAGCATGTAACAGCTACCGGCGCAACGCGCTGGTTTTCATACCACTACTTTAGATAATTAAAACATCTCTAGGTTCTTATAATAAATATATAATTACATTGTAAGCATTATTAATATTAGGTATAATTTTGATAAAGAAAACAGGGTGGGGAATGAGATGCTTTATTAATAGCTATTACAACTTTATTATTAGTTTTTTCGAAAGACCAATTTCATAAAAATAAAAACCACCCCAGAGTATAAGGACAACAAACACACACCGACAAAATAATTATATAATTACATATTTACACTAACCCATTATTAATAGCTCCTTAAAAGAAAAAAAGCTCGCAGTGAAAAAATGTTTAACTGACTCTTTCCCTGAGTCGCTTCAAGAGGGGTTCATTTTCTCAAAGTAAATGTTCCTCCTACTAAGAGGCAAAGTCGTAAGAATTGTATCGATATCCACTTCCACATGGATATGTTACATTTAAGCGGGGTTCATTTATACCCACATAAATGGCTTATAAAAGGAGACAAATTATCGTTAGTTAATGTTGTAATTTTAATTTTTTTTTAATTTTTTTTTGAATGGCAAAGGTTACTAGTGTCGTACATTATAGTAATTAATTAAATAACCCCCTTGTCTAGATTTGAACCTAGGATCTCCTCTTTAAGAAGCATGTGTCTCTACCAAGTGGACTAGACAATTTTACTCAAAATTTTAATGATAAATAAACTAATTTTCTCAATCATTGTCTTCTTTTAATCAAAATTTTGTGGGTTAAGTCATTTTCTCCAATTTTTTTAAAATACTTCTAATCTCATATCTCTCTTCTATTTGACATTACCAAATAGGAGCATTGCAAGTACCAAAAGTTCCATAACAAAGATAATTAAAAAATAATGTCATGTACTATTAGCTATTATTATAACTTTGATGTTCACAGGATACGTGATGTACCTTTCAACATGTTAAGTGCTGAAATTTGAATTAACTCTTTGAAGTTATATAAAAACCTACTTTTCGTTAAAAAATGAAATTTTATTTTTAGATAAAGTAAAATGTTCAAACTGTATTAATATCCAGGTTATATTAGTTATCGGACAAGGTTATACTAATTAGTAATCAAGGGACCGATTGACTAGATTATTAATCATCTAATCGAATTTCTTAACAACATAGCCTGATTCATGTTCTATGTTATTTATGCTAACCTAGAACAGTATTAACGTCATTAATATCATTTCCATACTTTTTCCCTTAAACTCTACATGATTCTAGAAAGTGATGTTAACTTATTTTATTTCATTTTTTCAAACTCTTAGAATACTTTTCTTGACCTGAAAATGTTTTGTCATGTAGTATCATGTAGTAAGGTGTACGAATGGTACGGAATCGTGTGGAAACACATGACGTCAACCCCATGTTTATTTAATGGTTTCCCAATTAGGCTGGTGGGCATGGCTTTGAGTCTTTGCCACATTACCTTGGTTAGCGCCCCATGACGCACCTTTTCCCATTTCCCTGGGTGCCAAAGAGGGTGTCATAGATGGCTTTGCCATGGGGTTGGTGGGCGTCAAAGGCTGCATATGTGGGGCCACTTTTCAAGAGCCATTCATAATTTTTTTCCTTTTTTCTTTATATATAAATGGGGGTTTAACATGCAAGTTAAAGGGATGAGCTTTAAACCATTACATCCAAGTCAAAGGGAGTGACTTTAAAGCCCCCTATGTAACATGACGCTGATGTGGCTTTGACGTAGCACTATAAAGCCCCTAGGGGCTTTAAACCACACCCTCAAGCCTAAGAGAATTTGAAGTTGTCTAAGAGCATTCAGATTCGATCCTCCTTATCTATATGAGTGAGTTTTCTATATTTTATAGAGTGGTTGTAAGAGGATGAGAGAAAAATGTTACTGTCCATCATATGCTATCTACAGCTTTTTAATATATTCTTGAAAGTGGTTGTGAGTGATGGAGAGAAAAAAATTATGACAAAAATATAAAATTATTATTTAATTAAATATGAGAGAAGAAATATAATGATTTTTAGTATAATTATAGAGATGGAACTCATTTAAAAGTATAGGTTTTATTAACTCTTTCGTAACTAATTTACACGTACGCATTAATACTTAGTTGGTATTTACTTCTACGACCACAATACTATAAGATTTTTTTTAAATGAAATGATTTTAATGTTTTAAATAATTTGAGTTAAATGGTTATTAAAAATATGCACTTCAAGTCTTCTTACTAGTGTTTAATGTTGCAATTATGATTATCCTGCCTAGTGTACAAGAAACATAATGTAAAAACAAGTCATCTTATCACCCTATAAAGGATGCATGAGATGGTTGAAACTAGATGTCATTTCACTTGACTTAGTTTTCTTGTTTATTGGTTTTGTGTTGTCTGTTCCTTATAAAACTTCTATAGAACAAGCTATCACTCAATCATCACCTTTTATAGCTTTCTATCATAGCCATGGTCATCGAGAATGCTTCTTCGACAACACCCACCACTCTTTTCACTCGCGTTAAAACCATAGCCTCTTCTTTAAAGATCAAACATGTCATAGTCGATTTTGCCATCAATATCAAGAAAATTGCGGAAGTTGATTCAAGAAGGATTACACACTCGTTGAAAGTGGCATTAGCCATCATAGTGGTCTCCATGATTTACTTTGTACAACCATTTTATAACGGCATGGGTGAAGCTGGATTGTGGGCTATCTTAACTGTCGTTTTGGTTTCTGAGTTTACTGTTGGTGAGCAATTGTTTTCGTAAAAGAAAAGGGAATAAAAACTTTAAAAAAAGTAGATCATGTGGATTATTAAATACAGATACATATTAATTGATATTATACAGTTATGAGAGAGTTTTTTAATTAGTTTTGCTTGATAAATAAAATAAGTTTTTTTACCATATTTTAAAATGTTACGACAGACTTAAACTCCAGGCCATCTGATTTTCTCCACATAAGTTGGGGGTAATTTCAACTTCATGATAATTTGCAAGCTATAAATTATGTAACTAAAAGTTTACGATGCATGTAACATGCATGTGAAACTAATGTTCTTTTAGGCTAATAATCTAGTACTAAAGAGTGCAATATTGTATAAGATTAAAAGATTACTCAGAAATAATCTAGCAAAAGATTATTTGGTTTAATTATTCATTTTGTATTAGGTGCAACTTTAAGTAAGGGCTTGAATAGAGGCTTTGCGACTCTCCTAGCGGGTGCATTAGGCGTTGGGGCTGAATCGTTTGCTAGCGTATTCGGGCCAACGATTAAACCCATTATTCTCGGTTTCCTTCTCTTTCTCATAGGTAAAATCCATGATTTTATGTCTTTATTTATACGTATGCATGATATAACCAGGAACTATATATTGATATGTTAGATGTTTTTTGATGATTATTTAGTTGCTCTTGCCACCTTTTTAAGATTTGCTCCTAGCATTAAGAGGAGGTATGATTATGGAGTTCTGATATTTATACTGACTTTTGCTCTGGTATCTGTATCGGGTTACCGAGTTGATAAAATCTTAAAGCTGGCTCAACAACGGTTCACGACTATAGTCTTAGCTGGTGCAATGTGTGTAATCATCTCCATGTGTGTTTGCCCGGTGTGGGCAGGTGAGGAACTTCATAAACTCATTGTTAACAACTTGGAAAAGCTAGCTAGCTTCCTCGAAGGTTCGTTTTAAATTTATACACACAGAGAAAATATAATTTGAAAACTCACTTGAGTTGAAAAAATCCGTGAAAACCTTGTCAAACGGTCATTTTTTTATATTTATGTATATATTTTCATAGTTACTCTAAATAAAAATAAAAAAAAGTTTTGTACCTAATTAGTACACAATTTTGTAAAAAATGTCACTGTGTAAAATATTACACATGGTAACATATGTGTAAACAAATTTTGATTTTTTTAAACTTTATTTTTTTATTAACTATAATAACATATAACATATATTATATGTGTTAAAAGAATTGTTTGTAACACTGGTCTCTCAGGTTTTTTCAACTTAACAGGGTTTTCAAATTAGCCCACTTCTTTCTTCCCCCTCCCCGCTACACACACATATAATATATACACACGCAGTTTCTTCAGTTTGTTACAAATGTATTTGCATTTCACGGAAATTAACAACCATGTTATAGGATTTGGAGATGAGTACTATAGAACTTCTAACGGTGACAAATCTTTTCTTACCGCTTATAAAAGTGTCCTCAATTCTAAAGGGACCGAGGAATCATTGGTGAGAAAACCCTATTTACTTTAACTTTTTATTTTTAGCATGGATTAGTGTGTATAGGATTAGGTTCAAGAGTGAACACTAGTATATTTGTGAACAGAGCGAACTAATCCTGGCAATACATGTGCGTAAATCAATGGCCATGATTTGATAATGAAATACTCTAGTGCATTTTACGATTTGATGATGAAATCCTAGCCATACACGTGTGTAAATCAATGGCCAGGATTTGTTCACTCAGTTCGCAAATACACTAGTGTTCACCCTAGAACCCACCCAGTGTGTGTATATATATATATATATATATATATATATATATATATATATATAATGTATATGTTTATGATCAATGTTTGTTCTTTTAACATACAAAAGTCCAATAGTTATTGCTATTTCTAATGTGAACAATATTTTGAGCCAGACAACTTTTGCATGGTGGGAGATTGGGCATGGAAAATTTAGATTTCGTCATCCATGGAAAGAGTACTTAAAAGTTGGGGTTTATACACGAAAATGCGCATACCATATCGAAACCCTAAACGGACATCTCGAAGCAAAAGATGAAGTAATATTTTCATTTTTATATATGTAATATTACACACACAAATTTCTGTCATTATACTAAAATCATATATTGTTACAGGCACATTCCAAATTTAAGGAAGCAATTAAAGAACCATGCATGACAATGAGCTCAGAAGTTGGAAAAGTTTTAAAAGAATTAGGATCGTCGTTGAAGCTAATGATATATCCTTCTAGTTCCGCCGTTCATATAAAAAACTGCAAAGAGGCAGTAGAGGAACTCAACACCGCATTAAGAGCTTCAATGGTAGCAGAATATGACATACAAGAAATCATACCGGTTATTGCATCCACTTCAATACTAGTTGAGATCATAAAATGTGCTGAAACAATATCTGAGGCCATAGAAGAACTTTCAAAACAAGCCCACTTTCTTAATATTGGTTTACCCCAAATGCTTGTTAGTGGTGGAGAAGAAGAATCAATCACTATCACCATCTTATAAAATGATGGAATTCCTAAAGAATTAGATCTTGATAAAAGCAACCTAGACATCAAGTAATTTCATAACATGAATTCCAAAGGAAATAATATATGTTTCATAACATATCTACATAACAAGTAATTTGTTAACATGGATATTTACTATCGGGGCATCAATCAATATTATCATTGATGAACATGTGCATTACTAATGAATTAGAAATGGTACATATATACAGTTGGGATTAAATGAATAAATAACATACATTCCATGGTTAAGATTAAATGTTCCTAAATTTTATAATCATATAACATAAACAAAGGCTAAAAAAGGCCCTAAAAAGGAATAGCCATAATTGTTGGCTTTTATATTAACTTCCCCTCCCAATTTATAAATGACAATAACTTTTATATACGTTAATATTTTTTATTAAAATTTTTCTAAAAAAAGTTATGACTTATTTTCTTAAATTTGAATATGATATTGCTAAAGTTTTATATGATTACATACCATTTAGTGATTACGTGATTACATAACATTGCCTAATTATATAACATGCCTTACATGCAGAGCAATTGTAACGTTACGTGATTTTGTATACACTACGTGATTATATACCAATATAATTACGTTGCACTACGTGATTACGTAGTTCTGCTGTGTGATTATGTATGACGATTCTGCCCCGGAACAAAATTCAAGTGTCATATTCTTGTGGCTTCTAACCTTCTCACGAAATTTTCACCATGTAGAGGATCTACCCTTTTATATACTACAAATTTGAATTTGCCATGTTTAATTTTATTAAGTTTCAATTCGTCCCTAAAAGTATAAATAGTATGCACCTTTAAACCCACTTAGTTTTTTAATAATAACAAAAAATATACAATTGTTTTAAAATTCCTTTCCTCAATATTCCGATATAAATTTCATTAACTATATTGAGTACTAAAACATATATGAATGTCGTTTGTCATAAACGGCGGAACCATCTATTTTTATGGGTGTTAGAAAGTTTTCGGATGTCTATCACTCAATTTTTGATTTTCGGTTTGGGTTGAGGTCAGGCTAAGTCAACTACTAAAAAGATGAGCCGCACATTAATGATTCACAACATACCTGATGTCATTTTGAGAACATAAGAAAACAATCAAGTACGAATTATCTTTGGAGTTGGGGGTAGGCTAAAGATCCTTGTTTGACTGACTGATGAATGGGCTGAATTGGGGAATATGATGCGGCTTTTGCAACAGGTGGAGATGTCGGGTCATGGTGACAAGTGGGTCTGGCCGAATTATGCAGGGGAGAGTTTTTCCACAAGGTGTATCCGAAAAGAGATAGAGGTAAAGTCGTCGGTTTTCAGCGATGGAGGCAATTTCAAGTGGAACTCATGGGCCCGCCAAAGGTTAATTACCTAGGGTGGCGTGCTGAATTAGGTAGGTTAGCGGCTAAAGTCAAGCTAGCGGAGAAGGGCTTATACATGCCAGACGTTTTCTGTAGCAGGTGTGGGTTGCGCGAAGAAACTTGTGATCATATTTTCACAAATTGTCTTTGGGCGAAATGTGTTTGGTGGAACATTTCTAGATGGATCAAGATCCCGGTTCTATGTCAAGCAGTTATGGTTGGCGACATTTTAAATCATATTATGGCACAGGTGGGTTCGAAGAGGTGGAAAAAGGCGGTTCACATGGTGGCGTTGGGATACTTGTGGCGGATTTGGTTGGACACAAGTACAGTAATTACTAAATTTAACATGTTGTCACAAGAACATTTAGAGTTTCAAGATACAATTAAAGAACCTTTCATTAAAATGAGCTCAGAAGTTGGAAAAGCTTTGAAAGAATTAGCATCATCATTGAAGTTAATGATTTATCCCTCTAGTTCAGCCACTCATATAAAAAATTGCATAAGGGCGGTAGATGAACTCATACTCCTGATGTTGATGTTCATCTTTTATCCCCTTTTATATAAAATTATTTAAAGGATTGGAGTGCATTGCACGGTTATATAAAATTATTTAAACTAGCCAACACATTTAATCCGGTTAACATATAACAACTTAGAAAATTGAGGGATGCTATAAATAATTTCATTTAAAGGGGAAGTTAGTGAATGCACCCTATTATCAAGTGATTGGGCAACCGCCTCCTTAACTAATCATAGCCAAGAACTATTCATCAAAGTTTGTTTTTAATTTATATATGATTGTAACGCCCCAAAACTCGAATGTTTGTATTCGCCATATGTTCTTATATGATACATCAGGAAATAAATAACTAGGCTATTAACCTAGTTAAGTGTATGGTGAAAACTATTAAAGGAGGAAAATTGTGCCAATTATGCTTTAGTGGCAAACACTAGGGACTAAAGTGGGATAAGATGAAAGTTGAGTTATTATATGAAAAGATCAACACACAAACACACACTTCGTGTGTGTTCTAGAATGATCAGGAGCTCCAAGGGAGCCAAAACCCTAACTCAACCAAAATCATCAAAATGAAGGGTGAATCGAAGCTCAAATTCATGAACGAACATGAATTAATGATCACCTACACGAGGGGATCATGAGGTAGGTCTTAAAACTTAGATTGGTGATCTTGTATGAAGTGGGTTATGTTTAATCCGTGAATTGGTATGAAATTGAGTATGAATATGTGTTAGAATCACCATATAGAACATGGATTATGCATGATTTGGATCAATTTGATGTTTTGAGGTGAAACCCATTTGTTATGGTAATGATGATGACTTGGATTATCATCCATGTCCAATTCTTGTTCAATGTTGATGTAATATGTTGTGTATGATGAATTCTTGTTAGATGAATTGAAAGAAATGTGGTGTTGATATGTTTGATGTCTATGTGTGAATGATACTTGTTCATTAGTAAGAAGATTTGATGAATTATGTATGAGCAAGATTATGCATAAATTAGTTGTACATTGTGCTTAGAAAGTAGTATGCACACTAAGTGTATGATGAAATGTCTAAGTGAAACTAGGATGCGAAAATGTATGAAATAGCTTAATATATATGAATGAGATAAGGCAATGATGTAATTAGTAGTATACTAACTTGAAGAATGTACTTTAGATAGAACTCATACAAGAATTCGGTTGAATGTATGTGTTGGTTAAGACTATGCATTAAGGGCTGGTACATTATGCTTAATATCACTAGATGATCATGTGATTGTGAGCACATTTGCATCGTGAGTAGGAGATGTATATAATGTCAATTGTATAGCCTATTATGATGTTACGGATATATGAGGATAAGTCAAAAGTTCATATGATAAACTGTTGACTTCTGAAAGTCAACCACGCATAAAATGCTTGATTTGACTTGTTATCGTAAAGGTAGGATTATAGGAAGTCGTATGGTACATGTTCAATCAATACGCGTTATATGGAATGACATGATGAATTATATGAGTTTGAAAGGATGTGAATTTGGGTATATGTCTTATGCTTGTTAGAATTGATTAATGAAAGTCAAATTTGAAATGTGCAATTGATATGATTGTTAACATGTACATTTGTGTATGCTAACAAGAATGTGATTTCGATGACATGAAAGTATAGGAATCATGTCGAGATGGACTCAAGCACGAAAGGCTAACGGGTCAAGAGGAGGCAAGGAAGCGGATACGAACACAGATGCATAAGATAAGTGATTTTTGGAATCACTTCTTAATTTGTTTAAGTAAAGTTAAGTACTAGTTATTTATGTATGATAATTGAAATCAAGTAGGGTTTTTGTCACACCCCGATTTCCACGTGTCTCACCGGTGGGCCCGGTGGGGGATTACCGTGACGATGTTGGCAACAATATAGTCAAACCACACAATTATATAAATGCACAGCGGAAGCTTAAAGATAAATAAATACGTCAACCTCTGGTTGTAATATCAAATGTATTACAGAAGTCGAATTTATCCACAGTGGATCAAAATAATAAAATATTGTTCATTCAGATACGGCATCGAGTTTGCGAGACTATTCATGATGCTTAGGCAGCTAATACCAGCCAATTTCGTATAGTACCTGCACTTAATCTTTTTGGGGAAAATACGTCAGTTTACACTGGTAAATACATTCAACTGACACATTTGAAAATGTTTATTTAAAATTGATTTGAATGCACAAGGCACAAACTCTTTTATAACTTGGGAAAATTATTAAAATCTTGTGAACGTTTTACATGTTCTTTTATGCGTTCAGTAGCCCGGGTCGTGCCGGGTTAAAGATTTATAGACACACCACATTGCGTAAAACCGTAGTATAAAAACCAACGGCTACGTCTTTTAATTTAATGTCGACACTTTATACCGGGTGTACGCCTACACCGGGATGTCGATGGTCGTGGCCATTTCGTAAAATGATGCCAAGGATATCCGGGACAACGGTCATTAAACCCCCCAAAGGCTTTTAAGAAACAAAACTGTTTAAATGAGCCGATCATATTATTTAATTAACCACCTAAGCGATGGAAGAATATAATGCTCAATCAAGCGGTATTAATATACCGTAACCCAAGCCCATATAGGGGAAATAAGTTAAAGTATTTACCTTTGCAAGTATATTTCCTTAATTTGGATTAAATCACCGATAGCTTTTACTGGGGCTCCTAATCTGGAACGAAGGTTTTAATTAACCTCTTAGAATCCTAACGAGTCTTTATAATGGCCGTAGCCTAGACCGGTTGGTTCCGATATATATAGATATGGTTTAATCGTGCGAAAAGGCGAAAACCGAGAGTGGAGCGTGATTCTGACCCAACAAGTTCAGAGACTTGTTTTATATGGGTTTATGGTTCACACTCTGGATTTTGGGGTTCAAACATCATAATTTGACCCGTATCGGCTAAACTATGAAAACTAGTTTCATAAGCCGTACCGTGTGCGCAATAGGCGAAACGGTTGACCATGAGAGTCGTACGCTTATTTTCTAAGTCAATATGCCTTAAAGAGGTCGTGGTATCAGTAGGATACCCTCCGTGATGCCCGTAACGAGTTTGAGTTAATATTATCCCCCGTAGGGGCTTTTCGGTCATTTTAAAGACTTTTAAACATGAGAGTCGTACACTTATTTTCTAAGTCAATATGCCTTAAAGAGGTCGTGGTATCAGTAGGATACCCTCCGTGATGCCCGTAACGAGTTTGAGTTAATATTATCCCCCGTAGGGGCTTTTCGGTCATTTTAAAGACTTTTAAAAGAGCTTTTCGAGTTCTACAGGAAATCTGAGTTTCCCGAACAGTTTATAAAGTCTAAAATACTTTATTTATTATTTAAAATCAGTAGCAACTGGAATCGGGTCAAAAGACCTTGTAGAACTCATGTTTTGGCCGAAAAGGGCATATTCGGTATTTACCGAACCGTAGCCATAACCGCAGGTTATGAGCAAGGTAAAAATTATTAAAAATCTTTAAAATTCCCAAAATATTATTTTAATATAGTGGGTAAAAGTTTTGGTGACTAAATCTTGGTTTAGATAGGCGTTATGCTAATTGCGCCGTTAATTACTAAAGTTTACTTTAAATGCGCCATTTAGCATAACTCTCATTCTAGACCCCGGATTGACGTGAAACTTTAAGGACATGCTTATAATTTAATAAGCAAGGTTATGGTCCGTTCACGTGTCCGAAATACTCGTTTTATTTTCAAAAGGCCGTTACGGTCAACTTTTAGGCGATTAACGGAAACGCGTAAAAGACTCGGTTAACTCATGAACCGATCACAGAGGTTTATATCATCATGTAACCTGGTCCTAAGAGAGTCCTAAGGTATATCTATACCTCATTAAAACGGGTCAGAACTGAAGTCAATGCAAAAGTCAAACTTTTGCGACATTCGGCTCCGAACCGGTTCAATATAGCAAATGGTCGATTCAAACGAGCGCAAACAAGTTTATATACTTAATATCATATTTTATGAGTGTCAAAACAGGTTTCTTAGTATGTACATTACAGATTATGCATAAATCGCTAAAATAGCTTTCTGTTGACTTTTTAACCGCACGTTTGACTCGATATTTGACATAGTTAGAGTGGTGATCAGGGGGAACCCTTTTAGAGGTTTATTACCCACATAATTACCTACTCAAAACTACTTTTGATCCGTCATAAGACTGAACCATTTGCAAGTTATTGTAATGACAACCGTTAGTTACGACGGTTGTGTTTATAGGCTAAAACTATGGAAATGTAAGACCAAAATGGGTATGAACGACTTACAGCAGTTGTATCTTGCTTAGAGAGCAAAAGAGAATGCTAGAGAGCTTCTTAGAATGATCAGATAGTGTGTTTTGTGTTGTGTGAATGTTATGAGCTCAAAGTGGCTATTTATAGTGAAGTAAAGCTCTCTAGTTCACTACACAACAACCTACACTGATCATGATGATGGGTAGATGTCTCCTGAGTGATATGGGTCGAGTAGGGGGCGCCCATGCCTCATTTATTGGAGATTGATCGTTCATAATGCTCAAAAGTCAAGAAAACGCCAACTTTCTGCATCTGGGCGTCTCACGCGACCCGCATGGAAGTTCCATGCCATTTTAATGCGGGTCGCCTGGGATTCAAATAACAGACGCGTAATAGAGGAGGCTCGCGACCCGCCTACACTTAGGCGATTATTTAACGCGGGTCGCGAGAGGCCAGATTTCCAGAAATTTTAAATCTTTTGTAATGATTATCAGAATCCGGTAATTAATAACGAAATCTTTCGTAATGATTTACCTGACCTTTCGGGTTTGAAGGGGTAACTTTGCGGTTTGGCCCTCGGTTATTTACCGATAGGGGCCTCGTGTTATTTACCCGCATTATTAAGTCCCCAGTTAGTTTATTAATTATTTGGAAAGCCTTAACTTTCACTGTTGACGCTTTTAACCCTTTCTCTACGAATTCGATCGTAACTTTCTCGTTTCGTAACGAAACTTCGCGAAATTTATATATTATATTTTAGTGAGTGTATAATACCGTTACAAAGCCTTGGGAACGTTAAAGGGTCACTCAGAGGTATATAATTAAACATGTTGACACAGTTAACCCCTGTAGCTTGTAATCTCTCACTTTCTTTCGTGTTTCGCTTTCGTACGATCTATGATACATTCGTTTGAAGGTTCAAGCATTTATTTAGGGTTACTATTCAGTATATTTACCCTTGTTGATATTTATAACCCTCGAATTTATATACTTTCAAGGTTTGTCAAAATTAGTCCTTCATTTATTATGGATGCCACGTGTAATTAAATGACACGTGTTAACACATCATTGGACACAAAAATTCGGGGTGTTACATCCTCACCCCCTTAAAATAAATCTCGACCCGAGATTTACTCAAATAAATAGGGGTACTTTTCTTTCATTGTGTCTTCGACTTCCCACGTATATTCGGGACCTCTACGAGCATCCCATTTGACCTTTACAATCGGTACGTGCTTTCTTCGAAGTTTCTTCACCTGTCGATCTTCAATCGACAAAGGTTTTTCTATAAACTTTAAACTCTCATCTATATGCACATCTGTGTGTGGAATCACCAATGATTCATCGGCGAAGCACTTTTTGAGATTGCAGATGTGGAACACATTATGAATTCCATTGAGCTCTTCAGGCAATTCAACTTATAGGCGACTGACCCGACCCGTTCAATGACCTCAAAAGGTCCTATGTATCTCGGACTCAGTTTGCCTTTCTTGCCGAAACGCATCACCCCCTTCCAGGGTGATACCTTAAGCAACACTTTTTCACCTACTTCGAAGTGAAGATCCTTACGTTTTGGATCAGCGTAGCTCTTCTGCCTATCGCGGGCAGCCTTGAGACGTTCCCGGATCTGAACAATCTTGTCCGTTGTCTGGAAAACAATCTCTGGTCCTGATAATTGGACCTCTCCTACTTCCGCCCGACAAACAGGCGATCTACATTTCCTACCGTATAATGCCTCGAACGGCGCAGCCTTTATGCTGGTGTGGTAGCTATTATTGTAGGAGAATTCGATCAGGGGTAGATTCTTATCCCAGTTACCGCCTAAATCGATTGCACATGCACGAAGCATGTCTTCTAGCGTTTGGATAGTACGCTCACTTTGACCGTCCGTTTGTGGATGGTAAGCCGTACTAAAGTTTAAACGCGTGCCCAAAGATTGCTGGAAACTCTTCCAGAAATGAGACGTGTACCTGGTATCCCTGTCCGAGATAATAGTCACAGGTATGCCGTGTAAGGCTACAATCTTATCAACATAAAGTTGGGCTAACATATCGGAGCTATATGTCTCCTTGATGGGTAGAAAATGAGCTGATTTCGTCAGCCTATCAACTATGACCCACATTGTATCGTTTCCTTTCCTGGTTTTGGGTAACTTGGTTATGAAGTCCATAGTTACGCATTCCCACTTCCACTCGGGAAGCTCAGGTTGTTGTAGCAAGCCTAGACGGCTTTTGGTGCTCGGCTTTGACTTGAGCATAAGTCAAGCACTTTGCTACATGGGCGGCTACAGATTTTTTCAAGCCTATCCACCAATAATTTGCCTTTAAGTCTTGGTACATTTTGTCTGCACCAGGATGGACTGAGTATTTGGAACTATGGGCTTCCTGGAGAACAACATCTCGTAGTCCTCCATAAATCGGAACCCATATACGTCCGTTCAATCTAAGGATTCCATCCTTGCTAAGAGTCAACTGCTCCTCAGTTACTCCTAACTTTTCATTAGGATAATTAGCTTCCAACACAGCCTCTCGCTGTGCAGCCAAAATCCTTTCAATTAAATTGTTCTTGACCTCAATGCTCTTGGCATTGATTCGAATATGTTTTACCCTTTCTTTTCTGCTCAAGGCATCGGCGACTACATTCGCCTTGCCGGGATGGTACCTGATTTCACAATCGTAGTCATTCAAGGTTTCCATCCAACGGCGCTGCCTCATGTTCAACTCCTTCTGGTTGAACAGGTGCTGGAGGCTTTTGTGATCAGAATAAATCACAAATTTAATACCATAAAGATAATGCCTCCACAATTTCAGTGCAAATACAACGGCACCCAACTCCAAATCATGGGTGGTGTAATTCTTTTCATGCACCTTTAATTGCCTTGAAGCATAGGCAATCACCTTGCCCTTCTGCATAAGCACACACCCCATGCCCGTGTGTGATGCATCGCAGTAAACCACGAATTCCTCTGTACCTTCCGGTAATGTTAGCACAGGTGCGTTGCTTAGCTTTTGCTTCAGTATTTCGAAGGACTCTTGCTGCTTTGGGCCCCAAACAAACTTTTCTTTCTTCTTGGTTAGGGAGGTCAAGGGCGCAGCAATCCTTGAAATTTTTTTTCAATAAACCTCCTGTAGTATCCTGCTAACCCCAGGAAGCTACGGATTTCGGTAGGCGTCTTTGGCTCTTGCCAGTTCATGACTGCCTCTACCTTAGCGGGATCCACTTGGATACCACGCTCACTCACAACGTGTCCTAAAAACTGAACCTCTCGTAGCCAGAATTCACATTTCGAGAATTTGGCGTAGAGTTTCTCACGCTGTAGTAATTCGAGAATGCAACGGAGGTGCTTCTCGTGGTCTGCTTGGTTCTTGGAATATATAAGGATATCGTCGATAAAGACTATGACAAATTTGTCCAAATACGGCTTGCAGACGCGATTCATGAGATCCATGAACGCAGCCGGTGCATTTGTGAGCCCAAAAGGCATCACTAGGAACTCGTAATGACCATAGCGAGTCCTAAATGCTGTCTTATGTACATCCTCATCTCTGACCCTTAGTTGATGATAGCCCGACCTTAAGTCGATCTTTGAGAAGTAGCTCGCTCCTTGCAGCTGATCGAACAGATCATCGATCCTCGGCAAAGGATATCTGTTCTTTATGGTAACTTTATTTAGCTCTCTGTAGTCGATGCACAACCGCATCGATCCGTCCTTCTTCTTTACAAATAGGACTGGTGCTCCCCGGGGAGATGAACTAGGTCTGATAAAACCTTTCGCCAGCAGTTCATCCAACTGGGTCCTCAGTTCTTTCATTTCCGTTGGAGCTAGCCTGTTAGGTGCTCTTGCTATTGGAGCTGCTCTAGGAATGATGTCTATTCTGAACTCCACTTGTCTATCTGGTGGCAAACCAGGTAGTTCTTCAGGAAAAACTTCGGGATATTCAGAAATGACAGGAAGATCCTCGATCTTCGGCTTAGGTTCTTCTATTATCACCTGGGCCATGTAAATTACACAGCCTCTGTTTAAACACCTTGAAGCTTTGAGCATAGATACGTCCTCGGGTAACCCGTACTGCGTATCTCCTCGAATGGTAAGCGATTCACCACTCGGAGTCTTTAAAACTATCTGCCTCTTGCCGCAAATGATTTGGTCCTGGTTATGGGATAACCAGTCCATGCCTAGCACAATGTCAAAACCCGCTAATTTGAAGGGAAGTAGAGATAAAGGAAAAGAATGGTTCCTAATGGACATTTCGCATCCTTCTAGAACAGTTGAGACGGTTTCTATCGTGCCGTCTGCTAACTCTACTTCGTATTTCATATCAAGGGTTTTGATAGGCATATTTAGTAATTGGCAAAATTTCTGGTCTACAAAGGATTTATCAGCGCCAGAATCGAATAGTACTCTTGCAAATATATTATTTACGAGGAAAGTACCTGTAAGCACATTGTCGTTCTGGACCGCTTCCTTTGCATCCATGCGAAAAACTCTCGCATTTGACTTCTTTGTCTCTTCCGCCTTCTTGGCATACTTTGGGCAGTTACTCTTGATATGCCCCTTTTCATTACAACCATAGCAGGTTGCATCCTTGATCTTTTTGCACTCCACAGTCTTATGATCCTTGGACTTGCATAGTCCACAGGAAGGAGTCTTTGATTGCGACTGTGAGTTTGATGCAAATCTGCATTTCCCAGAGTGGGGTTTCTTGCAGATTTTGCAGTTGGGCCTTTCACCAGCTTGCCCATCTTTCTTCGCCTCCGACCCTCTTTTGCCTTCACCGTTTCCACGGTGCTTCTTCCCTGATCTTCGTGAGGTATCATCCTCACGTTTTCTCTTCTCAGCCTCCTTGTTCCTTAGTGTCCTCAGACGGACAGCGTCTAAGGTGAGAGACAAGGAGAGGTCAGTAACTGACCTGAAGGTCGTCGGCCGAGAGGCCTTTACACTCGCCTTTATTGCGGGCTCCAAGCCCCCAATAAAACGGGCGATTCTTCGGGGTTCTGGTGTCACAAGGTATGGGACCAGACGAGACATGGTATTGAAACTCGTCAAATACGCCTGGCAGTCCAGGTTCGTCATCACCAGTGACACAAAGTCAGCCTCGATCTTCTCAACCTCATGCTGAGGCAGTAGTTTTCCTTAATGAGAGCAATAAATTCCTCCCATGTCATTTTGTACAAAGCAGACTTACCAGATGCCTGCACCAACGCCCTCCACCATGCCAGGGCCTCGCCCTTGAATGATTGGGACACATACTTCACCACATCTCTCGCTGCACACCCGCTGATGTCCACAATAGTGTCCATCTCATCTAGCCAGGTGATATAATCAACAGCACCTTTCTCCCCTGTAAATTCCCGGGGCTTACAAGATACAAAGTATTTGTAGGTGCAACCCTTAGCATTTGATGCATCAGTATATTCTCTATCGCGATGAATGCTGTTCTCAGTGGACGAGTGTTTGTCGTCATCTTTCTTGGGTTCAGAGGGTGGTTTGGAGTGTGTCTTTGGTTTAGAGGGTGGTTTTGACACGGTTCTGCCTTGGGACTCAGTATATTGACGATCAAGAGCTGCCTGAACAGCATTGTCAATCAGAGCCTTCAGTTGTGCGCCTGTCAGATGCACTGGCGCATTGTCGTATTCATCATCATTAGTATGGCTATTCTCTCCGTTGGGATTCGCCATTGTAACTTGAATCTGTTACAGAAGATAACAAAATTTTATTCAGGAGATTAATATATATAATTGTCTTTTATGACAATTTGTCAACCATGGTACAGGGACCATATTTGGTTAACTTATTATTTCATTACATATTAGGATTTGAATATATCCTATTTCAGCTATATAAATAGTATTGGCGGCATAAAGCCTAATCACGAGGATGTTTTATACTATTAGCCGAGATTTCAGAGAATCAAAGGCATAGAGATTTGAACCGTAGTTCTTTTATCTCTTTCTGACAGGGAGTCATAGACCACCACTGCCTTTTGTCTTTATAAGACAATTATTACGGCCCATAGGCACTACACCTCTAATGGATGTTTTAATATGGTTGGCCCGTAGGCACTACATCTCTAATGGATGTTTTAATATGGTTGGCCCGTAGGCACTACATCTCTAATGGATGTTTTAATAAGGTTGGCCCGTAGGCACTACATCTCTAATGGATGTTTTAATAAGGTTGGCCCGTAGGCACTACATCTCTAATGGATGTTTTAATAAGGTTGGCCCGTAGGCACTACATCACTAATGGATGTTTTTTTTTAATAATACTGGCCCGTAGGCACTACATCACTAATGGATGTTTTAATAAAATTGATCACCTTCATTGGTGATTTAACCCACGATTTATAAATCATTTAGTTGGGTTTTGAAATCCTTAAAGGATTATTGTATAAGAATGACATGCGTGATTTTAACGAATCACATCTGCCATGATTGTTAACATGCGTACAGAGGTTAACAGGGAATCAGAATCTTTTCAATTAGGTCGTACCATCTTGACTGGATCTTAGAAGACACCAAGCTAGGTTTCACCTTTTAAGATTCTTTATCTAGGCAGATCAATATAAAAGGAATGGTTTGATTTATTTTACACATTTTAAAACAAAACTCATAACATACATTCCATAATCTCAAATACAATTACATATTGCCCTAAACGGGTCTTTCAAATAGTACATACCTCCATAGAGGTTTTTTTTTTTTTTTTTTTAAATAAGTGACAAGTCCACGCAGGGACTAATACAAGATAGGTGTCCATGTAAGGACTAAAAGATAAGTCCACGTAGGGACTGAAATACGATAAGTGTCCACGCAGGGACTTAAGTAGAAATTACATTAGTACAACTATTAAGGGCTAGTGGTCACGTTTCTTCTTTTTGCCCTTTAATAGGTTCGCTAAGCCCTTGAGAAATCCTCGGTGGCTCTTTTTCTCTTCCTCGAACTCTCTCTCCACACGATCTAGTCGATGGAGTATCTCTTCCTGTTCCGGAGGAGAAAATCGTGGTTGTGGTGCGTGTTGCGGAACTGGAGGTCTGGGAGGGATTGGATACCCATGAGCTGAGTAGTCCGGTGGTCCCATGTTCCCATGTGCTCCGTCAGGGTAGCGCGCATTATATCTTGCCGACACCACATATGGGTCGCGCTCATAGCCGTAGTTGTATTGTGCTTGTGACGGTTCGAATGGGTTATAAGTCGTTGGACCCGTGTAAGCAGGTATGGGTTGGTCATACCCAAATGGTGGCGAATTTTGTGCAGCTGGTGCGGAGTTCGCCTCCTGTATAGGACTTGAAGGTCCTTCTTCTCGTAGTGGCGGATAGTGGCTACTACTAGAATGTCGAGGAGTGCTGAAGTGAATACCCCCTCCTCCTCGTGTAGACATACGAGCATTTGTCCTCCTACGCCTTGGCGGATCAGGTATTACTGGTTGTGCCGGTGGCGGAGGTGGTGGCGTAACTGCCTCAAAGCGTGAATCCTCAGAGGGATCCTGTGGATGTCGCGGTTGTTGAGATGTCTGTTGAGGTGGCGTGTAGTACCACTCATGTCGGTCAAATAACGCTTGGAAACCGTCTGGTCCCTGATAGGGTGTGCCATGGAAGGATGACCCATCAGAGACTTCTATCGGATGCGTGGGCGTACCACGAGCTGGTTCAGTAGGATCCTCATCTTCCTCCATGGGATCTTCAGAAAAGTGGTCTTGTGGCCCTAGTGGAACAAAACCTAAAGGTTCCTGTATGTAGTCAGCCGGATTAAACTGACCTATGTAGTATGGAGTAGGGTCGTCATAATTCCGGGTCGATACCGAACGTTGTAGAGGTATGAAGGAAGGTTGTGGGTTGTTGGGATCATTCTCTGAGTTTGGTCCAAAGGAGTGCCGATAAGATGGCGTCGAGCTGTGTGAGGTGGAATGCCTCGCGGGTTCGTAGAGATCTCTCCTTCGTTGTGGTTCTTCGCTCCGTGTCATCGAAGGATGTCTTGTACCTGATGGTCCAGCTTCGTTATCGTGATGTGTCACGATATCTCCCCTGCCTCTTCTTCCCCTTCCTCTTCCTCGGAATATAACAGGTGGCATTTTCCTGCTCCAAAACTTATTAAAAATCGAATTAAAAATAAAGACAAAAAGGAGTATTAATCCGAATTTGTCCTAAGTTATTGTCTAGACTCAAGTAGGTGCAATTGTGTCATTGAGATTAAACACATTAGGATAGTGTTTAACTCGCTCAATGTTGGCTCTGATACCAACCTGTCACACCCCGATTTCCACGTGTCTCACCGGTGGGCCCGGTGGGGGATTACCATGACGATGTTGGCAACAATATAGTCAAACCACACAATTATATAAATGCACAACGGAAGCTTAAAGATAAATAAATAC
Organism: Helianthus annuus; assembly: GCF_002127325.2. Lineage (NCBI taxonomy): Eukaryota > Viridiplantae > Streptophyta > Magnoliopsida > Asterales > Asteraceae > Helianthus > Helianthus annuus. Next base: position 74,988,368 of record NC_035445.2, read on the forward strand.
GTCAACCTCTGGTTGTAATATCAAATGTATTACAGAAGTCGAATTTATCCACAGTGGATCAAAATAATAAAATATTGTTCATTCAGATACGGCATCGAGTTTGCGAGACTATTCATGATGCTTAGGCAGCTAATACCAGCCAATTTCGTATAGTACCTGCACTTAATCTTTTTGGGGAAAATACGTCAGTTTACACTGGTAAATACATTCAACTGACACATTTGAAAATGTTTATTTAAAATTGATTTGAATGCACAAGGCACAAACTCTTTTATAACTTGGGAAAATTATTAAAATCTTGTGAACGTTTTACATGTTCTTTTATGCGTTCAGTAGCCCGGGTCGTGCCGGGTTAAAGATTTATAGACACACCACATTGCGTAAAACCGTAGTATAAAAACCAACGGCTACGTCTTTTAATTTAATGTCGACACTTTATACCGGGTGTACGCCTACACCGGGATGTCGATGGTCGTGGCCATTTCGTAAAATGATGCCAAGGATATCCGGGACAACGGTCATTAAACCCCCCAAAGGCTTTTAAGAAACAAAACTGTTTAAATGAGCCGATCATATTATTTAATTAACCACCTAAGCGATGGAAGAATATAATGCTCAATCAAGCGGTATTAATATACCGTAACCCAAGCCCATATAGGGGAATAAGTTAAAGTATTTACCTTTGCAAGTATATTTCCTTAATTTGGATTAAATCACCGATAGCTTTTACTGGGGCTCCTAATCTGGAACGAAGGTTTTAATTAACCTCTTAGAATCCTAACGAGTCTTTATAATGGCCGTAGCCTAGACCGGTTGGTTCCGATATATATAGATATGGTTTAATCGCGCGAAAAGGCGAAAACCGAGAGTGGAGCGTGATTCTGACCCAACAAGTTCAGAGACTTGTTTTATATGGGTTTATGGTTCACACTCTGGATTTTGGGGTTCAAACATCATAATTTGACCCGTATCGGCTAAACTATGAAAACTAGTTTCATAAGCCGTACCGTGTGCGCAATAGGCGAAACGGTTGACCATGAGAGTCGTACGCTTATTTCCTAAGTCAATATGCCTTAAAGAGGTCGTGGTATCAGTAGGATACCCTCCGTGATGCCCGTAACGAGTTTGAGTTAATATTATGCCCCGTAGGGGCTTTTCGGTCATTTTAAAGACTTTTAAAAGAGCTTTTCGAGTTCTACAGGAAATCTGAGTTTCCCGAACAGTTTATAAAGTCTAAAATACTTTATTTATTATTTAAAATCAGTAGCAACTGGAATCGGGTCAAAAGACCTTGTAGAACTCATGTTTTGGCCGAAAAGGGCATATTCGGTATTTACCGAACCGTAGCCATAACCGCAGGTTATGAGCAAGGTAAAAATTATTAAAAATCTTTAAAATTCCCAAAATATTATTTTAATATAGTGGGTAAAAGTTTTGGTGACGAAATCTTGGTTTAGATAGGCGTTATGCTAATTGCGCCGTTAATTACTAAAGTTTACTTTAAATGCGCCATTTAGCATAACTCTCATTCTAGACCCCGGATTGACGTGAAACTTTAAGGACATGCTTATAATTTAATAAGCAAGGTTATGGTCCATTCACGTGTCCGAAATACTCGTTTTATTTTCAAAAGGCCGTTACGGTCAACTTTTAGGCGATTAACGGAAACGCGTAAAAGACTCGGATAACTCATGAACTGATCACAGAGGTTTATATCATCATGTAACCTGGTCCTAAGAGAGTCCTAAGGTATATCTATACCTCATTAAAACGGGTCAGAACTGAAGTCAATGCAAAAGTCAAACTTTTGCGACATTCGGCTCCGAACCGGTTCAATATAGCAAATGGTCGATTCAAACGAGCGCAAACAAGTTTATATACTTAATATCATATTTTATGAGTGTCAAAATAGGTTTCTTAGTATGTACATTACAGATTATGCATAAATCGCTAAAATAGCTTTCTGTTGACTTTTTAACCGCACGTTTGACTCGATATTTGACATAGTTAGAGTGGTGATCAGGGGGAACCCTTTTAGAGGTTTATTACCCACATAATTACCTACTCAAAACTACTTTTGATCCGTCATAAGACTGAACCATTTGCAAGTTATTGTAATGACAACCGTTAGTTACGACGGTTGTGTTTATAGGCTAAAACTATGGAAATGTAAGACCAAAATGGGTATGAACGACTTACAGCAGTTGTATCTTGCTTAGAGAGCAAAAGAGAATGCTAAAGAGCTTCTTAGAATGATCAGATAGTGTGTTTTGTGTTGTGTGAATGTTATGAGCTCAAAGTGGCTATTTATAGTGAAGTAAAGCTCTCTAGTTCACTACACAACAACCTACACTGATCATGATGATGGGTAGATGTCTCCTGAGTGATATGGGTTGAGTAGGGGGCGCCCATGCCTCATTTATTGGAGATTGATCGTTCATAATGCTCAAAAGTCAAGAAAACACCAACTTTCTGCATCTGGGCGTCTCACGCGACCCGCATGGAAGTTCCATGCCATTTTAATGCGGGTCGCCTGGGATTCAAATAACAGACGCGTAATAGAGGAGGCTCGCGACCCACCTACACTTAGGCGATTATTTAACGCGGGTCGCGAGAGGCCAGATTTCCAGAAATTTTAAATCTTTTGTAATGATTATCAGAATCCGGTAATTAATAACGAAATCTTTCGTAATGATTTACCTGACCTTTCGGGTTTGAAGGGGTAACTTTGCGGTTTGGCCCTCGGTTATTTACCGATAGGGGCCTCGTGTTATTTACCCGCATTATTAAGTCCCCAGTTAGTTTATTAATTATTTGGAAAGCCTTAACTTTCACTGTTGACGCTTTTAACCCTTTCTCTACGAATTCGATCGTAACTTTCTCGTTTCGTAACGAAACTTCGTGAAATTTATATATTATATTTTAGTGAGTGTATAATACCGTTACAAAGCCTTGGGAACGTTAAAGGGTCACTCAGAGGTATATAATTAAACATGTTGACACAGTTAACCCCTGTAGCTTGTAATCTCTCACTTTCTTTCGTGTTTCGCTTTCGTACGATCTATGATACATTCGTTTGAAGGTTCAAGCATTTATTTAGGGTTACTATTCAGTATATTTACCCTTGTTGATATTTATAACCCTCGAATTTATATACTTTCAAGGTTTGTCAAAATTAGTCCTTCATTTATTATGGATGCCACGTGTAATTAAATGACACGTGTTAACACATCATTGGACACAAAAATTCGGGGTGTTACAGTTTTACACATAATGGAAATGTTAGGATCCGGGTCAAAATGATAAGTGTATTAAAGGTTTGGTTATATATAAAAGCGATGGATTTTGCTAAGTAAACCAAACGGTCAAAATGAGATTTTATTGTATACCAGAATGGTTGCATAAGTAATGATTTCGGTATAACACCCGGGTAATGGGTAGGATTGTATATAAGCGCGCTAACCGAGAAACGGAGACGCGGGTTAATAGTCTAAAGATTCGGTTGCGAGTTATAATTAAATGGACAAACCATTTCGCATATGGGAATTGTACGAACAAAGTTCAATTACGTATAATTGAATGAGTTTAATACATACCGGGTATCGGGTGCATAAACCCCATGTACGGAACTTCGGATAATGTAAAGCTTTTATAGTTATCTTGTTCATGTGAGTTTTGTTTATAAACAAATGAGTTGTTTGATAAAAAAACATGAACGGGTCGAATAATTCATAAATGAATATTAAGTCAAAAACTTATAAGTTAAGAATTTCCTTAATCCGGATGTTGGATTTCGAGTCCATATGATAAAGGACCAAATTACGATCATGTGGGACGAAACGGATCGTAAAACGGACAAGAAATGAGAAAGTTATGACCAAATTTGTAAAAAATTGTTAAGCTGAAAGTTGCAGCTTTGAAGCAGGCGCAAGGTTGCGCCCCCCAGGCACAAGGGTGAACCCCAGACTGATGTCATCTGTATTGCGCCAGATCTGACATAAGGTTGCGCCAGATTGGTTTCTTCTTGCGCTAATCGCTGGTTCTTTCATATTTTTCGTATTCTTCAACTCCAAACTTGTGTGAAGGCTATCTAACTACGTTATATATATATGCATTACATACCTATATGTAAGTATGTAAGCATGTACGTATAGACGTGTTTATGTTTGCATGTATGTTTTCGGGTGTATGTGAATAGATCTATGAGTATACATCTATGAACGTATGTACATATGTATTAAATAGGATTGAATGTACACAAAGGAATAAAGCTTGTATAAAGGAATAAAGCTTGTATGTATTCATGTTGGTATGTATGTGTGTATGAATATACATGTGAATATACGTATGCACGAAGTAGGATTTATCATCCATGAAAGAATTAGGGCATGTATATATATGCATAGTTTCAATACGTTTGAGTATTGACGTTACTAATAGTGTGCATTGAGATTGAAATGTAATACAAGTACATTATTGAAGTCTCACCAAGAATTAGACACCCAGATGAAATGCGTGAATTTGGAAAGATGTTGGAATGGAAAGTATACGAGGATAGAACGTAACGAGACTCCATAATTATGAATCTTGTTAATATATAATATGTGCTAATGTTACGAATGCATGTGGTGAGTGAAGGTTGTACAGAATTATGGATCAATATTATGAAGAGCAAGTGATTGAAGATCATGTTAAAGAGACATGGATTGTACGGAATGGGTGGTCATGTAATCTGTATTAGTATGTTATAATCGGTACATTAATGAAAGGTAAATGATGTAGTTCCTTACATAAAGATGTTTTTAAATGATTTTCAAGTATAAAGGAACATCTTAAGAAAGAAATTTTATGGTACGTATTTCCGTTGCATCTTTTTGATCAAAACGTTTTAGGGTCTTACAATGATTATATATGATCAGGTTCATTTGTGAACAACGTCTTCATAGTGAACTGTATAAACTAATCAGGACCATTGATTTCCTTTTTAGTTGTTAACGGAAGGATTGTAATTATACAATAAATTAGTTTCAAATCTTTATTTTAATCATTGAGTTTCAGTTAAACTTTTAATTTTGGTAGTTTTCTTAAATTGCATAATTATCTTCTCCATCTCTCTTTATTCAAAATAATTTTATTTTCCATTTCTTTGTACATTCATATCGTTCAGCAGGCCCTTGATAAGGGATAATTATATTTAGACAAGACTAAGAAGTATTATTTTTTAATAAATAAATTCATATGTTTGGGTTATTTATTCTTTTCGTTAATTGCATATTCATGCAAGAATGGATTATTTACAGAACGTTTGATTACATATTTTTTATTTTTGGATTAAATATTCAATTTTTTGTAATTGCATATCCATGATTATTCTTCATGTACCCATCATGAATACTGTACATTTGTTCTGAACATAGGTGTGATAATGTACATATGTGTTAAGAATATGACTTGTTAATGTACATATATGTATATACGTGTTGAGACTGTTATGTACACATATGTACAATGCCGAACAATCATCTCAGATACTTGCTGATGTGCACAAAATGCAACATATAAATTACATCAATTGTGGCTTAAAACTAACCCTTTTTTAGTACTAATGTTGTAAAAAGTGTGCTTCTGTCTTCCTTTTGTATTTTCAGAATTAAATGAGCTCAAAATAACAAAAGAAGCAAAAAGAAAGCAAAATCTAACATAAATATAAGAAAGGAAGCAAAAGTGATATGCCCGACCCCCCGACAGCATCTTCCCAAGCAAAACAAAGAAAATAGAAGACTGAACACGCCCCGTGCTCAGCGAGCACGGGGCCGTGCCCAAGAAGCAGCAAAAAAGACAAACCCATAGAAGCTTCTACTGCCCACCACGGGGCCGTGCCCAGCGGACGCGAGGGTGTGGTCAACTTGCTACAGGCGCATTTATTGTAATTGCGAATTACAATTAATGAAGAGAGAGAGTGTCAGATGGACACGGGGCCGTGCCCAGCGGGCACGGGGTCGTGCCCGAGCTTCTGTTCAGCCTATAAATAGGAGTGTTTGGAGCTCTTGCAACTCATCCCTTGGCACACCACCTCTCTCACACTTCACCCACCACCCACCACCATCACAACACCATCATCCACCACCATCATCCATTGTCCATCATAGAGTGTGTGAGTCGTCTCGGGATCCAAGATTGATCGTAAGAGTTCTTGACAATCAAAGATCATGTTTGCCTAAGTATCTTACATCACTTGGTGAAGACAAGTGTTTAGTGTAATACTTTTTATTTTTAATCTTTTGCACTTTTTAATTGGTTTTGTATTAATGACTTTAATTACTAGTTTCTTATGTTGAATGTGATTCTTCCTTATCGTTTGTCCGTGGTGTCTTGGCATTATTTTACTGTCTATACAAAATAAAATATTTTCACCATTCATATCTCCACGGTCTATATGGAGGTATGTTGGCTACCTGGTCGGGGGTTAAGGGAACGGTTTGGTAAGAGTCTTGCCATTGTTCAGTGTATAGATTCTGCAAAGGACCTGGATCAAATTTAGTAGGACCTCCTTCAATACCCAAAGGTATTGGATGGCGGGGGTCCAAACTCTTTGATCCCCTCATAAGTTAAACTACTATTAAAACTTTAACCCGACTACTTAGGACTGTATCCCTGCTGACTCAGACTACTTATTCGAGGGTAACGTCGCCTTCAAAAGAGGGGCCTACCACATTATGCATTAATAACTTAATTAATTATCTTTCAATAATCCGACCCTTTAGGATTGTATCCTTGCTGACTCAAACTACTGGGTTGAGGGTAACGTCACCTTCAAAAGAGGGGCCTACTACAATAACTAAGATAATCTCTTAAACAAGTGCAAAAGTGTGAAAATAATCAAAGGTTACACTACACACGAGTCGGATCCAAGTGATTCATCTTGTCTATCTGTTTTTCTTTTATTTTATTATTCAGCATTTTAGTTAGTTTTATTTTCTAGTTTAAAATCTTTTTCTAACATTTTGATTTGATTAGACGTTGAGGATAAACCGGTACTAAAAGCTCTTGTGTCCTTGGACGACCTTGGTATCTTACCAACACTATACTACGTCCACGATGGGTGCACTTGCCCATATGTGTGTTTAGTGTTAGTAAATATCGTGTTTTATAAATTTAAAACTTGGCTAAAAAGTGTAAAAAGGGCTTAAAATATATACCTAATATATATAACACCTCGCACACATCAAGTTTTTGGCGCCGTTGCCGTGGACACAAGGATATTAAGAAAGCTTAAAATCAACGGCCTAATCTGTTTTTCAAAACCTTTTTAAACCGCGCGCACATTTTTCTGCATTTTAGTTTAGTTTGCATTTACAGTGGCCTGAACACGGGGCCGTGTTCACTGAACACGGGGCCGTGCTGCATATTTTTCATTAAACACCCAGATACAGAATCTGAACACGGGGTCGTGTCCACTGAACACGCCCCCGTGCTCAACGAGACCAGTAACTTTAATTAAAACGCCCAGATACATACCCTGAACACAGGGCCGTGTCCACTAAACACGGGGCCGTGTTCAGCCTCTGTTTCCGTCTTTATTTTCTGTTTTCTGGTCCCGAGACTCGGTTGTGGTCTGTTGAGTGATTCTTATGGATCAATACTCAGGAGGCTACAACTACACCTATGAGGAGGAGGATTATATGAGAGACTATTGCACTAATTGTGGAAACCCGCACTCGGTACAATATTGTAACTTATTTCAACCATCCAATTCATACAACTATTATGAGGAGCCTAGGTACGAGCCATCGACTTCATACACATCCTATGAAGACCAAAGGTATGAACCTTCTCCCTCATACTCATATTTTGATGAACCAAAGTATGAACCCTCATACTCATACTTTGAGGAGTCAAGATATGAACCACCACCTTCATACTCTTATTATGAGGAACCATGGCGTGAACAACCCACCTCATATGAGTACTATGAAGATCAAAATTATGACCCTTATCCATCATATACTTACAATGAAGAACAATGGTATGAACCATCTACTTCATATGGGTACTATGAGGAACCAAGGATCGAACAACCAGATTCAAGCTTTGAGGATCCCGATCCTTTCTCTATCACCGAAGTGACCGATAGGATATTAGAACACATTAAAACTATCGAACGTTGCATAAAAGAATCTCGCGCAAGGGAAGAGGAGTCCCTCGCAAGAGAAGAATTAAATAAAGAAACGATAGTTGAAGAGTTAAAAATGGAAGAACAAATAAGTGAAAAACCGACACATGAGCTAAACAATGAAAAAGGTGAGGCCGATAACGTTAAAATTCAAGAAGAGTTTAATTTTGAAGAAATTAATCTCTTGTCACCTTCTTTTGAAAATCACTGTTTACTATCAACTCATGCTAAGTTTTTAAAAGAGCTAAACACTAACACAAAAATTGAAGAATTGGTAAGTGTTAAGTTAACTAATGATCAAACTTCGCTAATAAAAGAATACCCTTTTGAAATAAACATTACACCGGTTCCATGTTTTTTTCAAAATTCATTTATTAGTAATGTCACCATTGATAAAGATCTTTGTGTTAACATAATGCCTAATTACATTTTCGAAAAATTAAGTATTAGTGATTTTGCTCCACTTCAAATACCCATTTTTCTATCCATTCGGAGAGTAATAAAATCAATCGGTATACTTGAGGACGTCTTGGTTCAAACAAATCAAATGGTTATTCCAACCGACTTTGTCATCCTCGATGACGCTCCTCTAGTGTTGGGAAGACCTTTTGTAAAAACTCATGAAGCTTTGAAAAACCGGAAGTTTAATAATCTACCTCTTCAATTAGGGGCATTCAAAAGGAGCATAGATCTTGAGCGTTCAATGAAATATCCTTTTGGCAACAATGACCCCCTAATTGAAGATGAAGATGAGCCACCCGATATAAGTGAAAAGATTGACCACTTTGTTGAAGAAGAGGTCGCCATAGAACAAACCTTTAAAGTTCTTGATCTAGATGAGCCCCAAAATAAGGAGTCTCCTAAAGACCCGCTCCTTGAGCTCAAAGAACTCCCAAAAGGTTTGGAATATGCTTTTCTAGACAAAGATGGTAATTCACCTGTAATTATTTCGTCTAAATTAAATAGTGTAGAAAAAGAAAAATTAATTAGACTCTTGAAAAAACATAAAAATGCGATCGCTTGGAAGCTTGTAGATATAAAAGGAATAAGCCCTTCCATGTGCACGCACAAAATTCTGATGAACGATGACTACAAATCAGTAATACAACCACAAAGGAGAGTAAATCCAAATGTCCAAGAAGTGGTTAAAAATGAGGTCATCAAACTACTTGACGCCGAACTTATTTATCCTATCTCCGATAGTCCATGGGTGAGTCCCGTCCAAGTAGTCCCAAAGAAAGGAGGTATGACGGTAATAACTAATGAAAAGAATGAATTAATACCAACGAGAACCGTCACAGGATGGAGAGTATGCATAGATTATAGATGATTAAATGAAGCAACAAGGAAAGACCACTTTCCTTTGCCCTTCATTGATCAAATGTTAGAACGACTATCCGGTTATAAATTTTACTGTTTCTTGGATGGTTTTTCAGGTTACTTTCAAATTCCAATAGCACCTGAAGACCAAGAAAAGACAACTTTCACATGCCCCTACGGAACTTTTGCTTATCGACGCATGCCATTTGGTCTATGTAATGCCCCTGCAACATTCCAACGTTGCATGGTGGCCATCTTCCATGATATGATAGAAAAAACAATGGAAGTCTTCATGGACGACTTTTCTATCTTTGGAGATTCATACGACCAATGCCTCGATAACCTCGAACGAATGCTATCCCGATGTGAGGAAACTAACCTCGCCCTTAACTGGGAAAAATGCCATTTCATGGTAACAGAGGGAATGGTACTTGGTCACAAGATCTCGAGCGAAGGAATGGAAGTTGATCGAGCAAAAATAGACACAATTTCTCGATTACCTCCCCCCTCCTCCGTTAGAGCAATCAGAAGTTTCTTAGGGCATGCCGGATTTTATAGACGGTTTATCAAAGACTTTTCAAAAATTTCAAGACCTCTAACGAAATTACTTGAAAAAGATGCGCCTTTCATCTTTGACAAGGATTGCAATCAAGCATTTCTAACCCTCAAGGAAATGCTAGTCAATGCACCTATCATGATAGCGCCCGATTGGAAATTACCTTTCGAAATCATGTGTGATGCAAGTGACTTTTCCGTTGGAGCAGTCTTGGGACAAAGAAAAGAAAAGCATTTCCACCCGATTTATTATGCTAGTAAAACACTTAATGATGCACAAGAGAATTACACAACCACTAAAAAAGAATTACTAGCTGTGGTATTTGCTTTTGATAAATTTCGTTCTTACCTTGTTCTTTCTAAAACTGTAGTTTATACAGATCATGCAACCATCCAATACCTCTTCAAGAAACAAGACACAAAACCCCGTTTGATCAGGTGGATTCTACTCCTCCAAGAATTTGATATTGAAATCAAAGACAAAAGAGGGGCAGAAAACAATGCAGCAGATCATCTTTCACGCCTAGAAGACCCAGCTTTGGAGGCAACCAGGGATGAGCAAATCAACGAAAAATTTCCAACAGAGTCCCTGGAAATGGCGGAATGTAGACAAGAACCATGGTATGCTGACTATGCTAACTACTTAGCTAGCAGTATAGTCACCAAAGGATGGCCACATCACCAAAGAAAGAAATTCTTTGCTGATGTAAAGCATTACTTTTGGGAAGACCCTTATCTTTTCAAAATGCGCGCCGACCAACTCATCCGCAGGTGCGTACATGGCAGCGAAGCACGAAGAATTCTCCGTCATTGTCATGAAGGTCCATATGGAGGACATCATGGTGCCGCTAGTACCGCACGGAAGGTATTTGATTCAGGATTTTATTGGCTGACCATTTATAAAGATACGCAAAGTCTTATCAAGACATGTGATGCTTGCCAAAGATCAGGTAATATTTCTTCCAAAAATGAAATGCCACAAAATGGCATTCTCGTTTGTGAAATTTTTGATGTGTGGGGACTCGATTTCATGGGACCTTTCCCACCGTCAAAAGGAAACAAATATATACTTGTGGCAGTCGATTACTTGTCTAAATGGGCCGAGGCCGAGGCACTTCCAACAAATGATGGAAGAGTAGTGGTAAGATTCCTGAAAAAATTATTCTCTCATTTTGGAACACCTAAAGCATTAATAAGTGATAGAGGTACCCATTTTTGCAACCATCAACTCGAAAAAATCTTAACAAGATATGGGGTCTATCACCGGGTCTCAACAGCATACCACCCTCAAACAAACGGACAAGCCGAAGTGACTAATAGAGGTTTAAAACGAATACTTGAAAAAACCGTAGGTTTAAATAAAAAGGAATGGGCTGATAAATTAGATGATGCTTTATGGGCTTTTCGAACTGCTTATAAAACCACTATAGGCACAACCCCATATAAGCTTGTCTATGGAAAAAGTTGTCATTTGCCAGTAGAAATAGCTCACAAAGCCTACTAGGCAATAAAAAATGTGAACTTAGATTTAGAAATTGCAGGTAAAAATCGATTTTGTCAAATAAATGAATTAGACGAACTAAGGAATTATGCATACTCTAACTCGGAAATTTATAAGGAAAGAATTAAAATTTTACACGACAGATACATTAAACCTAATGAATTTCGAGTGGGAGATCTGGTTCTATTGTTTAATTCACGACTTTGATTATTTCCGGGTAAACTAAAATCTAGGTGGTCAGGACCTTTTTCCATCACCCATATTTTTCCTCACGGTGCAGTAGAAATTAAATCTCGGAATGGAACTTCATTCAAAGTCAATGGCCAACGGCTGAAACTCTATTGAGGATCCATTGAGGATGAAGAGGAAGAGATCTCGCTTCAAACGGTCGACGAGTAAAGGCTTCCACATCATACCTGGTATGTTACAAGCAAGTGGGAAAACATCGAAATCGGTAAGTCTTTTAACCAATTTTTTGGGAAAACAGGGCACTCACGTGTCCGCGCAACTGTCGGGATAAAACCCTCTTTTCATATCAGTTACATCATTCCACACTCCCCGTTTCCCCGAAAAACACTCTGGTCCAGGCGATTTTCCGCAGATTTTCGACGTCTCCTCTCATTCTAACAACATCAAGGTATGATTCTATCATCATTAGTAGTTAGATTAGTTACTTGCATGTAGTTAAAACATCAAAAATTTGGGGAAAATCTAGGGTTCTTGAAGTTCATCCGGATCAAACCTCAGATTTTTGCAATAATCTGTTAGTATTAGTTTAGATTAGTGTAATGAAAAGTAAATACACTTGTATTGTTGATAGATTTGCCCGATTTCTCCTGAAAACCCCAAACCCTTGTTTTTGAACCGAAAAAGATAAAATTGAAAGGGTAAACGGTTTGTTTTGGGAAAAACGGCACTTGGGGTTTCATTTTCGGGGGAAACCGCACCTACTTGGCCAAAAATTTCAGATTTTCGGGACCGGGTCGAAAAATGCAATTTTTGAGTAACAGATGCCTGGACACGGGGTCGTGCCCGCTGAGCACGGGGCCGTGTCTAGCTAACTGTTTGCAGTTTCTTCCGAAAATCTCATTGTTTCGTGCTAACTTTTGGTGTATTCTTTCAGATGTCGCAGAAGTTCACAAGATTCAACGCAAATGAGCTCGATGCTAGGGCCAGATATGACATACTTCAAACAAGACCCAAAGAATACCCAAGGCAAGCATGCACGGACCTCTTAGCCATGGTGAACCAACTAGACCGGTTCAACAACCTCGTTACCGGACCACTAAGGATTGCCCTGACCACTCGACTTGGATCAGTACATGAGTGCACTTTGGAGTTCTACAGTATTTTCACCTTCACTTTAAGGTGTGACCCGTTCGACAATGAGGGGGTTGCATTTCGATGTTGTGGGACTAGGTACTCGATCTCTGTGGCGCAATTCGGGGCAATAGTGGGGCTGTATTCAGAAGAGGATTCGGGAAGTGTAGAAAACACCGGGGGAATGCGAGAGTTGGATGAAAATGAACGCCAAGCCGCATGGGCTCATATTGGTGATGGGTTCTACAATCCGAGAAGCACTAAGAGTACTAAGCTGAGGGATCCGCTTTATCGCTACATTCATAGGCTTCTCACTTACTCTCTTAGTCAAAGATATGACAGCAGCGGCGTTGTTGGGTTAAGAGATTTGGTAGTCCTTCACTGCATTCACAACCGAAGACCCCTCGATGTTCCATTCCTCCTACTCCGGAACATGCATTTGAACTGGCTTGCTCATGCACCAACCCCTATTTTCTACGGGGGATGGGTGTACCGCCTCTTCAAGCACTTCACGCGTATACCTAGGTCTTTCGAAAGAAGCCCATAGCCAGGACGGGTGGATGTGCACATTTGTCGCGCCATGAACCTAATCTATGAGGCGGAAGACGGATCGGTAAGCTTTCAGAGGATGCAAGGCCATGCATGGAACCCGCAAGAGGCACTAGTCCTTCACGCTCCACCTCCCCACTACCAGTGTCAACCTCATGGTGAACCGGGCCCATCCTCCTCACAAGGGGGTGGTTTTCCTAATTTTCAAAGTTTACACGATCTTTTGCAGGAAAATCTTATGTGCACCAGGAACACCTACAACCTCGCCAACAACACATACCACCGGGTCGGAGCCATTGAAAGAAACATTTCCGACATCCAAGATGACATCGGAAGCATCCGGGAGTATATGGCGGGGCATGGGGAAGGTGGTGATGACAGTGATGAAGACATGGACTAGGCAGGTGGAGTAGGAGTAGGAGCAGCTGGTTGGTGATCCCACAGGTTAAAATCCCTTTCTATCGAACAATTTGCAGCCTGCGTGCCGAAGTGTGGAACAATTTACTTTCCCTAACTTCTTTTTTATTTTTCTGCTTTAGTTTTTTTTTTACTTTATGGTTTGGATATTTGAACTTGGTAATCTAGGATGTTTGGTATTGTTTGGTGTGGTATTTATTGATAAAACAGGTACATACGAGGCTTAGAGTACTAAACACCAGTACTACTAAAGCCGGAGCAGGAAAACCGGAGAAAGAAACCTGTTTTTCAGCCTTGCAGACTGTCCACACGGGGTCGTGTCCAGCCGACACGCCCTCTTGCCCACCTCCCAGACCTGATGTTTGTTTAATTTCTGCAGATTTTTGCCAGACACGGGGTCGTGCCCAGCCAACACGCCCCCGTGTCCATCTTCTATAAGTTTTCGTTACTGGCAGTTGAACACGGGGTCATGTCCAACCAACACGGGGCCGTGTGCAGGATGCCAGTAACATAAAATTTTGTTTTTAACACCATTTTACACATTCAATCAACCTAAAAACTTATTTTTGGGACACATTGAGGACAATGTGTAATTTAAGTGTGGGGGGATGCTAAAACCTTGAATTTTGCAAGTCCTAATAACAAGCCTTACACAAAACTCTATTGGAACCGCTAATCACCCCAAATTTTTTCGAAAATTTTCATGTTTTTTACTTGTCTAAGTTTAAGTTGGAAATTCAAGTTCTAACAAGGTTATAATTTTACAAGTTTACAACCGATAGCGTCGTGATAAAAAGAACCAACATAAGAAAGTTACGAAAAGGCATGACAAACTTAGTTAAAATTTGATTATATATACTCGATCACATAAAAACCCTTTCCCACAAAAGTGAGTTTTGAGCCTTTAACGAGCATACAAATATATATCTTTACACGAAATGCTCATTTTTCGTTTCTTGTGTGAATAGCCGCTTGGTTCGTACGACTCTAGAACTTACCACAACAATACATTCCCGGTCCTTACCAACTTAAACTCGAGTAAGGAAATGATGGAGGCATTAGGACTAACCCTTTTTCTTTCTACACCATTATTTTTCATTTTTTTTACCACCTACCTAAAAATCCCCCTAGTTAACCCCTTTGAACCTAAACCTTTTCATTTCTTAACCCAAAACCATCACCCTTTTTACCCACCTAAACCTTTTTATTTTTAACCCTTTCTTTTAGTAACAACGTTCGGTTTTCTAATGACTTTCTCTAAATATATATATATACATATATATATATATATATAAATTTTTATTATATTTTGATGGAACCAAACAAACAAACAAGTTCATCAAAAGTAACTTTGTTTGAACAATTCATCAAAATCAAATAAAAATGTGAAAATAAAAAGTCTTTCAAAAACCGACGTTTGTTACGCTTTTTGCCCTTTTACTAACCACTAACCCAACCACCCACCTTTAGCCCAAGCCTAACCCTTCACCCAAAAAGTCCTCTTTATATTTAAAAAGGTATATAGTTGAAAATGAGGAGGATTGATTGCTTGGCAAGCTTATAGTAGAAGTAAGCTCCATGCCGCTCTCGAGTGATTCACTAAAAATACACCTTCGGCCGAGTGTTGAGTGATTCCCCCGTGAGGTATGTGAACTTGTATATAAATGGAATTTAAAAAAAAGGTATGTTATGCCCTAATAAATAATTTATCTTTTGAAACGTTTTTAATAAAACATGACGAATAGGATTGTAAATAAATAAAAATAAAACCTAAATAATCTTGGAATTCCCGACACTCTATGACAAGCCCAAAAACCTTCTCTTCTACCCATTCCATTTGGGACTGAATAAAGCCACATTATAAAGAGTTTTGCTTGAGGACAAGCAAAGATTCAAGTGTGGGGGTATTTGATGTGCACAAAATGCAACATATAAATTACATCAATTGTGGCTTAAAACTAACCCTTTTTAGTACTAATGTTGGAAAAAGTGTGATTTTGTCTTCCTTTTGTATTTTCAGGATTAAATGAGCTCAAAATAACAAAAGAAGCAAAAAGAAAGCAAAATCTAACATAAATACAAGAAAGGAAGCAAAAGTGATATGCCCGACCCCCCGACAGCATCTTTCTAAGCAAAACAAAGAAAACAGAAGACTGAACACGCCCCGTGCTCGAGCACGGGGCCGTGCCCAAGAAGCAGCAGAAAAGACAAACCCATAGAAGCTTCTACTGCCCACCACGGGGCCGTACCCAGCGGACACGGGGGTGTGGTCAACTTGCTGCAGGCGCATTTATTGTAATTGCGAATTACAATTAATGAAGAGAGAGTGTCAGATGGACATGGGGCCATGCCCAGCGGGCACGGGGCCGTGCCCGAGCTTCTGTTCAGCCTATAAATAGGAGTGTTTGGAGCTCTTGCAACTCATCCCTTGGCACACCACCTCTCTCACACTTCACCCACCACCCACCACCATCACAACACCATCATCCACCACCATCATCCATTGTCCATCATAGAGTGTGTGAGTCGTCTCGGGATCCAAGATTGATCGTGAGAGTTCTTGACAATCAAAGGCTATGTTTGCCTAAGTCTCTTACATCACTTGGCGAAGACAAGTGTTTAGTGTAATACTTTTTATTTTTAATCTTTTGCACTTTTTAATTGGTTTTGTATTAATGACTTTAATTACCAGTTTCTTATGTTGAAGGTGATTCTTCCTTATCGTTTGTCCGTGGTGTCTTGGCATTATTTTACTGTCTATATAAAATAAAAGATTTTCACCATTCATATCTCCACGGTCTATATGGAGGTATGTTGGCTACCTGGTCAGGGGTTAAGGGAACGGTTTGGTTAGAGTCTTGCCATTGTTCAGTGTATAGATCCTGCAAAGGACCTGGATCAAATTTAGTAGGACCTCCTTCAAACCCAAAGGTATTGGATGGCGGGGGTCCAAACTCTTTGATCCCCTCATAAGTTAAACTACTATTAAAACTTTAACCCGGCTACTTAGGACTGTATCCCTGCTGACTCAGACTACTTAGCCGAGGGTAACGTCACCTTCAAAAGAGGGGCCTACCACATTATGCATTAATAACTTAATTAATTATCTTTCAATAATCCGACCCTTTAGGATTGTATCCTTGCTGACTCAAACTACTGGGTTGAGGGTAACGTCACCTTCAAAAGAGGGGCCTACTACAATAACTAAGATAATCTCTTAAACAAGTGCAAAAGTGCGAAAATAATCAAAGGTTACACTACACACGAGTCGGATCCAAGTGATTCATCTTGTCTATCTGTTTTTCTTTTATTTTATTTTTCAGCATTTTAGTTAGTTTTATTTTCTAGTTTAAAATCTTTTTCTAACATTTTGATTTGATTAGACGTTCAGGATAAACCGGTACTAAAAGCTCTTGTGTCCTTGGACGGCCTCGGTATCTTACCAACACTATACTACATCCACGATGGGTGCACTTGCCCATATGTGTGTTTAGTGTTAGTAAATATCGTGTTTTATAAATTTAAAACTTGGCTAAAAAGTGTAAAAAGGGCTTAAAATATATACCTAATATATATAACACCTCGCACACATCACTTGCTATACACACGTGTACCATGTTGAACAACCATATCATTAACTTCTTTTTTAGAAGTATATTATGAATGTACATATGTGCACATTACAAATCGGATATGTACACTTAAAGAAGATGATCGGATAGGACAATATTTGTTAATGTACATACGTTTTTAAATGGTGATTACGTATAATACATATATGTACATTCACTTCTACAGTGTTTTTAATCATGTTCGAGATGGAACAATATATTATATAATGGTTATATTTTTTAGAATTAAAAAATTAGTTAATTGGTGAGAGAAAAAAATGAGAGAGAATGTAATTAATTATTTAATTGGAGAGATCAGTAGTTAATAATTTACCTTTATACCCTTTTCATTTATTTTTTACATATAACTAATTACAAAACTGCCATTATTAAAATTTCCAAGATCTAAACAATTAATGACTCAGATTAGTTCATACAGTTCACTCTTAAACTAATGTTCACTCTAGAACCCTACCCTATATATATATATATATATAAAATATGAGGCACCCAATACTCAAGTGTACGATGAATAAAATTTGAAGATTATTAAGAATTGAGCGAGTTTAATATTACGAAATTTATTCAGAGTCTATATTTTGAAAAAAAAAAAATCATTTATCTAGTAGGTTAATATTGTAAATATTGAATCCTAAATGCTAATTAGTTCATTTTTCATTAGGTGCAACATTAAGTAAAGTCTTGATTAGAAGCTTTGCTACTATACTAGCTGGTGTATTAGGTGTTGGGACTGAATCATTTGCTAGCTTATTCGGGCCGACAGTTAAACCCAATGTTATCGGTTTTCTTGTCTTCCTTGTAGGTAAATTCCTTGATTTGTCATCATATGTTATCGGTTTTCTTGTCTTCCTTGTAGGTAAATTCCTTGATTTGTCATCATATTATTATATGGATGCATGATACCACCAATAACTTAATAATGGGTGGTATTTTATGATAATGATTTGTATACCTCAGTCGCTGCTATCACCTTTTCAAGATTCATTCACAACATTAAAAAGAGGTACGATTATGGGGTCATGATATTAATACTCACTTTTAGCCTGGTATCTGTATCTGGAAACCAAGTTGATGAAATCATAAAGCTTTATCAATGGGTAACGACCATAGCTTTTGCTTGTGCAATATGTGTCCTCATCTCCAGGTGTGTTTGCCCGGTGTGGCCCGATGAAGGACTTCATAAACTCGTTGTTAATAACTTAGAAAACCTCGCAAGCTTCCTAGAACGTCCGTTCGTGTGTGTATTAATTTTTCGAGTTACCTTAAGTTTAGTTACATCTAATGAAATTTATTTCCAACTATTCTATAAGATTCGGAGGTGAATACTATAGAAAATCTGACAGTGATAAGTCATTTCTTGTTGCTTATAAAAGTATTCTCAATTCTAAAGCGACGGAAGTATCATTGGTTAGGATACTCTCACTGTTATAACTTTTTAAATAGATTTTATTTGTGATTCATGTTTATATATATGTGTGTGCGCGCGGTACATTAAATTGTTTGCTCAGTTTCTAATGATTTATATTTGGATGTAGGCAAATTTTGCATGGTGGGAAATAGGGCATGGAAAATTTCAGTTTCATCATCCATGGAAAAAATACTTAAAGATTGGATTTTATACACGACAATGTGCACACTATATTGATATCCTTACTAGATATCTTGAAGCCAAATATGAAGTATAACTTTCATAATATTATGTGAAATACTATACACAAACGCAAATATAGTAATTACTAAATTTAATATGTTGTCACAAGAACATTTAGAGTTTCAAGATACAATTAAAGAACCTTTAATTAAAATGAGCTCAGAAGTTGGAAAAGCATTGAAAGAATTAGCATCATCATTGAAGTTAATGATTTATCCCTCTAGTTCAGCCACTCATATAAAAAATTGCATAAGGGCGGTAGATGAACTCAATGCCACATTACAAGCTTCAATGATACTGGAATACGATATACTAGAAACCATACCAGTTATTGCAACCACTTCCGTACTTGTTGAGATCATAAAATGTGTTGAAACAATATATGAAGCAATTGAAGAACTTTCTATACATACCAATTTTAAATTACCACAAAACATAACATCGGATACAACTGAAAATCCACACTTTCTTTGTCGTGGTTCACTTAAGAAACCTGTTGAAGGTGGAAAAGACGAAGGATCGATCACTATAACCGTCTTATCAGATGATGTAATCTCCCAAGAATCATATCTTGATAAAAGTAAACAAGAAATCAACTAATTATATTGTGTCTACTAGAGGGAGCCCACATGCCCACTCTATATTTCTAGGGTTTCCTTATATTTCTCTATATATTGTAATCAATATTGAATAAATGAATCAATCAATTTACCATCGTACATGGTATCACAACCTGGTTACTTTTTTTTCTCTGGAGGGTCACCACAAAAATACAAAGCCTAGTCATCAACACTTGAGAATAAAACCTTAGGCAGAGTGGCTTGTCGCCACTTCCTTCGCCGCCTTAACCGATTGTTGTCTCTTTTTGGTTTTCCGTTTCATTTTTTTCATTCCGTTCTAAATAAAGTCTCGGTTTTCAGTTTTAGGCTTCAACCATTATCACCTAAAAAAGTTTCAAAACAACATAACATCTCACAGCCGCCGCCACAGTGATCGCCAACTCCGATCAGAAGACCGCCCCAAAACTATTGTCGTTATGCCCATACATGCGCCATCACAACCTCACAACATGTCCAACGGCGGGCCACTCTCGAATTTCGGAAGTGTGGTCGGAATCTTAAGCCGTACAAACCTATCCAGTCCGAATTTCATTTCAAAAATTTTTTTGGTTCTGCTTTAATACGTTTCACATGTGTTAAAGAGTCACATAGATGATGTTATGACACCAATATGCCATCTTGTTGATTTTGCTTCTCTGTCATCCAACTCATTGTCGTTACACCGCCTACACGACTACGGTCCGCCATCACACTGCTACTCGTTGCCGCCACCCTGCTTCAATAGATGCCCTCTTATAGGATTACAGGATGATTCAAATATTATTATTGTTAGAGTTTTTTAGTTCGAGCTCACGGCCCACCTTAAGATTTTCGTGTAAATGTTTTTCTCTTCTTCGTTTTATGTATTGGCTACTCCTGAACCTTTTTAGCCCCCGCTAGTCGTTACTTCAACTTTTTTTCTAAAACCGCCACTGATTCAGCTCATCCTTTATCTAAATTCGAAACGAATGATTTATGCATAGCTTGCCACAGATCAGACGTGAAACGAGGGTCACGATCAGAGATGATGGAGATCTGCACTCTGTGCCGAGAGACTACTTCCTTAAAGTATATACTGGAAAGCTTGGTAAACTTGTCGGTTTCTTTGATCATGAGGAAGTGATTAGATTTGGTTAGACAGTCCACGATTACCCAAATGGTGTCGTTCCCGTTCTGAGTTCTGGGTAAACCGGTAATGAAATCCATGGAAATTTGCTCCCATTTCCACATTGGTAGCTCTGGTTGTTGTAGTAACCCTGATGGCTTTTGGTATTCAATCTTGACCCTAGCACAGGTCAAACACTTGCTCACGTAGGTGGTTATGTTGGCTTTCATATTCAGCTACCAGTATAGGGTCTTTAGGTTGTGATACATCTTATCAGAGCTAGGGTGAACAGAGTAGCGAGATTTGGGAGCTTCATCCATAACGAGATCCCTCAAACTTCTGTGTTGTGGAACCCATATTCGCTCCATGAAATAGCGAATATCGTCCGATTTGGTTTCAAGTTGCTTTTCCATGCCCAGCATGTACTCAGTTTGAAGGTTTTCCTCCTTCAATGCTTTGGTTTGTGCAGCACGGATCTGATCAGGGAGGTTAGAATGAATGGTAAGTTGCAATGCTCGAACTCACTTGGGTTTGGTTTCTTTCCGAATGAGGGCATCGGCTACCACGTTAGCCTTACCCAGATGGTACTTGATCGCATAGTTGTAGTCAATTAGGAGTTCAACCTAACGACGTTGCCGCATGTTGAGATCCTTTTGGTCGAGAATATGCTGAAGAATCTTGTGGTCGGTGTAGATCATACACTTAGTACCATACAAGTAGTATCTCCAGATTTTGAGGGCAAAAACTACGGCTCCCAATTCCAAATCGTGGGTAGTGTAGTTCTTTTCGTGAACCTTGAGCTGACGAGATATGTAGGCAATTACTTTCTTGCGTTGCATCATAACGCAGCCGAGACCTTGGATAGATATGTCACAATACACAACAAAATCGTCGGTACCTTCTAGTAAGGATAAGATAGGTGCACTACAGAGTTTCTGTTTTAACAATTGGAAAGCAGACTCCTAGGCATCACCCCACCTGTAAGTGGTACCCTCAAAATCCACATGTGGAGTTTTACCTTGAGGCGTGCGACTGACCAGGATCAAGCCACTAATCATGTTGACCTAATATTAAAGTTATTAAAAATTATCGCAATCAACAAGATTAGTGATTAAGATTTAAATGTCCAAAACAAAATTTAAACCAACAGCGGAAGCTAAACGTAAAAATCCAGACAATAAACAACAGTGTTAAATAAAAATTTAAAACCAGTAGTTTATTTCAGCCACGACACTCTAAATGTTGCAAGCTTCCATGTTGTACCTAATGTCCTGCAAAGCATGCACAAGTGTATCAACAAAGGTTGGCGAGTTCACAATTTCAGTTTTAAAGTAAAGTGAGTTTCAAATACATTAGTTTATTGAAACATGTCATGGGTAGCTAACCCACAGTTAAGCAACTAAACTGTGTTGTGCCGAACACTTAACTGTAGTAAGTTGTTGTGTCCCATATCAATGTCTATCTTCATTGACATAAAGTCAAGGTCAATAGTTCACGCCCGGCTCCCAGCACGGTGTGAGGTTTGTCAAACCTAATAGTGCTATTAACTAGTACCTCGTTTGCCAAACCCGGCAACTAATCGGTATATTGCGTAGGGACTTTTCAGATAGAGTTTCTTTTAGTTTGCTAAAGACATGAAATATAAACTACGGTATTTATTGGCAATATTCCAATTCAGGAATATAGATTAGTCCCAAATCCAGAGATAGTGTAGTTCCCAAACCCGGGAATGCATGCTTTTAGTAAATGTGTGAACTTACCTTAGTTTAGCTCGGTTAGATTTAGATAGAGAAACAATGAAGATGGTCAACCATGTCCTAGTATGATTACCATTTAACTTGTTAGGGTGTGTTCATGCAATTCGTGTAAGTTCCACACGTATCTAGCAATTAGCACGCGCGCAAGTTGTCACATAATATTTTATCGTGTGGTTTTCATGCACATGTTCACAATATAACCTACGACATGACATATGTTATTTATACAATCACTAAACAAGTGCGAACACTTAAAATAACAAATTCGACTCTTATAAGTTTATCAATCATGCACTACAAGTTCACTGAAATTAGGTTGTTTGAGGAAGCCCATTTACCATAATTATAGGGTTGTAAAAATTGTGATCTTTTTATGTGACCTAACCCTCGGTGTGGTTGGCCTTGTGTTAAATTTTTATGGCCTAACTCTTTACCGAAAAATATAGAAAAATCATTTACTATGCAGTGGCTAGACTCATCACTTTCTAAATGCAGCTTACCAAAAAATTCATTTTAAAATCCTCGACTACCCGATTGATCCGATTCCACTTGGAGATTCGTAAAGACACCTAAGACCGTCTACTGTATAAATTTCATGACCTAACTTCAAACATTTTGGACTAAAAGAAATCCAGTTTTCGTTATGTTATGACCCGGTTACAGCCAGCTAAAGTTGGTTGAAATCCTTGGGCATATTCTGCTTTTGTTACCCGACTTCTTAAAACGAGTTTTATGACCTTAAACACATACTTAGCGAGCAACACGACGTTATATACCTCCTCTACAGCAGGTTTACATCATTATTTATCATCTAATTCATCAAATATCAACAAAGCTAGCAAGATTCAACCCAAAACAATATAAGACTCAAACCCTAGAAATCATACAAACACGTATGCGATCAAATCACCAATCACTACTAGAAAATAGGCCTAATGCAACTTTTTAGAAGCAACCTTTATCAAATGAGTTTCATTTAACTCTAATGCAACTTCTTTGAACATAAAGGTTGCATTAGATCTTCTAATGCAACCTTTTTCTCGAAAGGTTGCAAATTTTAATGAAATTTGCAACTTTTGTTAGAAAGGCTGGTTTACAACAATTTAAATGCAACTCTTATTTTAAAAGGTTGTATTGTTAAAAGTTAATGCAATATTAGTTTAAAAGGTTGCATCCAAATGTACTCGGTGTCGTGTCATAACATAACGTAATTACTTTTTTGCCCACAAGCTTTCACGCCAATTAAGTTTTAGGTTGAGAAATTCAATAAAAACGACCAATAGTGTAGAAATTCTTGATTTGTAAATAGTTATATAGCCTATTAACTTTGTAGAACTAAAGATCCAAAGCAACGTATATGTGTAGGTAAAATATTTAAAAGAAATCAGAGGTGCATGTGGAGCAGAATAAATTAGCTACTCTATGAAATTATATATGTATGTATAGATATAAAACTAGAGAGCAAGATCTGAACAGGTATTTAGGGAAATTGCAAATAACTAAATTAACTTGAAGATTACACCTAATGTTACAAGTCGACTTCTGAAGATTTTGTTCATGTCTTTTTAGATAGACATTGTATTTGTTTATTTTTTTGTATCTTAATAGAATTTTTTTGTGCACTAGACTTGTTTTTGATGTGGAACAAGAATGGATGCATATGCAAGTGGTTTCCTTACAGGTGGGGGATGTATTTTTGAGCATTTTGTTTTTGGTTGAAAACCTGGTTTTGAAAATTGGACCGAAACCATTGATTGAATGGGAACATGATAACACCCTGGTTCAGTTTTGATGATACGGACCTAGTAACCTAGGTTTAAGGCCGGACTCGTTTTTGGACTTTTGGGATTCACTTTTTTAGTTTTACAAGGCCGTTTAACCTATTTTAGTTTGTGGTTACCTGGGTTGTTCTAAATTTTGACCCATTTGCTAAAGTCATAATGATGACATAATTACTCAAAGTTATAATGTTGACCCATTTACTAAAATGACAACTTCGACACATTTACTAAAATGATAATTTGACCCGTTTACAAAATGCTAACTCGTTCACTTCAAATGATGATACTGAACTGTTTATTAAAATATATAAAGGCAACAAGTGAGGGATAGTTTTGGTAGGGAAGGTTCATTTGAGAAGAAATTTAATGTGAAAAGAAAAAGAAGAAAGGACATATTAGTAAAATACTATTTCATTTATAACTCATATCATTATTTTTTCTCTCTTTAATTAATTAGTCAACTAATCATTAATTATCCTACATATAATCTACAAAACCTACACATATCAAAATTTCCCTACATATACCCTACACATTGTAGAATTTTATCCTACATAGTCGAAATTTATCCTACACACCTCGAAATATATTCTACATAACTCGAAATTTATCCTACACATCTCGAAATATATCATACACAACTCGTAATTTACCCTACACAACTAGTAATTTATTCTACACTTTAAATTAAGTTGTTTTTTTAATTTGGAAAAAGTATATATTTTGAAAATAAGTTACAAATTTAATTTAGTTAGTTATTAAAGAGGAAGAATACAAATTAATGATTTATGTAAGTTTACCAATATACCCTTATATTAAAATTAAATGCAAATATTAAATGAAGTAAAATGAAGTATTCTTATTGGTTGAAACTTCTTCTTTTGTTTTTCTTACAAAAAAATTCTTCTCATTTGAACTCTCCACTAGTTTTGGTATTATTAAAAACTTTGGCAACTGTTGTTGAACAAAAATAAAATTCCCATCAATTATCAACATGATTTTTCAAGATTTGATTTTCTTAAATCAATTGATTTTGTAAATTGACACGAAACAACAGAAAACTTGATAATACAATGATAAGGTTTTGCAGGTTCAAGAAACTCTACAGCTTGTAGCTGATTATGCAAAGAATTCAGTGTCGACCTATCTTAGTCTTCCTATGCTGGGTTTTTGTTACTTTTTATCATTTTGTTTAATAGCTTTATTTTTATTACATTATTATTTTGAGTTTGGACATATGTTAAATTGCGATATAAGATTATCTATTATATTTATGTTATTATTGTGTTGATGTAACTATTGAGATAATATTGCATAATAATGAAAATTTTAGTACTTCAAACAATAATGTTATAGAGTTGCATTTGACTATAAAAATGTTGCATTTGTTGTTACTAAAATCTTAAAAAAGTGTTGCATTTGATGTAAATAAAGGTTGTATTTTTCTGCTAAAAATATAATAATGGTTGCATTTGACTCTAACTAAGGTTGCATTTGAGGTAGTAAATGTTGCATCTGAGGTTGTAAAGGTTGCATTTGAGTAATATAAAAGTTGCATTATAAAAAGGTTGCAATTGAATAGTATATGCAACCTTTTGGAAAAAGGTTGCATTAGACTTCGAAAATGTTGCATTAGGTCTAATGCAACTTCACCTAATGCAGCCCTTGATAAAATGTTGCATTAGGCCTGATGCAATCTTTTTAAGGCATAATGCAACCATTTATTAAGGTTGCATTAGCTTCATTTTCTTGTAGTAAATCAAACATGATTTCTAGCAATACTAGATTACAAGCATCCTCATAAGCATCAAGAAATAAAAAAAAATATATCCATATCAACGATCACATAAAACAATACCATAGATTCACCTACCCTATTGTCACTAAACCGAAAATCATGAAACCCAAAAGAACACATACGACACAAATACATGACCAAACGGAAACCAAGATGTTACCTTGCGAATTTGTGAGTGCCACCTGCCAAAAAAATCGAGAGGAAAGTGAGAGAGAGATAGCTGAGAGCGAGAGGGGGAGAGAGCAGCGAGAGAGAGAGAGAGAGATGGAGGTTGTGGTGCGTGGGAGGGAGTTAGGGTTTAATCAGATTGCATGCATTTCTCATACATACGCACATACATGCGGTATAGGAAAAAATAGAGGAAAGTTGAGCTAAGTGGAATGGGCCGCAAGGTATGGTAGCGGGTTGGGTATGTTTGGGCCGGCAACAAGTAGAGCAAAGGGGAAGGTGTGGGTTGCACATAAATAATGCAAAGTATGGGGTGTGGGCCGGGTGATTTGGGCCGTAAACTATAGAGTCGGGCTGTTTTGCTTGAGCTACACGTGATGCAAGGGTGAGGGTTCAGTTATTAGGTTAGTTGCTTCACTTCGGCCGTTTAAAGATTGTTTTACATGGGCCACCAATGGAAGGGTTGGGCCGATTAAATGGTGAGGAGCAGTGTGTCGGACCGCAACCAAGCTACACGGTTGGTCGAGATTCATATGTATATATATATATATATATATATATATATATATAGGGAGAAGATCATGCGAGAACCACCTCTTATTGTGAGAACCGCGAGAACCAATGTGAACACACCAAAAATGCCTAAAAATAGCTAAAAATCACACCAAAAAATGTTTTTTTTAATATTTTTTATATAAAAATCGCTACTTTTCGAAGCTAAATTTTTTTTTAAATTAAAAAAAAATTTTTTTTTGGGCCACTAAAAGTAGCGATTTGAACATAAAAAATATTAAAAAAAAATTTAGATTTTATTTAGATTTTTTTAGGTTTTTTGGGGGTTTAGTTTTTAGCATTTTAGCTTGGGGGGTTAGGTTTTTGGGGGGTGGGGGAGGGGGGTTTAGGTTTTTTTTTTTTTTTTTTTGGGGTTTTAGTTTTTAGCATTTAGCTTTGGGGGGGGGGGGGGTTTAGCTTGGGGGGGGGGGTGGGTTAGGTTTTTTTTTTTTTGGGGGGGGGGGTGGGGGGTTTAGGTTTTTTTGGGGAGGGGGGTGGGGGTTAGGTTTTTTTAGGTTTTTTTAGCTATTTTAGGTTGTGTTCACATTCGTTCTCAAGGTTCCTCACAATAAGGGTGGTTCTCGCATGAGCCCCTCCGTATATATATATATATATATATATATATATATATATATATATATATATATAGGGGCCGCTAAAATGAGAACCACCTCGAGTTGTAAGAACCGTGAGAACTACACCGTATGGGACGAGGTGGACCAAATTTTTTTTTCATAAACGTAGATGCGTGTATTATAAACACATTTGTAAAAAAAATTCAAAAAAAAATGTCGTGTGTGTAGTTTTGAGCACCACAAGTTTGTGTTTACGGGTACCGTAAATCCTACTGGAAAATTTACGGTACCTGTAAACACACACTTGTGGTGGTCAAAAACTTTTTTTTTGAATTTTTTTTTACAAATGTGTTTATAATACACGCATCTATGTTTGTGAAAAAAAATTGGTCCACCTCGCCCCGTATGGTGTAGTTCTCACGGTTCTTACAACTCGAGGTGGTTCTCATTTTAGCGGACCCCTATATATATATATATATATATATATATATATATATATATATATATATATATATATATATATATATATATATACATATATATATATATATGTCAGGGTTCTAGAGTGAACATTAGTTTGAGAGTGAACTGTATGAACTAATCTGAGTCATTAATTGTTTAGATCTTCGAAATTTTAATAATAGCAGTTTTGTAATTATTTATATGTAAAAAATAAATGAAAAAAGTATAAAAGTAAATTATTACCCACTTCTCTCTCCAATTAAATTATTAATTACATTCTCTCTTATTTTTTTCTCTCACCAATTAACTAATTTTTTAATTCTAAAAAATATAACCATTATATAATATATTGTTCCATCTCGAACACTGTAGAAGTGAATGTACATATATGTATTATACGTAATCACCATTTAAAAATGTATGTACATATATGTACATCAACAAATATTATCCCATTCGATCATCTTCTTTAAGTGTACATATCCGATTTGTAATGTGCACATATGTACATTCATAATATACTGAAGTTAATGATATGGTTGTTCAACATGGTACACATGTGTATAGCAAGTATCTGAGATGATTGTTCGGCATTGTACATATGTGTACATAACAGTCTCAACACGTATATGCATATATGTACATTAACAAGTCATATTCTTAACACATATGTACATTATCACACCTATGTTCAGAACAAGTGTACATTATCACATAAGATTCATAATGGGTACATGAAGAAATAATCATGGATATGCAATTACAAAAAAAAAAAAAAAAAAAAAAAAAAAAAAATTAAATATTAAGTTAGGTAATTTGTGAGAGAAAAAAGTATAGAGAATGTAATTAAATATTCTTTTAGTTGGAAAGAGAAATCAGTAGAGAAAAAAAATCAATTAATTAGATAAATAGTACATGTAAGTTACAAAATATAATTACAATCTTGCCACTAAAGAAAATAACTAGATCTACAAAATCAATGGTCAGGATAAGTTCATTTTGTTCACAAATATATTATTGTTCACTCATGAACCCTACCCTATATATATATACATATATATATAAACAACGATACGTATGTAGTAAGAATAATATAAGATGTCGTAAATACATTTTGCACATTTAATTTAATCACATATTGTACATTAACACGTATGTAACGTAAACGAAATAACCTACGGAAGTGAGCGGCTTACCTCGGAAGTACGGGTTGTCACACCGGGTATTAAAATAGCCTATTTTTGAGTTCGGGTAGGGTTTGGGTATGGTTCGGTATAAAAAAATCCGGGCGGGTCCTTGTCGGCAGATCGTTTGCTGTGAAGTTTCATGTCTGATTGCACACTAGCTTTGCCTTTCAGTCGAGCTGAATGACATTCACCCTCTCTGCGTGATTCCCATTTAAAAACCCAGATGGGTATGAACATGAACTTTGTAGTTTTTTGTTTCTAACTTCATTTTTGGGTTTATAAACATGAACTTTAATAATATAAAACTTTAATTTGATAAGATTACATGTTACTAGGAACTAGAATAACCGAACTACATACATTTCTAAAACCTAGTATCGGGTATTCCTAAAACTCGTGTACATGTATTGTTAAATCTGGGTATATAAAATACCTGGTATTACTAAACCGGGGTATATAAAATACCCAGGTATTAATCGGGTATAAAAAAACCCGGGTTCGGGTTTAAAATACCCAGTTTTTCTAATACCCGGATCCGGGTTTTTTCAGGTTCGAGTCCGGGTTTAGGTTTGTTGTGTAACTCTAATCTAATGTGAATTGAATGAAATATATATTGGGCTGTAGTTACTATTTGGGCTGGGCTTTTGATCTTCAGTCTTGATTTTAGTTGTAACTTGACATCACAAGTTATTGGGCTTCAGTCGTCATTCAGGCTGGGCTTTTGATTCAATCTGTTGCAGAACTTATTTAGTTACTTTGAATCTTAGAGCCCAGGGGCGGTAAGTGAAATTAACGCGTGATACATTTTCCACGCGTGATAAAGAAAGAAATCCCACCGCCGCTCCAAAAGTCCACGCGTTATAGCACCACGGATTCAATTTTCATTATTTTTATCACGGCGTTATTGTTTTGTTTTGTGAGGATAGTTGTTGGTTGCGGGGAAATTGTTGGGTGTGGTGGTGAGTGATGACCACCCTCACTAAAAAGTTTGTGAGTGATGGAAAAATTGTTGCTGACATGAATTGGCGAAGCTTGCCCCCCCAAATTTTCCGAAACCGGAGGGGGGGGGGGGGGGCGGAAACGTATATACCTAAAAATTTTCTATACGAAAGTACTATTCATAACACTAAGCATCGAAAAGTTCGGGGGGGGGGGGGGGCGGGCGCCCCCTCGGGCTATGCCTAAGCTGTGCCCCTGCTGACATGGCGGAACATGATTGGATATTGTGAGTGATGAAATTTTATCACTAGTGATCACCCCCTCTCCTTATGAAAAAAAGGTAGAATTAAATTAATTAACAATGAATTATTAATTTATAACACATTTTAGTCTACACCTGACTCTACTAATTTATAATTTCCAAAACCTGTAATTTGATCTAAAAAGATTATTTTCCAATGTGAAATTATCAGCAAAGAAAAGCTTCTCATTTTGCAGTAGACTATTTGTGTCACCAAATTGCGGTATAAAACCCGAACACAACAAGAATATGTACATCCCTCTGCAAAATTAATAATATATATATATATATATATATGGGGGATGATTCAAATGAAAACCACTTTTATTGTGAAAACTCGAAAACTAACTAAAAAAAGCCTAAAAAACACATAAATTTTTTTTTTCAATTTTTTTTATAAAAATCGCTAGTTTTTATATATAAAAAAAACTTTTTTTCAAAAAAAAAAAAAAAATTTGTGTAGTGCACATGTGTAATAATACACATGTGTAGTACACATACATATGTGCAGTATTACACATGTGCACTACACAAATTTTTTTTTTTTTTGAAATTTTTTTTTATATTAAAAAACCTGCGAAATTTTGATTGCAAAAAAAAAAAATTAAAAAAAAAAATTTTGTATGTTTTTTTGGCTTTTTTTAATTAGTTTTCGAGTTTTCACAATAACTAGTGGTTTTCATTTGAACCTTCCCCTATATATATATATATATATATATATATATATAAAAGAAGAATAAAATTATTAATAAATTTAATCCAAATATTCAATAACATTGTCGTGTAATGAATAGATTTTGGGTCCTAAAAGAAATAAATCAAAAGGGTTTATAAAGACATGTAGGATACCACCACATCTTCAAGCTTTAATGGCGTGGAGGACATAGCCAAGTTGCTTGAATCCATAATATCCCAAATTTTCAAAATGTTAAAAAAAAAATTAATGCTAATAGAAATATAACAATAATAATAATAATAATAATAATAATAATAATAATAATAATAATAATAATAATAATAATAATAATAATAATAATAATAATAATAATAATAATAAATGTACACAAGTATTTTAAAGTTATTCAACATAAACAAACTAACATAGACCCTTCAAATAAAATACCTAAGTTGTCCTGGTTAGCATGGCTAAAAAATTAAGGGTATATTTGGTGAATGTTGATCAATAAAAGAGATAATAGTGTGGATATCGGGTAGGTTTGACTCCCTTTTAAGGGTTGTTTGTCAACTTCTGAATGGTTAAGTGCTGAACTAGTAAGATGTCTGGATCATTAAGTGCTGAACCAGTAAGAGGTAGAGGTCTGAACCATTAAGAACCAGTATAATACTTAACTGTTCAGAGTAACTGTTCAGAGGCAAATGTCTGACCAATTTATATTAGATGTCTTAACCATTCAGACTTTTGGTTTTGCGAGCAGATGTCTGAATGGTTCAAACATTTGCCTTTGAATGGTTAATACCAAACATTAGGTGTTGAACGAGTAAGAAGTCTGAATTATTAAAAAGCTCATTAACAGCTAAACAAACAATCCCTTAGTTGTCAGAACTTGATAATCAAACTTTTATTATGATGAATCAAATACAAAAACCAGAACAAATCAGTCGGCACAGATTAACGGCCAAACAGTGAACAAAGATCTCCAACTGGATGATCTAATACAGGAGTAGGTAAACAACCCTAGACTCACGAATTAACTTGTGAGGATAGGGTATTTTAAGAGAGTAGAGAATGATGAGCACGAAGGATGAAATGCTTCGATGATTGAAAGCCGGAACCATCTGCCCATTATATGGGCTAAAACCCTAAACACACCAGCGTGACACCAGCTGTCCTCAACGGCTACAAGCCCAAGTGAAGGAAGCCCAGCAGGAACTGTCTTTAACGGCTACAGGCCCAAGGAACGGAAGCCCAACAGGAACGAGTCCGAGACACAGGGAGCCCAACCTCACAAACAAATTAAAAGGAAATGGTTAACGAACAAAACAACTTATATAAAGTTTTATAAATAAGGAGCACATTTATACTGGAATTATACATGTATTTTAACATCCCCCCTCAGTGTAAATGTGCAAAAAGGTTGGAGAGGCTAATGACTTACACATGTCAGAATGGGCCTTTGGCAGCAAGCCTTTGGTGAATATATCAGCCAGCTGATGTTCAGTTTTAACTCCATGTGTTTTGATCAACCCTGAAGCAATTTTCTCCCTTAAAAAGAACAAGTCAACTTCGAAATGTTTGGTTCTGTCGTGAAAGACAGGATTGGCAGCAATGGACAGGGCTGCAGTGTTATCACATTTTAGCTGAACTGGAATATTCACGTCAACTTGGAGTTCTCTCAAAACATTTAGAAGCCACGACACTTCACATGTGGCACTACACATGGATCTGTATTCTGCCTCGGCAGAAGACCTTGAAACAACACTTTGTTTTTTACTTTTCCATGATATCAAGGATTCACCAAGGAATATGCAGAAACCTGTAACAGATTTTCGGCTGTCCACATATTTAGCCCAGTCTGAGTCTGCAAAGGCGGTTAGCTGAAAAACATGGCTCCTTTTAAACATAATCCCAGTGCCAGGAGCACCTTTAAGGTATCGTAGTACCTTGAAAGCAATTTGAGTATGAGCCTCTGTAGGCTTATGCATGAATTGGGATAAATACTGCACAGAGTAGGAAATATCAGGCCTGGTGTGAGATAGGTAAATGAGTTTACCTATCAGTTTTTGGTATTGAGTTACGTCAACAATCTGTGACTCTTTCTTCGTTAGGTTAGTCAAAACATGATTTTGCTCTATGGGACAGCTAGAAGGTTTGCTTCCACTCATCCCATATTCATTTAAGAGATCCATACAATATTTTCTTTGAGTAAGACACACACCATCAACAGTTTTTATCACTTCAATTCCCAGAAAAAATTTTAATAAACCGAGATCCTTTATTAAAAATTCAGTTTTCAAAAGATGCTTAACCTTATTTATTTCATCTTCATTGTTTCCGGTTAACACAATATCGTCAACATAAACAAGAAGAACGATAAGCACAGAATTAACAGATTTAATAAACAGGGAATGATCACATTTGGACTGATTAAAGCCAATTTTAACCAGCACCTGAACCAGTCTTTCATTCCACATACGTGGAGCTTGTTTCAGACCGTATAAAGACTTGTTTAACTTACACACTTTACCTTGTTTTTCAACACTTAGACCATCAGGTAACGACATATAGACTTCTTCTCTGAGGTTGCCATATAGAAAAGCATTGTTTACGTCAAGTTGATATAACGACCAGTTATTCTGAACAGACATACTAATGACACACCTTACAGTGACCATTTTAACAACGGGAGAAAAGGTTTCCTCAAAATCTATTCCCTCTCGTTGATTAAATCCCTTCGCAACAAGTCTAGCCTTAAACCTATCAATTTCACCTGTTGATTTCTATTTTACTTTATAGACCCATTTACACCCAATAGGTTTTTTCCCATTAGGTAAGTCAACGATATCCCATGTGTTATTCCTATACAAGGTAGATAATTCATCATTCATAGCGTCTACCCACCGTTTATCTTTAATAGCATCTTTATAAGTACAAGGCTCAACAAGTTTATTAATATTAGCAGTAAAGCACACATTTTCTTTTGGCAGACTAGTATAATCAACATACTTATCATAGTTATATCTAGCATTTCCAACAATAAAGTCCTCAAATCTTTTTGGGGCAGTTGAGGATCTAGAGGACCTTCTAGTAGGGATGGTACCCTCAGGAAGGTTTGACTCGTCATTAACACTACTAGACTCAGCCCTCACAGGACCAGTTTCATTCCTTAGGGACTCATTACTCTCAGATGAACCATCAGTCCCTGATGATTGCTGAGTATCACTATCCATAGGTGATTCAACCTCATCACTGTGTTGCTGTGTCATGGTAGGTGAGTCAGTGGTGACCTTCTCTTCATCATTGGGATTTAGATCACTTGAAAATTCATAGTTGTCAAAAAAATTTAATTGGTTTAAGTTATTTGGACCTTCTAGAATAGCATGAGATTCATTTTTGAAAGGAAATGTGGTTTCATGGAAACTAACATCTCTGGAGAAAATGAATTTTTTCTGTTCTAGACTCCACACCTTATATCCCTTTTTAAGATTGGAGTATCCCATAAAAACACATTTTTCAGCTCTTTCTTCAAGTTTATCAGGATTGTTTAAAACAGTGAAGTAGCAAAGACAACCAAAGGTTTTCAAGTGATCAAGAGAAGGTTTGAAACCAAACAATTTTTCATAAGGAGAACAGCCATGTAACACAGAAGAAGGAAGCCTGTTAATTAAGTAAGATGCTGTCAGAACACATTCAGACCAGAACCTAAGAGGAACATTGGATTGAAATAGCAAAGCTCTAGCAATATTCAACAGGTGTCTGTGTTTTCTCTCCACAATACCATTTTGTTGTGGAGTATAGGTGCAGGAGGTTTGATGAATGATACCCTTTAGTTTAACAAAAGCAGTCATTTGAGAATTGGTGAACTCAGATCCATTATCACTCCTTAACATTTTTATATTGACTTCAAACTGAGTTTTAACAAGGTTGTAAAAACTCTCTATATTTTCAAAAACTTCTGACTTAGATTTCATCAGATAGACCCAAACAGATCTGCTGAAATCATCCACAATAGTAAGAAAGTATTTGTATCCTTCCACACTAGTGACCTTGTAGAGACCCCAAACATCTAAGTGAATAAGGTCCCCAACCTTAGTCGATTGATGGTCACTGAGAGGGAAGGGTGACCTATGCTGTTTGGCCTTGTGACATATATCACAAGGATTAGACATGGACTCAGTTTTAAGCTGAAGAACCTTTAACACTTGTTCAGCTGGGTGACCCAGCCTGGAATGCCAGAGCTTTGCTTTTTCAGCCATACTTAGACAAGAAAAACTAGAACTTAGAGAGTTACCACAGAAATATAAACCCTCAGTTTGCCTACCAGTCACCACTTTAAGCATGAATCCTGAATATAGCAAGAGTTTTCATCAAACACAACCTTAAGCTTATTGTCTTTAGCTAGCTTATACACAGAAATAAGGTTCACACAATATTCAGGAACAACAAACACATCTTTTAAAATGACAGAGTCAGAAAGTCTAAAACACCCAATCTGAGTAACTTTTGCATCGGTACCGTTGGGATGTTTAACAGTAATATTATATTCAGACACATCAACCAGATTAAACATATTATCACTGGACATAACCATGTGCTGGTTTGCACCAGAATCAATAATCCAGTTTTGTTTTTGAGAAGAGAAAAGTTTCGAGTTAAAACAGAAAATATTTTTATATTCAGAGAAGGAATTAAGGCATTTACCTCCAACATTTGACTTATTTGGGTCATCAGTTTTATTCTCATTTAGCAAACCTAGCAGCTTAGAAAATTGATCAGCAGTCAGGGAGTTCAAAGAGCTAGAATTTTTATCACTCACAATATTATTCAAAGAAGGACCAGAACCACTACTAGCAGCATTGTTTGACCTACCCCATTGAGAGCTGCTTTGAGTAGGTTTTGATCTATAGTTTGGAGGATAACCATTCAGTTCAAAACATTTATCAACTGTGTGTCCAATTTTGTTGCAAAGAGAACATTTTAGATTTGGGTTGGGACCTTTATTGAATTTTTTCTTGTTATCATTGAAATTGTTAGATTTAGCTGCAAATCCTACATTGGGAACCTTAGAAACATTGTTGGACGCTCTATGAGATTCCTCTCTAGAGATGATAGAAAACGCAGTTTTGATAGTTGGTAAAGGATCCCTTGTCAACAGATTGGTTCTAACAGGTTGATAAATGTCATCTAACCCCATTAAAAATTGCATAAGTTTGATTAATTGACTGAACTCATTGAATTTAGCAGAAGCATTGCAGGTGCAGGAAGGCAGTTGAAGCATAGCATCAAATTGTTTCCACATAGTGTTAATTTTGTGGTAATACTCAGACACACTAGACCCATTTTGACTAACAGAGTTGATTTTTTGATATAAGCTAAACACAACTGACCCATCAACTTTATCATATGTGTCTTTTAAATCATCCCACACTTCTGAGGCAAGTTTAGAATAGACTTGGCCAACATATAGTTCATCAGAAACAGAGTTCAAAATCCAAGTAAGCACAATAGAGTTACATCGATCCCACTGACTAGCAAGAACATCATCATCTTTAGACTTACTACAAGTTCCATCAATAAAGCCTAGTTTGTTTTTAGCCATTAGAGCAAGTTTTATAGCATTGGACCACACAACATAGTTCTCAGTCCCTTTCAGTTTTATGCTAACAATTGTGAGACCACTTGAATCACTAGCATGAAGATATAAGGGGTCACTAGCATCTAACTTGTTAACCAACGTTACAGAAGATTCAGTTTTATAAGGCATAATGACAGATCAGTAATGCAGAAAATAGAACAGACAGTAAGCACAGAACAGGTCAGACAAGACAAGAACACAAATTAACCAACCAGTACAAATTAAGCAACCAGGATAGGCAAGAAAGACAAACAGACTCAAGGCGAAACCTGGACAGAGGTCCGATCAGAGGTTCATCACTCAAAAGGTGCCTCCGCAGACAATGACCAGGGAGCCACACCACAACAGACCAGACACAAATGCAACAGAGTGAACCCTCTCTGTGTCCCAATAATCAAACCGGTTTTAGCCTAGCCCGGTATCAAGGATGCCTAGACACAAAAACACAATGATGCAATAGAAAGTAAAGAGAAAGAGAAGGAACGATCTCACAGTGGGTGCACGTCAAAGGGATCAGGTATGCAGCCTTCACTTAGGGTTGCATACACTGACCAGAGAGCCGGAGATAAAACCTGTTGGTTTGCTCTTAAAAGAGACCAACGAGGTTCTTCTTTACCAAACAGAAGAGAACCACAGATTAGGGTTTCAGAAGTAGCGCCGTCACAACGACCAACCACAAGCTTCAAAACCCTAGAAGGACAGGAGAAGGTAAGCCGGAGCTTTGCACCGCAGCGGAAGAAGAACCAGAGCCCTAAATCAACCTTGGGGCTCTGATACCATGTCAGAACTTGATAATCAAACTTTTATTATGATGAATCAAATACAAAAACCAGAACAAATCAGTCGGCACAGATTAACGGCCAAACAGTGAACAAAGATCTCCAACTGGATGATCTAATACAGGAGAAGGTAAACAACCCTAGACTCACGAATTAACTTGTGAGGATAGGGTATTTTAAGAGAGTAGAGAATGATGAGCACGAAGGATGAAATGCTTCGATGATTGAAAGCCGGAACCATCTGCCCATTATATGGGCTAAAACCCTAAACACACCAGCATGACACCAGCTGTCCTCAACGGCTACAAGCCCAAGTGAAGGAAGCCCAGCAGGAACTGTCTTTAACGGCTACAGGCCCAAGGAACGGAAGCCCAGCAGGAACGAGTCCGAGGCACAGGGAGCCCAACCTCACAAACAAATTAAAAGGAAATGGTTAACGAACAAAACAACTTATATAAAGTTTTATAAATAAGGAGGACATTTATACTGGAATTATACATGTATTTTAACATTAGTTTACGAACATTTATGATTTACAAAAGGATTATTATAATGTTTGATTCGATCGGTTTGGTTATTCATGCTTGGTATTGGTTCTTTGATTCGCATCGTTTTAAATTTTGCATATTTGGTGTTATATGAAGTGCCATTCTATTCAAACTTTTCATTTTGTCATGTACGCAATAATTAGTAAACTTTTGGGAATTTCTATATCACATGTTATGCTCCTTTGGATGGTTATTTGATGTTTTAAAATCCATGCATTCGTTTAACTTGAAAATTCATGTAATAGCCTTATGGTTATCGACATTGTTGGTGTATTTTATAAATCTACAAATGTCATGGAGAGGAATAGTACCAGACAGCTGTCTGACATTTTTCCATTGATTCAACCAAATTACGATTTTGTCCCGTTTAAATTTACAGTTTTACCATTGATTTCATTTTTTCTTCCTCCGAAGCAAATTATGATTTTGCCCTCAACTAAAAAATATAGTTTTGCCATTTTCTTTCTCTGTCAAATTACGATTTTACCCTGTTGTAAAATTACATACATGCCATCGTTTTAGTTACAAAACACATCACACCCCCAAAATACCACCTAGAGAAAGTCCCATACAAGTTTATAATTAAAATCCTCATTTATTAATGAAAATACCATGAATAAGTTTAAATGTAAACCAATATGTTCAGCGGAAGCAAATGATAAAACAAAGTTAAGCAGTTTCAGAACCAATGTATAGTATCAAGAAATCAATCACATGAATCCAACAATCACAACAAAGCAATAAATAAATACTAACCACAAGATTGAATGGGTGGGATGATGCCTCGAGGGGGGAGGGGGGGTCTACTCCGGCAATAGTGCCAGGCTACAAAACATATGTAGGGGAATAGTGCCACACAGTTGCATGGTACTTCCCCATTGGTCTGGGCAAATAACGATTTTGCCAAATTTAAATTTATAGTTTAGCCATTGATTTTGTTTTTTCTCCCACCCAGCCAAATTACGATTTTGCCCTCAACTAAAAAATATAGTTTTGCCATTTTCTTTCCCTGTCAAATTAAGATTTTACATCTGTGTAAAATTACATGCATGCCATCGTTTTAGTTACAAAACACATGTAGGGCAATAGTGATAGGCAGCTGCCTGACACTTTCCGATTGGTCCAGCCAAATTACGATTTTGCCCCGTCTAAATTTACAGTTTTGCAGTTGGTTTTGTTTTTCCCACTCTCAGCCAAATTACGATTTTGCCCTCATCTAAGAAATATAGTTTTGCCAATTTTTTCCTTGTCAAATTACGATTTTCCCCTAGTGTAAAATTACAGACTTGCCATCATTTTAATTTTTTTTTGACAAAACTATGGTAGTGTTTTGTTTTAATTGGTTGGCTCAGTGTAATTTTTATTTGTGTCAAGCGGTTTCACCGTCGTTTTAAATTTTCTTTAGCAAAAGTATGGTAGTGTTTTGTTTTAATTGATTTACTCGATGTAATTCTTTTTTGATATCGTGTTATGAATAGTATGTACAAGTAACCGAAACATAGACGTACATGTTATATGAGAGAAATATTCGGCTTAGTGTCCCGCAACACAAACTGAACAAAAACTAGTTGTATACATTTGAATGTGTTCTATTGTCGGAGCTATTAACCACTTGTGGGGGAGCCAAAAGGCTTGACATTTCCACACTTGTGATTAGGGGTGTTCAAGATCGGATAATCCGATTTTCGGATATCCGAAAATCGGATATCCGAAATTCCGGATAGTGAAATATTGACATCCGAACCCGAATCCGAAATTTCGGATATCCAAAATTTCGGATTCGGGTTCGGATATCTAATTGGATATCTGAACATCCAATTTTTTATTTAATTTTTATTTTTGTATTATTTTTAAATATTTGGAACCAGATTTTTTGGATAGTTTCGGATATCCAAATATAAATTTCGGATATTTTTCGGATATTTCGGATATTTTTCGGATATTTCGGATATTTTTCGGATACTTCGGATATTTTTTGGATACTTCGGATATTTTCGGATATTCGGATATTCGAAAAAAATAAAAATTAAATTTTCGGATATTTTCGGATAATCCGATTATCCGAAAATTCTCAAAATCACTATCCGAATCCGAATCCGAATTTTCGGATTATCCGATTTTCGGATATCCGAAAATTCGGATATTTCGGATACGGGTTTTCGGATATTTCGGATTCGGATTTTTTTGAACACCCCTACTTGTGATGTGGCGTCATTCATGTATGTGTGATCAGTCTAGGATATTTATTTGATATTGGGTTAGTCCTAGGATATTTATTTGAATTGTATGGTGGGTGGCCTTCCACATAAGAGTGTTAAGAATTCGATTTAGATTCAAAAGAATAAGAAATTTGACTAAATTCAATTCGATTATCAAGAATTCCTTTAGTAATTCGAATACGAATTTATAATTTTAAATTCGATTCAGTATTCGAATTCAAATTATACATATTTATTTATTATATTTATATAGAATAGACAAACATGACTTTAATGGGGCTATAGTATAACAAATTTATAAATTTAATCTAATGGGCTGTTTGTTTAGTTCTTAATGGTTCAGATATTTTACCGGCTAAGTACTTAATGGTTCAGACTATTTGTTGCGTGAGCAGATGCCTGAATGGTTTAGACATTTGCATCTGAATGGTTAAGCATTATACTGCGTCTGAATGATTAAAACCTCTAATCTGAATTGGTTAGACATTTGCCTCTCAATGGTTAAGCATTATACTGACTCTTAATGGTTCAGACTTCTTATCAGTTTCAATACTTAATGGTTCAGAGTTTAGAGCTCTTACTAGTTTAACACTTAACCATTCAGAAGTTGTCAAACAATCCCTAAGTCCTAAAATAGCGGATTACCAAGCCCAAGTAGCCCAAAACAAATTTACATATTCTAAAAGAATTTAAATTAAATCGAATTATTTGAATTTATCCGAATTCGCATTCTATTCGAATTCAATCAAATATGAATTCGAATAGAATTAACCAGTTTTAACTCGAATTCGAATTCAATTCTGAAAAAAAAAAATTATTCGAAAATTTCGATTCTAATAATTTAAAAATTCGTTATTCGATTCGATGAACATCCATAGTTCCTAGAACCTGATCAAAGCTAGGAGTTGGCTTGTGTTTTTCTTAAACATCATATCTTTATTTCAACTGATCAACACAATTTTCTTATATCTTGTACACAATGTGTTTCCTCATATGAGAAATGAGAAGTGCATCCAAACATTCTCATGGAGATGATGTGATCGATCCAAAAGGCTTGTTATATATGCTCATGTTTCATATCCTTATCTTGAATGTACCGGTTACCTCATCTTAAAGCATGTGATCGGTTGGGAGACAAGAGTACAAGTTTTATTGTCTCATAAACCTCCATATTTTTTTTATCAAGTAGTCATATCTCAATTTATTTTCATATGTATATTTGAAGGACAAAAGCAACTAGAGTTTGGATTGTTTTATTGTTACTCAAGTATCACATGCTTGTTTCAACCCCATCTTCTTTAAAGTTAATAAAAAAATATGTTTTAGTTAAAGCAACTACATATGCATGAAACTTTAAATCTTTTTTATGAAAATAACATAACATGTTAAGAACACTTTATGTTAATTAAAGTTGATTCAATATTTAATATTATAAAAACAATGTGACGTTAATTACGTTTTAAGAGCATATAAACTAATTAGTATATTCAAAAGCAACAACCATTGCATGATAATGATAATGATAATGATAATGATAATGATAATGATAATGATGGTGAAGGGTTAATTTAATGTATATTAGAATCTAGCAACAACCATTGTGTTTTTCGCGCTTGAGCTTTGGTGGTTTTGTGCCTCACAATCATCATCATCATACTCAGTAAATTCTATCTTAGCTTTGCTATTGGTAGGATTTACTGAGTAGGATAATGATGATGATGATTGTGAGGCACAAAACCACCAAAGCTCAAGCACGAAAAACACAAAAGAGATCTTGAAACCGCCCTTGAAAGCAATCTTATGTATTTTAATGGACACGATAGAAACAAAAAGCAAGAAATCCCTAGTTTGAGGTTGGTGCTACTTTTGAGCTTTAGACCATTTTCACCGGTTTTTTTCTTCATGGTACTCATTCTAATCTTTTCAATTTGAACACCTAGGGATTAGTGCTTATTGCAATCCAAATACGGTTTGGGTCTTGTGTTTAATACACCACTGTAAACAACGGTTTACTATGGTTTACAGTGCATTGGAATCTACATCTTTGACCACTGTAAATTGCTTTTACTATACGATAAACCGTCATTTAGGCATATTTATTTTTAGTTTTTTAGCTAGTTTAAGTCCAGTTTTTCTATCAAATTTAATTGAAAAAAAATTATTTATAAATTATACACCAATGAGTTTTTGAATTGATTTTTTATTTGTCAATTGCATGTATACATTCAAATTGTTAACTAACTAGAATAGAATTGCGACCCGCCGCAATGCGGCGGGAATTCTTTAGTTATAACTAAGTCGATCTAGAACCCTCACGTTATGTTGAACCTGTGAAACGGGAAGAAAATAGACGGTGTAAAAACGTTCGCCCACACATGCACGTTCCGTCCCGTACCAAATAACAACAATGCCACACCACCGCTCGCGACCACCAACAACGGAAAATCTCGTAAAAAAAATAAATAAAAAAGGAAAAAAAAACAACACCGAACGAAAAACAGAAGTAAAATCGTTGAATCATGCACGCCTATTGCGACGTGTTAATGCAAATAAATTAAACCGAAAAGTAAAATATAGAAAAGAATAACGAAGTCGATCTAGGACCGCCACTTGCGACGAACCTGTCAAACATGGAAAAATAGACGCGTTGCGATAGGTCTGTCAAACGGGAAAAATAGACGAAAAAACGTTGAACCCCATACACACGTTGCGGGGTGTTAACTCGCAAAATTTAGAACGAAACGTAAAACGAAAAACTTGCAAAAGGTGAAAAGTATGGAGGAACAAAATTGAAAATAGAAAATGTAAAGGTTAAATTGAAAAAGATAAAAAAGCTTTAGGTTAAAAATGAAAAAAATCAAAAGGGTTTTAATGTAAAAGATGAAAACCTTTAGATTTAAAGTGGAAAATCAATTTTTTTTGAAATACACGCAATGCTTGGTGTACAACTCTTTATGCATAAATTTGTTGTTTATTTGTAGTAATAAAATATTTTGGTCAATTACATGTATACATTCAAATTGTTAACTAATATTTTGATAAACTTGTCAAATTTTGGAAGTAAATAAATTAACGTTGGAATGTATGGCGAGCCCGCATGGCCCAACTACCTTATACATGTTTCCAGTAGTAATTCTAAGCACGATTGCATGTAACGTAGGCTTAGCGGCTCTAGAACCAGTAAGGATTGGTGAACCGGCAGATCCGTTGGCAACTCCTTTGAAAATATTATCTGAATGGTATTTCTTTCCTGTATTTTCAATACTTCGTACAGTACCCAAAAAATTATTGGGTATTCTATTATTGGTATCAATACGTTCGGGATTATTAACAATACCTTTTTTAAAGAATGTTATTAAATTCCAAAATCCATTTCATCGTCTAGTTACAATTGTATTTTTGATTGATACCGTAGTGCCCATTTGGTTGGCTATTGGTGCAACATTACCTTTTGATATCCCTAATTTTAGGTACACATCTATCTTTCAACTTATTTGTATGCAAATTATTGATATTTTGTTTTAAATTTTGGAGTAAATTACAAAAATCGTCATTTATATATGCTACTTATTGCAAATTATGTCGTTTGTCTTTAATAAGTAAAAAAACCATACTCGATGTTTGCAAACCCTTGCACATTATGTGCTTTAGCCCTAACCCAGTTAGTTTTTATGGTTAAGTATGACCAAATGAAGCCCACATAGGGGTACTTTAGTAATTTTACCTTAAATATTAAAATAAAGCACCTTGAAGATTTTTTGTAATTTACTCCAAAATTTAAAACAAAATATCAATAATTTCATAAAACACAAATATTTTTTATAAAGTCATAAAATACCACAATTTCAGCCATAAAACACACTCAAAACTCATAAATAACAGAGTGAAGATCACTAAAATACAGTATCCTAACCCTAACTGTCCATAAAAACTTCAAACACACCATTGTAGAACTATGAATATAAAACACAACATGATAATCTACATAAAACACACTAATATTAGTCATTCGATAATCAAA
Source organism: Helianthus annuus (assembly GCF_002127325.2). Lineage (NCBI taxonomy): Eukaryota > Viridiplantae > Streptophyta > Magnoliopsida > Asterales > Asteraceae > Helianthus > Helianthus annuus. Next base: position 75,032,591 of record NC_035445.2, read on the forward strand.
GCCATATCATCCAAAACACAACACAAAACCCACAAATATAGCGTTTTAGTAATCTTCATTTTGTTATTTGTGGGTTTTGAATGTTTTTTATGGTTGGCATTATGATGCTTTATGACTTTTTACACTTTGTAGGAAAAATGACTTTGTAGCCAACTCACACCCTTAAGTTATAATTGTGGCATAAAATACACCCGGTTTTAATTTATGACATAAAACATATGTAAAAAGTATAATATAATGTAAATAGGTTAAACGGGTTAACGCGTCAACCCGATCGGGTTGAACCGAACCTGACCCGTTTAGCTAAATGGGTTCGCAGAATCAACCTGAAATTGACCTAAAACCGTCTAGACTCAACACTACTACACAAACAGGCTTTAGCTACGGAGTTTCGCTACGGAAAAAAATCCGTCGCAACTTTGCTACGGGTTAACTATGGATTCGCTATGAACATATTTAGCTACGATTTAGCTACGGATTTTCCGTTGCAAAAAAATTCCATAGCAAAATCCATAGCAAATTTTTGCTATGAAAATATTTGCTATGATCTAGCTACGATATTCCATTGCAAAAACCATGCATAGCAAAAGTCGGTTGTAAAATAAAAAAATATATTTTTTTAATAAGAAACTTAATAAAATTGGTAGCATAATCCTTAGCAAAATAATGCTACAAAGATATTTGCTACGGTTTAGCTACGTCTAATCTCTTGCGAGGAAACATACGTAGCAAAGGTCTTTGCATAAATAAGAAAATAAATATTTAATAAAAAACTTAATAAAGTTCATAGTAATGTCCGTAGCAAAATTCTAACAATAATATTCAGAAATAATTAGAAATAAGTGAATAAAATATGTAGCAAATTTCGTAGCAAAATATAGAAAAATATATTAAATCACTTAATAAATATCTTAGTAAAATCCATAGCAACCTTATGAAAACAAATCTTTAATTTAATATGTTAATAAATTTCATATCAAAAGTGGAAGAAAAATAAATAAAATAATTACTTAAAAAATAATAATATTCATAACAAAATGAAAAAAAGAACATATTTAGAAGTAGTTAAAACTAACTTAATAAAATGTTAAACAATAAAGCTTAATATGATACAATAAGGTTAATAATGTCATATTAACAGATGCCATAACTCTTAAAAGCTTATATAGCTCATGATAGGGTGTGGTTCTAAATTCTGCGCAAAGCCTTACAAACCATGCCTACAGAAGACCATACCCAAACTTAGCAACACAACACTCAGCTATGACAAGAGCCAATGCGTAAGCCTGCGTATGTGCACGTGATGCAGTAATTGTAACAACCCGCGTTTTGGAAGTCAAAGTCAAAGGAAGAAAAGATTGCTAATTGTGATCTGCCACTCTTTGCTTAACTATTGATTTAACTTCCTTGACTTGTAATCAAATCCTGTATTTTATTTCCTTTAGTTGTATTATGTGGAGTATCTATTAATAATCGAGGTTTAACCGATGTTTATCGCTTTATCGCTAATCGCACCGCAATCGCATTCGCAACTTGAATTATAGGTTCTGTATATTGTTTTACGTGTGTGTGCTACCTATGTGTTACTTGTGCATGTTTACTTATTTTTTGGTGGTGGTTAATCGAAACGCAATCGCAACTCTATCGCAACGCAATTTAATCGCAAACGCTAAACGCTAGTTAATTATGATGATTGTATGTTAGATATAGTATTTGTGTGACTATTAATTAAATCTATCGCATCGCTTGCTCGCAACGCATCGCAAAACTCAATGCACGAAACGAAACATCGAAACGCAACTCGCCGAAGCCAATCGATCGAATGATCATTCGATCGAATGGTCATCCGTACGGATGACCATTCGATCGGATGGCCATCCGATCAGTTTGCCATCCGATCTGCACACCTGCGCCACTGTCCTCTTTTGGCAACCTATAAATACCCCTGTCACATCACCAACAGTGATGTGACAGCTCTCTCGTTCGATCAGCACGCTCAAGCTCATTTTTCTCTCGATTTCTCGCGATTCTTGTAAGTTTTCAACCCAAATCTTGTACATCTATGATCTACACACACTTCTTCATCATTTTCTCCTTTGAATCTTAACTTTTAACCCTGAAATCAGCGGATTTGAGGTGTTCAAGGATGATGTCATCATGGAGTTCTTATGAACTTCAAGATTTGGCTTCATTCCACCAAGAACAACTCAGATCTAAAGGATTTCCATATGTTTAAACACAGACGATGGTTAAAAGGATTGAAAGATGGTTTCACAACTTTCTTTCAACTCTTTTACACTCATTACACTTAAGACCGATAAAGTCGGAACTCGTCACGCCTTCTACTCGTTTCTAGTGAAGTGTCGATCGAGATCTGATTCCTATCAAAGAGACAACTGATTTTGGGTTGAACATGAACCACCGTCATGAAGAGTAAACTGATCGGACTAGGGTGATTCCCACTTTGGTCGGAGGACTTAAACTTGACGAGTTTCCGTTGTTTAAACATGTTGTCATACTGTCTCGATCAAACCGCAAAAACTACCAAAACTTAACAAAATTCCAAGTTGAAAAATGATCAGACCGTTGGACGGATTGCCGTCCGATCGGATTGCCATCCGACGAACGACAATCAGATCGGTTGACGTTTGGATCTCCAACACTTGAACATTTTAGTAACTTTCAAAGATCAACAGCTTCTAACAGATTGCCATCCGATCGGAAGACCATCCGATCGAATGACCATCCTACTGTGAACTTGTTCTCATTAGAAATGTCTCGCCAATCGAATCGCTATCCGATCGAACGACCATTCGATCGATCGACCTGAAGGGTTGAGATACTTCTCTGTTTTCAAAATGCTACAATGAAAACTTCAAAGCCATCATACACAAACACATCCATCCCAGACGGTTGTCAATCCGAACGAATGGCCATCTGATCGGATGACTATCCGAACGGATTGCCATCCGATCGAATGACCATCCGTTCGGATTCCCATCCGATCGGATTCCCATCCGATCGGATTACCATTCGTCATTTGGTTCTTTTTCACCGTTTAACGCGCCGATCTTCTCTTATGCTATCATTAACTGTTCAGGCTAATCTCTCAGCGCTCCCTTCAATCCAAGAGAGTGTTTATTTACTTAAACGCTATCTGTGAGTATACTCGAACCCTTTTTGCTTTACGCACTTTTGGGTGTTACATACGTTACTTATTCAAATCACAATCGATACACAACGCAAACACTATTTATACGCTGACCGTTATTGCATGTTACGTGTTATTCGATGAATGCTTGTATGTTATGTTTACACAGTGATTGTTGCCTGACATCTGAGCAACGATAGTACTATAGTTTGGACTCAGCACCTGTCCTGGACAGGGGTTGTTAAGGGCTTTACTTCACGTGTCCTAGTGGGGATATGTGTTGCGCATTCTACAACTCGCAGTCACGTCTGTGCATATTTCATTGTCGATAACCTACATGCTTCACCTTGTTACATGTTACATGCTGGTTATGCGTAAACGAACTCTATTATACTATTAAACTTGTATGCTCACCTTTACACTATGTGTATTGACCTCTATTTTAACGTATGTGACAGGTGCTTAAGATGCTAGGAATGTTGTGCTTTGGTGAATCAAGCTAGGGGTCTAGTTATGTCACGCTAAATCTGAGTTGTCGGAACAGTGTTTGTTTTTGAGACAATTATTTGTAATAACTATTTTATTTGGATATGTTATGGTATGGGACGTGACGTTTAAATATCTGGTAAATAATAGTTGTTATGGATACTCATGAACAATCTGTTTCGCTCAGTGCCATGCCCCGATGTTTCCGCCATCGGTTGAGATGTGACCGTAATAGTAATACAAGTAAAGATGGAACAGACCGCAGGAGTTGTAACCAATCAGTGTGCGCCAGGCTCTGCCCATACAGCTCCCACGATGATCAATCGTTCCAGAGACAAGAAGTACAAAAGGATAGTGACAAGTAACCAATCAGTGTTCACCATTCAACACTCTATGATCTCCACTCACAACTAGTGATAAACTCGACAACAAGGATAATTGACAAGCCACGTGGCACCAATCACTGTGTGCCAACGTCTCAACCCTCTGCAACCATTAATGGTTGGAAACAAACTGAATATTCCTTGTTGGCGAAGTCCGGCCCAAGGCCCACCAGCCCATCTCCTTCTCCACACTATTCAAAGTTCATTTTTTTAAAAGCTATATCTTAATAGACGATATGTGTTGACCAATTACATTTTATTTATTAAATAGTGCAACACCTACGTATTTTCAAAGATATAATTTTTTATTACTAAGTATATAAATTACAATTATTCAACTTATTTAATACATGGGGTTCTAAACTAATTTAATAAATCCATTGCCAAATGTCAGAACTACAAAAACATTTTTATAGTTTGAAAAAATAAAAAAAATTAAAAAAAAAGTAATTTTAAACATCAAATTAAAAATAATAATTTCATATGATTAAAAATAATAATTTCCTATGTGTAAGTGGAAGCAAATTACATCTAAAAAAACTAACGTGTAGAGCTTATTCCATTGGTGTTTAACCGTAGAACGTGGGATCTTTCCTACTGTAAATCAACTCCACTCGTGTTTAACCGTCGACGTTACAACCGAAATCGTCGGGCACGCCCTAATCAACCTTAAATTTGACCCATAAGTAAATCTGCACATCATCTCTCTTTTTAGATATGGTTCATTTTGTTTTCTCTCAAAATCTCTCACCATGTTTTAACCAGACGACTCTCCGGTGATTACTCTCCGGTGACTGATAAATTTCCCGATTCCGCCTAGAACTAGCACAAGAGACCAAACCGAGCCTTTTTGACATACCTCCATACGTGTGCGACGGTTCACTGTAGCAAGCTGCTGCAGACAAACGCTAATAGCTGAAGAAGCCAAACCTCATGTAAGTAAATAATGAAGCTGCTGTACAATACCTGTCTATTCTGTGCGGTTGACAGCCTCAGATCGTTTTAAGATCACCTTTACACCCTCGATTTTGTTGTTGGGTTTGTATGTTTCTAACTAACAGTTTTGCTTCATATATATATTCCTCTTAAATTTTTATTTAATTTAGTTTTTTTGTACAACTTGTTGCAAGTCTGTTATGGTCTTAAATTGGTGGTTCTAGGAAAGAAATTTCCTAACTTTTATTTCAAACGCAAATGTTTCAAGTAATTTTTTTTGGAATGAATGTTACAGGTTATTGATGTTGTTTTCCGCAGTGGTGATGAATCAGAGGATGATAATCGGTTCAGACTTCAGATGTAATACAAAAAACTCCACCGTTCGTGACAATATGAGCTTAACTGGCCCATCTTCACGGTTACAGATGATAAGGATATACGAAGAGTCGGGATGGTAGTTAGAGATTGAGAGACTTTGGGATACAGTTTTGAGAGGATGTCATGCTGATGACTTATGAAAATAGGAAGAAAACTCATTTAATTTCCCTTAGCATTAGTTACTTAATTCTATTACTGTTAGATAATTTTTATCTTTGTATTATATTTGAATTGAATGAATGAATTTGAATTGAATTGAATATGTTGTTATATTCAGACATATAATATAATTATCTGAATTATATATTTTTTGGGGATTAAAGTTTGTTGTTTACATGAACTTTTCTTATTATGACGAATATACCTTTTTAAAACTAAAACACTAGTAACTATATTCATAGCAAATATTGTAATCAAATCTGTAGCGATAAGCGTAGCAAAGTTTCATAGCAAAATCGTACTTAAAAGTCCGTACCAAAAATTGTAGCTAAAAATTCATAACAAAAATCGTTGTTAGAATCAATAGCAAAAACAGTACCTAAAACTATGTAGTGAAAATCGTAGCTAAAAACCCATAACGAAAATCATAGCTAAAAATCGATAGCAAAAATCGTAGCAAGAAAACCATAGCTAAATATCCATAGCAAAATGCGTAGCGATAATTTTTGTAGCAAAATCCCTTGGTAAAATAGCGACGTTTAGTTTGGTAGCTAAAATCGTCGCAAATGTCATTTCTGTAGCTAATGTTGGTAGCAAATAAATTAGCGACGGGACTTGTAGCTACTGACAAAATCCGTAGCTAATTCGTAGCAAAATGGGTGTTTGCTATGGAATAGCTACGGATTTAGCTGTAGCAAATACCTATTTTTGTAGTAGTGCAACCTAAACCCGGGAATTGCGAATTAAGTTCGTATCGTGTTTTCAGGTCGTGTGAGAAATTCATACCTCTATTAGTAATCCTTCGATAAGCTAGGTCAATATATTTGAAGACTTTGATAAAGCTAACACCCTTGTTCCTACTCCCTTCTTCTTGCTCTATCTTCTCACACCAATGCTAATAATCAACCACTAGACCACCACCACCACACCACACCGTTGTTTACCCATTATCTCCTTTCTCCCCCTCTTCCCTAAATCTCTTTTTTCCTTAATTTGCGCTTGATTAAACCCCAAATCCTTTTTTGTGAGACTATTCATGTCACACCCCTTTATCCTCTCTTTCTCACACACACACTTTGCCCATAGTCTTGTCCAACACCACCATTGCAAGGAAGTTACCGACATTTTGTACTACCATCCTGAGGACACCACAAATGTTTTTTGTGAGTTCCATTATCCTTAACTAACTTTACGTATAAAACAATCTTACAAGACTAAATGATTACTGCCACAATTAATTAACTTTCCTATCTTTTTCTCTTCTTCTTTTTGTCTTGTAACAAGTTTCGTACACATATGTAGATCACAAAATTGTTTTGTCTTGTAACAAGTTTCTTACACATATGTAGATCATAAAATTATAATGAACACGTACATGGTTAGATCCTTATGATACATAAACATACTAACTTTATGTATAAACTAATCTTAAAAGACAAGACAATTCTTGCTTCAATTTAATTAATTATCCTATCTTTTTCTCTTCTTTCTTTCTCGTAACAAGTTTGGTACACATATATAGATCAGAGAATTACAATGAATCTACACATGTGTAGATCTTTATGATATATGAATATACATTTACATAAATATGAATATATCAATTCAACTATATTCACATTACCATAATGTACTTTACTACTCATATTCACATTACCATAATGTACTTCACTAGTTATCTTATAATCTTAGTTAGCGGGTTGACGAAATCATGTGAAAACTATAAAGATATTTAAGATCCGAGAGACCAATTAAATGTGAGAACTTTATTAAAAGATTACTATTGTAAATAAAAAAATGTATGTGGCTTGCAAGTTAAATATATGTAAATCTTGAGCTACATTTATATACATACACACGCACCTCGTAACATCAAATATGTATGTATATGCACACACTGTGTGTGCGTTTGTGATGTGCGTAAAATAAAAAATATAAATTACATCAAACAAGGCGTAAAATCAACCCTTTTTCGGTACTAATGTTGGAAAAGCATGTTTCTTTGTGTACTTTTAATTTACAGGATCAAAGGAGCTTAAACAAACAAAAGGAACAAATTAACAATAGAAACCAACACAAATACAAAGAAGAAGGATTAACATGACTCGCCAAACCCCCATCCACATCAAAACCAACAAAAATAACAAAAACAAAAGCTTAAGCACGAGGTCGTGCCCAGTCAAGATTTCCTGTAGAAAAAGACAACAGCAAAAGACAAACCAACACGGGGCCGTGCCAACTCAACATGGGCCGTGGTCAACTCTAAGATTCGCAGAATCTAAGATAGTACAGTAAGTACAATTACCACGGGCCGTGTCGTTGACACACGGGGCCGTGTTAGTACAGGATTTGACATCTGCAGTTAATGAAGGGAGAGAATATGAAGACCACGGGGTCGTGCCAGGTGGGCACGGGGCCGTGTGAATTATCTGATTCCAGCTATAAATAGGGTGCTTGGTTTCATTCCAACTCATCCCTTGGCAAACCACTTCTCTCACACTTGCCAAGGGTCCACCACCACTATAACACCAACACCCACCACCATCATCCATCTTTCATCTTTTAGATTGTGTAGTAGTCTCGGGATCCAAGATCGATCGTAAGAGTTCTTGTCAAACAAAGGCCATGCTTGGCTAAATCTCTTACATCACTTGGTGAAGACAAATCTTTTATGTATTACTTTTGATTTTCAATCTTTGGCTATTTTTTATTTGGGTATGTATTAGTGACTTTAATAACTAGTTTTTTATATTGAAGGTGAATTTTACTTAATTGTTTCTTCATGTTTTGTTGATTCACTCATTCATATCTTTACGGTCTATATAAAGCGCGTTAACTGCCCGGAAGGGGGTTAATAGGGTGTTTGGGTAAAGTTCTTGCCTCGTTCAGTGTATAGATCATGCGAGGACCTGATTCATGTTTAGTATGACTTCCCTCGAGGCAGATAACATCAAACCGGGGGAAGTAAGAACCGCTTGTAATCCCTTATCTATAAACTACTATTAGAACATTAAACCGACCTTGCGGGACTGTATCCTTGCTGACTCAGATCAATAGGTTGAGGGTAACGCTGTCTGGAAGGGGGCCTACCACTTTTCGAGTTAATAACTTACTTAACTGTCTTTCAATAATTCGACCTTGCGGGACTATATCCCTGCTGACTCAGACCAATAGGTTGAGGGTAACGCTGCCTGGAAGGGGGCCTACTACTATAACTTAAAGATAATCTTTTAAAAAGTCCAAAGTGCGGAAATCATCAAAGGATACATAAAAGAGGAGTTGGAACCAAGTGATTCCTTCTTGTCTATTTGCTTTCCTGATATTTATATTTTTATTTGCTAGTTTATCTTTTAAAACTCTCAAAACTTTTTATCAAAATTTGGTTAGATTAGACGTTAATAATAAGCCGGTATTAAAAGTTCTTATGTCGTTGGACGACCTTGGTATCTTGCCATCACTATACTACGTCTGCGATGGGTGCTGATGACGGGGGTAGCCCAAGACCAAATAAAAATGACTTAAATACATGAATGCTCAAAAGGTTAAATGGTTCAAAGGTTGAAAACCCGGAGAGTTGAGATAAAGCAATGCGGGAACAGTAAAAGGTCACATCTCTGGATTGCTTCACCAACTCACCAGCCGCAAAAGTAACACGGATCCACAGAATACACTCTTTTATCCGCAGGTCAAAAGGCTTCAACCCCCGAAAGGGTTAGTCCCCAACTGCAAGCATGTTCACTAGTCAACACATTCCTCTTTGAGCGATGTCTTTTCCTATAAATTAGACACTTCATTTAGTAAGGAGGACATTCCGATCGGCTCTGATTCTTGGAGAATCTCTGATCATTGCTCTCGAGTACTTACTTCATGCAAGTCACTTTCTTTCACATTCAACACACACATTCTCTTTGTTCTTACATCCGAGACTGAGCACACCTCGGTGGAGGATCTTGAGCAAGCAACAAAAACAAACTAGTGAATCTCTCTCCACGTCTTGCAAACGTGGGGGGACCTCATGACCTGCGTTAGGCAAAGTTGAACCCTTCAACCCTTTTGCCTAACCAGCCCAGCTACAATCATTGGTCTATTATTTGTTGCATCAACAAGTTGGCACCCACCGTGGGGCTACGCCACTATTTTTCCCAAAAGACCTAGTAGTGTGGCTCCATTCTCTTGAAACTACCATGTCAGAAAGTGGATCCCCGGGAGAAGTGAATCAGGTTCCAAATACCTCTACCCCAGGTACTAGCCAAACTCATGTGGCTATACCGATTTCTTTCTTGACTCCGGGAAGCACTCCCGAGTTTCTCACTTTCAATACTCCAACTCCATCCAGATCTGGGCTCCCTTCCCCTAATGTTGGTGTCTCTGGCACCCTCTCGCATGTTAAACTTACCCCTGAGGGGGTCGCCAACAATTTCCTTGAGTTGAGGTCTCTCCTCAACCAATATGTGAGTAGGGAAAGGGACAAGGGAGTGAGGATTCGTTTAGACTATGATGAGCCGGAGCCAACACTATCTCCTGGACCCCCCATCCCTCCTTTTGCAAACTCACAACCTTTGGTGTCAAGGGATGAGGCTGGTCCCAGTAATCCTCCTCCAAACCCTAACCCATATTTGTCCGCGAGGCCGAATCCTACAACATATCCTCTCTTCTCGTCCCAACCAGCTACAAATGGTGCTCCTTTGGGCCATGAGCTGACCCTTGACCAACTCCTACAGTCACTAGTGACGAGTCTTCCACCTTCAACAACAACTTTATGGGAACAAGCCTTGTCCGTGCTCCCCTTGGCACGAAGTGCTGTTATGAGCACTCCCTTGGGAGTTAGTTGCCAGTTGCACCTGGAAGCCTTCAAGGCTTCAACCTTATGCCCCAGATGACGGCCCAGATGATGGCCAGCTTCCCATGGCAGCACTTTGTTAATCAGGTGCTGGCCACTCAAGGGAACAGCAACAACAACAACAACGCGGGTGCAAGGGTTGAAGAAGATTTGGCCAAGCCTTATAAGCCGAGTAACCTCTCATGCTTTTCACAGCAAATAGCCGATTATGATTTTCAAGCGAAGATTAAGATGCCATCCCACATCAAAACATATGACGGGACTAAAGATCCTGAAGACCATCTTCAGATCTTTACTGGCGCTGCAAGAATTGAGAAATGGTCAAATGCTGAATGTTGTTTGATGTTCATGCAAACCTTTGTCGGATCAGCCAGAATCTGGTTCAACGATTTACCTGCTCGAAGCGTTCGAAGCTTCGATGACCTCAGCAAAGGGTTCCTAGCCAATTTCTCCCAACAGAGGCGGCATGTTAAAGATGTTACAGTAATCTTTCAGATCAAACAAAGAGATGATGAAAGCCTTCGAGAGTTCATAGATAGATACAAGAAGGAAGGTCTAACATATGTAGGGGCAGACGAAAAGATAAGGGTGGTCGGTTTTATGAACGCCATTACATCCAAATATCTTACAAGAGATTTCAACAAATCCCCGACCAAGACCTTGGAAGAAGCTCTCGAAAGGGCTGAGGCCCACATTCGGGGAGAAGAGCCAGTAGACATTAAAGAGCAAAGGAAAAGAGGATCCAGCTGGCGAGGCAACAGCCCAACTAGAAAAAGGGGGAACTTTAACTCCTATGACAGACGCCAAAAGGGCTCAGACCATCAAAGGTCTGAAGGCCGGAACCCTTCCAGCAGGGAGAAAGGCATAAGTTTCACACCCCTCATCAAAACTCCTAAAGAGATCCTTGCAACAGAAGAAGTCAAACAAAACTTTCGGCCTCCTAGGCCTCTCCCCAAAAGCAGAAACAATGAAAATTCCACACAATACTGTAAATTTCATGAAGAAAAGGGGCACCACACCAATGATTGCTTCCAGCTTAAGAAAAGGATCGAAGAAGCCGTTAAGTCCGGGGAACTTGCTCACTTGGTGAAGGGAGTAAGGGACAAAATGGTTGAAGGAAAGGGCAAGGAAGTCAATATGGTGGATTTTGATGGAAGGATTCCACATAAAAGACAGCGGTTGGAAGCTTGGGAGCTTCAGTGTGTTTGCTTCCCTCCAACGGAAAAGGAACCTCTTTCAAACCCTCTTGTGGTTGAGGCTACTGTGGGAACATTACAAACAAGCAAAGCATACATAGACACTGGTGCTGCCACCGAAATCATGTTTGAAAAGTTCTTCAACCGTTTGAGCAATGAAGAACGTTCAAGGCTTCAGCCCTCCGGGACCTCCATAAAAGGTATTGTCGATATACCCCTTAAGCCTTTAGGGCAACTGACACTTGATGTTCGTTTCAGCGAAGGACAGAAGGAAAGAATCCAACCACTCACCTTTGTGGTTATCAATATACCTTCAAACTATGATGTGATCATTGGAAGGCCAGGGTAGTGTGCGTTCTATATGGCTGTGTCTGTTGGCCATGGCACTGTGAAGTTTCCCACCGAGAGGGGAATAGCAACCCTTCAACCTTCTCAGGAGGCCTACATGGTTGAAGGTGAAAGTTCCAAAAGTGAAGAAGATAAACAAAGGCTAATCATAAATCCTAAGTACCCTGAGCAGAGGATAAGGGTCAATCCAAGCTTTTCACAAGAAACCCTCTCATATCTTGAAAAGTTGTTAACACATTACAGTGATGTCTTTGCTTGGTGCCCGAAAGATATGCCAGGCATCCCTCGAAGCATTGCTGAACACGAGTTGAGAATACCACCAGATGTCAAGCCTGTTGTCCAAAAGAAACGAAGTCTAGCCCCTGAAAGAAGCTTGGCTGCATGCCAAGAGGTTAAAAAGCTTGTGTCAGCCGGCATTCTGCAAGAAGTCAAGTATCAATCCTGGGTTGCAAATCCGGTCATGGTTCGAAAGCCAGACAACTCTTGGAGAATGTGCATAGACTTCAAGGATCTTAACAAGGCTTGCCCCAAAGATTGCTACCCGTTACCAGAAATTGATCTCAAGGTTGACTCCCTCTCCGGTTACCCTTTCAAGTATTTTCTTAATGCTTACAAGGGTTACCATCAAATCCTCATGAAGGAAGAAGATGAAGAGAAGACCGCGTTCCACACAGACAAAGGGATCTTTTGTTACCAAAAGATGCCTTTTGGCCTCAAAAACGCCAGAGCAACCTACCAACGCCTAGTTGACAAGGCCTTTGCAAGTTAAATTGGTAGAAACATGGAGGCATATGTCGACGACTTGGTGACCAAAAGTAAAACGGAATATCAAATGCTCGATGACATTCAAGAAACTTTCAAGAACCTAAGGAAGGTCAACATGAAACTCAACCCCGAGAAATGCTCATTTGGGTTTGAGGAAGGTAAATTCCTTGGGCATATTGTGGGAAAACAAAGCATTAAAGCCAATCCAAACAAGGTGAAAGCTGTTCTTGAAACCAAACCACCGAGAAGCAAGAAGGAGTTTGAAAGCTTAAACGGGAAGCTTGCAGCCTTGAAGCGTTTTACCTCAAAATTGGCTGAAAGGTCTTTACCCTTTTTCAAAACGCTCAAGGGTTGCTCCGATAAGAAGGACTTCAAATGGACTGAGGAGGCCGAAGAAGCCTTCAACCAGATGAAGCAACACCTAGCTTCCCTACCTGACATTGCAGCCCTAGAAACGGGAGAATTAATCTCGGTATACCTTTCAGTTGCTAAAGAAGCAATAAGTGCGGTCCTCACCATTGAACGAGACAAAGTTCAGGTACCCGTTTATTTCTTCAGCAAAACTCTAAAATTGGCCGAAATCAAATATCCTCCCCTGGAAAAACTTGCCCTAGCCCTAGTTCAAACGGCTAGAAGGCTTCGAAGGTATTTCCAAGCACACCCTATACAAGTGGTCACCGACCAACCTATTAAGAGTGTGCTTGAAAAACCAGAAAACTCGGGACGATTAGCCAAATGGGCAGTGGAACTAGGTGAGCATAATATCACCTACGTCCCAAGAAAAACCCATCAAAGCCAAAGTCTTGGCTGATTTCATTATAGAAGTCCCAAAGCAAACAGTCACCGAGGTAAACACAGCTGCCACTGAACCCTCAGACCTTGAAGCCTGGAAGCTTTTTACCGATAAGGCTTCAAGCGTTAAAGGGTCAGGGGCTGGGCTCATTCTGATCAACCCAGAAGGGTTAGAGTTCACATATGCTCTTCGTTTTGATTTTCAGACCACCAACAACAAGGCTGAATACGAAACACTGATAACTGGCTTAAGACTGGCTAAAGAAATGAAGGTCCAAAAGCTTGAAGTGTTCACTAACTCGTTGCTGGTATCAAGCCAAGTGAATGATAGCTACATTGCAAAGGGAGCCTAACATGAAAAGGTACAAAGAAAAATCAAAAGAATTGATGAACACCTTCCAAACATGTACCATCAAGCAAATTCCCAGGTCGCAAAACAAGAAAGCGGATGCCTTGAGTAAAATCGCATCTCTCACTTTTGCCCACCTTACCAAGAAGGTATTGGTAGAAGTGTTAAAAGCTCCGTCAATCGATGAGTTGGAAGTTCAAGATGTAATCACCGAAGAAGATCCAAATTGGATGACTCCAATCAAGAAATTCCTTAAAAATGGTGAATTGCCTGGTGATCAAACAGAGGCTGAAAGGGTTAAGATCAAAGCAAGGCAGTACGTAATGCAAGGTGAAATCCTCTACAAAAAGGGTCACCTTACACCCTTGCTAAGATGTGTTGGTCCCGAGCAAAGTCAGTATTTGGTCAAAGAGATTCATGAAGGTATATGCGGAGCCCATTTTGGGGCTAGATCGGTGGTTGCAAAACTAATGAACCTTGGGTATTTCTGGCCCTCAATGCACCGAGACAACACTGAGCAACTAAGGAAGTGTGATGCCTGCCAAATTCATGCACCAGTCCCGAAAAGTCCCAAGCATGATCTTGTCCCAATAACCTCAGCATGGCCATTCTACAAATGGGGGATGGACATTGTCGGTCCATTTCCCGCAAGCAAAGGTGGAGTAAAATTCTTGTTGTGGCCATAGATTATTTCACCAAGTGGCCTGAGGTTAAACCACTTGCAAAAATCACGGGCAAACAAATCATTGACTTCGTTTGGGAAAACATTATTTGCCGTTATGGATTGCCGGGAGTACTTGTCAACGACAATGGAAAGCAATTTGTTGAGAAGCCTTTCAGCGTTTGGTGCAAAGAATTCAGAATGAATCAGGTTTTCAGCTCAGTGGCATACCCACAATCAAACGGACAAGTTGAGAGGACAAATCGAAGCATAGTGGAGGGTATCAAAACTAGATTGGGAAGGTATGAAAGCAATTGGATTGAAGAATTGCCAAGTGTCCTATGGGCCATAAGAACAACCGAAAAAACAAGCCATAAAAGAACACCCTACAGCTTGGTATTTGGGTCTGAAGCCGTGATTCCAGCTGAAATAGGAGTTGTAACACAACGAATTGTCAACATGGATCCCGAAGCAAACCAAAAAGAGACCATGTTGAACTTACAACTCCTAGAGGAAGCACGAGATCAATCTGCAATTCAAGAGGCCAAGTACAAACAACGAATGGAAGCCTACTATAACAAAAGAGTCAAGAACGAACGCTTCAAGCCAGGAGACCTGGTGCTTAGAAACAATGAAGCTAGCAAAAAAGAGAACCAAGGAAAGCTTGGTCCAAAAATGGGAGGGCCCGTATACCATCCTTGAAGCACATAAGGGTGGATCTTACAAGCTAGCAGACTCAGAGGGTAAAAGGCTTCCAAGGCACTGGAATGGAAAAACCTTGAAAAGGTTCCATGTCTAAATGGGAAAGATTGGGTTTGTAGCTCACAAAGTTGTATTTCAAGAGTTGCACCATGAACACCTTTTGTAAAAACAATATCTCTGAATGAATGAATTTGTTTTACCAAATTTGTCTTTCTATCCTAAGATCAGGTTGAGAACCTAGCAAAAAACTCCATGGCAAGGGCCATGTAAAGGGATGAGCTCCCAGGCCACATCGCTCAATAGGTTCAAGGGTTGAATGGACCTATATAAGGGGTGAGTTCCTAAATCAATACAACCCCATGAGACTTATTATTAAAAGCAAAGTTGTCTCATAGACAGGTTTGAACAGCCTACACCAAATGTTCTTTAAGCCTTCGAAAAAAAATCAACAAACAGGCTTACGAAATCAAATAAAAACAAGAAAATAAAAAGGATAGGTGCTATGTCTTCTTGTTAAAAATACCAAGGCTAAGTGATTGCAGCACTGAACCCTTTAAGGTATAAAAAACATAAAGGCAACACAAACTTGACAAAGACAAAGCTACAAAAAAAATAAATAACCTAAGGAATAAGGCAACAACTTGAATGAAAAGTTATAAAACTCAAGGATACAAACCAAGCCAAGTCACAAAATTAAGAAGCCTTAAAGGCTTCAAACTATATATGTGACAACCAGAAGCCTTAAAGGCTTCAACCTACATACGGGATAGCCAGAAAGCTTGAAGGCTTGAAGCCAACCAAGCTGCCTTAACAAAATAGGCACAAGTATAAAAAACACAACACAAAGCAAATAGTTAAACATAATAGCATAGGAAAGAAAGCCTTGACAGACTTCCAGATATCCAAACTAAGTTAAAAGCAAGCCCTAGCAACTTGCAAGCTGAGAAATTGTTCAAACGGCCATAAAGGCCTAACCATAACCACATAACAAGAACCTTAAGGGTTCCTGTGAAACCTAGAATTGTTTAAGTTCGTGTTACAAACCACAAATTGTTTTTCAAGGTGCTAAGAAAGCTACGAATGTCCATCAAGCATCAGTGGGAGGCTTGGAAGCCCCGGAACTCTCACCTTTAACCTTCTTTGCTTTCTTTGACTTCTTAGTTTTCACACCACCATCACCACCTACTGCTGAAGCCTCCAAGCTTGCATCCTTCGAAGCATCAAGACCGCCTGAAAGGGTGTCATCACTATCTCCCGAGTAAGATCGCTCTCTTGAAAGGGAACCCAGAACTTCAGCATAGACTTTCTCATTAAGGTCCTCCGGTTTTAGCTCCTGCAAGACAGTAAGAGGCTTACCAAAACAAGTAGAAACTTGGTTGACATACGGGTAAGTCAGCCTCTCCATCTGTTCAACAGAACTCTTGAAGACCTCAGAAGCTTCATGACGAAATAGGGGAGACTTTTCCAAAGGATGCCCGGATTCATGAAGCTTGTAACCAGCGAGGAGACCTTGATGTTTCCCCAAGTTGAGCAATTTAGTGTAAACCTCACCAAGAGCGGAATTGAACTCATTGGAGTGAAGTAGGTAAGTAACAACTTGCTGGAAACCTTGCTCAATTAACCATTGGTTATCACTGGTAGCTTGAGCAACCAAAGCTTTCAAGCCTTCCTTCTCTTCATCAAAGGCTTTCTGCTGAACAGACAAAGCCTCCCTATCAGCCTTTAGCTTCAACCGATCGGCCTCAAAGCTTTTCTTAAGGTCACCCAACTCAATTTCATGCCTTCTGGTCAACTCACCAACCTTTTTGACCCAGGCCTCTTCCTTCTCAGCAAACCCACCTATTTCTTTCTTCATTGAAGCTATTGAAGATTTCATTTTCTCTTTCTTCTTAGAAAATTCTTCATACTCATGCATCCTTTTACGAAAACGAGCAACTCCCTGAGGAAGCATGGCAGCAAGGTTGCAAGTACTCAAAATCATGTGAGACAGCATCATGTCATCACCCATCTCAGCAATGGTGTTATAAACCAAGGGAGGAGCAATGTGGTTTAACACATCTTCACAAACAGCAGCATCCTTAAAACTATCATCAACCTTCACTGACCAACCAGGCACATAGACCTCATCTGGATCCAACCCTTCAACGTCCCTGCTCGGAGAACCTTGAACAGGAGTAGCCATAACCTTCTTGGCCGGAGTCTTCTTCCTATGAACAACCAACTTCTTCTCAGCACCAACTTCAACACCTTGATCTTCAGAAGCCTCAATATCATTACTCAACTTCACTGGTTCAGTAGAAGTGGATTGAGGAGGAACTTTGAGTAAACGGTGAGTAGATCGACGGGTTGAACCCTTGGGCGCAATAGGCTTAGAAAAACCCTTAACACTGGAGACACTGACATACCCAGTCCCCTCAAACCTTTGCTCAACACCCTTAACTACAACATTTTCATCAGGAATAACTGGAACATCCTCAAACGCAACATCAGAAGTATCGTCACTTTTTATGAAATCAAGTGCAGACGTGACTACAAATAACCACAAAACAAAAAGCACATATGACATAAATTAAGAAAACACAAAAGGAGTAAAAAAGAAAAATGCATACCCGTGCCATTCCTCATCAGAACCGGATCCCGATTGGCCTTTTCCCACACTTTACTAACCTTTAACAGAACTAGCAAATGTTCAGGAAAGGGACGAACCCTTGAAGGGCACTCCCGGATGGCTTTGAGAAAAGCGTAATTCAAATCGGATTCAGAGGGTTCCGGTTTATTGAGAACAGCATCTGGGTGCCTCCACGCCATCTTAAAGGGGACAATAGAATCAGAGACCCAGAAAAAACGATCCTTCCAAGTACCAAGAGTGGTAACCATGGAAGAAATAAGACAAGCATCAACCTTGGACGTTTCAAAGGTGAACCAATCACCGTTTTTGGCCAAACGGAAAAACCGACGGAAAAGCAACAGTGAAGGATCATAACCAAGGGCACGGCACAAAACTTCGAAATGTAAAACCCTAGCCATGCCCTTCGGATGAATTTGTGTAGGTCCCCTAAACCGTGCGGATCGTAACAGAATCGTCGATCTAACCTAGAGTGCGGAATCCTCTAGATCAGATTTCACAGAAAACGAGTAGAACAAGAATCAAGAACACAATGCACTTTCAATCCGGTCTTCTATTGATTATCCAACACGAAGTTTACAATCAATTCAAGACCCCCAGAAATCTCTCATCCACTCTCTGTAGATTTCTCTCAATGTCTCCAAAATGTCTACAATAGCTAACCTAAACCCTAATGCCAAGCCTTGTTTATATAGGACAAGGTTTGCATATGGGCTTTGGTCTGGGCTAGGCCATTCTCCAAGCCCATTACACAGAAATAACTCCCTAACCAATATGCTAAGCCCAATACAAAATATCCAAAGACTAAATAAACAAAATATTAAGCTGTTGTCACAAAACATGCACCAACAAGCTCCCCCTTGACAATAGCTTCATAGTGTAACTTTGTCTTCAAACATCTTGCAGTCTTTTGTTCTTTGGATAGCGTCAGCTACACAGCTTCTGACATCAACAAACTCCCCCTTAGCTGATGCTTCCAATCTCCAAAACTTTCATTCATTGTAGATCAGCGAGCTAGCAATCTTTGGTTAAGAAAGTATCTTCAAATCTCTCTCTTTCTTTGCAAAGTAGTAGAAGGATCCTACCATGCATCTTCACACATCTTCACCTCACTCTCAATCTGCACTTTACTTGTATTCTGCACTTCATTTTGATAACTGCATCAATCTGTTTAGAAACACAAGCAAGTGTCTCGAAAAACCATTAGCCTTTTTCACATTTAAAGATAAACCAATCTTCCATCTTATTATGCAAAAACAACTACCTGTCAGATCAAAATGGGAGATCTTTTAAAAGGAAATATTTTTGGTATTTTTTGATATTTTTCAACACAAACTAAACTAACTAAATTAAACAAGAAAAATATTTACAATACTTCTTTTTGTGAGAATCATGTGCAAGAAGATCATATCAGCATAATCAAACTGTTTCACACAATTAGACAATTCTTTATGTAATTTTCATGAAAAGCAGTTCAAGACGTTTAACAGTATGTTTGTCCATTTAAACAAAATGCATGAACATTTCAAGTACCATTACCGTATGATACGTTAAGGTAAATTTATTATACCGAAATACTAGCGTGTCCCACTTCAGGATGTACCCCCGCGATCAAGGTATGCACAAAAATTCATCGTAGTAGGTGAGTATACTGAATTCATCCGTTTATTTTTCAGCGATACATAATTGGTGAACAGGTCAGTACTTCCGTACAGCAGAGAGACCAAAATATCTTATCGAGGGCTAAGACAGATACCATTTTTGGTACGAATTATACATTTTGCACTTATTGAATGACTCTCTATGAGAGCTTTTTCATTTTCAGGATTTTGGCATTTTTAGCTCTTTTAAGATATCCTGGGTGTGTCTAGGTCAGCATGTATCTGGATGCAGCAGAAGGACACCCCTGATATCCCCAGATGAAATAACAGTATAAAGACACAAAACTTCAGATTTTGGCAATCTATCAACGCAAGAATTAAGGTCATTAAACCATACACCACTGATGTGTTCCCCACTCATACTCAGTGCATTTAGGTTTATATCACTTTGGTAAGTTGATTATTTCATGCTTTTTGCCTACTGATACATCATATGATGAAGCTGCTATCACACTTAAGAAATTTAATTTAGTTTGAGTGTGACAGTCTAACTTGCTGATGTACTATCATTTCTTCTTTTTCACACCATGAAAACTCATTTTTGATTTTCTATTTTTTTATGTTTTTTATTTTTCAATGTTTTTGGATTTTTAAAATTTTCTAACTTACTCCCCCTAAACACACGCACTAACTAAACTCTTTTTGGCTTAGAGGAATTTCTCCCCCTAATTTTTTTTTATGGAGTAAGTTTAAAAACACAAATTTAAACACAAACAGAGTCCCCACTTTAAATCTGACTAAAGTTTTTCACGTTTAAAGTATAGAATAATGAAAACAATCACAAAAGTAAATAGTTCGTTACCCATGTTAACCGACTATTCACCTCAGATGCTGTACAGGAATAACCACTGTCGAACACATCAACAGTCCTTCTTGGTCATCCTGCTTTCACTCAACAACTTAGTTAGACTTTAGAACCCAAGCCCTGACAGTCTTGGGTTTTCCAGATTCATCCAATACAGGAACATCCATCCAATATCCATCACTCCTCAATGGAGTCTTGGATTGCTTACCCATTGTTGAACAAGATTGATAATTTCCAGTAGGTCTTTGATTGCGAGAGTTCTAATAACCTCTCGTATTTTCTGACCGTTGGAAATTATTATCTTGATACCTACTTCTACGATTTACATACCATGACTTCTGTAAAAATTTTGGATGTTGTTGAACATTTGAGTTACTAAAACTCCTATGTTCGTTTTTTTCTTTGAAAATTTCGATTACCAGAAGTCTGGTTTCGATTTTGATATCCAAAATTTCTACTTTGACTTCGAAACCGATTTGATTTACCATTATAATGACTATATTGTGGAAAGATACTTCTTGGTTTATCAAATCTTTTCGAAGTTGAGGGTTTAGATTGAATTTCAGGTTTCTTTGTTTGAAAACTTGATTTTTCATTTTTGCTTGACCCAACCTGATTCCCGTCTTTAACCTCATCAACTTTTTGTTTGCCTTTCTTCAAAGGACAACAACTTGCCACGTGCCCTTTCTTGTGACATTTAAAACATGATCTTTTCTTATAAGTTTTCTTTTTTACTTGATCCCTTTTAAATGTGTTGGTCTTTTTGTCTTCAGTATCCTCATCCCCTTTATGAGGTGTACTGTTAGACCCAATAGATTCTTTCAAAGAAACTGGACTATTAGGCAAGTCCACAGCTATCGGATCCACTACTACTTGTGCAGTGGTTACAAAATCAGCTAGCTCATCTTCAGTTGGTAAAAACGAGTAATCTTGATTTCCAGAAGATGATGCTTTAGTATACCCCACCCCTGTTTTATCATTACTCCTTTTTAAACCTTTTTGAATATGACTCCTGACTAACGAAGAATTCCTAAAATTGTCTAACTTACCCTGAAGTTCTACAATTTTGGCTTGTGCATCAGCCAATTCTGTGCACTTTTCTGAAAGCTCGTTAGTCTTTTCTTTCACAGTTTCATGAGCCAAATCAATGACCTGTAACAGTTCATTGACTTTGCTTGTTAGACTGCTAATTTCCTGTTCATTTGATTTGAGTTTATCTAAACAATTTGACTCTCTTTTAATCAAAAGAACATTTAACTCTTTTCGGTTTTCCAAATCAGCTAACATAATTTTGTTTTGCTCCGATAGTTTGTTAACTTTACCCTGTAGTGCAGTGCAATTAAGACATGTATGACTTACAGGTTCTGATGTTACCTTCACCTCTGTTGCAAGTTCATTCACATCTTTCAAGCCCTCTGACACTTCTGTAGCCTCCTTTTCAGCAGTTTCCTTATCAGCTTCCTTTTTCTCAGCATTCTCTTCATCAGCTTTCCTCTTTTCTTCTACCTCTGCAACTGCTTCTCCAATCTTCACAGCTGCAAACTCAGCTACCAATGCTTGATCACAAGTATTCACTTTTAATGGAATCTGATAACGTTTTTCCAGGGCTTCCTATAGATCTTTAGAATTCCCATAGTTCTTGAAGGTATGCTTAATGCCTTCAGGTAAGGATTTCTTGATCACTGCTAAAGCTCTCTTCTTAGCATCAACCACCTGTCTCTCAGATTCATCCATCTTCTCATAAGAAATCACCTTAACTCTTCCTTCAACACGACGTGTAGGAGCAACATATCCATCTATCATACAACTCCACATTCTCGTATCTTCACTTTTCATAAATGCCTCAAACTGCTCTTTCCAGTCAGCATATTCTTTGACGTTTTTAAGCTTAGGCCAGTTTTTAACAACCTCACTTCCATTATTCATCTTAGCCATCACGCAGCGTAAATGTTTAAATGAATTTTGGTAACCTGTGTCAAAATCCAAATCTAACTCCTCTACTGGTCCTTGTCGAGTTTTTACCGTAAGCGAACTGATAAAACAATACAAAAATATTCCAAAAACTGTTTTTAATAAATTATACCGTTAGATTCGTCTCGAGATTACGATTCCAATGATATATAATGTCAAAAACCTATTTCGGGATTTTCCAGAGTCTTTGTCCTAAAAATCCAAGGATCCCAACGGTGCAAACGGTTTCCTGAGATGAGTTACGGATAATTTTCTAAACGCGAAACAGTGAAAATTTTCTTACGCAAGTCAAGAAAAATTACACCTTTTCCGAAATGGTCCGAAATTGTCCGAAATGGTTCGAAATTGTCCAAAATGGCCCAAAACTGGTTATTCGAAATGATCCGTAAAGAACACCTGCTGGTCCGAAATGGAATTTTCTGATCCGAAATAAACACCTTCCAATCCGAAATGATCCGTGATCCTTCAAATAGTTCTGAAATGCAACTAATCTGGTCTGAAATTCAACAGTTTCATCCGAAATGGTTGTATTCTGGTTCGAAATGCAAGCCCTTGATCCGAAATGCAACATTTTGATCAGAAATGGATCCGAAATTGATGCTGTTTTATCCGAAATTGTACAAAATTTATGCTGTTATGTCCGAAATCCAAGCTGTTGATCCGAAATGACTGATTTCAAGTCCGAAATACAAGCCTTTTGATCCGAAATGCAAGATTCTTGATCCGAAATGCTTGTTTCTGGTCCGAAATGATCCGAAACTCAAGTTTTCTATCCGAAATCAGCAGCAAAACTCAAGAACAACCTTCAAAAACACGTCCAAAAACCCAGATTTCTGCAGAAACGATTCTGAACCAAGCCAAACAAGAGCCGAACGCTCTGATACCAATTGTAGGTCCCCTAAACCGTGCGGATCGTAACAGAATTGTCGATCTAACCTAGAGTGCGGAATCCTCTAGATCAGATTTCACAGAAAAGGAGTAGAACAAGAATCAAGAACACGATGCACTTTCAATCCGTTCTTCTATTGATTATCCAACACGAAGTTTACAATCAATTCAAGACCCACAGAAATCTCTCAGCCACTCTCTGTAGATTTCTCTCAATGTCTCCAAAATGTCTACAATAGCTAACCTAAACCCTAATGCCAAGCCTTGTTTATATAGGACAAGGTTTGCATATGGGCTTTGGTCTGGGCTAGGCCATTCTCCAAGCCCATTACTGTCACGGCCCCCGACCCACCCTGGACGGAATTGGGAGCCGCGAGCAGTCCAGTGGTACCCGTGGTATCTGATTTATGCGGCAGCGGAAGTCTTTTATTACAGGATCTTTTCACCGTAAAATGCTCGTTTAATATATTATACAAAGTTTTAGGGATAAATTCCCATAATTTACAATACGTTGATTCCACACAGAAATCATTATTTGCCAAAACATGTTTTATTTATTTATTCCCAATGAGCCACTTCTTTGAGCTTGTAGTGCTTTACTGCACTTTTCCTGGATCACACAGATCACCTGAAACATGTTTGGAAAAAGGTTTGGTCAGCAGGGAAATACTGAGTGAATCAGTCTATTTTTCTAAAACGACCCGTTAGTTATAAATTACAGTATTAAGGGGAATTACAATGTTTCTGATATGAAACCAACTACCCACAGTATTTGTCACTCGACCATCCATTGGCTAGCCCATTTTTCCAATGGTGTCTGTGACTGTGGTCAGATCACCCCTTGGCCACCCGTTTGTCCAAGTGTGACGGGAAATAAGTAATGTATACAAAACCCCACATACCGGCTGTAATATGGTGATTACATAGACTTAATCCCTGTAATTATAACCTTTGAAAATAACTTGGAGTTTTGTAAACTTACTCACAAACTGTGAGAAAACAGTTTAAAAGAAGAATGACTCACATTGCAGATTAACGAGCAAGATATAAGCCTACTGATTAGCCTTGATTAAACCTAATTTAACACAATGCACACACAGGCAGGTTAGTAACTAATACAGCAGTTACGTCAATTCATGAGATTAAACCCTCACAACGATTAATCAGTGCAATACTCGATAATTCAGTCGGATTCACAACGAATAACAGAGCATAGTCCGAATTCGAACAGCACTCTAATATTCAAGTCGAAATCACGACAAATAATCAAAGTACAAGCTCAATTCGAGCAGCACCCGGACTATCGTTGGATAGTTATAATCGATCGGACGTTGAATCGTAATAGCGATCGAGTTATTACCCTGATTGCGGCAGCACCTCGTGATCGTGTGTGTTTATTTGTAGTGTAACAGTGAGAACTCAACGTACACAGAAGCTTTGTGCAACGTTTTAACACCACAGTTCAAGTGCCAAGGTCGGCTATTTATAGCCAGAATTTCGCTTCGCTTACGGACCGTATGCCTTAACCCTAACGGTCCGTAAGGCTGACTGGTATGCTTACGGTCCGTAAGGACCAACCCTTACGGTCCGTAAAGGGTTCAGCCTATTTCCTAGCCTAGCTGAGTTCGGTTATAGCCTTGGTGAATCAACATTTTCAACAAATAAGAACTGTGCAACGTTTTAATAAAGATAATTATCAATTAGGGTTTGCCCCCCTCGAGTTTTAGGGGCCCTGATCCTGATTCCGATTGTTCCGGAAATTTCAGGGTTTACGCCAAATTACTTGGGTGTCTTAATTAGGGTTTTCTTATTGGATAATTATTATTCTAATTACGAGTTTTATTGACGGTTGTTACATCCTCCCCACCTCTAGAAAAATCTCGTCCTCGAGATTTATTGGAAGAGATGAGGATATTTTCGCTTCATTTCTGATTCCAGCTCCCAAGTGTATTCTGGTCCTCTCTTTGAATTCCACTTGACTTTGACCAATACCAGTCGTTTATGCTTGAGGAATTTGACTTTTTGATCTTCGATTTCTAATGGTTTCTCTATGAATTTTAGTTTTTCGTTTACTTCTACATCTTGAAGAGGGACTACCAGGGATTCGTCTGATAAACATTTTTTGAGATTGGATACATGAAATACATCATGTACTCCTGCTAATTCTTCTGGTAGTTGTAAACGATAAGCTACGAGTCCTATTCGTTGAATCACGGGGAATGGTCCAATGTACCTTGGACTTAGCTTTCCTTTCTTACCGAATCGTACTACTCCTTTCCAAGGAGAGACTTTTAAAAGTACTTTATCTCCTACTTGGAATTCTAAAGGTTTACGACGATTGTCTGCATAGCTCTTCTGACGGTCTCGAGCCGTTTTCAATCTTTCCTTAATCTGAGTTATCTTGTCAGTAGTTTCTTGTACAATTTCAGGACCTGATAATTGACTTTCTCCGATTTCTGCCCAACATACTGGAGTTCTGCACTTACGTCCGTACAGTGCTTCGAATGGTGCAGCTTCGATGCTTGAATGATAACTATTGTTATAGGAGAATTCAATTAATGGCAAATGGCTATCCCAATTACCACCAAAGTCAATTACACATGCTCGGAGCATGTCTTATAGAGTTTGTATTGTCCTTTCACTCTGTCCGTCTGTTTGTGGATGATAAGCAGTACTTAGATTTAGTCGAGTTCCCATTGCTTTCTAAAAACTTTTCCAAAAATGAGAAGTAAAACGACTATCTCTATCCGATATAATGGAGAGCGGAACTCCATGTAGGGATACTACTTCATCCACGTACAGTTGTGCTAACCTTTCCATGCTAAAGGTTTCTTTCATTGGTAAGAAATGAGCTGACTTGGTTAATCGGTCTACGATTACCCAAATCGCATCATTACCTTTTTTGGTTTTGGGTAACTTGGTAACAAAATCCATTGTTATG
Organism: Helianthus annuus; assembly: GCF_002127325.2. Taxonomy (NCBI): domain Eukaryota; kingdom Viridiplantae; phylum Streptophyta; class Magnoliopsida; order Asterales; family Asteraceae; genus Helianthus; species Helianthus annuus. The sequence goes on from NC_035445.2 coordinate 75,058,629, forward strand.
AGTTCCCATTTCCATACAGGCATTTCTAGCTGTTGTAGTAATCCTGAGGGTTTCTGGTGTTCAGCCTTAACTTGTGAACAAGTTAAACACTTGGATACGGCTATATCCTTTTTCATTCCTATCCACCAGAAATTATTCCTTAAATCTTGGTACATTTTATTGTTTCCTGGGTGCATGGTATACCTAGATTTATGAGCTTCTTCTAAAATCTTATTTCTTAACTCTCCTCGCTTAGGTACCCAAATTCGTTTCTTATGAAATTTCCAAATTCCATCATTTCCTTGTTCTAGTTCTTTTATATAACCTTTCATTCCTTCAGCATCATCTTGGATTGCTGTTTTCTGAACTTCTTTGATTTGTTCCATTACATCTACTTGTAGATTTAACCTCAGAGCATGGACTCGTTTCTGTTTCTCATGGTACTTACGACTTAAGGCATCTGCAACTACATTTGCCTTTCCTTCGTGATATTGGATATCACAGTCGTAATCGCTTAGCATCTCCATCCATCTTCTTTGCCTCATGTTTAACTCTTTTTGCCCAAATATATATCTTAAACTCTTATGATCTGTATAAACAGTAAACTTACTTCCATACAGATAATGTCTCCATATCTTAAGGGCAAAAATTATGGCTCCTAGTTCTAGGTCATGAGTCGTATAATTTTCTTCGTGCTTTTTCAATTGTCTAGAAGCATACGCAATTACCTTCTTGCGTTGCATTAACACACATCCATAGCCTAATTTTGAAGCATCACAATATACTTTAAAATCTTCGGTTCCTTCTGGTAAAGCTAGGATTGGTGCATTCGTCAATCGATGCTTTAAAATCTTAAAGGCTTCTTCTTGTCTAGGTCCCCATTCAAACTTAGAAGCTTTACAGGTTAACTTAGTTAAAGGTACGGCTATTTTAGAAAAATCTTTGATAAATCGTCTATAGTATCCAGCTAAGCCTAGAAAACTTCTTATCTCCATAGCTGTTTGTGGGACTTTCCACTTTGTAATAGCTTCTATCTTAGCAGGATCTACATGGATACCTTCATGATTTACCACATGACCTAAGAATTGTACTTCTTGTAGCCAAAATTCACATTTCGAGAATTTGGCATAAAGCCTTTCTTTTCTTAACAAAGTTAAGAGAACGTGTAAGTGTTCACAATGTTCTTTTTGGCTTTTGGAATAAATAAGTATGTCGTCGATGAAAACGATCACAAATTTATCCAAGTATGGTATACAGATTCGATTCATCATGTCCATGAATGCTGCTGGGGCATTTGTTAATCCAAAGGGTATGACTGTAAACTCATAATGACTATACCTAGTTCTGAAGGCAGTTTTAGGTATGTCTTCTTCTTGTACCTTTAACTGATGATATCCAGATCTTAAATCTATCTTAGAGAAATACCTAGCTCCTTGCAATTGATCAAAAAGATCATCAATCCTAGCTAGTGGGTATTGATTCTTAATCGTAACCTTGTTCAATTCTCTATAATCGATACACATTCTCATCGATCCATATTTCTTTTTCACAAACAGTACTGGTGCACCCCAAGGGGATGAACTCGGTTGTATGAATCCTTTGCTTAATAATTCATCTAATTGCTTTTTCAATTCTAGCATTTCGGTAGGTGCTAATCTATATGGTGCTTTGGCTATTGGTGCAGTACCTGGAATTAAATGAATTCTAAATTCTATTTCTCTATCAGGTGGTAATCCAGGTAATTCTTCTGGAAAAACGTCTGGGTATTCTGAGACTATGGGAATATCCTGAAGTTCCTTATCTTTAGTGTTAATGATTACTGAAATCATAAACACCATTTCCTGCTTTCTCGAATAGCTTACCAATTTCATTACTGAAATAAATTTCAGTGGCTTTCGAGGTTTATCTCCAGTAATTAACATTACTTTTCCTGTGGGGGTTTGAATTTCTACTGCATTTTTATCACATAGGATTCGTGCATGGTTGGCTATTAACCAATCCATTTCTAATACTACATCGAATCCGGCTAAATTCATTGGTAACAGATTTGCAGAAAATTTATGGCCTAATAGTTCTATTTTTCCTTCTTGCCAGACTTTATCTATTTTCACAGAATTTCCTTCTGCGGTTTCAACTGTGAAAAGTTGCTTAAGAGTGGTTAAAGGTAACTTAAGAGCTTGACAAAATGAAGTATTAATAAAACTTTGGTTCGCACCAGAGTCAAATAATACTTTTGCAAGTACGTCATGTACTAGGAACGTACCAGCTATCACATCTGGAATGAGTTCGGCCTCTTGAGTGGTCAGCTGGAATGCGCGTACATTCTTCTTGGTTGCTCCTTCAGCTGGTTTAGCTTTGTTGTCTACTGGTTTAGCTAGCTTAGGACATTCGGATTGAAAATGTCCCCTTTCTCTGCAGTTATAACAAATTCTTGTTTTCTTCCTGCAGTCTTCTTCACGATGTCCTTTTGCCTTGCAAAAATTGCAAACTATATTGCATTGTCCATAATGCTTCTTTTTGCAATTTCTGCAGAAAGGAGGTGATGAGGATTGCCCTGTTCCTCTTTTCTTGATATTACCCATACGAAACCCTTGGGTAATCTTCTGAGCTATTTCCTTTTTACGATCTTCCTCTCTTGTGCGTACCAATTCATCCGTTAGGGTGTTAGCTAATTCTACCGCATCGTCAATGGTACGAGGTCTCGCAGCTTTAACGATGTTTCGGATTTTACTAATTAACCCCCAGATGTAACGGGAAATGAGTACCGGTTCTGGCGAAGCCAGTGTTGGCACCACCCTTGCGTATTCAAAGAATGTCGAAGTATAGCCCCGGCAATCTACCCCTGTCATGCGGTGACTTAGGAATTTGTTTGCCATTTGATCTTTTTCATATTCGGGACAGAATTTTTGATGTGCTGAAAATGGGTCAAATAAAACGAAATAAAATACCCTAATTTTAGACTCTCTAAGCTTTAAATTTATAAACTAAGACTCGACCTAAACCCTAAACACACAATCGGCAAGTGAACCGATCGAATGTAGCAAAGCTAAAGTAAGTCCGATTATCGAACCCACGAGACTCTACTGACTACGCTACTACTCTATCTAGACTCGGACTGACACGACATACTAAATTGTTTATTAATTTGGGGGGGGTTTCTAAAAATCCTAAATAAAATAATAAAATACTACTAGCAAGCAAAACACGAACACAAGCAAAGGGTCTGATCAGTGAGAATGAAGACTACCTAGGCTAGACGCAGGCTAAACTCGGAATGGATTCCTAAATGATAATGATGTGGTGTGAAACCGGGATCTTGAAATTCTCACCTCTAGGGAGATCTAAGGACCCCTAATCCCTCTCAAGAGCACACTAAGATTCCCTAGAGGTTGTTAAACTACCGGTTTTCTAGATTTCTTGTCCGTCCTCTAGTTTCTTGAAAGTGCTTATGTAAGACGCTCTACTTTGCCGCGCGAACGTCTAAAGCAACTATGGGTTTAAACTTGGCTTGATAGACAATGGGCAATTAATTCCTTTTAACTACTCCTAGACCTACCAATATCCTCGAGCCTTTCCGCGACGAGTCTAGCAGCACACTTGATTTTAATTAATTACCGAATATTGTTCCTAAGGTTACTAGTGCACTTTTCACCCTAGAGAATTAATGACCTATTATGTGATATAGACACTCACCTAAGTCAAAAACCCTAATTCAACTCTATTACGTGATAAAGACCGTCACCAAGAATTGAATGGAACAAATAAACGATTAACTAAGAAATCACAAGCATACAAACGCACCAAGACAAACTAACATAGTGTTTACAATGCAAGAAAAATCACAACCACATCAAAAATCATATAAAAATCCAATCTTCATTATGCCATAGTCATCGCCTAGGTAGTTTATGAGTTTTAGCCGGAAAACATAATCAGAAACAAAGTCAAAATCAAAGTATCAACTGAATTCATCGTTAACAAAGTCTAAACAAACAAAGAATGCAAGAAATAGGTGTATAAAACCCGAATCTTCACTCCCGAATGCTCAAGAATGCTTTCCCGATGATTCCTAGCTCCCGGTATGCCTCCGACACGATCACAGCCTTCAATCAGCAGCCAAAACAGCCCCAAAGATGCCCTAGTTCGTCAATAATCGGCTGCTGATGCGAACATGTGTTTTTATAACCGAAAACCCTAACTTGCCATGCAATCCTCGCAAGTCTGCCGACAGAACAACTTTAGGCGGCCCGCGTGGAATATTAACTTGATCTTATGCGGGTCGCCTAAAGTTAAAACTCCTGAATTGTTTTACAAGACACTCGCGGCCCGCCTCAAGTTTATGTCTAAGTTTAAGCGGGGCGCGAGAGAATGAAATAACCCTGATTCTTCATTAAGTCAAGGCGGCCCGCTTGGGAATGCTCGTTTAGTCAACGCGGGTCGCCTGGAAGCTCCAGAATTGCCAATTTTCTTCGTTTCAGCTCCCGACTTCCTCGGTTTCCGTGCCAGCCTTTCGCCATTCCAGATTCTGCTCGTTTTCACTCCTTTTGGCTGTAAAGACCTGGAAACACAACTTAGATCAATAGTATGTACATTCTAAACTAAAACGACACTAAAACTAACTAACTAACGACTAAAACCGACGCGAATACCGATGTATTTTACAATACATCAAATATCCCCACACTTATCTTTTTTTCGTCCTCGAAAAAGAATAATGCAAACGGAATCATAGTCAAGATAGTCGATCGGGACAAAAGCTTAGATTATTTTATTAAATCGATACTCGTGTTAGCCGCGATTGCAAGTATAATGATCCTCTTAAACCCAACCCGGTTTCAAGCCCTTATCATGCAATTTAAGTTCAAGTTCGGTCAATCCACCTAGGGTCTCACGCTAGAAATTTCAAGTCCACCTACTCCCCCCTCAAGCTTATAGGACAAAAGGAACCACCACTGGGTTATTTCCTAACCGCCTTATACCAAGATCAAGAGAGTTTAAAATCAAATCTATTTTTCCATTTTTTTTTCAATTTTTTTTTTTTTCATTTACGAGCGTAGACGTTGCTTTCCCTAATCCTAGAGGTATTCCGGCTGTAGAGTCGCTATCCCCAACCACAGATTACATAGGCCTCGGTACTTTTTATTTATTTTGCAAGGTCGATTTCACACATTCTAGCGGTATTCCGGCTGTAGAGTCGCTATCCCCAACCACAGATTACATAGAATGGCTACTTTCATTTAGTTTCTAGCTCGCTTATTTATTTATTATATTTTTTTTTTCTTTTTCGACGAGATAATGACCAAAAACTCTAACGATCTTAGCTTATAACGGCATCCCTTATACTATTATTGGCGGTTTCAATTTCCCCACTTTCCCTAGATGAGAACCCACTAGTAGACCGACAATTAGGTATAATTAATATCAAAGGAACCCGAAACCGAATCAAGCCTACCCGCGCATCCCAAACTAGACACAAGCACGAATATTTTATCTCATATTATTATTATTTGAACCCGATCAAAAACCCGACTTTTCTATCATTTTCCGTTTTTATTTTGCAAACTTCTTATTTCAAAAGACATTTTTCTATTTTTTAAATTTTTTTTTTTTTTTTTTTTTTTTTATAATCTATGACTCACTAACTACAAGTTCCCATCCCCACACTTGAATGTTGCATTGTCCCTAATGCAAAGATGGAAACCGGACTCCTAAAAACCCAAAACAAAAATATAATAAAATAATATACAAGTATACAAGTGGAACGACTTAGCTGAATCATATGTGAGACTGTCAATATGCCAGTCGATACCACACATGCCCTCCAATCCAAAACGCGCTCAGCAAACTGTACTAACTCGGACACGCGAACGGAAGCGGCAAAACAACCTAACAATTCAAACATACCAAACCCAAAATAATATATACGATCAAAGCATCAACCAACAAGTATCATCCAACCCAAAAACCCAACCAACCAAATATATCGTATTATACAAACCGACTATCGAGGATTAAAACAGCATAAAAATAAAACAAAAGATATAACCGCTGCTATCACTGCTGCTCATCCTCATGCATCTCCACTATCCTGCTCCTCCTCTCCACCAGCGGGACCCCCCTGCTGTGGCTGCAGTGCTGGTGGTAGCTGTAACTGAAAGTGGTCATACAGACCCTGAAAACCCAGCTGCATCTCATGTCTCACCTGCTCGACCCGATCATACAAACCCTCTAACGTAAGCGGCTCCGACCGCGGCTGCCTGAATGGATACTCCCTAGCTGGGAGCTGATGTCGCTGAAGTGGCACCTGGTACCGCTCCGGAATCGTAGTGGTCGCTGCCTCCTCGGCAGTCGGATCCGGAGACGGTGGTGCTGGCAAAACCTCTGTCCACGCTAGCGGCTCAATGAATGTGACAATCCCGGCTAGCTGTAGACTCCTCAACTCCACAAGAGATGGAGCGGGGCCCGCAGTCATCCTATCAGCTGGAAACCTAGCAAACACTCCTAAATTGGCGGCCAACAAAGTGATATACGGCCCACCATACAACCTGGCCGTACTACCCCCCTTCTTCGGCCTCGCCAAAGACCACGCCAGAATACTAGCTAAATTGGCTGGCCGCCTCTCAACCATGCACATCAAGCAGAACAAACTGTGCTGGTTCACCTTATCTCCCTCGTGCTTTCCTATCAGCGTAGAACATAGAATCTTATGCACGAACCTATAAACTGGATCCCTAATGTCCGACGCCACCAAATTGCTAGAAAACGGTGAAATAGCAATGGTGTGCCAGAAACGTGCTAAATCCTCCTTCACAACACACGCCTCCGCTGGGTCCCTCATCACCTGCCTCAGTAAACTCCTAAACTCAGCTGACCCAACCTCCTCAGCTGAATACAACCCTGTCGCCTCTGCAAACTGAATCAGGCTCATATTGTAAACCTGTTTTCCTAATGCAAACGACACTACATCTGACTGATCAAACCCCCCTGGGTGCCTATAAATAAACGTGGAGTGAAACTCCATAGTCAGCTCTAAATACTGTGGCCACTCACACTCCACTGCCCACCTAAACTTATCACCCAGCAACTCCTGAACTCTCTCAACCTGCCCTAACCTCCTAAGCAACTCCCAGTCAACCCGCTTACTTTCTAACAACCTCACATTCTTCAACGCCTCAAATTTCATAAACTCGTACGATCCTACCTCAAACCGCAACAACGGACTCTGAACCAACCTATCACTCTGTCCATGTGGGGTCCCAGCATCCCTATACCTAATCTCCCGAAGCACTGGAGTACCCGGCTGCTCCGATGCAGCCGTCTGCGAACGAGTAGTGCGCCTCTTGCGCTTGGTGCCTGACGACGTTCCTTCACCTGACATCCTGTTCACAAAGAATCAAACAAACACGCGAAACAGGTGAACCGTTAGTAATCACAAACTATTTTTGTTCTTTTTGAATTTTTTTTGAAATTTTTTTTTTCTTTTTTTTTTTTTTTTTTAATAAAATAATATTAAAATATTGTACAATCGGGCGACGGCCGTATAGCATTTCGTTCGCGGCCGTCGTTCGATACAAGTGCATATCACACAACAACTCGAAACTAGGCCAACCTCGCCCGAATGGAGATTGAGTACGGGCGACGTGGCCTAAAATCAAGCGATGCAATAGTACGCGCACGACACGAAACTAAAAAGACGCGACTATGACTCGAAACAAGTAAAGGACCCTAAATGACGCGAAACTAGACGCTACGACACTTCATGACTCATTTACAAAAATTTACAACAATTACCCCCTCCCGGCACCTTGCTCGCCCCCGAGCAATCCTAAGTGCCGAGAAATCAAGACTAACCTCGAAGCGTGGAAGCAATGGAGGCCATTCGCGCAAAATGGGTGAAAACGGTACTTTTTTATGATATGGCGCGAAAAACCTCCCCACACTTATCTTAAAACAACAATCCGCGCCTAGTAATGTGATCGCACAATCCGCGGACAAAACCACCCCCCTTATATCTATCTATCATACCCGACGCGCACGCCTCTCAAAACAAGCAAGCAATCCCTCATAACAAACCAACCCAGGCTGCGTGACCTGAACATACCAACACACACGGACCCGACCCATAATTACTTACGAAAACGACAAAACGACACTAACAAAATTAGACCCAGACTTAGAACCTATTGACCTAACTTTAAAACTTACTGACCTGACTCAAAAACTAAACTGAACTCGACTCCAAACATCGGACTTACTACGGACCCGACTCAAAACACTGACTCGACACATAAGTAATACAGAAATCATACCTTTTTGCCGAACCGAGTGAACAGTAGTGTGCTAGGGGGAGTCAACAGGATGGGTTGTGTGCGGTGGACAGTTGACGGCGGTCGGTGCAACAGGTGGTGGCTGAACGGTGGTTATGGTGGTGATGGGGTGTAGGAGGTGAGGGTGGTGGAAATCGGTGGTAGAAATGGCGGTAGTGGGTGGTTGAGACGGGTGGCAGGTGGATGGATGGATGGTGGTAGTGATGGCTGTGGCGGAGATAATTGGTGGGGATGGTGGAAAACGGTGGTGGAGATGGTGGTTATGGAAGTGGGATTCGCCGGAGGGGAAGGGCAAAAGAGTTAGGGTTTCAAATGATGCATTTTGGGGGTTTTGAAAGGGAACCGACTGAGATGATGTACGCGACCCGCATGAAGTGTGAAGCAAATATGAAGCGGGTCGCTTCATCTTTATTATTTTTTTTTTTAAATCTTTTAACCACCAGGCGACCCGCGTGAAAGATAATGGAAAGTAAAGGCGGGTCGCGAGCGTTTGATGATGCTGAAGTTCTTTATAAGTCCAGGCGACCCGTGTGAACTAGGGAATAACCCTACGCGGGCCGCTTGGACAGTGCAGAACTGCACTTTTGTTAACAGTAACAGCATGTTTCAACTACAAATCATTTTCTTTAATTCCCATTTTACCCCCTGCGTTAATTTCCGAGTTTTTAGCGTTAAACGTACCTGCATCACTGTTGGTTGATCGATGTCGGCTCCGATAAAGGCGATGAATCCTGCAAAAACACTCAAAACACACACACACGACGCAAAGACACACAAAACGACACAAATGACGCAAAAACGCACAAAAACTAAAGACACGAGACGGATAACGACGCAATATACAAACTCTACACTTGAGTTTTCACTCAAGAACCTATGTGGCGGTGCTAGGCGGGTCCGAAAGAGGAACGGTTTCCTCTTCGGCGGTATCGATGGGACCTCCTATGTAATGCTTCAACCTATGCCCGTTTACCTTCCACACATGCGAACTCTCCTCATCAAACAACTCAATGGTACCATACGGGAAAACCTCCTTCACGACGTACGGCCCGGACCACCTCGACTTCAACTTCCCGGCGATCAATTTCAACCTTGAGTTGAATAATAGCACCCGATCGCCCACTTTAAACTCCTTCAACTTCCGCAACTTCCTATCATGCAACGCTTTCGACTTCTCCTTGATACTCCAAGAACGATCATACGCGGCGTCACGAAGCGCCTCTAACTCATGGAGTTGGAAAAACCGTCTCCTAGCGGCCTCGGTCAAATCTAAATTCACCGTTTTGAGCGCCCAAAGAGCCCGATGCTCTAACTCGACCGGTAAGTGGCACGCTTTCCCGTAGACGACCATAAACGGTGTCGTCCCTAATGGCGTCTTGTAGGCGGTTCGGAAAGCCCACAACGCATCGTCCAACTTGTCGGACCAATCTTGCCTACTCTTCCCCACCGTCTTCTCTAAAATTCGCTTCACTCCCCGATTTGCATTCTCCACTTGACCGCTCGTTTGTGGGTGATACGCGGTAGACAAGCGGTGCGTAACCCCGTATCTCTCCAACGCCTTCTCCATAACCGCATTGCAAAAATGCGTGCCGCGATCACTAATAATGGCTCTAGGCGTACCAAATCGCGTAAACAACTTCTTCAAGAACCTCACCACCACTCGTGCGTCATTAGTGGGCGAAGCTTGAGCTTCCACCCACTTCGAAACGTAATCAATCGCAACGAGGATGTACCGATTTCCACTCGAAGATGGAAATGGTCCCATGAAATCGATGCCCCAAACGTCAAAGACTTCTAACACTTGAATGGGATTCTGGGGCATCTCATCCTTGGATGAGATGTTACCGGTTCGCTGACACCGGTCACACTTCCTCACAAACTCGGCCGCATCATCTACTACTGTCGGCCAATAAAAACCACAATCAAACACCTTTTGCGCGGTCGCATGCGCGCCATGGTGTCCGCCAGTCAATCCCTCGTGCACGTGCCTCAGGATACTCTCGCCCTCTTCTCTACTCACACATCTCCTCAAGACTCTATCACCGCCTATCCTGAAAAGATAGGGATCGTCCCAAATGTACTTCCTAGCGTCCCTCGTCAGCTTGCGCTTCTCCTGTAAGCTCCAACTCTCCATCACAAACCCGTCGGCCAAATAATTGGCGATATCGCTAAACCACGGGAGGTCTACGGCTCCTGCCGTGACAGCATCAATGGACTCGTGAGGGAATCTATCTCCTATCGCCTCCTCACGAATCTCCTCACGCTTCGGATCCTCTAAGCGAGACAAGTGGTCTGCCGCCACATTTTCTGCCCCCTTCTTATCCCTAATTTCAATGTCGAACTCGGAAAGAAGCAGAATCCATCGTATGAGACGCGGCTTCGCGTCCTTCTTCTGAAACAAGTGGCGAAGAGCAGAATGATCAATGAACACGACGGTTTTCGAAAGAACGAGATATGATCGGAATTTATCGAACGCGAACACCACCGCCAACAACTCCTTCTCCGTAGTGGTATAATTCTCCTGGGCATCATTCAGCGTTTTACTCGCGTAGTAAATCGGGTGAAAATGCTTCTCCCGTCGCTGCCCTAACACCGCACCAACTGCGTAGTCACTCGCATCGCACATCAGCTCGAATGGTAAGCTCCAATCAGGCGATACGAGGATCGGTGCACTCACTAACCTCTCCTTCAGAAACTCAAACGCTCGAAGGCACTCCTCGTCAAAGACGAAAGGAACGTCCTTCTCCAACAGTCGTGTCATGGGGCGAGTGATTTTGGAAAAATCCCTAATGAAGCGCCTATAAAATCCCGCATGACCGAGAAAACTACGAACCGACTTGACACTAGTCGGCGGAGGAAGCTGGCTAATCGTATCTATCTTCGCTCTATCAACCTCAATACCTGCTCGCGAAATCTTGTGCCCTAGCACAATCCCCTCGGTCACCATGAAGTGACACTTCTCCCAGTTCAGCATCAACTTCGTCTCTACACATCTCTTCAACATCCTCTCAAGATTCACTAGACACTGATCGAAAGAATTACCGTACACTGAGAAATCATCCATAAACACCTCCATCGAACTCTCGACCATATCCTGAAAGATCGCGATCATACAACGCTGAAATGTAGCAGGAGCGTTACATAATCCAAACGGCATGCGTCGGTACGCATAGGTGCCATATGGACATGTAAAAGTGGTTTTCTCCTGATCCTCTGGTGCAATAGGAATCTGGAAATAACCCGAAAACCCGTCGAGAAAGCAATAGAACTGCTGACCCGCGAGACGCTCAAGCATCTGATCAATGAATGGGAGCGGAAAATGATCTTTACGAGTGGCGTCATTTAACTTTCGATAGTCAATGCATACACGCCAACCCGTAACAGTGCGAGACGGAATAAGCTCATTCTTCGAATTCAGAACAACCGTCATCCCCCCTTTCTTCGGGACAACCTGCGTAGGACTCACCCAAGCTGAGTCAGAAATGGGGTAGATCAACCCAGACGCTAACAACTTCATCACCTCCTTCTTCACTACCTCCTGCATGTTCGGATTCAACCGACGCTGTGGCTGTACTACAGGCTTGAAGACGTCCTCCATCAGAATGCGATGCGTGCAAAAGGTAGGGCTGATGCCCTTGATGTCGGATAGCCTCCATGCAATCGCATCACTGTGCTCTCTAAGCACCTCAATCAGCCTCGACTTCTCCTCCTCTGTCAACTTCGACGAAATGATGACAGGCATATCCGGCTTCTCTACTAAGAACGCGTACTCGAGATGGGATGGAAGAACCTTAAGTTCTAAGGGCGGTGGAATCTCTACCGGAGTACTCTCATCACTAATCGCATCTAGCCCTAATGGCTCAGCACTAACCTCATCGCTCTCATCTAAACACTCCTCCTCTACCTCGTCTACCTCATCCTTAGAATGCTCGTCAACAACTCCCTCACCTACCAGATCGGCTCCACTAATGTACTCGAAGCACGTGTCGACACAAGACATGAATGAATTAAGAAAATAGACGGAATGACACGGCCCACTAACATCATCTCCACAACTAGGATGCTGCATCGCTCTATCGATCTCAAATGTGACAACCTCGTCACCCGCACGAAGAGAAATCTTACCGTCAAAGACGTCAATGATCGCCTTTGCGGTTCGGAGGAATGGACGGCCAAGAATAATAGGAACTCTCTCATCGGCCTCCATATCAAGCACAACGAAGTCTACTGGGAACACAAACCTATCGACCTTCACCAACAAATTCTCTACTACCCCCCGAGGATACTTGACTGATCGGTCAGCCAAGGACAATGACATGCGCGTGGGGGTAAGCTCTCCTAAACCAAGACGCTCATACAACGAGAATGGCATCAGATTGATGCTGGCTCCTAAATCGGCTAAGGCGTGAGAAGGGGTAGCGGCTCCCCCGAAGAAACATGGAATCGTGAATGTGCCGGGGTCAGTCAACTTCTCTGGTAGTTTATTCAAGACTACCGCAGAACAACCCCCTGTCAGTGGAATATTCGAAAGCTCACCGATTCTCTCCTTACGCTTCAAAAGATCCTTAAGAAATTTCGCGTATTTAGGCATAGACTGAAGCGCCTCGATGAACGGAAGATTTATCTTCAACTGAGTAAACATCTCAAGGAATTTCCCGTATTCCTGAGCATATTTCTGCTGCCTGGCACGGGCGGGAAATGGAAGGCGGGAATGATCAATCACGGGTGCCGGCCGACCTCTCGTCGGCTGTCTCTCCACTCTCTGCTCTACTGGCGACTCCTCGGCGTGTGCTGTACTTGCTGGGGCTAGCCTCGTGTGCACCTTGCCTGGAGTCTCCATCTCAATCTCCTCATCAACCTCTTCCTCTACCTCTTCGACCTCTCTCTCTCTAGCTACCTCTCCTACACTCCTCCCACTACGGGTCGTAATCGCCTTCGCTGACTGATTCGCTGGATTCGGGAAAGTGTTTCCCGAAAACTGACCCGGTGGGTGCTCCTGTAACTGCTGAGCAATTCCGCCTACTGTCCTCTGAAGGTCGAGGAGGGCGGCCTGCTGATTTTTGAACTGAAGGTCATTATTCTTATTGATTTGCTCCTGATTTTTCATGAATGCATCGCTACGCGTCATCATCTGAGCAAACATCTCCTCTAACCTACTCGTGCTAACCTCAGGGGCTTTCGCACCACCCTGACTCTCCTGAGGCGGTCCCCTATTCGAAAACTGACCACTAGACCCCGACCCACTAAACTGCCCTGAACTAGACTGCGTGTAAATACCGGGCCCTCTACTCTGATACTGACCAGAAAACCCAGGAGGGTTTCCAGACGAACGATACCCACTCGAATTACCACTACCTCGCCAGTTGGAACTAGAATTATTGAACGGATTCGTGGGACCCCTAGGCTGACCAGCTATATACTCTACTTGCTCAAGAGTGAGCGTGGGGCAATCTATGGTGTCGTGACCTCCTCGGCAAACTTCACACCTATCGACTTTCTTCTTTATCTCACTCAACTCCTGCCTCATCTCCTGCCTAATCTCCTCTTTCGCTCTCTCGACTGCAGCAGCTACCGATGAATCCAAGCTAACTTGGTTTACCCCTCGACCGGCCGAGGTGGTACGCACAGGAATGGAAGTCCTGCTGGTAGTGCTGTAGTCCATATCGGAGTGGGCAAAACTCTCAAACAAATCGTTGCACTCTGCAACTGTCTTCTTCCCCATAAGCTGACCTCCTGCTGAGGTGTCGAAACGAGCCCTAATCTCTGGAGTAAGTCCATTGTAGAACTTCTCCACTAATGCCCAATCAGATAGACCATGCTGAGAACAACGGGTGATCAGGGTCTGAAAACGCTCCCAAGCCAGATGATACGGCTCATCTGGCTCCATACGAAATGAGTGGATCTGGTCACGAAGGCGAGATGCCTTGGCTGGCGGAAAATATTTGGCTAAGAATGCATCGCGAAGGCCTGCCCAAGTACGGAAAGTGCCAGCAGGCTGGGAATCGAACCAGACGGCTGCGCGTCCAGCGAGTGAGAACGGAAACACCTGAAGATACCTAGCGTCAAGATTGACACCCTCAATGGAGAAGGTGCTGCAGAGACGAGTGATGCGATTGATATGAGCGGGGGCATCCTCGTCGTCACGACCATGGAACTGGCAAGAATTGGTGATGGCGGTCATAATGTAAGATGGTATCTGCCAAGACCGATCGTTCGGGATCTCAGGAAGGGTGATGGGGGAATTACCACCGGCGAAGCCGGTGGTAGCCTGGTCGTAAACTGTCCTACGGGCCATGTGAGCTACGGGTGGTGGACTAGGTGGGCGGGTGGGTGGTGGGGAATTGTGGGGTGAAGATTTTGGTGTAAGATCGAAAAATGGGGTGGACTGAGAAAATGAAGTAGAGCTAGAAGCACGTACCTCAGACGTAGATGACGAGAAGGAAGACCTGAGTGCAAGCGGCAACGGCGGCGGTCCCTGCGAGCGCGTATGGGGCATCCACTGCAAAAACCGAAAACACACAAGTAAGAAGACTCTACTAAACGACTCGACTAACTATAAAAAAACACTAAAGTACTTAGACACCTACGACTCAAACAAAGAAAACAAATAGCACGTGATATGTCAAGCAAGTCCAAACAAAGTAATCAGCGCAATCGCCAAGAGTCCCCGGCAACGGCGCCAAAAACTTGATGTGCTGAAAATGGGTCAAATAAAACTAAATAAAATACCCTAATTTTAGACTCTCTAAGCTTTAAATTTATAAACTAAGACTCGACCTAAACCCTAAACACACAATCGGCAAGTGAACCGATCGAATGTAGCAAAGCTAAAGTAAGTCCGAGTATCGAACCCACGAGACTCTACTGACTACGCTACTACTCTATCTAGACTCGGACTGACACGACATACTAAATTGTTTATTAATTTGGGGGGGGTTTCTAAAAATCCTAAATAAAATAATAAAATACTACTAGCAAGCAAAACACGAACACAAGCAAAGGGTCTGATCAGTGAGAATGAAGACTACCTAGGCTAGACGCAGGCTAAACTCGGAATGGATTCCTAAATGATAATGATGTGGTGTGAAACCGGGATCTTGAAATTCTCACCTCTAGGGAGATCTAAGGACCCCTAATCCCTCTCAAGAGCACACTAAGATTCCCTAGAGGTTGTTAAACTACCGGTTTTCTAGATTTCTTGTCCGTCCTCTAGTTTCTTGAAAGTGCTTATGTAAGACGCTCTACTTTGCCGCGCGAACGTCTAAAGCAACTATGGGTTTAAACTTGGCTTGATAGACAATGGGCAATTAATTCCTTTTAACTACTCCTAGACCTACCAATATCCTCGAGCCTTTCCGCGACGAGTCTAGCAGCACACTTGATTTTAATTAATTACCGAATATTGTTCCTAAGGTTACTAGTGCACTTTTCACCCTAGAGAATTAATGACCTATTATGTGATATAGACACTCACCTAAGTCAAAAACCCTAATTCAACTCTATTACGTGATAAAGACCGTCACCAAGAATTGAATGGAACAAATAAACGATTAACTAAGAAATCACAAGCATACAAACGCACCAAGACAAACTAACATAGTGTTTACAATGCAAGAAAAATCACAACCACATCAAAAATCATATAAAAATCCAATCTTCATTATGCCATAGTCATCGCCTAGGTAGTTTATGAGTTTTAGCCGGAAAACATAATCAGAAACAAAGTCAAAATCAAAGTATCAACTGAATTCATCGTTAACAAAGTCTAAACAAACAAAGAATGCAAGAAATAGGTGTATAAAACCCGAATCTTCACTCCCGAATGCTCAAGAATGCTTTCCCGATGATTCCTAGCTCCCGGTATGCCTCCGACACGATCACAGCCTTCAATCAGCAGCCAAAACAGCCCCAAAGATGCCCTAGTTCGTCAATAATCGGCTGCTGATGCGAACATGTGTTTTTATAACCGAAAACCCTAACTTGCCATGCAATCCTCGCAAGTCTGCCGACAGAACAACTTTAGGCGGCCCGCGTGGAATATTAACTTGATCTTATGCGGGTCGCCTAAAGTTAAAACTCCTGAATTGTTTTACAAGACACTCGCGGCCCGCCTCAAGTTTATGTCTAAGTTTAAGCGGGGCGCGAGAGAATGAAATAACCCTGATTCTTCATTAAGTCAAGGCGGCCCGCTTGGGAATGCTCGTTTAGTCAACGCGGGTCGCCTGGAAGCTCCAGAATTGCCAATTTTCTTCGTTTCAGCTCCCGACTTCCTCGGTTTCCGTGCCAGCCTTTCGCCATTCCAGATTCTGCTCGTTTTCACTCCTTTTGGCTGTAAAGACCTGGAAACACAACTTAGATCAATAGTATGTACATTCTAAACTAAAACGACACTAAAACTAACTAACTAACGACTAAAACCGACGCGAATACCGATGTATTTTACAATACATCAATTTTCTTTCTACAAGATTCTTAAATTCTTCCCAACTCATGGCATAGGCTATCCTTCTTCCTTTTGCCTGGAGGACCGTGTTCCACCATTCTAGTGCTCCTTCTTTGAACAGATTTGATGCATACATCACTTGATCCTCTTCGGCGCATTTGCTTATTGCAATTACTGCTTCGGTTTTCTCTAACCAGCGCAGTGTTGCAGTTGCCCCTTCGTTACCTGCAATTTCAGTGGGTTTGCAAGCAAGAAACTCTTTGTAAGTGCAACCGGATGTTGCAGCTTTTATTCTTTTTAGAAGTGGGACTTGTTGCGGATCATGATCGTTGTGATTGCCGCCTCCATTTATGCTGTTACTGCCGTTATCTTCCAGAGTACGTTTACTAGGATGTAATTGTTGTGGTTCGGCAGGTTTTTGAACAGCAGCCACAATTTCTGGAATAGCATGGGCTATTCCTTGGGCGATAAAGTGCTCAATATCTTGTCGGGTTATATATTGATCTTCCGGTTCTTGCTCAGATTGATTTACTTCATTAATTGGTTCATTGTTAGTGTTTTCCATCTGCTAATTAGTAGAAATTTATTAATGTCTAACTTATTAATAACAAATTTAGCACAGATGAACACATAAATTACTACAACATACAAACATAACCAAAATTGTCGATTTCTCGACTTTCATTTTGTTATTGTATATTGTATATGCCTCCGTACACACCATATCTTACAAGGTTTTATTGCCCATTTTACAAAATCAGTTTTACTACATTAGTTATAATACAGACAAACTTTTTCCAGCCCTTCCTATCTTTTGGTCCACTGGCAGTTTCAGTAACGACGCTCCCTCTCGTCGTACTTCCAAGAGATCTGCTCCCCCATTTCCC
This sequence comes from Helianthus annuus, assembly GCF_002127325.2. Taxonomy (NCBI): domain Eukaryota; kingdom Viridiplantae; phylum Streptophyta; class Magnoliopsida; order Asterales; family Asteraceae; genus Helianthus; species Helianthus annuus. The sequence continues at coordinate 75,076,265 of NC_035445.2, forward strand.
GGATCCTATTCCCGGTGCCTATCAGTTCTTCACCAAACTGACGTAACTCAGCTAAATTTTCATAGCTCATTGGCGGATTAGGGATAGGTTCTGGATCAAACTGTGGGAGAAAAATATAGGGACTATTAACTATATTTTGGAATTGCCAGTCATTAGTCCACCATTCCTCCATTTGGCCTAATGGTCTGGTGTGAACTAGTGGGTCTGGAATAGCTGGTCCTAGGTTTAGTGGGAATTGGGCTGTAGCAGGATAAGAGAAGAGATTATCGTTGATAGGCTCTAGAACATCACAATTATCCAGTAGGCGGTCTATTTCGTCCTGGAACGTGATTTCCTCAGACTGTTTAGAGCTTTCTCCGATCTCTATTCCCTTTTGCTTTAGGTCTATTCCTAATTCCTTTTCTGGTGGTTTCGAACTTTCTCCAGTTTCTATTTCCTTTCCCTTGTTCATGCTCACAGGATTTTCTATTTTAGGAAGTCTCCTAGTGGTTGGTTTCCTACGGCGTACTTTCCTCCACCCTACGTATCTTCTTTTCTTTTTAGGTTTGGCTTTTTCCAGCGGTGGAGCTTTGAATTCCACAGGTTCTTCTATGTCAGCAATGTAACCAGTAAAGTCGTAAGAGACTTCGATAGGCACTGGATATAGGTTGAGATTCTGAAATGCTTCCGATATCTCATTCATGCTGCATAGTATATATGCAAAATACAAGAATGCAATGTTAAAACTTTGGAACAAAGTTTAACAAACAAACACTGAAGTTTTATTGCATACTAATTTATACAAAGGACAACAGAAATAAACACACTAGAATTTTATTTATTTACTGGATTGTGATTTCTCTTACTAGACCCAACATATCGGATATTTAGAGGTTGGCATTTTCTGCTACAGTAGCTAGCATATAGAGATTTGCCGATTTCTTGTCTATTTTATCTTCCCAAGGTGTACTATTACCCAACTCTTGGACTTCTGGGTTAAACCTAACTCTCTTGGTTCGGGGTTTCTTTTTCTCCTGACTCTTTTTAAGTATTGAATCCCTTTTCTCTGGGGAAAGAGGATATTCATAGTTTGCCTTGCGGACAAAGATTCCTTCTTCTAGGTTTACTGGGTTTTTAGAAGAAGATGCAATATCTAATTTGTGGTAGATAGCAGACAGCTTTTGTTTACCCATACTGTAACTAACAAATAATCAGTTAATACAACAAATAATCACAGGATGATAACTAGTAGGATTAAGTATTTTGTCAAATACTTATTTCCGTAATAGGCTTAAATCAGTGGTTCGATCAGTGGCTCAATAGTTATTAATTATTAGCTCTGATACCACCTTCTGTCACGACCCCCGACCCACCCTGGACGGAATCGGGAGCCGCGAGCAGTCCAGTGGTACCCGTGGTATCTGATTTATGCGGCAGCGGAAGTCTTTTATTACAGGATCTTTTCACCGTAAAATGCTCGTTTAATATATTATACAAAATTTTAGGGATAAATTCCCATAATTTACAATACGTTGATTCCATACAGAAATCATTATTTGCCAAAACATGTTTTATTTATTTATTCCCAATGAGCCACTTCTCTGAGCTTGTAGTGCTTTACTGCGCTTTTCCTGGATCACACAGATCACCTGAAACATGTTTGGAAAAAGGTTTGGTCAGCGGGGAAATACTGAGTGAATCAGTCTATTTTTCTAAAACGACCCGTTAGTTATAAATTACAGTATTAAGGGGAATTACAATGTTTCTGATATCAAACCAACTACCCACAGTATTTGTCACTCGACCATCCATTGGCTAGCCCATTTGTCCAATGGTGTCTGTGACTGTGGTCAGATCACCCCTTGGCCACCCGTTTGTCCAAGTGTGACGGGAAATAAGTAATGTATACAAAACCCCACATACCGGCTGTAATATGGTGATTACATAGACTTAATCCCTGTAATTATAACCTTTGAAAATAACTTGGAGTTTTGTAAACTTACTCACAAACTGTGAGAAAACAGTTTAAAAGAAGAATGACTCACATTGTAGATTAACGAGCAAGATATAAGCCTACTGATTAGCCTTGATTAAACCTAATTTAACACAATGCACACACAGGCAGGTTAGTAACTAATACAGCAGTTACGTCAATTCACGAGATTAAACCCTCACAACGATTAATCAGTGCAATACTCGATAATTCAGTCGGATTCACAACGAATAACAGAGCATAGTCCGAATTCGAACAGCACTCTAATATTCAAGTCGAAATCACGACAAATAATCAAAGTACAAGCTCAATTCGAGCAGCACTCGGACTATCGTTGGATAGTTATAATCGATCGGACGTTGAATCGTAATAGCGATCGAGTTATTACCCTGATTGCGGCACCACCTCGTGATCGTGTGTGTTTATTTGTAGTGTAACAGTTAGAACTCAACGTACACAGAAGCTTTGTGCAACGTTTTAACACCACAGTTCAAGTGCCAAGGTCGGCTATTTACAGCCAGAATTTCGCTTCGCTTACGGACCGTATGCCTTAACACTTACGGTCCGTAAGGCTGACTGGTATGCTTACGGTCCGTAAGGACCAACCCTTACGGTCCGTAAAGGGTTCAGCCTATTTCCTAGCCTAGCTGAGTTCGGTTATAGCCTTGGTGAATCAACGTTTTCAACAAATAAGAACTGTGCAACGTTTTAATAAAGATAATTATCAATTACGGTTTGCCCCCCTCGAGTTTTAGGGGCCCTGATCCTGATTCCGATTGTTCCGAAAATTTCAGGGTTTACGCCAAATTACTTGGGTGTCTTAATTAGGGTTTTCTTATTGGATAATTATTATTCTAATTACGAGTTTTATTGACGGTTGTTACAATTACACAGAAATAACTCCCTAACCAATATGCTAAGCCCAATACAAAATATCCAAAGACTAAATAAACAAACTATTAAGCTGTTGTCACAAAACATGCACCAACAATTTGACCAAAGGAGACTCGGTAATACTCCAACAGATTTAAAACAAAGAGGGAAAACGGATGACGGAGGTTCGAAAACTCGAAATGACGACAATAAAGAGCAATAGAACCCGCCAGACATTTATCAATTGGAACGTCACAAGCAGGAGCAGTTGGTTTAAACTTGGTCCCAATACCATATTCCATGCAAAACAGTTCTACCTCTTCTTAGGTTAATCGAGAAAAGGATTTTGCCAAATCCTTATGAGCACCCATTTTGCAGAAAATAAGAAGAAAATAAGGAAATAAGAGAAACCGGAACTAACCTAAAGGATGGAAAGAAAATGCAGAGAAAACTTGAAGAGAAAGTGAAAAATTATTGATTGTCTTCAATAAGAAAAAAGGATAATGCCCAAATAAAAGTTATGATTAAGCAATGGTCATTAAACCACTCCCTGCAAAAACCGCCGACCTATAAACTGCCACACACCAACCCTTCAAGCTTTAAACCCTTGAAACCTTTAGGCAGTAAAATACATGTATAAAAGTCAGAAGTCTTTGAGCTCATTTCCCAAAAACTTCTGACTTGGGGGGCTGATGACGGGGGTAGCCCAAGACCAAATAAAAATGACTTAAATACATGAATGCTCAAAAGGTTAAATGGTTCAAAGGTTGAAAACCCGGAGAGTTGAGATAAAGCAATGCGGGAACAGTAAAAGGTCACATATCTGGATTGCTTCACCAACTCACCAGCCGCAAAAGAAACACGTATCCACAGAATACACTCTTTTATCCGCAGGTCAAAAGGTTTCAACCTCTGAAAGGGTAAGTCCCCCACTGCAAGCATGTTCACTAGTCAACACATTCCTCTTTGAGCGATGTCTTTTCGTATAAATTAGACACTTTATTTAGTGAGGAGGAAATTCCGATCAGCTCTGATTCTTAGAGAATCTCTGATCATTGCTCTCGAGTACTTGCTTCATGCAAGTCACTTTCTTTCACATTCAACACACACATTCTCTTTGTTCTTACATCCGAGACTGAGCACACCTCAGTGGAGGATCTTGAGCAAGCAACAAAAACAAACTAGTGAACCTCTCTCTACGTCTTTCAAACGTGGGGGGACCCCACGACCTGCGTTAGGCAAAGTTGAACCCTTCAACCCTTTTGCCTAACCAGCCCAGCTACTATCCTTGGTCTATTATTTGTTGCATCAACATGTGCACTTGCCCTAATGTGTGTAGAGTGATAGTATTATACCGTGTTTTATAAATTTAAAGCTTGATTCGCGAGTAAAAAGTGCTTAAAATATATCTAAAATTATACCCATACCCTCACACGTCAGTTGTCCCCAGTCAGGGGCGGATCCAGGGGTGTTTTGGGGGTTCCCGGGAATCCCCTTGGTTTGAAAAAAATGAAAAAAATTAGTGGAAACCTTATATAATTAGGAAAAATTAGTAAGAATCTACTAAAAGGAACCCGGTGAAAAATATTCCTTAATCCGCCACTGTCCCCTGTTTGCATTTGAGGAAATGAGTAGGACCAAATGAGAATCGCCGAATATTTAGGAATTATTTTATTAACTTACTGAATACGTGTTTACGTAAAATTCAAATAAAATAACATCGGATGAAGATTTGTATTCATTGATAATTACACTACATATATTTAAATACTCATCAATGAGTAAAGTTATGGCCCGGCATGTTTTTAACTATACTACGGATATGTTATTGTTTAAAAGATCATATGATAAATATTTTATAACTAGTTGGATTTCCCCGCGCTACGCGGCAGGAACTCGGTCGGTATCGGTTTGGTTTGTTGCAGTATCAGCATCAAGAGAATACAAAAAAATAATCGTGATATGGGCAAAAGAATATCATTACATGTTTTTTTTATCCATCGAAGACCATAAAGACGAACACCTATGGAAACGTCGATACCGGTTTGCTTCAATATGGTATGGTGCGATATCGTTACGGTATCGATACTTATATAGTAGTATCCATTCTTATATAGTTTACTATGAAAAAAAAAACAGTTAATTTTGAATACAACTCTGTTTAAAAAAAAAAAAGAATGTTATATCACAATGTTGAAAATTAAACAAATTTACGTATTTAATTTTTTTTAACTAACAAACGTAAATGTTTCAAATTAAACAATAAAGGAAGCAAATGACCATTTAAATGAGATTAAATATATTTATGTTTCACATATAAATAAATAAAAGAAATATGACACTATTTATAGTAGTGGGAATGTTTATTTGAGAAGAAAATTTAATTGAGAAGAAAAAGAACAAAGGGTAATTTTGTAAAATATTAAATAGTTTTTCACTTATCTCATTTATTATCATTTTTGACTAATTAATTAGTCATAAAGACATTATCCTCCACATTAACTTTTTTTGCCTACACACATCAAAAAGTTGTCCTACATATTTCAAAATTCATCCTACACATTGAAATTTATCTTACACAACTCGTAATTTATCCTACACAACTTCTAATTTATCCTACACTTTAAATTATTTTATTTAATTTTTTTGAAAAAATATATATTTTGAAGATAAGTTACAAAAAATTTAATGTATTAGCTATTAAAGAGGAAGACTACAAATTAATGACCTATGTAGATTTATCAATGTACCCTTATAGTAACATTAAATACTTATATTAAATGAAGTAAAATAAAGCATTCTTATTGGTTGAAATTTGTTCTTTTTTCTTCTTACAAAAAATTTCTTCTCATTTGAACTCTCCGCTTATAGTAGTAACCTAATAATACTGCTATTAAGTTCAATAATTGTTTTTTAGTAATGGTGGTGTCGTAAATAAGCTTCAATTTTTTGTTATTTTTTATACTGTTCATAAGATCACTAGGTTAGAACCCCGTGTATTACAGGGGTTGAATAAATGTAATTTTATATACTAAATTAAAACAATCATTCTTTAAAAATCTCATTTATTACACGGGTTGAACAAATGTAATTTTATATATTAAATAATAAAAAAATTATATCTCTAAGAACCTCATGTATTGTACTGAATAAATGTAATTTTATATACCAAATAATAAAAACACGTGTATTGTACAGGTTGAATAAATCTAATTATATATACTAAATAATAAAAAAAAAGTTATATCTTTAAAAACACTGTGTATTACACGGGTTAAATAAATGTAATTTTGTAACCTTGTATATTACACGGGTTGGATAAATGTAATTTTATAAACTAAATAATAAATTATATCTTTTATAAACCCCGTGTATTCTACGTGTTGAATAAATCTAATTACATATACTAAATCATCATCATCATCATCATACTCAGTAAATCCCACAAATAGCAAAGCTAAGGTAGGGTCTGAGGAGAGTAAGATGTAGAGGCTGCTTTCAGTAAGACCCCTGACTCGATAGTAGTTTTGCATCAAGCTTTGGACATAAGGCACATAACACTCAGCAATCGGGACAAAGACCGATTAGTGCATGTTCCCTTTTGTCTTTTTGCTATCAACGCCACCACATGATGATGATGCATGATTAACCGTCCGCCGATTTTAACGTTATTTTCACATATTTAGTGAAATAACGTTAAAATTAGTGCAATTTCATTTTTGCCCTCTGAGCGTCCACACATATATACATTATTAAAAGTTAGATTAGATTATATATGAAATTAAGTGTATAACAAAAAGTCTTTATGAATTTCACGTAGAAATAATTGGAATCCTTTATTAAAAGTAGGCCCCAATAAAGCTTCACCAGTAAGAGGGTGAGATGATGTTTCAGTTTATCTCGAATAGTCGCATCAAATTCCATCTTGAGCCTCCGTCCCACTTCTTTGTTTCTAATCCCCTTTAACTTGCATCATCTCCCGCCTTCGGCTTTAGCCCATCTCACTTGGGTGTCATCTCGCTCCAAACCATAGCTCCACTCCCTGCTCTTTTACCATTGATAAAAATTATGGACTTTCAATGTATTTTTTTTACTTTAATTATATTTTCTAATGTAATTCTATTAAATTCTCTTTCCTTCGTATTAATGTCATATCAATTTTTTCAACTCTTTTTAACCGTCCATAAACCCTTGCAAGATAATCTATTTCATCCATCTCATATCTAAACCATTTTATAAGTAATAATACAATAACAACAAAAAAAACAATACTTGTTTTAAACTTTGATAAGTTGTAACAAACCGTTATCGATATTTTTTTTTCATAAAATAAGAGATAAGGGTAAACTAAATAAAAAAGTGTTAATTTGGTAAATAATAATATTAAGTATGAAAAGATAGGAAATTACAAATGTAGACATCTTTAATGAATGACACGTGTCCAAAATCAGGTTTCTTTTATTATATAATATAGATACGTGAATTGTATATATAGAATAATGACTTAAATATCTTGTTCTATTGATATATATTTTGCATTATATAAATCGATTGTTAAACAACAGTTGTCTTGAATTAGTAATATCCTAGACATTGTTATGTGGAGGATGCCATGGTCCCAACTCCCAATAGGAAAAGGGTTTAACTAATGGAGTGAGGGCCATTACATGGAAGAGGAGTGTACCATATAGAGTGCTAAGCTAACAAACTTTTTTTAATTCACTTACATGGATGTAGATAGCCCACGTATATTAATAATAAACCATATTGTATTACCCTTTTTTTGCAGTTCCATTAAGAGTTAATTATGTAAATAATCCTTCTAGGATGGCTATATTAGCTTTTTTGGGTTTTTGGTTTAACAGGTTTCATGTTTGGGTTATGCAGTTTTCATTTTGTAATAAGTTTAGGATCTAACCCTAAATTTCATAAATTATTATCTGAAGTTTGAGTAGAGTGATAAAAATACCCTTAATATTAAAAATAAAAACGTTAATAATTTTAACGTAAATAAAAGAAAGAGACCAAAAAATCTTTTGGTTCATATATAGTAGTGCAATTTCCCCTGAATGTATCAGATATTTCCCCATTTAGTTCTTTTGATTCATTGTTACCCAACTATTGTTTGAGAAGAGTAGGGGAAGGGCTAACGGAATTGTATGTATAATTTCCCGGAATTATACATTCGTAATCTGTCTGAAAAGTGACTATAAATCTTGCCTGAACCCCAACAGTAATTCTTCTAAACATTATAGCATGATTGTAAAAGTCGCTAGGAACTCCCTAATCGGTTGGTCGAGAAGTTGAGAGTATTTGGCCTAGGCGGAGAGTACTTGGGAGTACTCGGACATGTTAAATTATTAAGAAATTAGTTTTCGGAAATTAAATATGTGTCAAATAACATAAATTACTAATATTTATAACAAACTACATGAAATTAATATCCATTCTTTAATATGATAGACATAGAGACAACTCAGCCCGAGTTAACCTACTAGATCCGATTCTATCCGAGGTTGATCGCGTTTGATCGATTCCAAATAATTAGGCGTAGTTGAAGAAAGTCGTCTCGACAAACTACCTTGTAGCAACTACTGAGAGAGTACTCGATCTTGAACACCTTGTTTTACATCCATTGCATAATAGTATATCAGTTATGATAACTATTTTATATAACGCACACTTCTAAAATAATCTATGAAACAAACAAACAAAAAGGAAGTAGATGAGTATGAGTTTAAGGGAAGACGTGGGCTCATAATTAAATGACACTTAGCCCCTAAAACAATAATGTTTTGACGAAAGTTCAAGTTACCTTTAGAAAAAAGAGGCAAGGATTAGATATGTGAGCATGGAAAATAATGACACAATTAAGTTTGTTGACTTTATAATTATAAGTTTTAATTATAGATGTAATGATACATTATCTAAAGTTAAATCAATTATATTTGAAATAAATTCTTTGTATGATTAAAAGAAACATATTTTAGATAGCACTTACGATTTCTGTTCATATCATGTGACATTAAATAAATCTTTAAGGTGATTCTTAAATTTGATCATATCTTATTATGAAATGTGAATAAAATAAACCATATCAATGACTCGAGTTTAATTCAGCAAAGGATATACATGAAAAAACTAAGCAAAATAAATGTGTTTGGTAAACACAACTTTAATTTATATAATTTGTATGTTATATGATAAACTATCTTAAAAGGGATAATTGCCAATATAGTAATTGGCCAACACCATTTTCAAACAGGGTCGTTACAACGTTTTTGAAAGCCCTAAGCGAGCTATAAAGTCGATGCTCTTTTAAAAACATTTCAATAGAGTAAATTACACACATTGTCCTTTAATTACACTCCAAATTTTAGTCCATGCCCTTTGTCTTTAATTTGTGCAGTCCATGTCCTTTAGTTGACAAATTTGCACACACCATGCCATTTGCTCTAAACCTCATCCACCTACCCAGTTAAATGCACCCATATGCCCCTCACATGAGGGGCAAAATTGTCAATACCTTTTCCCCTACCATTTCGCTCCAAAAATTGTGAAGACATGACAGATGTTGATTTATCTTCTTCAACAAGACATAACAGATGGAGTTTCTCCTAATTTGTTGAAGCAAGTGAAATCCTAATTTGTTCACACCATTTTTACCCATGATCTTACATCTCAAACATATTTTGAACATCATTCGATTCAGAGACGAAGAACTTGTTTCGAATGAACAAAGACAAAGAACTTATTTTAGACAAAGAACAAACATGAACGATGAATAAAGACAAAGAACCGAGTAACCCTAGCCGCAAACGCGCCTTGATTTTTGATGATACATCTTAACTTTCAGATCCACGTGATTGTGTAATTAGTTCTCAGTTTAATTGTGCAGAAATTGATTGTGTATTATTACAATTTTTAGTTTCATTTAGATTTCTTGAAGATGGTATATGATTTGGTTATTGTGAAATGGTATTATAAAGATGGTAGATCTGGAAGATGGTCATGAACTTGAACATGAAGCACCGATTTGGTTTGGGGGGTATGAAATTTTTGTGCACCGGTTTGTTTTGGGGGATATGAAATTCTCGTGCTTGCTGACAAAATAAGAAATAAAAAAAATTCTTAAGCTTGTTGTCACACCCTTATTTTTCTACGTGTCACCGGTGGGCCCGATGGGGAGTATCGTGACGTAGTTGATATGATCATAGTCAAACAACACAAATTTAAAATGCACAGCGGAAGCAAAAAGATAGATTTATTTCAACCGAATAAATATTGTAATATTAAGTATCATAAACAGTTGAAATAGATCCACAGGCGGATCAAAAGAAAAAGGAAACTTGTTCAACAGATTTATTTGCATCCAAGCTTGCGAGACTCTAAAAGATGCTAAGGAGAGGCCAGCCTATTACGCGTAGTACCTGCACTTAACCTTTTTGGGAAAATACGTCAGTTTACACTGGTAAATACAATTTAACTGACTCATTTTGAAAATGTTTAAAATTGATTTGAATGCACATGGCACAAAAAGATTTTTTTTTATAACTTGGGATAATTATTTGAATATAATACTTGTAAAGAATTACATGTTTGTTATGCGTTCAGTTGCCCGGTTCGTGCCGGGTTAAAGATTAATAAATACACCACATGATATAGTCCCGCGGCGGGAAACCAACGGTTATACCTTAATAAATGTAAATGCACTGACGGGTGTACGCCTACACCAGTGTGCTAAGGTCGTGGCCATTCTATGAATGATGCCAAGGATATCCGGGACATGGTCATTAAACTCCCAAAGGCGTAAAACAAACAAAACAAATTTTTAAACGAGTCATCTTGATAATACTTAACCACCAATCGATTAAGGTCAAATGCCCGACCAAACGGTATTTTATATACCGTACCCCAAGCCCGTATAAGGGAAAATAAGTTAAAAGTATTTACCTGAGCAAGTATAGTCACAATAAGCAAGTGCAAATAGCTTTTACTGGATCTCCTATTCTGGAACGAAGGTTTATAATAACCTATTAGAATCCTAACGGGTCTTTTAATTTAGCCTAAGCTTAGACCGGTTAGTCTTAAAGAAAGATACGGTTCAAACGCATAATTAAGCGAAGACCGTTTTAGAATGTGGTTTTGACCCGACAAGCTTGCATGCTTGTTTAATGTGGGTAACTTAAACACATTCTGGATTTTAAGACAATAATGATATAGTTTAACCCGCTTCGGCTAATAAACGTAAACAAGTTACACAAGCCGATCCGAACGCGAAAGTGCGTAACGGGTAACCATATGAATCATATATAAGTTTTCTGAGTTAATATGCACTAAATATGTTGTGACATCAGTAAGATATCTTCTATTATGCCCAAAATGATTTTAAACACAAACTATGCCTCACAAGGGCATTTTGGTCATTTTAAAGGGTATAAAAGAGTTTAATTTGTAATCTGAGTTACAGGTCTGATTTATTTAGTAAATATATACTTAATTTAATAAGTTATAATAGTAGGTTATCACATATATGTGAAATTTATTAATTATAACCATATTATGCACCGTAGGGGCATTTTGGTAATTTCACATAAGCCTAAAAGGTCAAAACTGAAAATCTGAGTTTAAAATCTTTGTTTACTGTTATAATTATTGAATATATCAGTAGGTATCAAACCTTATATATATAAACTAGTTTTGATACATACTATGTCGTTAAAATGCTTAAAAAGGCGATTTGGAGCCATTTCCGGGTTTTGAATAGAAAGCTGATAATTTTAATATTCCAGAAGGCTCAAAATAATTTATTTATCATAATGAATCAGTAGAAAAAGGTTTGGGGTCAAAAGGATTTATAAAACTCATTTTATAACCAAAAAGGGTAAAACCGGCATTAACCGAAACAAGCTTAAAATTCTAAGTTATGCTCATCCTAAAAATAAATAAAAATCTCTAAAAATCCCAAAATATTATTTTATATCAGTAGGTAAAAAGTTTGATATTATAATTTGGGTTTAGATAGGCTATATGCTAATTACGCCAATTAATCACTAAGAATGCTTCTAATTACGCTAATGAGCATAACTCTAAATCTAGACTTCAAGCTGATGTAAAATTTAAGGTACAAGTTTATAAATCAGTAACTAAGGTGTCTACTCTTTTATATTTTCAAATATCATAATTTAAGGTGGAAAGGGCATAATAGTCAACATTTAGGCAATTAATAGAAACTTGCATAATAATTAGACAACTAATGAACCAAGCCATATAATCATAGAGGGTTATCTAACATGTAACTAGGTCCAAAAGAAGCTCCAAGGCAATCCTAAACTTGGCTTAAACGGGTCAGAACTGAAAGTCAAAGTGAAAGTCAAACTATGCGACTTTCAGTTCCAAACCGAGTCTAAACTGAAAATTGTCGAGTTGAACATGTTTAGACATGTTCTTAGATTAATTACCAAGTTATATTAATGATAAAACAGGCTGTATGGATCCTACATTGCTAATTATGTTTTTATTTGAAATAAAGCTTTATGTTGACTTTTTGTAATTAGCTTTGACCCGACAATTGACATAGTTAGAGTGGGAATCTGAGGATACCCTTTTAAGGGTTTATTACCCACATAATTACCTACTTATAGGTATTTTTAATTCGAGATTTGACTGGATAATTATAGCTTAATCTCGAAGTCAAACCTCAATTACGACGGTTTGACTTTTAGCTAATTAATTAAGCTAAACTGAATTAAAGAGGATTAAGGACACTTACAAGAGTCCTAAGTATGCTTAGAGATCCTAAGAAGGTTTGATGCTGATCAGAGGAGCTCCAGAAATGCTTGGAATAAGTTGTAAATGAGCAAGTGCCAAGTTCACAACTTGTTCTCCTTATGTAGTGAACTCCATTGCACAAGATCATGCCAAAATAGTCTATATATGTTGCAAGATCATCCCAGGTGTCCCTATGTTGCTATATACCAGTTACCAAGCCCCTGTTTTCGAAAACCACACTAATAAGGCGGTGTAACAGGCTGAACAGGCAGCTGTCCAAAACCTGCTGCCAGCGACAGGCTTACGGACCGTAAGCTGAAGCCTTTGCGGTCCGTAAGCACCTCCTTGCGGACCGTAAGCTTATACAGATACGATCCGTAACCGACCCTAGTCTGATGCGCCCAGATATGATCCTTGCGGATCGTAAGCTTAAAGTCATACAGTCCGTAACCGATGACCAGAATCCAAAATTTTTGCAACTTTCAAGCATTGACCATGCAAGTTTGTAGTCTCCGAATCTTGGGTCCTTTAATCAGTATGGGGACCATGTAGTCAGCCATTGCATGTCTAGCCATGCACTTACAACTTTTGGGATCTAGTGGGAGGTTTTGAAATGACGGAAATATCAAGAATTCACAATGGACATGAATTAATTTAAGTTCAATTCTTTTAATCAAGAATCTAAATTTCCTGAATGTTGTAGTAACATTCTAAAGAACCCAATTTCCATATAAAAATGGAATTTATCTATTTAAGAACAACCGGCTAATATATCAGATGTTTATCATATCGATTTAAGGTCTTGGGATTTACAACTTGGGTCGCTCAGAGGTATTTTAATAACATATCGCCCTTCTTAAATCCTACCATATATCTTTTATTTGATCCGGGTTCCTGACACGTTTGTCTTACATGACACGTGTCTTTATTTTATTGGGTATGATTTTACGAGTTGTTATATCCTCACCCCCTTAAAAGAAATCTTGACCTCGAGATTTACGGAAACAATTGAGGGTATTTTTCTTTCATCGTGGACTCTAACTCCCACGTATATTCGGGACCTCTACGAGCATCCCATTTGACCTTTACAATAAGTACATGCTTCCTCTGAAGCTTCTTAACCTGTCGATCCTCAATCGACAAAGGTTTTTCCACAAATTTCAAGCTCTCATCTATGTGCACATCCGTGTGTGGTATGACTAGCGATTCATCAGCCAGACATTTCTTCAGATTGCAGACGTGGAATACATTGTGAATACCATTGAGCTCTTCAGGTAAGTTTAACTTATAAGCCACGGTTCCTACGCATTCGATGATCTCAAATGGTCCTATATATCTCGGGCTTAACTTACCTTTCTTACCAAATCGCATCAGCCCTTTCCAGGGTGATACCTTAAGCAGAACTTTATCACCAACCTCAAACTTCAGAGTTTTTCGCCTTTTATCCGCATAGCTTTTCTGCCTATCCCTGGCAGCGTTCAGGCGGTCACGAATCTGGAAAATCTTGTCTGTTATTTCAAAGACTAGTTCAGGACCTGATAACTGAGCTTCTCCTACTTCTGCCCAACAAATAGGCGTTCTGCATTTTCTACCATATAATGCCTCAAAAGGCACGGCCTGAATGCTGGTATGGTAGCTATTATTATAGGAGAACTCAACCAAGAGTAGATGCTTATCCCAACTACCACCTAAATCAATCACACATGCACGTAGCATGTCTTCCAGAGTTTGAATGGTACGCTCACTCTGCGCATCCGTCTGAGGATGGTAAGCCGTACTGAAGTTTAAACGCGTGCACAAAGACTGTTGGAAACTTTTCCAAAAGTGTGACGTGTATCTGGTATCTCTGTCAGATATAATAGCAATTGGTACTCCATGCAGAGATACAATCTTATCAACATACAATTGGGCTAACATGTCAGAACTGTAAGTTTCCTTAATGGGTAGGAAATGTGCTGACTTAGTCAGTCTATCTACTATCACCCATATAATATCATTTCCTTTCCTCGTTTTTGGCAACTTGGTGATGAAATCCATCGTCACCATTTCCCATTTCCAAGTGGGAATTTCAGGCTGTTGTAGCAAACCTGATGGCTTTTGATGTTCAGCTTTGACTTGAGCACAGGTCAAGCATTTGGCTACATAGGCAGCTATAGACTTTTTCAAGCCTATCCACCAATAGTTTGCCTTCAAATCCTGGTACATCTTATCAGCTCCAGGATGAATGGAATATTTGGAACTGTGGGCTTCCTGAAGGATGACATCCTGAAGTCCTCCATAAACATGAACCCATATTCTTCCATTTAATCTCAGGATTCCGTCCTTGCCATAGGATAACTGTTCTTTAGTTACTCCTAGCTTTTCATCCGGATAGTTAGCTTCCAAAACAGCTTCCTTTTGGGCAGCTAACAACCTTTTGTTCAAGCTGTTCTTTATCTCAATGCTTTTGGCGTTGATTCTTATAGGCTTCACTCTTTCCTTTCTACTTAAGGCATCAGCGACTACATTTGCCTTGCCTGGATGGTATCTTATTTCGCAATCATAATCATTCAAAAGTTCCATCCAACGTTGCTGCCTCATATTTAAATCCTTCTGATTGAACAGTTGCTGAAGGCTTTTGTGATCATAATAGATCACACACTTAGTTCCATACAGATAATGCCTCCACAGTTTTAGTGCGAATACAACGGCACCCAGCTCCAAGTCATGGGTGGTGTAGTTCTTTTCGTGCACCTTTAACTGTCGTGAAGCATAGGCAATGACCTTGCCTTTTTGCATAAGCACACACCCCATCCCGGTGTGTGATGCATCACAATACACAACAAACTCTTCAATCCCTTCAGGCAAAGTCAGTACTGGAGCGTTGCTCAACTTCTGCTTCAAAATATCGAAGGATTCTTGCTGCTTAGGCCCCCAATCAAACTTGCTATTCTTGCGAGTGAGAAGAGTCAGGGGTGCTGCAATTCTTGAGAAGTTTTCAATAAAGCGTCTGTAGTATCCTACCAATCCTAGGGAACTGCGAATCTCCGTAGGCGTCTTCGGCTCTTTCCAGTTCATGATAGCTTCAATCTTAGCGGGATCTACTTGGATACCATGCTCACTAACAACATGTCCTAGGAATTGGACTTCACGAAGCCAGAACTCACACTTAGAAAATTTGGCATAGAGCTTTTCTCGATGAAGCAATTTCAGAATGCAATAGAGATGCTTCTCGTGGTCAGCTTGACTCTTCGAGTAGATGAGGATGTCATCGATGAATACAATGACGAATTTATCCAGATAAGGCTTGTAGACGCGATTCATGAGATCCATGAATGCGGCAGGTGCATTAGTGAGCCCAAAAGGCATCACTAGGAACTCGTAATGACCATAACGAGTCCTAAATACAGTCTTGTGTACATCTTCATTTTTAACCTTTAACTGATGATAGCCTGACCTCAGATCAATCTTGGAAAAGTAGCTTACTCCTTGTAGCTGATCGAACAGATCGTCGATCCTGGGCAAAGGATACCTATTCTTGATAGTGACCTTATTAAGCTCACGGTAATCGATACATAAACGCATCGACCCATCTTTCTTCTTGACAAACAAGATTGGTGCTCCCCATGGAGACGAGCTAGGTCTAATGAAACCTTTGGCTAGCAAATCATCTAACTGCGTCCTCAATTCCTTCATCTCTGTTGGTGCCAACCTATAAGGTGCTCTTGCAATAGGCGCTGCTCTTGGAATGATGTCGATTCTGAACTCTACTTGTCTATCTGGTGGCAAACCGGGTAGTTCTTCAGGGAAAACTTCAGGGTATTCAGAAATGACTGGGATATCTTCAAGCTTGGGCTTCTGCTCATCAAAAGTCACTTGTGCCATATAAATGACACAACCCTTCTTCAAGCATTTAGATGCTTTGAGCATAGACACCTGCTCGGGTAACCCGTACTGGGTATCTCCTTGGATGGTAAGTGGCTCACCAGATGGAGTCTTAATCACCACTTGCTTCTTATTGCATACAATCTGGGCTTGGTTATGTGATAACCAATCCATGCCTATTACTATATCAAAACCGGCTAGCTTAAAGGGAAGCAGGGACAAAGGAAAAGAGTGGTTCCTAATGGATATAAAACATCCATCTAGCACAGTTGAGGCTGTCTCTAAGGTGTCATCAGCTAATTCCACTTCATATTTCACATTTAATGCTTTAACATGCAATTTTAATAATTCACAAAACTTATTATCTACGAACGACTTATCAGCTCTTGAATCAAAAAGTACTCTGGCGTAGACATCATTAATTAGGAAGGTACCTGTTATCACATTGTCGTCCTGAACAGCTTCCTTCGCATCCATGCGGAAGACCCTTGCATTGGTCTTCTTTCCTTCCTCAGCTTTCTTTGCAAACTTTGGGCAATTTGTCTTAATCTGCCCTTTTTCATTGCAACTATAGCACGTTGCATCTTTGATCTTCTTACAATCTAGGGTCTTGTGCTCAGAAGATTTGCAAATCCCACATGTCTTTGGCTGAGACTAGGATTTCGACTCAAACCTGCACCTCGCAAAATGGTGCTTCTTATAAACTTTACATTTGGGCTTATCACCCGATTGATGACCGTCTTTCTTAGATCCAGACCCCTTCTTGTGGTCATTGTTTCCCTTGTGCTTCTTATCTGATCGTCATAAGTTGTCATCCTCACGCTTTCGTTTCTCAGTGTCAGTATTCCTCAGCGATCTCTGCCTGACCGCGTCCAGAGTGAGGGACAAGGATATATCAGCTACAGACCTGAATGTAGTTGGCCGAGAGGCCTTCACACTTGCCTTTATCTCTGGGGCTAAACCCCCAATGAAACGAGCTATTCTTTTGAGTTCCGGGGTCACGAGATAAGGAACCAACCTTGACATAGTATTAAAACTCGTGAGGTAGGCTTGGCAATCCAGGTTTTTCATCAACAATGACAGAAAATCAGACTCAATCTTTTCAACCTCATGCTGAGGGCAGTAGTTTTCCTTGATCAATGACACAAACTGTTCCCAAGACATTTTGTACAATGGGATTTTCCTTGTAGCTTGGATCAAGGACCTCCACCAAGCTAAAGCCTCACCCTTAAAAGATTGAGATACAAACTTCACAATGTCCCTTTCAGCACACCCACTAATATCTACCACAGTGTCCACTTCATCCAACCAAGTCATGCAATCCACTGCCCCTTTCTCCCCAGTGAAATCCCGGGGCTTGCAAGAAACAAAGTATTTATATATGCAACCTTTGGTACGTGGTGCATTATCAAACACTATCTTCTTGGAGGGAACACTGTTTTAGTTTGAAGAATGTCGATCATCATCTTTCTTTGGTTCCTCTTTCTTAGGCTTAGGTTAAATAGAGGGTGGCTTGCTGTGAGCTTCAGAATGAGTCTTAGGCTTGGAATGCGGTGTAGATAGGGTCCTACTTCGAGTCCCACTAGACTCGCTATTCTGCCGATCCAAAGCCCTTGTAACAGCATTATCTGTCACACCCCAACCGATGGCGGAAACATCGGGATGAGACGAACAAATTGCTCAAAACAACATAACACTAAATGTGACAATATAAATTAAATCATTTTATTAAAACTAAAGAATAATACATTGTTTCAAATAGTAAACATATATTCAAATATTGTTTAATTGCTAAAATGGGTATCTAAAGCCATCCTAGCTTGTTTCTTGATCATCTTGACTAGCAACCTGCAACATGTATTAAAATAACATCAACAAAAAAATGTTGGCGAGTATACAAGTTTGGTACGTAGCATAGTAGAATAAAATAGTTTAAGTACTCGTATTCAACATGAACCACATAATACAAGTTACTAATATGCTGGAACAGTGTCACTATATGTCAACCCAAGTTTCCAACGCAAACATCCCAAGACTCACTCAAGGGCGGTGCGTAAATAAGTATAAGAAGTTTAACAAGTCTCACAAGTTTCCAACGCAACCACCCCAAGACTCACTCAAGGGCGGTGCGTAAATAAGCATAAGAAGTCTAACAAGTCTCACAAGTTTAACAAGTTTAACAAGTTTAACAAGTCTAACAAGTTTAATAAGTTTAACAAGGTTAATGAGCATATAGACACGAAAAGTTTACCTAGCATACGAGATTAACAAGCATCAAATTGTGTCATGTTTAAAATGGATAGAGTGCGCATATAACAAGTTTCAAGTGTTGTGTAATTTGAATATGTAATACATGTTGCACCCAAATGTGTTTAAAACGAAAATGGGATCGAGTATACTCACAGTGGTTGCGTTGCGATTTCTTTGTAAGTAACGCACGAGTAATAGATTGGAAAAATCCAAAGGAACGGAAGTAATTACCCTAAGAGTCAAATGTCACATAACCATCAAATTAATATTTATATGTTAATTTAAAATCCCTAACAATTAACGTCTACAAATTATTCAATTAAATTTTATAATTCATTTCATTAGTTTACCATATAATGTCATGAAAGAAATAAACTATTAACTATTTATGTTATAAATAAATTTAGAGATTTGATAGAAAAAGAATAAAATAAAAAAAATGAAAATTAGTAATTATCTATTTTATTAAAGGGATTTAAGGGTTTTAGTATATATAAAGAAAAAAGAAAACATGGATTTTAAGGGGCATGAAAGTTGTTAGAAAGAAAACTGTATATATTAAAACTGTATATATTAAAACGAAAATAATGTCGCGTAAGGGTCGTGCCCGGGGTTTCGAACTCATGTTTTTGAATTTTGTTTCATTTACACATTTTTAACTTGCAGATCCTTTCATTTTAGATGCAACTTAAATAACAGTTCACTTTGACAATTGAATGGACAAACAGAATTATACCGAAACGATGAAGACGTGAATCCCGACGTAAGCTTCAATGTCGATACGAGTTCTCCGGCGACTTGCGGGTTCCTCCGATAGAATCTTTGGACTCCGATGGGTTTGCAAAGAGGCGTGGTAGATGAACAGAGAAGGATTATGTGAATTGTTTATAACTTTCGGTGAACATGGTTTCGAATGATGGCGAAAACGTGAATTCCGGCTCACCGGCGGCGTCTAGACTTCTCCGACGGGTTGGAGCTCCGTTGTCGAGCAGACACAAGGAAGAGAGGGTGTAAAATGGTGTTGCGCAATGTGTGGTGTGAGTCGAGATGATGTGAGGGTGTGGTTTCGGTTGGAGGAGGGTAGCGGTATTTATAGGGTTGATCGATGGGTCGGAATAATGGAAAGATCGGTTAAAAATGGTAACCGGCAATCAATCCGGGATTGATTATCGGACAGGTTGTCGGCAGCGATGTAAGAGAAGAAGACACGGATTGGTCAACACGTTTCTGTGATTTGGCGGCAATGGTTTCAAACAGCGAAATTTTCGCTTACTTAAATAATAAAGGAAATGATGATAGCCATATATGGATCAAGTGGTGGAGCGGTTGGTCAGTTGTTTGTTGAGTGGGTGAATCCGGGTTCGACTCCCGCGGTTCACGTTTTTAGTTTCCTATTTTGTTTTAAAGTTACCACTAATTACAACCGGCCCCCTTCCATAATTCTTAACTGAACTAACTTAACTAATTAATTGGGTTAACTTGTTTGTTTATAAAATAAAAGAATTAAACATTTAATTGTAAATTTAATTTATTAAACTAATAGTTAAATAAATAACCGTGTTGATAATTATATTTAAAAAAAAAATCTTTCGACGTTCATTTAATTCGCGAACAATTTTCGAGTTTCAAGGATTAGGATTCGAATATCAAAACGGGTCAGATTTTGGATATCCGTTTTTGACGGATGTTACATTATCAACTAGTGCTTGCAGTTCTGCACCAGTCAGCTGTATCCTAGCATTATCGTGGTTTTCCACCGGATGACTGTTTACCTCATCCAACCCAGCCATGTAGCTTCAATTGCTACATATAGAAAAATAATGGGCAAGGTTTTATTTAGAAGCTTTTACAGTATTTTATGATTTATTAACCATGGTTTTAATAGCCATTTTTGGTTAATTCGTTAATTATTTATATGTTCAGGACCTTTATTATAATCCTATATTTTAATTTAATAATAGCACAAAAGGGCATAGTCATATAGACAAATTTAATTTATAAACCAAGACTTTTACGGAGTCAAGGTATTAAGGCTTTAATCAAAGTTCATTGCCTTATTCTAGACAGGGAGTTATAAGCTACTACTGTCTTTAGTCCAAAAAGGACATTAGTTATAGCTGGTAGGCACTTTATCCTTAAGGGATGATTATATAATTAAGGGAATTTAAGACAACCCAATTAAAAAATGACCTATGTGATTTTATCGCATCACAGTTTGTCATGAATGTTAACATGCTTTCAGACGTTAACAAGAATTGGAATCTTTTATGTAGGTTCTACCATCTTGGCCATGTCTGCAATGACACATAGGCTAGGTTTTATGGAACTACCATCTTGGCCCTGTCTTATGATAACACATGGCTAGGTCTTGTCCTTTTTAGATTTTGCTATTTTAGTATAATGGTAGATTTTTTAATAGGAAAATTTATTTTCATTTATTTTATGTTTCATTCACATAATAAATAACAACCAAAATGAAAATTTTAATTAAACATCTCATTAATAATTCAAACAGTACATTTTTTCCCTAAACGGGACTTCTACAAAATAACATGCCCACGTAGGGGCGAAACAACAACAAACCCACGCAGGGGTTAACAAAAGACATGCCCACGCAGGGGCAGAGTACAAAGAGACAAACCCACGCAGGGGCTGAGTACTGAAACAAAAAGTCCACGCAGGGACTTGATTACAACCAAATAAAATAAATAAAGGTCTTTTAATGACCTCTTCTTTTGGACTTCCCCTTGAGTAGGTCTGTCAAACCCTTGAAGAAGCCTCGGTTGCTTTCACGCTCCCTTTGAATGTCCTGCTCACATTTGCCCAATCTTTCAAGGACCTCTTGTTGGCGCTCCGGCGGGATTAGTTGCGGCTGCGGCGGCTGATACAGAGGTTGAGGAGGTGGCGGACGCTGGTACCCATAAGTTGGGTAACCAGTGGTCCAAATAGAGGTGTACAAATCGGTTTTTTTCAAAAACCGGTTTTGGTTATTAACCGGTTTCGGTTTTTTCACCCAAAATAAAAACCGGTTTTTTTTATAACCGGTTCCAGTTACTAACCGATTCTTGAGGTCCAAAACAATAACCGGTATAACCGGTTGGGACCGGCTTTTAACCAGTTTTCCCAAAAAAAACCGGTTTTTTCCGGTTTTAACCTATTTTTTAATAACCGGTTCGGTTAATAACCGGTTTTTGAAGTCAAGAATAGTAACCAGTATAAAAACCGGCGGTTAAAAAAAACCGGTTAAAAAAACCGGTTATAAAAAAACCGGTTAAAAAAAACCGGTTTTGGTTTTTTTTTCGGTTTCGATTCTAAAATCAGTTTTTTTGTACACCTCTAGGTCCAAAGACCACCATAGGGTCCCTCTCGGTGACGAGCATTGTAGTCCCACGCCTCCTGGTACGGGTCCACAATGGCATAGTTGTGGCTGTTGTGGCCCGGTAGCTCAAACGGATTATATGCCGCTGAACCGGCATATGCAGGGATTTGGTTATCAAAACCCAATGGTGGCGCCACTGGCGCAGAGTTTGCTTCCGAGACGGGGTTTGATGATCCCCCCATCTGCGGGTCTTCTTCCTGGAGTGGCGGATAGTGGCTGCCACTCGACGGCTGAGGAGTGCTGATGCGGACTCCTCTTCGCACGGACATCCACGCGTTTGATCTTCTCCACCTCGGTGGTTCCGGAAGCGGTTGCTCCACTGGTGGAGGTGGTGGCGGAGTGACTGCCACAAATCGGGAATCCTCGGAAGGATCCTGCTGCTGTTGCTGCTGCTGCTGCTGGTATGGAGACGAGTGTTCAGATGGTGTAAAATACCAGTCCCAATGGTTAAACCTCGCCTGGTAGCTATCCAGACCGCGGTAAGGCGATCCATGAAACGAGGACCTATCCGAGATCTCGATGGGATGGTTTGGGGTCCCGGTTGCAGGCTCCATGGGATCCGTATCTTAATCCATGTCGTTGCCACCCGAAAAATGATCTTCGGGTCCTAGTGGGTTAAAACCCACGGGTTCTTGGATGTAATTAGCCGGGTTGAACTGGCTTTGAAAAGCAGGGGTAGGGTCACCGAAAGAATGGTGCGAGTTTGATCGCTGCAAAGGTATGAAGGATGGTTGGGGGTTGGTGGGCTCGTTTTCAGACTGAGGCCCAAATGAGTGAAAGTAGGATGGTGAGGAGCTTAGGGAGACAGATTGCCTCCCGGGTTCAATATACGTCCTACAGGGCTCCTGAGGACTCGTGCCCATAGTGATCGAGGGTGTACGCCGGTGAGAAGGCCCGACTTCATGGTCATGGCTAATAAATGGAGCCTTACCTCGTCCTCGTCTCATCCTGGGCGGCATTCTTAAGCCTGTAAACATAATTAAAGATAACAAAAAGAATATATAAAATAAAAGACAAAATAAAATAAAACAAAAACAGAATTTGTCCTATGTTCTTTGTCTAGACTCGGAACTCGAGGAATGTGCAATTGTGTAACTAAGATTAAACACAAAAGGCTAGTATTTAATTCACTCAGTGTTGGCTCTGATACTAACCTGTCACACCCCTATTTTTCCACGTGTCACCGGTGGGCCCGGTGGGGAGTATCGTGACGTAGTTGATATCATCATAGTCAAACAACACAAATTTAAAATGCACAGCGGAAGCAAAAAGATAGATTTATTTCAACCGAATAAATATTGTAATATTAAGTATCATAAACAGTTGAAATAGATCCACAGGCGGATCAAAAGAAAAAGGAAACTTGTTCAACAGATTTATTTGCATCCAAGCTTGCGAGACTCTAAAAGATGCTAAGGAGAGGCCAACCTATTACGCGTAGTACCTGCACTTAACCTTTTTGGGAAAATACGTCAGTTTACACTGGTAAATACAATTTAACTGACTCATTTTGAAAAGGTTTAAAATTGATTTGAATGCACATGGCACAAAAAGATTTTTTTTTATAACTTGGGATAATTATTTGAATATAATACTTGTAAAGAATTGCATGTTTGTTATGCGTTCAGTTGCCCGGTTCATGCCAGGTTAAAGATTAATAAACACACCACATGATATAGTCCCGCGGCGGGAAACCAGCGGTTATACCTTAATAAATGTAAATGCACTGACAGGTGTACGCCTACACCAGTGTGCTAAGGTCGTGGCCATTCTATGAATGATGCCAAGGATATCCGGGACATTGTCATTAAACTCCCAAAGGCGTAAAACAAACAAATTTTTAAACGGGTCATCTTGATAATACTTAACCACCAATCGATTAAGATCAAATGCCCGACCAAGCGGTATTTTATATACCGTACTCCAAGCCCGTATAAGGGAAAATAAGTTAAAAGTATTTACCTGAGCAAGTATAGTCACAATAAGCAAGTGCAAATAGCTTTTACTGGATCTCCTATTCTGGAACGAAGGTTTATAATAACCTATTAGAATCCTAACGGGTCTTTTAATTTAGCCTAAGCTTAGACCGATTAGTCTTAAAGAAAGATACGGTTCAAACACATAATTAAGCGAAGACCGTTTTAGAATGTGGTTTTGACCAGACAAGCTTGCATGGTTGTTTAATGTGGGTAACTTAAACACATTCTGGATTTTGAGACAATAATGATATGGTTTAACCCGCTTCGGCTAATAAACGTAAACTAGTTACATAAGCCGATCCGAACGCGAAAGTGCGTAACGGGTAACCATATGAATCATATATAAGTTTTCTGAGTTAATATGCACTAAATATGTTGTGACATCAGTAAGATATCTTCTATTATGCCCAAAATGATTTTAAACACAAACTATGCCTCATAAGGGCATTTTGGTCATTTTAAAGGGTATAAAAGAGTTTAATTTGTAATCTGAGTTAAACGGCTGATTTATTTAGTAAATATACTTAGGTAGCGTTTGGTATGAAGGAATGAAAGGTGGAATGGAATGGAACATTCTGATGGAATAAAAATAAACATGTTTGGTTATCATGTGGTAATGGAATGGAGCATTCCAAGGGAATGTAACTCCTTCCAAATATAATAATTTCCATTCCTTGGTATGTAGGTGTTTTTTTCCCTTCCCTCAAGGAATGGAAAGAAATATGTTATTATTATTATTATTATTATTATTATTATTATTATTATAATATTTATACTTATACTTTTATTTGCATTTATATTTATATTTTTTAATATTCATACTAATATTAATATATATGAAAAATCTATTACTAATTTTTTTATCATTAATATATTATTATTATTATTATTATTATTATTATTATTATTATTATTGAGTCAATTATATTTTTGTCGTTTTTAATACAGTTGTGTTTCGTTACTTCATCTTTTTTGTTTATCAAATTGTACAAAGTAATAATTCATTCTATTCACATATGAGTAACCAAACATCACAATGGAATGGAATGATCCATTTCATTCCGTTGTCCATTCCATTACCTCGTCCATTCCATTCTCTCATCTATTCCATTACCCCATACCAAACAGACCCTTAATTTAATAAGTTATAACAGGAGGTTATCACATATATGTGAAATTTATTAATTATAACCATATTATGCACCGTAGGGGAATTTTGGTAATTTCACATAAGCCTAAAAGGTCAAAACTGAAAATCTAAGTTTAAAATATTTGTTTACTGTTTTAGTATAAAAATTTACTGAAGATATCAGTTGGTATCAAACCTTATATATATATACTAGTTTTGATAGATACTATGTCGTTAAAATGCTTAAAAAGGCGATTTGAAGCCATTTCCGTGTTTTGAATAGAAAGCTGATATTTTTAATATTCCAAAAGGCTCAAACTAATTTATTTATCATAATGAATCAGTAGAAAAAGGTTTGGGTTAAAAGGATTTATAAAACTCATTTTATAGCCCAAAAGGGTAAAACCGGCATTAACCGAAACAAGCTTAAAATTCTAAGTTATGCTCATCCTAAAAATAAATAAAAATCTCTAAAAATCCCAAAATATTATTTTATATCAGTAGGTAAAAAGTTTGATATTATAATTTGGGTTTAGATAGGCTATATGCTAATTTCGCCAATTAATTACTAAGAATGCTTCTAATTACGCTAATGAGCATAACTTTAAATCTAGACCTCAAACTAATGTAAAATTTTAGGTACAAGTTTATAAATCAGTAACTAAGGTGTCTACTCTTTTATATTTTCAAAAATCACAATTTAAGGTGGAAAGGGCATAATAGTCAACATTTAGGCAATTAACGGAAACTTGCATAATAATTAGACAACTAATGAACCAAGCCGTATAATCACAGAGGGTTATACTAACATGTAACTAGGTCCAAAAGAAGCTCTAAGGCAATCCTAAACTTGGCTTAAATGGGTCAGAACTGAAAGTCAAAGTGAAAGTCAAACTATGCGACTTTCAGTTCCAAACCGAGTCTAAACTGAAAATTGTCGAGTTGAACATGTTTAGACATGTTCTTACATTAATTACCAAGTTATATTAATGATAAAACAGGTTGTATGGATCCTACATTGCTAATTATGTTTTTATTTGAAATAAAGCTTTCTGTTGACTTTTTGTAATTAGCTTTGACCCGACAATTGACATAGTTAGAGTGGGAATCTGAGGATACCCTTTTAAGGGTTTATTACCCACATAATTACCTACTTATAGGTATTTTGAATTCGAGATTTGACTGGATAATTATAGCTTAATCTCGAAGTCAAACCTTAATTACGACGGTTTGACTTTTAGCTAATTAATTAAGCTAAACTGAATTAAAGAGGATTAAGGACACTTACAAGAGTCCTAAGTATGCTTAGAGATCCTAAGAAGGTTTAATGCTGATCAGAGGAGCTCCAGAAATGCTTGAAATAAGTTGTAAATGAGCAAGTGCCAAGTTCACAACTTGTTCTCCTTATATAGTGAACTCCATTGCACAAGATCATGCCAAAATAGTCTATATATGTTGCAAGATCATCCCAGGTGTCCCTATGTTGCTATATACCAGTTACCAACCCCCTGTTTTCGAAAAGCACACTAATAAGGCGGTGTAACAGGCTGAACTGGCAGCTGTCCAAAACCTGCTGCCAGCGACAGGCTTACGGACCGTAAGCTGAAGCCTTTGCGGTCCGTAAGCACTTCCTTGCGGACCGTAAGCCTATACGGATACGGTCCGTAACCGACCTGGTCTGATGCGCCCAGATATGATCCTTGCGGACCGTAAGCTTAAAGCCATACGGTCCGTAACCGAGGACCAGAATCCAAAATTTTTGCAACTTTCAAGCATTGACCATGCAACTTTGTAGTCTCCGAATCTTGCGTCCTTTAATCAGTATGGGGACCATGTAGTCAGCCATTGCATGTCTAACCATTGGATGTCAGCCCAATGGCCACCAGCCCGCATTCTAACCCGGAGGTAGCGGGTTCGAGTCTTGCTCGTTCCGAATGCCCCTACGGTAGTGGATTTACCCCCAGACTCAAGCTTGCTGGGTGGCGGTCTGCGAGGTGGGATCACCTCGGCAGTTGGGAGGACCGTGGAATATCCCCCCACAATGGACATGAATTAATTCAAGTTCAATTCTTTTAATCAAGAATCTAAATTTCCTGAATGTTGTAGTAACATTCTAAAGAACCCAATTTCCATTTAAAAATGGAATTTATCTATTTAAGAACAACCGGCTAATATATCAGATGTTTATTATAACGATTTAAGGTCTTGGGATTTACAACTTGGGTCGCTCAGAGGTATTTTAATAACATGTCGCCCTTCTTAAATCCTACCATACATCTTTTATTTGATCTGGGTTCCTGACACGTTTGTCTTACATGACACGTGTCTTTATTTTATTGGGTATGATTTTACGAGGTGTTACACTTGTTTACTTTGATACTGAACATGAAGCACTAATTTTGTCGACGGTAGTGGATGGTGGATGGCCGCGGTGGTGGATCATGGTGGGGTGGTGGTGGTGAATGGTGGCAGAAGGTGGTGGTGCAGCAAAGTTAGGGGGTTTAAATGTGTCACACCCCAACCGATGGCGGAAACATCGAAGTGAGAGGAAAACAAGATTGCTCGAGACTTCATAACACTATTACGACAATATTTAATTCAAAACCGATTTCATCCATTGATAACAATTGTCAAGTACAACACACGAAATCAAAGTACAACATTGGAAATTTCAAAGTACAACAAGTTTGAAAAAATGCAACAAAAATAAAACAACAATTACAACATCATAATCTAGTATACTAAGTGTGTATCTAAGCATCCCTACTAGATTCCATCTATAACAACCCTCCTAAAATACTTATAACACCCCTATACGCCCTAAAATACACCCCGTATACGAGAAACGGCCCCAAAATACCGTAAATTTAACAAAAATCAAATAAAACAAGAAATACGAGTCGCTCGCGGGGCGCGACACCCTAGACAACATCCGTCGCGGGCCGCGACGGATTGGCCATCAGGCGCAACCCTAGGCCGCCACGTGTCCGTATCGTGTCAAGCCAAGCCGTTGATTCAGCCAAGCTATGCCCTAGGCAGCCTAGCTCGCGAGGCGCGAAGACCTTGTCTTCAGCTCTCGCGGGGCGCGACAAAGTGCCGATCAGGCACTATAAATAGAGGAGATCGGCATTCAGTTCCAATTCGCTCATTCTCGATCTCTCCCTCTATCAATTCTGAATAGCAATAATAATTCCTGGGTATTATACCCACTAAAATAGCGAAGCTCTGCCTCGATATAAGTATCATAATCCCCGGTTACGTATTAGATACGCTGCCCGATCGATCTAGTGCTCCGTAACGCATGTCAAGGCTCTGTCTGACTCAGTCGTTGGAGTTCTGTCTCGGGGAGGGTATAGCTAATATAAATTTGGGTTATTATACTAACGTGTGTGCATTGTTTAATTTAATAGATAATAACCAGGAAGTCACAGGGAAATACCTAAATTAGCAATGTGAGTGATTCTTCTTTTCACAAAGTGTTTTTACAAAACCTCAATTGTTTTAAATTATATTTAACAGTGATTGAGTATTTGTATTCTACAATTATCGTTGGTATGTTGGGGTTTTGTATACAAAATTTGTTACTACACTGTGAGTAGTAACATTACCACAAGTCAGGATTGGCAGTACCGTGGGTGGTAATTAAAGTAGCTATAAACAAATGTAATTGCTGGATTGCCCTCAATGCTGTAAAATGATAAAACCTGTTTTGATTAAACTGGGATTCACTAGCCAATATTTCTTGCTGATAAAATGTTATTAAACGCGTTTCAGGTAACAAAATGTGAAAGCCAATTAGAAGCCAGCTGGAGAGCACTGAAGGCTTGGAAAAGTGGCTATAAAAGTTACCTAAATAAAGAAGAAGTTGTATTTCAATAAATTAGGGTTTAACCCTATAAACCTGTTTTGTAATGGAAACTTGGGTTTATCCCAATGTATTTATTATTATAAAATTGTGGTATTTTACTCTGATAAACTATTTCCTAACTACGGTCCTAATGTAAATTCCGCTACCAAATAAATAAACACCGATACCACTGATACTGATCCGAGGCCGCCCGTTCCCAAGGATAGGGGCCGGGGGTTGCGACACCATCAACATCGAAGTCATCAACCTGCAACATGTTTTAAAGTATAGTTCAATACACAAGGTATTGGCGAGCAGACAAGTTTGATAATGGCATAAGTATGAAAATGATTTAAACGAATCCACATGGTAAAATTAGTTATCTAGATTATCATAAAACTGGCATGCGATTAAAGTGCCAAACCAAAGATTACTGCTAGCGTAATCCTATCGTAGCAACGATAAGACCGTTCTGTTTTAAACTTAACATGACCACAAGACTACGGGCGGTGCGTTACTCCTATAGCTACATGTTAAGGGGAGGCTCGTACGAAGTTAATGACAAGTTTATCACATAAGAATGTTCCAGAAACACGAATCAAGTATAACGGATTAAACATGCATGATTGGATTGTTTGTGTGATTGCATAAAATGTAAGTGTAACTATGTAGGTTGATAAGTAAACATATTGCACCCAAAAGTGTGAAATGTAAAAAGGGCGTTCGAGTACACTCATGGTTTTGTAAATTTTTGTTTGTAAATCCCACAAGTTGTTGAGTTGATGACGAGAGCGCTGGAACACCGGGGTTACCCTACAGGTGGGTAAACAAAGGTGTGAGTCGTTGGGGTTTGAACGAAGGATTTGGGTTCGGAATACAAAGTATATAAGTATGAAAGTATGATTAACCAAAAATTATATTTCGTCTAGGTACTCGTTATGACACTAAGTTACTGTGATTTCACGGGTACTGATTTGCCCGATAGAATCAGTAATGAGGAACGTAGAAGTGAAATAAATGGAAACCAAACATCATAACTCTGTTCAGGCGAATGGACAGTTCACACGAATGGCAGGTACCCTTCGCGCGAGTGGGAGTCCCCTTCGCGTGAATGGTGTCTGTTTGTGCGGTCAGAACTTCGTTTCGAACGTTTTAACTATTAATCTATCATGTTGCGAGTTCAGTCAAGTCTTATATTATAGTATAGTAACAATCCTATAGTCATATAGATCACATAAGTCATGTATGGAGGTAATAGCCTCATTATAAGTTCACCAAAGCACAAGTTCATTAACTATGTTAACAAAACGGTTGGTCATGAATAACAGAAAGTAAAAGACAGAATGTAAAGTGCCAAACAGCCAAATAAGGACAACCTGGGTGTGCCGTCGCAACATGGAAGGTATGAACCAAGTGTTGGAGGCTGGACGGGGTTAACTCATTCTAGGTCTAGGAGACTGTTTGGGTGTTCGTTTGCAAGCTCAAGCGAGACGGTGGAATTAGAATGGAAGCCAAGGCTCCCACGGTTCACACTCTGTTAACACAGAATCGTCCATATTGAAAATGGGGATCTGAGTAACATTCAACTTAGAAAAATGGCGGAATGGTATGAAAATAGACCCTTCATGCGAATAGGGTGTCCATTCGTGCGAATGGGATGACCCTTCGCATGAATGGGCTAACCCTTCGTGCAAATGGCTTTGTTTTGGAGACGAAACAATTCGGGTTTGTTTCAACAGCTCATCTTCTTGGCTGGAATCAACCTCAACACTACCCGCAGCTATAAACTTAGCTTGTGAGCTCGGTGGGTTCATGATTCGGCTAAGTTTGATATCAGAAAGTTGTTTTGTAAAAGTTTGAAATATAGAACTTCAATCTTTAGTTTGGTCCTCATTAAGTTTGAGTGTTGTCATCAAATTGCCAAGGCAAATCTGTGAAATCAGCTTGTAAGATTGAAGAAATGTATAAAAGATAGAAAAAAAGTAGATGAAATAAGAGAAATTATTGTGTTAGTGAGTTGTAAACTCACTTAGAAGCTTTCTGGAAGTGCTTAGCTGATAAAGCTCGAATTTCGTAGTTGAGAGAGATTTTCGAAGTGTGGAAGGTGAGAAATGAGGGTGAGGGTTCGCATTTATAGGCCGAGATGGGCTCTTGGGACGAATGTGCTTTGAGCGAATGGACCTTTGGGCAACTGGACATTAGGGCGGATGGCCCCTTCATGCGAATGGGGCTCCTTTCGCATGAAGCGACAGGTCCAGTTGCTCGAAGGTCTTTTTTTGCGTATTTCAGCCGGTTTTAAGCGTTCAAGTGCAATGCATAAGTGAAATGTATAACTAAAGGTATGTGTAAACTGAATTTGCATGTATAACAAGTATGAATTTACATATAATTGTATCAAGTTTGCACGTATAACGAGTATTGTAATAAATGTATGACAAGTACGCATGAAATATGTATAACACAATGTATAAAAAGATCGAGTTTATTATGATTCAAGTCTCGGATTACAATGCTTGGAAAGGAAAATCGAGTACAAGTTTCCATAAATAGAATATACCAACAAACTTTCTAAATAAAGAAAGTTCTCAAAATGCGAAGCGTTACAAAATGGTAGGGGGAATGGTATTGACAATTTTGCCCCTCACGTGAGGGGCACATGGGTGCATTTAACTGGGTAGGTGGATGGGGTTTAGAGCAAAGGACAGGGTGTGTGCAAATTTTTTGTTAATTAAAGGACATGGAATGCACAAATTAAAGACAAAGGGTAGGGACTGAAATTTAGGGTGTAATTAAAGGACAATCTGTGTAATTTACTCTTTTTAATAAAAATCTCTCTTTTACTCGGGCATGAGACCGACAATTATAAACTAAAAAATTAATAGCTGACTGAGTTATTTTTGTAAGTTATATGTTGTGTGTATAAATATAATATTTGTTTAGATTAAATTTATTGATGCAAATTGTTTAATGATTGAGGAATGAGGATAGGATCGGAGTATACGTTGAAGGTAGACGATGGTGTTCAAGATAAAAGAGATCCGAGCCATTAATTCTTCAAGTTTTGAGCCTAGATGTTCTACTTGTTTGGGCCAATGTGTCTTTACTTTTGTTTGTTTATTTGGGCTAAATACGCATTTGTGTGTGTGTGTATATATATAATAAAAAATCAGAGGCTCTTATTTTTCGGGGCCCTAGGCGTTTGCCTAACATGCTAAGCCTATAGGCCGGGCCCTGTTTTCAAATATAGCCATCGAGATGTCTTACATAAACCCAAGCAATTGATGCGTCTTTTGCAGAATCTTCAGGACACCCAATTAAAAATCGACATAGGGCGAATACGTAAGGCCACTAAAACATTCCAGAAGTTTCCCACAAAACCTTTACAGCTTCTTGCAAAAATTCTTCCACGCGGACGTTTTCGACTTCTTGCAAATCTTTCTTCCCCAAATCAAAAAATTCACCGTTCTTTCTTCCGCAATCACCTTTCATTTGCAAATCAAAAAGGAAATTCACCGAATCCCGAACTCACTCACCATTGCTCCTGCCTTCCCAGCTTCGTATTGCCCGACGCCTCCACTGATCCCTTTGACGCCTGTATGGCATCGTTTTCTGTGAAACGTCGCTCAAGGACGTTGGAGGTGGCTATATTTGAAAATGCAAATGGTCAACAGCCATTTTCGTTATTTTCCCATATTAAAAACACATGTTAGTGGCCTATGTCACCAACACAAGCAACCTCCAAACTTTCACAATTGACAAATAACTCTCAAACTTTCACAATTAACATTTACACTTTTTAAATTTTTTATGTAATTTGTATGTTATAATATGTACTATCTTAAAAACAAAGGTTGGTGGCCTATGTCACCGACACAAGCAACCTCCAAACTTTCATAAATGACAAGCAACCCTCAAACTTTCACAATTGACATTTACACCCTTTACACTTTTTAAAAACTTCATAAATGTTATTTTCATCCTCATGAGTTGTAACTTTTCAAATTTACCCCTGTATTTTCATTCTTTTGCTTAAAAGAATAAATAAACTACTTTCTCACGTGGTTATTTTTATGTGTGTGTGTCTGTATAAATTCACATTTCGATGTAATTTTTTTTGGAAATGGTTCAAATCTAATGCGTTTTCATGCTTATTTTTATGTATGTTTTGACGTAAACTAAAAAACAATATTTTCCCACGTGCTAATTTTAATGTACCTGTGAGTATAATTTCACATTTCGAAATAATAGTTTTTCAGAAATGAGTCTAGTCAAATATAATATGTTTTCATGCTTATTTTTGCATATGATTTCGGGTGGTCTACGTTCCGACATAAACTGTGTTCGGAAATGGGTCGGGTCAGGTATAATACATTTTCATTCGACGGTATAAATTCCAGTTATTGTACGTTTGACGTTGCTAAGTGTTGATGCGAAGGTTAGGGTGGTGTAGTTGTTAGGTGGAACCCTCACTAAACGAACCAACCTGGGTTCGAGGCTGTTTCTTTTATAACTGCAAAGCTTATATAGGTTAGACTAAGTTAGATTGGATACATCAAAACACGCATTTTTCATATGGTTGACACATAACATGATGTGTCACCAACTATAAACAACTAAGGCGTCGTAGCCGCAACGCACGAGTTATGGTAAAATCTAGTTTTTATTTAATTGTTATGTGTTACACATGAACTGTGAGCATATTGATTCCTTAAATTTCACGAACGGTTTTCACCGTGAAATCAACTTCATCCTCCACGAACCAAAGCCACTTACGCGAGTTATCTAACAAATCACACATGCGTATGTTGAAATTTAGCTTTCGTCCTTATGTAGGAAAAACTACGGTCGTAATCTTAGTTGTTTATTCCGCCTCCACACTTCTTTCAAGACATGGATGTTTTCTCTG
This sequence comes from Helianthus annuus, assembly GCF_002127325.2. Taxonomy (NCBI): domain Eukaryota; kingdom Viridiplantae; phylum Streptophyta; class Magnoliopsida; order Asterales; family Asteraceae; genus Helianthus; species Helianthus annuus. The sequence continues at coordinate 75,110,235 of NC_035445.2, forward strand.
TTTAAAAATAATTTTATATAAAAGTATGGACATACTCCAGATCTTCTCTCTATTTCCGATCACCATATCTAATCTCTTTGATCGCTAGTTGTGGTCACCCCACTGATCAAACCACACTAAAAGGTATGAAATCCAGATGAATCGCACGAGTCACAATCTCTTTCTCCATGGATTTTGAATCAATAATTTTGTTTAAAATTGGAGTGTAAAAAGTTTAAATCACTTTCTCACTAGGGACCTCACCAGAATGAACTTGTTATGCCAGTATACAAAAACTAGTAGCCCGATGCCCCTCTTGATCGCAACTAATGTGTTTTCTTCATTATCTTGTGGATTCATTATCTTTGAATATTAGTATGTGTAACATCCAAAAATGTATTAATAAATGAATGGCACTTTTACATCTTTTTTCATGGAATAAAAGTCCACTTTAGTCTTGTGTTTATGTCAAAGGCCCACATAGGGAAATTGCGTAATTTTCACTCAAACCCTAAAAGGGAAAGAGTTCTTAGTAGTCTCCTTCTCATTTTTACATCATTTCCATTTTGGGAGAGGTTAGAGAGAAAAAGGAGTTGGAGAGCAAAACCATATTTCATCAGTTTGCTTATCAAGCAAGGGAGGCTCAGGTTGTGGATCTAGCATTCGCAAGCATCATACAAGCTACTGAAAATAGAAAAAGGTGTAGCTTAAAGCTAATTTTGAGCTTGGTTTGTGTGGTTCGACACTAAAGATAAGTAGACATGATAAAACTTGAATTTTGTAAAGTGTCGCGGGGTTATGATACACGTTAATTTCGAGTCAATCATAAACATAAAGTTCACAACTTGATGTGTTAACAAGATTGCATCGTAAAAACCGCCTCAACAGCCGATTAGGGTTTTATCTTGAAGAAGACAAGGAATGATCCCCCCCCCGCTTGAGCATCCTAAAAGTATAGTTTTCGCTTGCATAACATAGCATTTCGCTTATACATTTTGTTAGTGTAGCATTTCTCATAGATTAGTTTCACGTGACCATGAGTGAAACACTACTTTTCGCATGAATAGTAGATTTTGCATGTGGATTCCGTGTAGATAAATTTCGCATAGTAGTTACTTATCACTTGATGCGAAAGGTTTTGTTGCCCAAATATTAAAGCCCACGCGAAAGTTCTAAGGATTTGCATATATAGCTCACACAAAATGTTGATTATTTCCCATATGTCTTTTGACCGGATTGACTTAGTATCCAAGTGTCGGGATCCTTGAGAGTACATTGAAGTAAAGCATAGTATCACGGGTGAGTTTCTAGATCCCTTTTTAGATAGTTTTGTGGGATGTGGATACTCGGTAAAATGGAATGTAAATGATATAGATATGAACGGCTTAATAAATTGTTTTGGCTTTAAGCCATAATGCTTTCAAGAAACGTTTTCATTAATTAATTTTAATGTTTTCGAAAGTATAATTTAAATGAAATAGAACCTGATAACTACAGTGATAGATAAAGACCATGAAAGATAAGTCAAAGAAATGATTCATGTTACAAGGAAGTTACCTTCGGGGTGCAAGTATAGATCAATGACCTCCGAGACTACCAATACCTATACAAATCTATGAGGCGAGTGATGTGATTATTCACCGGTGAATGTTAGTGTTGAAAGGTAGTTTACCGCATGAATCCTTCATTAACATTGAACATAATATAAAGGTACAATACAATCTCGTAAATATAGACCGATATCATGATCAAATCTATGCTAAACATACATAAACAAGTACCCCTAAATATGTGTGATATTGATACAAAATATCTTCTATTAGTTAGCTTGATACTAAGGATAAGGATAAAAAGCAAAGTATATCATCTAAAGAATGTCACGATATTCTTAAATGTATAATTAATTTTTTGAAATGTTTTATAAATTGGAACTCTTTCAACGTAATTGACTTTTAGTATGCACACCAGGCTAATGATTAAGTTGCTCGAGAGTTTCCGTTGATAGTAGTGGTAGTGAAGTGAAAGCTACCATACAAGAGAGACTGACATCACTATTATCTATTGTGTGTTTTGTCTAAGAGACTTTTAGATTATGGTTCGTATTAGACTTTGGATGATGTTCTAAATGATTTTCAATGCTTATGTAACAAAATTCCAATTTAAGAACTAGATTACAGAGTGTAAATCCAATACTTATATCACGGTAATTTGGTAGATGTGTATTCTTTATGGATTGATATTTATAGAACTTTTCACTTTATATATAGTATTTCATTGTTATTAATTGCTTGAAAAGTGTTTGATTTTTTCAAAATCTTATAAGTACTAAGTATAAAGTTATTCAATCTTTAATTATTGGTTTCTCTAATTAGTTTTCTTTTGGATAATTTAATAGTTTATTTTGCTTTAGCATCTTTCATAATCCTAACCTTTCACATATTGTATATTTATTTGGATATGTTTGTCTATATGATATGGGTACAACAGCTGAAATAGTCTATACTTCTGGAGATGAGTCAAGTATCTGAGGTTACACCAAGTAACTTAGTGTGGTTTATCTGTTGTGGAAAATAAAATAAGATTGATAGTGGAATCAAGTAAAGAGTACTCCTCTCTATTTAGTTCTTAAACATGTGGGTATTTAAGTCATCACCACTTCTTCAAGAATTCTTCATGTATATACTTTTGTCACACCCCGATTTCCCGATGGGCCCGTACTTAGGGTTTATGCGTGATGGTTAGATAACAGTATCACAATTGGCAGCGGAAGTAAGCGATGATATAGTACAAGTATAAAAAGTTGAAATTATACTGAATAAAATTTATAGCATTTTGTTCGGTACAAATATCCCACAAGGCAGGATAAAAAGAAAAAGGATTTTAGACATTATAGGTCTTTAGCCATGGATTTGCAAATTACAAAACTTTATTGCCGAACCGTATCCAGCCTACTTTTGAGGTTCGCCACCTACGGTCAATCTTTAAAAATAAGTCAGCTTTCGCTGGTAAATACTATTAACCGACCCTTTTGAAAATCATTTAATATATATAAGAAAACCATTTGGTAGTCATTTATTATACATTGGGATTGATTTCTTGTTACTAGTTTTACATACTTGTCAATGTAGTCAGAGACTAGAAATAAAATGTCGGTACATGATTAATATACATACCATTTTATATTATGTGTCTGTGAAGTGTATGCCTACACCACACGCTTATTGATGGCCATTACAGTTATTGAGCCGGGACGCCCGGACACGGTACTATTAACCCCCAAGTGTTTAATATTATTCAAGAAAAATGGATTAAACTGTGTTATTACATTATTTAAAAGCATTTGCCCATTTTGCAATACCCGCTCCAAGTGGTTAGTGCCATATCCCAAGTTTTATAAATAAAAATAGGCTAAAAATTATTTACATGTGCTAGCTGTAAAAACAAAGTATTTATCTAGATGGCTCTATTGTCCAGAATGAATAGAATATTACCCATTAGAATGTTTATGGGTCATTGTTAAGTCTTTTGACTTTGACCAGTTAACTTTAGAATAACGCTCGGTTCCACTAGATTAAGCGTTGACCGGATAGAATGTGGTTTATACTCGTACGAGTGAGAAGTCTCATGTGATATGAGTTATTTAACCAAACATTCTGATTTGGAAAGGTTTTAAAATGTTTGACCCAATACGACTAGTTTATATGGTTTATGCCATTTTAACTAGTTGTGCGCATAGATACGGTTTCGGGTGGTCAAATGGGTTTGTGATGAGTCCGACAAGTAAAATTGTATTTTATGATGTTATACATTCTGTTTTGAAGTCAGAATTTAGGTTTTATAAGCTTAGAATCTCATTCTTTGATTATTCGTCAAAAGGGCGTTTTTTACTTTTAAGAAATATACATTTGACTCATCACTTGACCCACTTAAACGTGATGATCACGGAAAATAATTACATAGAATTATACCCTACATTATGATGATCACGTGGTTGGATTTAATTGGGTTTTAGGTTGACCAAAGTGGTCAGAACCGAAAGTCAAACTGCTTGACTTTCGGATAGAATCTAACTAACTATTAAATTGAAATTGATCAAAGGAGAGCACTTACTAGGATTTAAAGAGCACTTAGGACTTCAGAAAAGGAGGCTCCTAATGTAGAAGCAAGTTCTACAAGTGTTTTTAAGAGTGAAGTGTGTGATGAAAAGTGAAGGCTTTGAAGCCTATTTATACTAATCAAAGTGTGATGAGGAGATGACAAGTGTTCTCAGGTGTGTTTAAGGAGCGATTAGTGGCAGCACATGTGTCTAAATGTGGTTAAGTGTGGAAATGTTATGAAAGAGGTGGCAAAGATATGCAGCAGGTTGCTGCCAGCAGATTGTTTTCTGTCAGCGCACCCCTTGTGGACCGCAAGGGGTTAGGCCTTACGGTCCGCAAGAACCTCAGGCGCGCAACAAATTTGAACATTCTCGCAAACCGCAAGAGCTTAGTTGTTGCGGTCTGCAGAGGACTGCCAGAGACAAAATTTGTGCCTTTTTTACCTTTTCAATTCCTAAACTCTTATATATATATATATATATATATATATATATATATATATATATAGGGGACCGCTAAAATGAGAACCACTTCCAGTTGTAAGAACCATAGGAACCACTTTCTAGCCTTTAGATCAACTTGATGGATGGATGAGATTAAAAGTAACAAAAACTAATATTAAATAAAATTTGTCTTATTATGTCTTTTATATTTTAATCAAAAAGGGTAGTATAGTAAAATTACACTATTTTGTCTTTATATATATATTATATTTAATTGTCTTTTTGTTTTATTCATTAATTACTTTATATTAAAAAATCAGAATTTTATGTTAAACAAAAATTTCAAAATTCAGATTTGTCTAACAAAAATTTATTAAAATCATTTTTTTAATTCAGATTTTGTGATAATTTTTTATTAAAAGAATATTTTTATTACAATCTCTTTTTAAATTAACATTTTTTTTAACAAACCGAATTTTTTTGCGCGCCGGTTTTTAGCGTCCCGTATTACCGTGACGTTTTTTACGCGCAGGTTTTCCCAACGCGCCGGTTTTTGGCGTCCCGAATATTTTTGCGCGCCGGTTTTTGGCTTCGTTTTTTCAACGCGTCGTTTTTTTCAACGCGCCGTTTTTTTACGTTAACGTTATTTACGTTTTACGTGCCGGTTTTTTACGTTAACGTTTTTTTATGTTTTACGCGCCGGTTTTTTACGTTAACGTTTTTTTACGTTTTACACGCCGGTTTTCTACGTTAACATTTTTTACGTTTTTACGTTTTACGCGCCGGTTTTTAAATGACATTTACTTAAAACTTTTTACGTTTTACTAAAAAAACTTTATGTTTTACGTTTTATCTAAAACTTTTTACGTTTTACGAAAAACTTTTTACGTTTTACGAAAAAAATTTACGTTTTACGTAAAACGTAAAACTTTTTACGTTTTACGTTTACGTAAAACTTTTTTACGTTTTACGTAAACCTTTCTACGTTTTACTAAAAAAAAACTTTATGTTTTACGTTTTATGAAAAAAAATTACGTTTTACGAAAACTTTTTACGTTTTACGTAAAACTTTTTACGGTTTACGGTTTACGTAAAACTTTTTACGTCTTACGAAAAAAATTTTACTTTTTACGTTTTATGTAAAACGTAAAACGTTAACGCTTTACGTTTTACGTAAAACGTAAAACGTTTTACGTTTTGCGTTTTACGTTTTGCGTTTTACGTAAGACTTTTTACGATTTACGTAAAACGTTTTACGTAAAACTTTTTACGCTTCACGTTTTTACGTTTTACGTAAAAAAGTTTACGGGTTATTTTTTTTACAGATTTTTTTACGCAAAAACGAACTCACCCAGAAATCGCAAACTCGGGGGGTGTCTCAGATATATTGTTATCATCATCGACGCCTCAAAAAAAAATATAGAAACCCAACAAACATAAAAAACAAAAGGGTATCTCGGAAAAAATAAACGGGGTTTGGCTCAGATTATCCGATAATCAAAGAGGCTGCAAAAAGTGGGGTTGCAGGATCAAAAACCCTACCCTCCGCCGTCCTTGCCGCGCCATCGTCATCAAAAACTACGTTTTTTTTTTTTTTTTTGCATCATCGCCACCCAAAAATCGATCGTATCAAAACTCACAGATTCAAAGAACACCAATCACCAACAGATCAATACCAAACAGATCTAAAACCAACAGATCAATACCAAAACATATCTAAACCAAACAGATCAATACCAACATATCAAAGCCCACATATCCACTGATGAAACATAGTTCACTGATCAAACAAAAATCACCAGAAAATCAAAAAATCATTGATCAAAAAACAACAAGAACAAACCCATAGAGTTCATCAGACAAAAAACTAGAAACCCCCTCAAACAAGAATGAAACCCCCATCAAACAAAATAAAGAAACCCTATCAAAAATCAAGAACCCCCCAACTCAAACCTGGATCCGGGGGACCTCCGCCGCTCACGGCGGCGCTGCCTTCATCCACCGCCACCGCCTTCATCCACCGCCACCAACCACAAATCATTAATTCAGAAAAATCAACCACTAACCTCAGTTCACTGGGGCATCATCGGTGATAAAAAAGTCACCTCCGCCTCCGCCGGCACCACCGCAGATGAACACCAAACAGAACAATGAACACCAAAGAATTTGTTTGCTATCATCATAAAGGCAACATTTTTCCACCGTTACATATCTTTATTTCAAAGAATTTGTTTGATGTCAGACCCACCATCGCATCAGACTTTGCAGCGTCGCTTACTGTAGAGGGGGTGGCCGGCGATTACTGTAGACCATCATCATCATCATCATCGACGGTTGGTGGGGGTGGCCGGCGATTACTGTAGAGGCGGATGGGAGGAGTGTTTGGCTGGTGGTTTTCGCCGGAAACACCATCATCATCGGAGGACTGGGGGTGTGGGGTACTGGTCATCATCATCATCGGCCAACCACCATATTTTTAACCAGATCTTGAACGTGAATGGAGATGTTAGAGGAGAGAGTAAATGAGAGAGGAGAGAGTAATGTCAGTGAGAGATGGCCAAATTAAATGAGAGAAGAGAGAGTAATGTCAGTGACATTAAATAGAGAGAGAATAGATTAGACATTTATGAGTAAATGACCAAATTACCCCTTTTTCTGATTGGCTGAGAGTGGTTCTCGCGGTTCTTACAACTGGAGGTGGTTCCTATTTTAGCGGCTCCCTATATATATATATATATATATATATATATATATATATATATATATATATATATATATATGGGTAGGGTTCTAGAGTGAACACTAGGTTGAGAGTGAACTATGTGAACTAATCTGGGCCATTGGATTATACATACATATATATATATATATACATACATATATATATATATATATATATATATATATATATATAGGGTAGGGTTCTAGAGTGAACACTTGGTTGAGAGTGAACTATGTGAACTAATCTGGGCCATTGGATTACATCATCTAAAGATTTTTAAACAATGGCAAGATTGTAATTATAATGTTGTAACCTCCCTTTAAATTAATTGACAGAAGGGTATTTGCGTCTTTTGTAAATTGCATTTATTAAACATATAATTAAAATCCCTAAAATCTTGCTAGTTTCCGTATATACAAGATACACATGTGTTAGTGTATACACATGTGTACAGTCTCGCTAAATATTAGTTTATACAAGATACAAAGATTTTAGTTTATACACATGTGTACAGTCTCGCTAACTATCAGTTTATACAAGATACACAACTGTTAGTTTATACACATGTGTATAGTCTCGCTAACTATCAGGTTATATAAGATACACAGCTGTTAGTTTATACACATGTGTACAGTCTTTTATACATCTGTGTATTATATTAAAAAATGGTTACATATGTGTATATTAACAACATATAGTATATTATGCATGCGCACGAGTAGATTCATATAAAAATATGAAATTAATGAAAACGAAACATATCACATGTATGCAAAAATAAATAACTTCATCACATATTCAAAAAAAAAAAGAGTTAATGCCCAAAAATAATTACAATTTCAATCTCAGAGAAAATTTTCAATATTTATTGAAAATTATAAAAAGTTTAAAACAATATATTATGATATCTATATATATATAGATAATAAAAGAAAAACAATATTAATGTTAAAACTAAAACAAAATCTATGGATAAAGAAATGATAGAGAAATAATTAAAAATGAAAGAGAGAGAGAGAGAGAGAAAGAGAGAGAGAAAGAGAGAGAGAGAGAGAGAGAGTTAAGAGAGGAGAAAATTAAGGGATTTTAATTAAATATACTTGGCTAATGTCAATCTTACCCTTTTAATCTAAAAAATGATCAAGGGTCAAGATTAGTTTACACAGTTCACTTTCAAGAAGTTGTTCACTCTTGAACCTATTCCTATATATATATAGGGGAAGGATGTATAGAAAACCCACTTTAATTTAGAAAACCCGGGAAACTCAAAGCTCCCGATGTTTTTTTTTTTTTTGAAAAAAATTACACATGTTATATACATGTTTTTAAGGGTTTTGGGCAAAAAAATCAAAAAAGCGCCGAGTATATATTTTAAAAAAAAATAAACAAGTTTTGGTGTAACACATGTTACATTCATCTGACATATTTGTAACATGTGTTACACCAAAACTTGTTTATTTTTTTTTAAAATATCTACTCAGCGTTTTTTTGATTTTTTTTTTGCCCAAAACCCTTAAACACATGTATATAACATGTGTAAATTTAAAAAAAAAAAAAAAACATCGGGAGCTTTGAGTTTCCCGGGTTTTCTAAATTAAAGTGGGTTTTCTATAGATACTTACATTATATATATATATATATATATATATATATATATATAGGGGAAGGATGTATAGAAAACCCACTTTAATTTAGAAAACCCAGGAAACTCAAAGCTCCCGATGTTTTTTTGTTTTGAAAAAATTTACACATGTTATATGCATGTTTTTAAGGGTTTTGGGCAAAAAAAATCAAAAAAGCGCCGAGTAGATATTTTTTAAAAAAATAAACAAGTTTTGGTGTAACACATGTTACATTCATCTGACATATTTGTAACATGTGTTACACCAAAACTTGTTTATTTTTTTAAAAAATATCTACTCGGCGCTTTTTTGATTTTTTTTTTTTTTTTGCCCAAAACCCTTAAAAACATATATATAACATGTGTAAATTTTTTCAAAAGAAAAAAACATCGGGAGCTTTGAGTTTCCCGGGTTTTCTAAATTAAAGTGGGTTTTCTATAGATACTTACATTATATATATATATATATATATATATATGACCCTTTAAAATCGTTTCATCTCTCTCCTTCAACATACCTGAATTATATGGAGAGTTTTGGATATTATCACACTAGGATTCGATATTAATATTCGGGTTGTTAGAGAGTTTCACTTAGTTGATGATTTAATTAGAGACATAAAACTCTCATATAAGTTTCACTTAATTAGTGATTTAATTAAAGACATAAAACTCTAATTAAAGCTAATTAAATGACATAAAAACTCTACTCAAGGATTTGTCACCATAAAATGTCCCATTAGTTATTTACTAAGGGGCTGTTTGTTTACATCTGAATGAATCCATTCAGAGCTTACCTCTGAATCGGTCAGAGGCTGAGCTGTTTGGTTGATTAAAATTATGCCTCTTAATGATTCAGTACACCTCTGAACCATTAAGCTCAAAAACATCGTTGAATGAAACATTAGACTTTAATACCCTTATCCCTTCACATTTGCCCTAATTATTTACAGTAGCTCCATCAAACATATGTGCTCCACCCACCGGTCACCACTTCACCTGTTGGCCCCCGCCTCCTCTGCTCCTCCACAGCGTCGCCGTCCACCGCCGACCACCGCCTCCTCCTCCTCTGCTTTGTGTGAATACTCCTCCACACTACCACCTGTTAGGACCGGTTTTGACTCCAAAACGATTGCGAACCGAACGTGTGACGTGCGGAATCCGTACACGAACGTGACCGAACACATGAGATATATTATAACTGTGATTCTATTAGAAATATGAAATCGTACAGCACCTTGAATCACGTACAACGAGCTTTCTCTCTCTAGACTCTCTCTCTAGATCTCAAGCTCTCCAAAGCTCCAAATGGCAAAAGTCTTAAATCTAACACATAAACCTCCTATTCATAGGCCTTGGAATTAATGAGATTTCTCATTAATTACCAAAATGCCACCTTGCTATTTCTATCTAATTATTACAATATAAAGCAAGTTTTCTCTAGTTTCTGCTACGATCTGAAATGACGGAGGCGATAGACATTAATGCACCAACAGACTCCCCCTTGGATATTGTCGTAGTCAATCCGTAGCATCTTGTCTTTCTCTCTCTCTCTCTCTCTCTCTCTCTCTCTCTGAGTCTTCTTGAAGCTTTAACACGTTTTCTTCAACGTAGACTCCCTCTTGCTTGAACAGAATCCCCGTGGATCTATCTTCAGCTTCAGCTCCCCCTTTCTGTAGACTCTTTTCTTCATCAGGCTCCCCCTTTTGTCAAGCTTCCGTGCTTTTGGGATCGACACCTTGCTTTCCGTACACAAGCTCTTCTGGGATAGCTACATGGCTCCTTGAATCCACGCTTCCTCTTGCGTTGAGCTCGTCTTCAGACTCCGCATTAGACTCGGCTGTCGGGATCGTAGTCTGGTACAACATCTGCAAATCTAAAACGTTTATAAGTAACAACTATTTGAACATCCAGGATTAATGTCCTGGCTTTCTCAACATATACTAAAATATTTTGACAATGAAAGCAATTTTGATTTTCCAGGAAACGTAACCTGGCTCTATTAAACTTTCTAAATCAAGATCCTGGCTTTAAGATATAATAATATGAATATATCCAGAAATACTTGATTCACTCTCTTTATCAACAATCTTCAAAGATTTGGCAGTTTTAGCAAACAGGATCAGAAACTGGCTCTTTTACAGATTTTAACAATATGAGCATCTAAATCCCTCATAGTTAATCATCTAAGTCCAACTTAATGACCTTGGAGATATCACAAACTGTTTTTGATTTTAGATTTTAAAACTACAAGTTTCAAATTAATGAACTTGATTTATTTTCAGAAACACGATCAGCATACTAGATTTTGAAACTCAGCACTCAGACATCGGTTGTCGAAAATAAAGTAGAAATCAAAATCTTTTTGTATTTTTCTGAAATGTAAAGCAGTAAAGAAATATTTACAAACATATTTACAGACAATCTTTTTGTTTGAGTTCGTGTCAGAGGATCATATCAGTTTATGACAAATCACTAGTACCGTTGAGCTTTAAACACTTTAAGTTCTAAACGATTCACTTAGATTGTCAGTATACTGATCCACTTAAATTTTCACACAAAGTTCAACTGATTCGAGATACGAGATTAGTGTTTTAAGAACTTAAACTTATTCGCGTTTCCACCTCAGAATATACTCCCGTATCAAAATTCCCTAGATTCAGTCTTACAGGTGAGTATACCAATTTGATATCTGTATCAGGGTTAGTGAGAGACCTTGAGAGCTCAGGTATGAACTTCCGTTCAGTCAAAGAGATGAAGGCTCGACTTTAGGTGTGTTCCCTTTAGGGAATCTTTTCTTCAACTGCAATTGATTCATATCTTTCGATATTTTTCAATTTTTGTGCAGAGGGTAAGCTTTTAAAGCGCATAAAGTATTATACGAGGTCTAGGCCATTGCTTCCGCAAAATCAGAAGACCAGGTATAATACCCCAGATATCAAACAGTATAAAGACCTAGTATCTCAGAATCAGGCAATCTCTCAAATAAGATTTCGGGGGTTACCCATATATCCGAGAGATGTTCCCCAGGAGATAAGAAAGTATTGATATTTAGGTTTATATCTCGAAAACAATCTACTAAGCGTGTAAAAACCTACTGGCATATCATCAGTGAGACCGTTTATCACATTTGACTTTCCATTTCTTTAGCGTACTGTGATTGTCTACTGATGTACTGTCATTTTCTCTTTTTACATAAAAACTCTTTTTCATCTTCTCATGTTTTTTTCGTTTTTCAATTCAAAATGAGTTTTGTGCTTTTTCAAATTTTCAAATGTTTTTGTATTTTCTAAAAATTTCTTACTCCCCCTAAAATGCAAAACCATTTAAAGAAAATTTGACAAACCGATGTAGATAGCTTTGTCTCGCCATCCATTTTCTGCTTTTCATGCACTGATTTGCAGAAAACATAATGTACCCCCATGATTTACAACACACTGATATTTTACAGTTTGAAAACCGTTTTTCAATCTTGTGAAATTAATCATGTTTGTTCCGCCGTGAGGGTTTTGGCATATTCAAGTAACAAATTTTTGAATTTTAGAATTTTTGACAAATTTAAAAACAAACATATTTTTGATTTTTTTTAATTTTTAATTTTTTTCAATTTTTTGACAAAATAAAACATATTTTTGGTTTTTAAATTTTTCAATTTTTAGGGTTTTTGAAATATTGTTTATTTATATACAGAAATCAAACTCCCAGTTTAACCATCGCAGGGATCAGCAGCCTCTTCCTCTCGTGCCAGGCTGCTCCGACACTCCTCTTGACATACAGTTTTCTTCGGAAGCACCTGCACATTCAACTATTCAATCACTTGAACAATTTAGCCCAGGTTTGTTTGACCTTAGGCATTTCAACACAATATGCTTCATTCAACTTCGGAAAATCTTTGTCATTTTGTACAAAGACTTTTTCAATTTTAACATCACCTTTTTCTTTATTTACCAAAGTCATTTGTTTCTTAACAGACCACGTTTGACCTTTTGGAGTACCTCTTTTGTAAAAATTTGAATCTTTTTGAACATTTTGATTTTGAACAACATTTGGTTTCCAAAACTGTTGGGGTTTCGTTGCGTCAACAGTTGTTTTCCAACTTTGTGTTGTTCTTAATCTGGGTGTGTGAGAATTCCAGGTCTGTCTTGAATCGAACCTGTTCGGGTTTGATTTCCAAGTTTGATTTGAAACAAACTTGTTTGTGTTGTACCTCCAAGTCTGTTTTGAATCAAATCTGGTTGACCTTTGTTTCACATCCTCAGATTTCTGTTTTTGAACATCATCAGACTTCTTTTTCGATTCAACATCAACAGGTTTCAGATTTGGACACTTGCGTGCAAGATGTCCAGTTTGATCACACTTAAAACATGTTCTCTTTGAAACATCTTTGACCTGTTGTTATTGCTTTTTCTTAGCATAGAACTCTTCATTAGACTGTCGTCTAAATTGGAGTTCGTTCTCTTCTTCTGAACTTGTTCCATGAACAAAGTTCATCTTTGTCTGATAATTTGACTTTTCATTTTTATTCCAACTTTGTTTCTTTTTATAACCCAACCCAGCCGTCATGTTTTTCTTCTTGACACCAGGTTTGTTATAAAAAGTTTTGTGACATTTTCCAGCAAACTTTGGAATTTCAGATTTTTCAATTTCAACCATTTTGAACACTTTATCAATCTTTTTTGAAATCACATTCTGAATCGGGAATACAATATCTAAGAATAATTTGTCTGATCCAATCATGGTATAAACCAATCCTTTTGAATCATCATTCAAATTTTTCTCGGATTTTGAGTTTTTCAGATATTCATCATGAAAACTACATTCATTTTCATCCTGTGATTCAGATTTACCTGTATCAACCGACTCTTCTTTCAACACACTTTCAACGACCTTACCTACCACCTCTGAATTACTAGAATCATCAGATTTGGAATAGGTTAAGTCAATGTTATCTGGAAATTGATCTACCATGTTGAAAGCTTTTTCGACCTTTTCATCATCATGAAATGCAAACTTTTCCGGTGGAGGAACTTGATGATACTCAGAACCAATGCCCTTTTTGTTTTTCTCAGAATCATCATCACCCGGTTTGAATGTGATGACTATGTAACAATGCCCTTTTTGTTTTTCTTTCAAGCACATATGATGACGCATGATAACTATGTAACTTGTTGTTATCTTGTTCTAAATCAGCTATTTGACGCTTTAGCTTAGCAACATCCTCAATGTAAGAATTGACAACTTGTTGCTTTATTGAATACTGTCGCTTAAGCGTATCAGTTGTTTCAGAGCAGTATTTCAATCTCGATTGAACAAGTTTCATTTGACCTTTCACATCTTCATATGACTTTTTAGTAATGTGATAAGCCAATTTTATTGAATCATATTCCTTTTTCATCTCTTGAAAAGCATTCTCTTTTTGTAAACACTCTTCTGTCATTTTCGAAACTTTTTCTTTTAAAATTTCATTTTCTTTTTCTAAATTCTTGCATTTTTGTGTTACCTTTTCATCATTATCTTTTGAAACTTTTTCATTTTCAAGCATTTCTTTGCATTTATTTTTGAAAAATTCTTCGATTTTATTGGATTCAAGATCTCTTGTTCTAAATTTTTCGTCTTTTTCAGTACAAGCACTGCACGTTTCCATGCATTTCTTGCACTGTTCAACAGTTTTGTTTAAGATTTCAGATTCAGTTTTTACCTCAGTGATTGGCACCTCGGCTTTCTTTGCTGTTTCAGTATGATCAGCATCTTTCTTCTTTTCTTCTTCACCAACACCAGCATTGTTACCAGCTTCCAAACTCTCATCCTTCACTTCTCCTTTTTTTCTTTCTTCTTGTCTTCCTCAGCAAGCTGCTGTTTTTCAGTAACAGCTTCTTACACAGCTTCTTCATTCACCACAACTTTTTCTTCCTTTTCTTTCACTTCTTCAGCCACCTTCTTCAACTCTTCTACCATACACTCAACATTTTTCTTCATTCTTGCTTCATCCCTCTTCCTCAAACTTGATGTCATAGCATCTCTTATGATTTTATCCAGCCTTTTCACATATGTTTTATCTTTTTCAACATTTGAATAGTATTCGCCGGATCGAGGAATTACTAGAAGAACATCATCATGAACTATGTCCCTCCTGTGGACGACAGGTTCACCATTTTTGTTAACATAACATTCTCGCTTCTTGTCCCATCTTTTATTTCATACAGCATCTTCATACTCTTCCTGCATTTTCTCAATTCAGCACCCAGTAAAGAATATTTCTCTTTCAGTCTTCTCTTTCAGAATCTCTTCTCGGGTTCTCATGTTTATTTCAGTCATGATGCTATCTCCTCGAATCACCTGAATATAAACAACAAGATTAGTTCAATCACTAACAATCAACTGAATCAGACTGGTACTTGAACTGGTGAATATTCTGTGCGAACTGAGGTTCAAGTTGTCAAACTGTGCAAACTGCTATGAACCGGATCAAATTCAAACGACCTGACTTGATGCGAAATGGGTCAATCCGTGCGAAGTGGTTCAATTTCACACGACCTGAGTCAATTTCAAGCGAACTGATGAACTTTTAAATGAACTGGGATCACTTTCAATCGAACTAAAGTGCTATTACCACTTCACAAGACCTGAATAACTATCTCAAACGACCGGGAAAGCCTATAACCACTTCATACGACCTGATATATCCAAACCATGCGAACTGGAGGTATGTTTCACATCAAAATGGACTTATTTGGTGCGAACTGATGACATTTTCACACGAACTGGACTTATTTGGTGCAAACTGATGACACTTTCACACGAACTAGACTTATTTGGTGCGAACTGATGACACTTTCACACGATGTGATGACCTTTTAACCAATCTGTGCGAACTGGTAACACTATTCAAATGAAGTGGAACATTTTCGAACGATCTGATGAGTTTCCGGTTGAAATTTGTCAAAATTGATCACATTTTAGGTCGAATTAAGGTCTGATTCTTTCAAGGATTGTTTAAAACAGTATTTCGCGTGTAATATGTGAAAATTAGTCCATTTTATCCGTAAAAAGTCATTTAATTTGGTGATTTTCTGATAAAAACGTGAAGAAGAAGAAGAAAAGATGAAGAAATTGATCAATTCTGATGCGATTTTAGATCTAAATTCGATGAAATCCTGTGCAATTCAGTGCGTTTGATCCGTGCAATCGAGCTCCTGCTCTGATACCACTTGTTAGGACCAGTTTTGACTCCGAAACGATTGCGAACCGAAGGTGTGACGTGCGGAATCCGTACACGAACGTGACCAAACACACGAGATATAATATAACTGTGATTCTATTAGAAATCTGAAATCGTACAGCACCTTGAATCACGTACAACGAGCTTTCTCTCGCTAGACTCTCTCTCTAGATCTCAAGCTCTCCAAAGCTCCAAATGGCAAAAGTCTTAAATCTAACACATAAACCTCCTATTTATAGGCCTTGGAATTAATGAGATTTCTCATTAATTACCAAAATGCCACCTTGCTATTTCTATCTAATTATAACAATACTAGCCATTTACCCGCGCGATGCAGCGGGAGTGGCGATTTACAATAGGATACTCTTTTACCGTTAGTTTATCAGTTGTCTCATTTGTATAGTACTTAAGTTGTTTTCTTATTGATGTTATGTTGACACTCGTTTTTTTGTTATTTTATCAATTCTTTGTTGATATACTTATATTAGTTTTTTTAGCTGTTAGTTTATCACAAGACCCTCTATATAAAAGGTGTCTTTATAGATATTTGATGGCAGTGTAAGGTGCACCTTTCACCAGTTTAAGAAATAAGTGGGACTAGACCATTTATGCGCTCTGCCTTCTTTCACCTTTTTGTACCTTTTAAAATAGAATCAAGTATTTTTTTTTTAAACCTGAAGCACACATTCAAATTTAGATTTTTCTATTTTTTGAACATTAAATTAATATGTTTCATATCAAATGACACATGGCCATAAACATAACAAAAATATGCTTTACTATTGTAGGGTAACTGATATTAAGCTAACTTCATTCATCATCAAGAGTTTGCATACATAGTTAAATCAAATAGAAGCCTCAAGTTGGTTCTTGAACACAGTGACAACTAAAAGATACAATGGAAAGTCAATTATCAAATTCAAAGCATGGTGTTGACATTTTTATCAGGTATAGAATACATCATATAGTTTTTAAACACCTCGTAAATGCTGGACAAAACATTACACAACAATGAATTGAGTACCAGCTCGAAGAATCAAACAAAGTTATTCAAACTTTACCAAATAGAATTTGACCTATACCTAAACTCCAAATTTTAGACTAAATTGACCCTTTCAAGTCAAATATACTTCTTAAAGCATGCTCAGGTGAGGCTGTGAGTTGTGATTGTCAGAAACGTATAAGCAGCCAGCTACAGATGTACGCAGCCGAAGCTGCTCGAAAAAGAGGACTTGGACTATGAGCCGAAGCGTTAGTCTCTAGTTTTGTGCCGCGTGGGTGCTGGCTTCTAGTGACCGTTTCTGGCAGTCCAAGAGCCTGATGATTAGTTGTCGTTCTAAATTAGTTAGCCATGGATGTGCCTGCAAAGCACAAAAGGAATGCATCATTCGGTTGACTTTCGAGGTCAAACAAAGCAAAATTCCACTATAAAAGTATGGAAATCTCTATATCCTTTTGCGGAAAAGTTGATAAATCTCTATCATTTTAGCAAATACTATGTATACCAACATTTCGGTTTTATATTTTTAGTAAAAGCCACCTTTTTTATACCTCACAAGACTACGTGGTTGGACCATAAAAAGTCAAACCAGAAAAGAATATCTAGTTTGTCAAGATTCACACGATTTCCCTTGTTTTTTTATTAGCTTTATCATCATCATCCATCTGCAATAATACAAATATATTACGAATCAACAATATAGATTTACCTGAGGTGAGAACCGCTTACACACTCTCCACTATATAATGATAAGAATCACGGACCAAATAACAGCTTTTAACCAGGTAATAACCATAAACCCCCACTTCAGATTGAGCACGAGATCCGCAACCTAATTGTTCAAAAACAACAGTATTTTTTAATGACATTAGTAGTGTCTACATTTTATACGATGAATTAAGGTTTCACAGAAATAAATGAAGCATAAGTGTTTTTTTAATAAAGATGCCCGCAATGTTTCTAGTGAATAACAAAATAAACATAAATCATTTGTTAGCAATCTATAGGTGGCACAGAGGCCCTGGTTGGGTTTGTTAAATTTTAACAGGTCCGAAAAATCTACTTACACAAACAGGTTAGGGTTGATGCTAAAACAGGTTCTTGTTGTAAATGGGTCAGCACCTCTAGCCTCTTATAATCTCAGCATAGTGTATTCCAACTTTGAAAAAGTGTCTGTGACAAGCACCATTCATATTAATGATTCAAGAACAGATTTTGTGCTTGACAAACAACACTCCTAAGATAACTGGTGGACAGACCCATCGCATTGTGGTGACGCATTTGGTCGGCAATGGTTCAGTTTGCTACGGTCCAATCATATTTCGAAAAAACATATAACTACTCAATAAAACTCGATTCAAAATCTTAGAACCTGCAAAAGGTTTATTTATTTGTTTTAAAGATAGAAGAAGAGACAAAACTTACCCGGTATGGAAGTGGTGGCTGCAGCGATGTTGAAAGCTAGGAAGGCTGGTTGAACGTTGGTTCGTTTTGAAAGTTCTCCAGCCAATTCAACATGTTTCCTCCTAGCGGAAGTTAACAAATGCAAACCATCAATCAACAACATGCAATATTTTTAAGAAAAAAATATCGTTATGGATGTAATAGTGATATTATACCCAAGTGCAAACTACCAAGACCATCTGTGTACTTTTGGCAAAAGTTGAGGACTAAATGTGTTACAAGGTGCAAACTACCAAGACCATCCGTGTACTTTTGGAAAGCTAGGGACAAAATCCAAAATTTTGGAAAATCACAGGGACTGTCCGTGTATTTAACTCCTTTGAAAACAACAAAAATAAGCTAAAGAACATATTTTTAATGACCAAAATGGAACAAATAGCCATACTTCATTATACCAAATCGGAACAAAAGCCACATGCCAGGACTAAACCGAAATAATAGTATAAGTGTGACCATTTGGTGCAATTTGCACTTTATAATAATTTCAAAATTGTGAATACGAGTATGAATGATGAAGAAAAACTATTCTGATTTCTAATGAAGCAAACCTTTGGCAGAGTCTTCGGCAATATCCAATCACTTGAGCCATTTAATCCCGCGTTCCCTCGCTAAAGGTCCTAAATTTAAACAAAAGGATTTATTATCACAAGAACAAACATTAAAGCTGAATCGAGCCAAGAACATAAAGAGTTTAACAAAACAAACCATAAAGATGTTCTTTAAGTGTTCCATTATAAAAACCTACCAAGTTTCTATGATGGATTCGTGAAAGAAGCGTCACCTTTACTCAGAAAGAAAAAAAAAGCATACCGAAAAAAAAATCAGATGAGCATAATGCATACCCGATGTAAACGCGCATAACCTCAGGAGTGTTTAGGACTTTACCGAGTGACCACATAAGGGCTCCATACAGCCTCATCAGCTACAATACCGAAAACCACTTGTAAACAACAGAGAAAACATACCCACATAAGGGCTCCATACTGTTTTCTCAATCATGCTTCAGCTATTCACCCATCAAATGAAGCAATAACCTTCATTTTATCACTCCATTCACATTATCAGTTCACAAAAAATTATAAAAACCCAGAACCGACACAGATCTGAAAATTTTACGCAGATCTAACATAAATACATCCAAAAACAGTAGCAAAACTGTTTAAAACAACTTATAACACATGAAATTTAACAGCGTATAAACATAAACTACACAAATACCAAAACAAAAAGGTAGATCAGGTAAGGATGGTATCTTCTACACCCTCAGCCTCACCTTCACGGCTTCACTTTTCGGCTTTACCTTTTATAACTCGAAAAGCTTTCTGTAACATAACTTGCAACATGTAATGTAGTTGTTATGTTAATCACCCAAAATAGGACACAAAAGGAGAATGCTTACCCGTCCTGCAGGTTTTATTGGAAACTTTCCATTAGGACGGAAGATGTACGCTCCAGAGGCCTTCAAAAAACAAGAACGACTTCAGAAGATGAACAAACTTTATTTATAAACAAATTTCAATCTACCTGATTTGGCTCAGATTTTTTGGTTCCATGGAAGTGTCGAACCGAACTGTGTAAGCCAGATCTTGAAGAGTATGTAGAAAACCTAGATCTCGTTTGAGAGAGAAAGCTGTGATAGCCAGATCTTGAATCACATGTAGAAACCCTAGATCTCATTTGAGAGAGAAAGCAGGGGTTTCTGAATCGCCGAGAGAGGGGGAGGCGGATAGGAATGTGATGAGACATCTGAAACCCTAATGAGAGTGATACAGTGTTTTTTTTAATGAGTAGTACATTATGCATCTGATGTTGTACCCCGTATGTTTTTTTGAGTGAAGGGCATAATTGGAATTGTAAATTATATTGAGCTTTAGAGGGTTGTACAACATGCTTTAGGGGTGTCTTAAGAGAATTTATATGACCTTAAGAAGTCCTTTGGATATGCTTATTAATATAGTATAGATAAAGCAAGTTTTCTTCAGTTTCTGCTACGATCTGAAATGACGGAGGCGATAGACATTAATGCACCAACACCACCATCCACCGCCGGCCTATTCCCACCGTTTCGCCGTTGCCAACGGTGCTAGCACCGCCGCTGCACCTTCATGACCACAGGTTCTTCTTCTTCTTAGTTGTGATTTAATTTATTGCTGTTACAAACGCTTGATATATCTTCATACCCGGAGTGCAATCAGGTTTGTTGTGGATGGATAGTTTCAAGCTGGAATAGCCTTGTTCCATGGTTGAAGGTTATTGAGTGAAGTGTAGTATAGAACTTTGTCCAAATATGGGTAGATTGAAATTTGCATCTTTGATTAGATCATAGGGAATAATGGATGCCTTTTACTGGTTATAAGTTTTTTAGGAGGTGGTTCAACAGGTATTAAGGTAAAGAAGGTAGGTATTTACTTTTGTTAAGAGAGGTAAAAATGTCATTATACACAGTCATTCAGAGGTGCAACCAAACAACACTTTATTGGTTTAGCACTTACTGGTTCAGAGTCTCTTACCCATTCAGACCTCTTATTCATTCAGCACTTATTGGTTCAGATGTTACCAAACAACCCCTAAATTAAATTTCGTTCACATGATTAACAATGTCTTCCTCCAGAAAACCTAATAAGGTTATTTTTCAAATACTTGTTTGTTTCAAAACCGAGTTATATACCTTTTTGAAACCTAGTTGTAAGCTTGGGTTATATGATTTCGTTTAGTTAGTGTTGATGCAACAAATACTAGACCGATGGTAGTAGCTAGGCTGGTTAGGCAAAAGGGTTGGAGGGTTCCGGTTTGCCTAACGCAAGTCGTGGGGTCCCCCCACGTTTGCAAGACGTGGAGAGAGGTTTACTAGTTAGATTTTGTAGTTTGCTCAAGATCCTCCACTGAATTGTGTTCAACTTCGGATGTAGGAGCAATGGAAATGTGTGTGTTGAATGTAAAGAAAGAGACTTGCATGGAACAAGTACTCGAGAGGAAATACCAGAGATCCTAATGGAATCAGAGCCGATCGGAATGTCCCTCAGCACTAATGAAGTGTCATTATATAGGGAAGGACATCGCCCAAAGAAGAAACTATTGACTAGTGAAACATGCTTGCAGTGGGGGACTTACCCTTTTAGGGGTTGAAACGTTTGGACCTGCGGGTAAAAGACTACACCCTGTGCACTCGTTCTACTTTTGCGGCTGGGAGGGTTGTTGAAGTAATCAAAGACATGACTGATTATTGTATACGTGTTGCTTTAGCTCAGTTCCCGGGTTTTGAACCTTTGGACCTTTTAACCTTTCAAGCTATCATGTATTCTTAGTCATTTTATTTAGGTTCGGGCTACCCTGGTCATCAGCCCCCCAAGTCAGAGGCTTTTGGGTGTAAGCACAAATGCTTCTGACTTTTGTACATGTGTTTTATTTTGCTTGAACGCTTCGAGGCTTCGAGGCTTGAATGGTTGAAAATGGTTGAGCTTCTTGATTTTTGAATTTTGACAAGACAGTTGATATGACTTGTGGCAGTTTTCTTTGTGTCAGGCGGCGGTTTTAATATCCTTGTGTAAGTATAACTTATTCTTCTCATTAATTTACATTAACTTTTTTAGAAGAACCATCATTTGCACATTTCCTTTCAAGTTTTCTTTCCCCTTTCTCCGTTCACGTTAGTTCCGATTTCCTATTTTCTGGTTATTTTCTTATAGCATGGGTGCTCATAAAGATCTAGCGAAATCGTTTTCTCGATTAACTCAAGATGAAGTAGAAAATTTCTGTATGGACTGGGGGATTGGGATGAAGTTTAAACCGGTTGCACCGACTTGTGATGTTTCGATTGATAAGTGTCCCCCTGGTTCGATTGCCCTCTATTATCGCCATTTTGAGTTTTCGAACCTTCGTCACCCCTTTTCGAACTTTGTTTTGAATGTTTTAGTGTACTATCGCGTATCCTTTGGCAAGATTCACCCTCAGGGTCTGGCTGGGGTTTTGCACTTTGAAGTTCTGTGCCGGGCTTCCGTGTATGATCCTACCCTTTTATCGTTCCGTCGTTTTTTTCGGTTGGCCAAGAATGGTGACTGGTTTACATTCGAGACAACTCTGGTTGACACTTGCTTGATTTCATCTATGGTTTCTACTCATGCTGTCTGGAAAGACCATTTTTTCTGGGTTTCCGATGAAATTGTTCCTTTCAAACTTGTTTCGAGGCATCCGGATGCCGTTTTAAATGAACCTGAACCCTCTGCTTCTGAGATAAACACTTGTTTCCTTGATACCCTTTGGGAATGCCCTTCAAGGCTTCGTCCCTTTCCCGAGCACTTATTGGTGTTGTTGGGTCTCAGTAAGTTATGGGAAAAACGTGATCGAGATCCGGTGCTTATGAGAGATGGGCAGGGTATGCATTTGCCTTGTTGTGCTATTATGTTCTTAATTTTTGTCTGCTTATATTTTTTGTTTATTTTGTAGTGATGTCTGCACTTGATTTTATCAAAAGTGATGATACTTTCAATGTTGCTTTTGGGGACATTGCGGCTACCCCGGGTGAAGATGCAGTTGTTAGGGGATCCGAGCATAGGTTCGGAGGTTCCGGCTATGTGAGTGTTCCCAGTGTTAAAGGTTTCTCGAAGGCTCCAGGTTCCAGGATTTCTATTCGTCGTTCAAACCGTCGCTTGAAAGGTGCTGATCAACCTTCTGGCTCAGAGGCCATTGATATTAGTGATGACATAGAGGTGTCTGCAGAACAAGTTCTTGAGGTTGAAGTGGGAAAGGGAAAGGGTAAGGAAAAAGAACTGGTGGTTTCTGGGAAGAGAAGAAGTTGGTCAAGAAAGGTTCCACTCCTACCATCCAGGGTTCATCAGGCAAGAGTGTTGAAAGCTTGGAGGGTCCAGAAGCTGAAGCAGTTTATGTTCCTAACTGGGATGTTAAGGTTGGGGATGCTTCAAGGACCCAACTGTTTGTGGTGAGGTATTAGCTCATTTTGCTCCTCCTGGTGTTCGGAATGCCATCTCTGAAATGGAAGCTGATCACTTTATCTCAAGATTGATTCTCAGCTCCTGCAACCTTTCAGCCCTGTTGGCTGAAGGTGTTACCCGTTTCACAAAGGGTATGCAGGAGTACGAAGAAGCTTCCAAGAAGAAGGACAAGATGAAAGGCTCTATGGCTGCAATGAAGAAGGAGGTTGAAGGGTTTTCCAAGAAGGAGGAAGCTTGGGTGAAGAAGGTTGGAGAACTGACCAGGAGACATGAGATTGAGGTGAACGATCTCAAGAAGAGTTTTAAAGCTGACCGACTGAAACTGAAGGCTGATAGGGAAGCTTTGAATGTTCAGCAGAGGGCCTTTGAAGAAGAGAAGGAAGGTTTGAAGTCTTTGGTTGCTCAAGCCACTGATAACCAATGGTTCATTGAGCAAGGTTTTCATCAAGTTGTTACCTACCTCCTTCACTCTAAGGAGTTCAATTCCGCTCTTAGAGAAGTTTACACCAAACTGCTCAACTTGGGTATAAACATCAAGGCCTTATTGCTGGTTATAAACTTCATGAATCTGGTCATCCCTTGGAGCAATCTCCCTTGTATCGTCCTGAAGCTTCTGATGTTTTCAAAAGTTCCTTTCAGCAGATGGAGAGGTTGACTTACCCCTATGTAAGTCAGGTTGCAGCTTGTTTTGGCATACCTCTTTCTGTTTTGAAGGAACTAAAGTCGGATGGTCTCAATGAAAAAGTTTATGTTGAAGTGCTTGGTTCCCTTTCGAGGAAGCGTTCTCATTCAGGGGATAGTGAGGAGACCTTTTTGGGAGAACCTGATGCTTCCAAGGATCCAAGCCTCGAAGGTTCAGCAGTTGGTGATGATGGTGGTTCGAAGGCTAAGAAGTCTAAGAAGACCAAGAAGGCTAAAGGTAATGGTTCTGGGACTTCTAAGTCTTCTTCTGATATCTGAACAATATTCGTAGCTTTCTTAGCATCACTTAAACAATTTAATGGTTTGTATGTTACTTTGAACAATTTTAGGTTTTGCAGAAACACTTAAGGTTTATGTTTTGTAGTTGTGGTTGGCCTTGGTGGCCATTTGAATAATGTTTATGCTTACAAACCGTTAAGGTTTGTTTTAACTTATTTGGGAGCCTTTAAAGCTTCCTATGCTATTAACTTTGACTATTTGCTTTGTGTTGCTGTTTTGTTGAATGTTTGTAGCTTGAAGCCTTCAAGGCTTCCGGTTGCTACTTTATTTTTGTGACTTGATGCCTTGGTTTGTATTCCTAAGTTTGGGTTGTATGCAACCTTTTATTATGTTGTTATGTTGCTTTTTGAATAATTGTTTATGGTTTTGTCTTTGTTTGGTTTGTGTTGTCTTTATGTTTTTTTAACCTTAAAGGATTCAGTGTTGCAGTCACTTAGCCTTGGTATTTTTAACAAGAAGACATAGCACCAATCCTATTTATTACTTTCCTTAGTTTGATTTCAGTTC